>NW_026250690.1:2373829-2973829 GCF_024043175.1 Alternaria infectoria
ATATTATAAATAAGTGTAATTATTTTTAGATATTAGTCTTTAATTATATAAATACTAAAGAACTACTTTATATCTCTCTAATCTTAGATCTTGTACTTACTAGAGATTTTAGCTTATATAGCTATTATATATTACTCTATACTTTTATAATAGAGTAATAGAATATTATTAATATAGAAAAGAATAAGAATTTTATATTCTTAATTAAAGAAAAAGTAGAGCTCTTCTTAAGAAGCTATTATACTAATAGCTCTTAGCGTTTCTAAGAACTTCTTATACTATAATAGTAGAGAGTCTTATAATCTATAGAGCGCGTAGTTAAGCTATATATATAATTCTAGCTTTCTAAAGCTATTTAGTATCTTATAGATTACTAAGTTCTCTACTATAATCTTTACGTTAAGAAATACTTCTATAATATTAAACTATTTAATCTCTAGATTACTTTAAGTAGTAATTACTATTATAGTGTAGAAGAACTTTATAGTAAGTATTACTATATAAGTAGAGTTAATTAAGTCTTTCTTCTAGAGATTACTATAAACTATAATTTAAGCTTTATATTTAAGAAGATAGCTATTCTAATTATACTTATAAGTCTATACTTATTTTAATAGAAGTAGCTAATCTTAGGCTTTTAATCTATAGATTTCTGTCTAGGTTCTCTTCTTACTTAGCTAATTAATCTCTCTCTTAGAGGTATCTTTAAAGAGTATATACATTAGATACTAGATTAGTTATTTCTATAATCTAGATAGCTTTTAGAGATTATTATAGTGTTAGTAAGTAGTCTTTAGCTTATACTTATAGAGCGTAGTAGCTATAATAATAAAGTTTATAGTCTTATAGCTAGCTTAATTATTCTAGTCTTCTTAAAGACTAGAGAGGTAAGTCTTATAAAAGTTAATCTAGGCTTACTTATTAACTAAGCCTATAATTACTATATTTACACTACTTACGCTATTACTCTTTAGTTAATTACTAGGCTAAGTAGACTATTTACTCTTACTTTTTAGGCGTCTTAATAGTTAATAGATATTTATAGAAAGAGAGTACTTAAGCTTTTTATCTATAACTCTTCTACTATAGCGCGTTCTAGAGAATTTAGCTATTAGCTAATTCTATAGCTATATTAATTATTAAGAGAAAGCTACTAATTTAGATAGTCTACTTCTTAGTCTCTTTAGCGCTTACTCTAGTTAAGCTAGTTTCTTATTTATTTCTATAGAACTAGAGTCTATTATAATAGACTTAATAGATAGAGTTAGATTTTCTAATTTGTATATAGAAGGCTCTCTACTCTTAGACTTTAATAGATTAGCTCTTTTAGGTATATATACTACTCTTTAACTATTAGAAACCTTATAATTACTTTAATTACCTATCTTTAAAATCTTACGCTTAGGCGTAGGTTCTAAGGTAGTAAGCCTAGTAGAAAGCTACTAATTATTAGAAATTTCTAATAAAATACTAGTCTTATACTCTATCTCTATTAAATTAATAGAGCCTTAACTATGTTTAATAGGTAGACTAACCTTATTACTTTAATTATAGTTTATATTACTTCTAAAATCTTACTTAGTAGTTAATAGCTCTACTATACTTACTATTTAATTAATAGAAAGAATATTAAACTTCTCTATAGAATTAATAAGCTTACTATTATTAAGTATTTTAACTTACTTAAGTACTTAATCTCTAGTTAGCTTCTCTTTACGTTTATCTTAATAGAACTTTTACTTATTAAAGGTAACGTTATAAGTTATAATTACCTAATTAATTACTAGTACTTATATATAATATATATTAAAAGCTTAATAGCTAATAAAATATTCTATATAGCTATAAAGCTTAACTTTAAAGTCTTAATAGTGCTTTCTAGCTACGCAATTACTATTAAGTAGATACGCTTAATAGCTATAAGTATAGATTCTACTCTAATTTAGGCAAAGATTAGTAGCCTAGTACCTAATCTTAGATAGCTAATAATATTAGAAATACTTTCTAAACTATTTATATAATACCTAATCTAGAGATTAATAGCTATAAAGCTATAATAGACTTATTCTATAGAGTTAGGCTACTGCGTTTATAATTACTAGCTAGAGCCTAGCTAGAAGATTAGCGCTTGTACGTATTTTAATTAACTTAGTAATAAGCTCTTAGCTAGCTCTCTCTACTAAGCTATTAGGCTTATAGATATATAGTAGAGGCGTTATAATTATAATTCTCTTCTCTTTAGCCTATTTCTTATATTTTAAGTACTTTCTCTAAGGTAATATTATAGTGTTATTATTCTAATAGATTTCTATAATCTTCTACTAATAGCAGCGCTTAACTATAGCTATAAAGCTTATAATAACTTCTATTATAGAGTTTAGCGTCTTATTCTTTAGACTATAATTATATAGCTTACCTAAATAATTCTTTTTAATAATTAGAGCTTATTTATTAAGCGTATAGCTTATAGAGAAGTTAAATAGGTTCTATAATACTCTAAAGAAAGAGCGTAGTAATAGCTTATAAGAATAATAAGAGATTCTTTAAGATATATAGATAGTAGAGTAATTATTATATTTACTATACTATATATCTATAATCTTTATATTTTAGGTAGCTTTAATAAGAGCCTTAAGAGCTTACTTATCTAGATAGCTAAATCTTTAGTACTAAAGATTAGTATTACTAGTGCGTAATTATAGAACTTATAAGTAGGTAATAGTATTTATAATAATAGAATTAGAAAAATAAATAGAAGAGTTATATTTAATAAATAAAAGGTTAAATCTACACTTAAGAGTTATAAGAATAATAGATATCTCTAGCGTACCTATTCTAATTATATAATTATAGCCTATATACTATATACTACTATTTCTAAGAAGCTTCTCTAAGATAATATTAGTATAGAAACTAGAGATAATCTTAACGCTAGTAAGTATAAGATTAGCCTTTTTAGATTCTTTAGAAGTACTAAGAATAAGATAAAGTACGCAATTACTAATACTAATTACTAGAAGAATCTAGCTGCTTATCTTAACTATTTCTCTATTAGTCTTAATAAAGAAATTAGACTTAATTAAAGCTTTATTATTAACTAAGTAGACTATAGCTCTACTATTAAGAATTATACTAGATAAGAGCGCGTAAGGCTTAAAGCCTATACTAAAGATAGAAGATCTAAACTTAGTAATTAGCTTCTTTAGGCAAATAATTATTAAGACTATATTATCTAGATACTTAGAAGCTAGAGCGCTTATCTTTTAGCTAGATTACTTAACTTTCTTACGTAAGCTACTCTACTTCTCTTTATAATAGCGCTTTTAGATCTTTTACTTATCTTAAACTAAAAGTTCTATTAGTAGAATACTTAGAGGCCTAGATCTAGTAATTATAGTCTATAATTAGTAATATAAGATAGGCTTCTACTTATACTTTGCGTTAGATTTACAAAGGCAAGGCTTAGATAGTAAGCTTAACTACTTTTTACTTAACTTAGTAGAAGTAAAGAGTTAATCTATAATAGTATTAAAGATTATATTAGCTTTTCTCTTTCTAGTAGTAATTAATATCTTCTAGAGAATAACGCTAAATATCTTACTAAGATTATTAAGGCTTAATATATTCTTTCTAAAGGCTATAGTAAATAAGTAATTATATTACTACTAGTAGGCCTACTTAGAGTTAAACTTCTTAACTATAGTAAGAAATTTAGTAATTATAAGAGGTTTTTTAACCTCTAAGAGCTTAAAGATCTTTACCTTTTAGTAGAGTATTAACTAGTTATTAAACTACTTCTTAGTAGTTTCTCTCTAGGTTTTCTTAAGATAAGTATAATACTTTGCGTAAACTATATATTATATAGTCTAATTAGTAGAAGTAAGTATAGTTTTAAGAGTCTTTATAAAAGACTAGACTATTCTTCTATTATTACTTATAGTTATAAGAGATAAATAATCTAGCGTAATAGTGCGTATAATCTAGATCTTAATATTATTAATCTTCTTACTCTTTCTTAACTACTACTTAGACTTATAGTTCTAGTAAGCTATAAGCGTAGTACTATTTTTAGTCTTATAATTATAATCTTATAAAAAAGTATTATACTTATAAGTAGCTTTATTATACTTATCTTTTTAATTCTTAGTTAGCTTTATAAAGAGAGAAGCTAGAGCTATAAGCTCTAGAACTAGAAAGTTAGAGAACTTAGGTTTCTAAGTATCTATATATTTAATATCTAGAAGATTAGAATTAATCTTTTTCTAGATACTCTTCTTATTATAGTATTACTTAAGAAGCGTAAACTAAGTGTTCTAGTTAGATTACTTCTTAAAAAGTACACCTATAGCTATAATAGCTATATTATAATTACTTATATCTATAGAGTTAGAGCGTAGAATTAATATAGTAATATAGAAAGGTAGATAGTAATTAAGTAATTACGCAAGAGAAGTTCTAATTGTAGAATATTTAGAGAGAGTAGAGTAGAAATAAGATTAACTAATCTTATCTTCTAGTAAGCTTTAATATATAGTAGAAATTAGTTCTATAATTAAGTAGCTAGGCTTATAACTATTAGAGCTAGAAATAATTAATAATTAGAGATAATTAAGTATATTATAATTAATCTCTATAAAAGAAAGTTAGAATAAAATCTCTAGCTATATACCTAAGAGCTAAGCAATTACGTATCTATAATTAAGTAATTATAACTACTCTCTAACTTTAATAAGAATATATCTATATCTACTTAGTATAACGCTTAATATTATAGAAAAGAAACCTAAACTACTTACGTATTATAGTTATACTAGAAGAGAAGTAGCTAATTAATTATATATAGTAGATAAGGTAAGAATTAAATTTATTATAAGCTACTAGTTAATTAAGAATAAGAAGAAAGTAGAAGTAGTTATTAAGTCTATATTAGATATACGTAACTAGATAGACTTTAAGAAGTACTTTATTAAGAAGAAGTATTAGTATATTATTATAGAAACTAGTAGAGATCTATATACTATATAATAAAGTATTCTAAATATATAGTATTTAATATATATAGTTAAAAATAGAAGTAAAATAGAGCGTACTAATATTACTATAGTTAGCCTCTAGAGGTAATTTATAGTAACTAAGTTAGAAAGAGTTAACTATAAAGTAGCGCCTACCTATAAAAGTAAAGAATAATACCTTAATAACTTATTTATACTTTAGTATTATTAGGTTAGAAAGTAGAAGAATATTCTATGTCTAGTTAATAAGCTACTAGTTTTAACTATAGTTAACACTCTTACGTATATATTTAGAGAGTAGTATAAGAATACTAATAAAGTTAGTATTTATAAAGCTAAAATCTATTAGACCTTATTAATAAAAAAATTAATAATATACTACTCTTATAAGAAGTAGAATTACTTTATATAAATATATCTATTATCTTTATAGTACGCTGTCTTATATTATATAACTATAATATTTAGTAAGTATTAAGTTATCTAAAGAAGTTTTAAACTAAAGTCTTAGACTTTATATTTAATATCTTTATTAGATATCTTACCTATGCCTACGTTATTAGCCTTTTTAGTTCTTTATTCTTCTTAATAACTATTAGGTAGTAAAAGCTATACTAGCTAATTAATATAGTTTATATATATACTAAAGAATAAAACTAGGTATAATAGTGCTAGATAAGATAGTAAAAGAAAGAGATTATAAGCAAGAAAGCTACTAGGCTTATACGTCTAGCGTATAGCGTAATAGAGATACTTTAGATTTATAAATTAGAAAGGTATAAAGCGTTTCTATTTACTATAAGTAGAGTTATTTTTCTATAGATCTAGAAAGATATTAAGCTACTAACTATAATCTAAGCTAGATAGATTCTATTTACCTAAAGACTATATTTCTATAATACTTTTAAGCTCTTTAGCTATTAAGAAGTATATATACGTACTAGTATAGAGAAGAACATAAAAAGTATACTTTATAGAGTATAGTTAATAAGTCTTATATAAGGCTACCTAAAAATAGCTAATTAAAGTATTATTAGTAAGTAGATTTATAAAGTAGTTATAAGCTATATACTAGGTACGTTATAAGCTACGCTTAAAGTTTATATAGCTTTACTTACTTTAAGTAAAGTTTATAAAAATAAAAGTAGAATATTTAAGTTTATTAGTTTTAGAAAAGGCTTACTATTATTCTAGATATAATACTTACTTAAGTCTAGAGTTACTATAATACTCTATAACCTTACTAGCTATATTATAATTTAGAAGATACTAGAAGAAACCTCTACACTACTAGCCTATAGAAGGTATTTTATTCTTCTAGTTCTTATAATTCTTAATAGTATTTAGGTTCTAGATAGTAAATTTATTAAATACTAGTACTAGAATCTTATTAAGTAGTAGCACTTTTAGCTTTATTATGTTAGGTATTTTATTATAGATAGTAGTGCTAATAAATATAAATAATAGAAAAAACTATATAAAATAGTGCCTTATACTACTAAGTAGCTTATAGAGTAGTTTTAACTAAAATAATATAAATTACTTCTAAGTAGAAGATAAGATACTTATTACTTAAGCTATAGCGCTAGTTACTTTACAAAATATAGTGTAGGTAGATAAGTTAGTATTTAGACTCTAACTTAGATTATAAGTTATATATTACGTATATATATACGTGTATAATTCTATATAGAGCTTACTACTCTTATACTATAAGTTCTAATATAGCTACGTACTAAATTATTTATTCTATATTTAATACTACGTAATATAGCGCACTACTATCTAACTATTACTACTTATCTTAGTAAAGTAGCTTATTTAGACTACTCTAATTATAGTGTATAGCTTTAGTATATCTATAAAGTATACTAAGTAATACTTAATATAGAGCCTCTTACTACGCAACTCTATATAGATAATTTTATAGCTTTTCTAAGTTAGTAGAATAATTTTAAACTTACTTAACTTATTATATATAAGCTCTACCTAGAAGCGCTAACGCTTAGTAACTATCTTAAAGGCCTTATTTAAGTACGTCTCTAACTACTAATCTATTTTAATTTAAAGATAATAAATAAAGCGCTAGTAGAAAGTAAAATATATTATAAAGAAGAGTTAGAGAAGTTATAGAACACTAATATATATTAAGTAGACCTACTTCTATTAGATTATAGTATACTAGATAAGAAGAAGAAGAAAAAGATATAAGTATAGCTAAATACTACCTCTTTTAAAAACTAGTACTATAAGAAGTATTACTTACGTATAGGCACTTATTATAATACTAACGCGTCTCTAGAATTATAAAGCACTATTTATTATTAGCTAAATAGCACTAAGCCTTCTACTATAACTACTTATAATAACCTCTATTAGTTACTTCTACTATAACTATTACGTAGTCTTTCTATAGTAAACTATATTTAACTATATACTACTATTCTATAATATAGAGATAATTAGCGTGTAAATAATATAGAAAGTTATAGTAAATAAAAGAAAGAGTGCTAAAGAGGCTAAATTTGCTAGCTATATACTATAGTTCTACTATTCTTATAGGTAATCTATATAATATATAGCTCTTTAGTAAATATACTTATTATATAGTAAATATAATATAAGATATCTTCTATATTTACTATTACGTAAGGTTCTATTATTATTCTTTTACTTTAGTATATAGAGAAAGTATATAGTAGAGCTTTAATTCTAGCTTATTATATATTTAATTTATTAAGCTACTAACTACTAAGTACTTCTATAATTACTTTTAGTGTGTTAATAGTAACTTATTTCTAGCTAGCCTACTACTAGAGAAACTTCTAGCCTTTCTTACTCTAATAAAAACTTCTACTACTAGTAATAGCTTTAGTGCTACGCTATATATAGAGTAAAAGACTTTTTATATTATATTCTTTATATATATTAATAGTTTTATTAATAGTATATTCTAGGTCTAAGATTTTAATATTGTAATAGGTGTTTTACTATTAAGGTATATTACTAGTTAGAGAATAGTAAAGGCTGCTCTAGGTATCTACTATTCTAACACTATTAGAATAATATCTTATTACTAGTAATATCTATATTATAAGTAAGATATAGCTTAGTCTATATAAAGACATTACTATAAATTAAGATATATTAGATAGTATAGTAAAATAAGCCTATATAATATTAAAGTTAAGACTTGTTTCTTACTTTTTCTATTATAATTTAAATATCTAAGCTATCTATTCTTATCTAGCTAGCTTCTAATAATTAGCTTTATATCTAGATATTTATTTTAGTTATTATAATCTCTAAACACCTCTACGCACTATTTAAAAGAACTTAGACTACCTCTTTATATAATATTATATAAATAAGCTATAAAGTCTATTACTATTCTTATTAGCCTCTATTATGTCTTTAAGATTCTATATATAGTTAACTAGTTTAGTAACTATAGTTATACCTTTAAGATTCTATATATAGTTAGCTAGTTTACTATATATTCTCTATTACTAACTCTATATACCTATCTACTTAGCTAGGCTTTTATACTAGATTACTAGTTATTACTTCTAGAACACTATTAGGCTAGACTCTTAGAGACTACTCTATTCTATCTTATAGCTATTAACTTTGTATAGCGTAAGGCCTAGTAGTAAAGCTATTTCTATATATTATTAAGCTATATTATACTAGCTAGAGTTTTTCTTATTCTTAACTAATTCTATAATAAGTACTCTACCTAGTAATAGTATCTATTTCTAACTAGAGAGCTAGACTACTATATTAGCTACTATAGTTAGGCTTAGTATACTAAAGTATATAATTATATTTACTACTAAGAAGTAATATTAAAGAATATTTATAGAAAGGTATATAAAGTACTCTAGTATCTAATTAAATAGGTAATATTTACTAGTACGTTAGTTAAAGAGTTTAAGAAGATAGATAATATAAGCTATAAAGAACTACTTATTATTAATTAGTTTTTAAAGAACTTAGGTTAGGCCTTATTATTTATAGTTAGACACTAGCATAATACTACTTTTATCTCTAGAGTAGATAGCTAATATAAAGTTAATCTTTTAGTAGATAATTTAGTTAAAGATTATATCTAATAGAGTTCTACTTAGAGCGTAGGTAATAAGTATAGAAGGTAGCAACGTAGGTAAGCTTAACTAGTAGTTATTTTAGTCTAGATTATTAGATAAAGAAGTTATAATAACTATAGTTATAGTAGAATCTTAGTAAAGTATAGTAAGAGTAAAGACTAGAAAAGAAGAGCGTACTATACTTTTAAGCTAAAAAGATTTTTAGTAAGCTATAAAGTAATTATATTTACTTATAGAGTTATACACTTTATAATTTTATTTCTATCTAGTATAAGCTATAAAGAAGTTAATTTATGTAAGATTTATCTTAGAACTAGTAGCTTATTATAGCTTTATAGTCTTCTAACTTATAGTATAAGCTATAAAAAAGTAGAGCTATAGAATTTACTTTAGTTTAATCTACTTGCGCACATTCTACTAAGAGAAACTACTTTCTTTCTCTTATAGTGCTTCTACTCTAATAGTTACGTAGATTTATATAAAAGCTTAGAGTTACTAAAGTATTTATTAAGTACTATAGATAAATTTATCTTATAAATGCAAAGTATAATAGAGTATATATACTAGAGTTAAGCTTTAAGCGCTATTATAATATAGATAGAAGGTATTATAGATATAAGTATAATAAGAATCTTAATAGCTATAAAGGCTACTATAATATAAATCTTTATATCTAGCTATAGCGCTACCTCTTTAAAGATTTACTTACGTATCTTAGAAATAGTAGCTAGTAGTAGCTACTTATATTACTTTAGAGTTATTTAAATAGAGCTACTACTTTATCTTATACTTATACTTACGCTAATACTAACTATTTACGTATTAAACTTAGAATTACTCTAAGCTCTCTTATTATATATATACTATCTAATATATACTTTTACTACACTTTTATATACTAGTAGAAAAAAGCGTTATATAATACTATAATATAGGTAGAAATAGTAGATTATTAAAAGAGAAGAGAAATATAAATATTTCTTAAGTAAGCTTTTATAAAAGAGAAAGAATATATAGTATTATTATACGCTTTAATATAGATATACGTGTTATACTTATTAGAGTAACTATAGTAAGTGTATAAAATAAAATAAGCTAAATAGTCTTAGTAAATATAATAAGTACCTTATAATATACTTTAAGGTCTTAGAAGTTTAGGCTATACTACGCTAGACACTAATCTTATAGACCTAGGCATTTACTATAAGTATAGTAATTATAACTTATATATTATAAATAGAATCTACTAATAAGCTATATAAAGATAGTAAATTAGTAGAGAGAAAGGTCTAAAGCGCCTAAAGCCTATATTATTATTAGATAGAACCTATCTAGCGTCTTACTATACTACTCTTTTATTATAAGATTCTCTAATATCTACTACTCTAGTATAGTATTATAAATTTTACCTATTCTAAACTAGTGTATTTTCTAGATCTTAATTACTTTACCTAGTAATATATTAAGTTTTCTAATTAATATTAAATATTCTTAGTATATTATAATCTTTTTATTATATTATCTTAGTTCTATATAAGTATCTATAATAACTACTATACTTTCTCTTAAACTTTTTACTTTAGTATAGTAAGCTAACTTTAAGGTCTATTATAACTTAATATAGTTTTTAGAAGTAGTAAGAGTAGTACTAGTACTTAATCTTACTACTTTAAGAAATCTAGTAGTAATACTAATATACTACTTATTCTTCTATAAATTTACTAAAAGAGTACTAAGTATCTTTAATATATATAAGTAGTAATATAGATTTATAAGTACTATTAGGTAGAGAATCTTTATATATATATAAATAGTAAGTTAGTACTTAGCCTCTACTATAGTAGAGATAGAACTATTAGCGCTAGATAGTAAGTTAATAATACTCTTATTAAGCGCAGTAACGTTAATATAGCCTATTATCTAGCTATAGTATTCTACTCTTCTAATCTTCTAATTAGATAGAACTTTATATAATTCTTAGAGCTATAATATCTATACTAACTAGATAAGGCTAGCGTATATAATAGTAAAGATTATAACTTTACTTTATATTCTAGGTAAAGAAAATAAGGCTTTAGTAAGCTCTACTACTTATTAGTACTCTATCTAGGTATTATATCTTACGCTAACTAGGCGCTTTAATTAGAAACTCTACTATTAGTAGTATTAACTAGAAGTTCTTTACTAGTAAACTTAGATTTTATTATAGTTTATAAGTTCTATAGTAACTAAAACACTTTATTTACTCTACTAGCTTTTTATCTACTACTTATAACCTATATTAGACTTATAAGAGCTAGCGCTTCTTATAAAAGTTAAGTAGATAAGTTATAGCTAGGCGCCTATATAACTATATCTAACTAATATTATATCTTTTATAGTTTTAGAGTAGGTATTATTATTATTACGTCTAGAAGTATAGAAATAAATAGAAGATAAATTATTATATTATAAGCTTACTTAGAAAGCTTTCTTAAGTAGTAAAGCTTCTAAGAGCTTATCTTAATCTATACTAGTATAATTATATACTATACTCTTAAGAAGTATCTAGAAGTATATTCTATAATATACTTTCTAAGTAGCCTATAAGAGTAGGCTACGTAGTTATAATAAGCTCTTTTATTATAGCTAAGAATACTAATTATATACTTATTAGAGCGTATATAGCGTTAAGAGCTTACTTAGCGTATACGCGCTAATTATAATATTACTAAAATTATTTAATTAGCTAAACGCTCTTTACTTCTTATCTAAAATAAAAGTAAGTATTTTTAATTTTTATTAGTACGCTTACTAACTTTAGTAGTATACTTTATTATACTAATTAAACTAAGTATACCTCTTTATATCTATCTCTAAGCTTTCTAGTATTATATTAAAAAGAAATAAGTATAAGTATAAGAATAGCTACTCTTCTAAGAATAAGTAGTCTAGTTCTAGCTCTATAAGCGCCTTTAAAGTAACTTCTTTAAGCTTTAGTTACGTAAGCGCGTTAAAAGCTAAGCTATTAAGCTCTAATACTTCTAACTCTTCTAAGCACCTAGCTACTCTCTTTAAAGTAGAGAATTATAAGTACTTAAATAAGCTCTATAGTATTTCTAGAGACTTTTCTAAGTATAGTTCTTCTAGTAAGAAGTAAAGCTTTAGTTCTATAAGTACTTCTACTTCTACTTATAACTTATTTACTACTCTAACTTATACTTCTAAGAAGTCTAATTTATTTACTAAGTATAGTAATATAGTTACTTAAGAGTAGGCTAATAATATTTTATATTATAATAAGCGCGCTACCTAGAAGTACGCTAATAAGTAGTATACTTATAACTTTAAAGCTAAGAATAAGATAAAGTAAAAGTATTATAATAAGATTACTTATAAGTATTATACTACTAGTTAAGCTATAGAAAATAAGTAGCGTCTACGTTATAAGCGTAATAAGTAAGTTAAGTATAACTTAGAGCGTAGTAATAAAAATTCTAATACTAAGGTAATTACTAAAACTAAGCGCTTTAAGTCTAAGAATAAGCGCTTTATTAATAAGTAGCGTACTAAGTAAAAATACTTTAAGATTTTACTTTTAAAAGCTATTAAGCTCTATTAAGAGATAGTTCTAGAGAAAATAATCTACTAAGCGTAGTAGTCTACTAATTCTATTAGCGTAATAAAAAAGTATAATAATAAGTAGACTAGTAAGACTATTTAAGAAAAGTATACTAACTCTAATTTAGACGTTACTGCGCTCTCTTAAAAGCTTTCTAGTAATTTTTATAAGTATTTTACTAAGGTTACTATTATAGTTTCTAGTCTTTTAGCTACTAGTAATACTTATTCTAATATTTTATTTCTAGGTTCTTTTAGTTCTAAAAGCTCTATTTCTAAGATTTCTACTACTATCTTTTCTAACGCTTCTAAGCTTTCTACTAAAGCCTTAGATAAGCTCTCTATTTTTTAAGAGAGTAGTATAGTTTATAATACTTTATCTTTCTTTAGCCTTACTTCTAAAAAAAAGTATTCTTTTATTATTATAAGTAGTATAAAGAGCTCTCTCTTTAATCTAGAGCTCTCTATCTAGTTTAATAGTTTAGATATTACTAATTCTTCTAATAAGTATAATAATAAGAAGTATAATAGTAAGAAGTATACGCTTAATAAATATTCTAATAATAAGAATAATAGAGCTTTAGTAACTAAGTCTATACGTAAGTGTAGCTCTAAGAAGTTTATTTTTATTACTACTAGTAAGCTCTATAAGATAGTATACCTCTAATACTTCTAGTTTATAAGTACTAGAAAGGCTACTAACTCTCTCTATAAAAACTATATAAGTATTAATAAAGGTAAGAAGTTTAAGCGCTACCTTACTAGTGCTATTAGTAATTATAGATATAATAATATATATATATACTTTTTTTTAAGCTTAAGAAGCTTTACTAACTTTTTTTTAGATCTAAGTATATAGAGAAGGTTACTAAGCGTATAGTTAATTAGTTTTATACTATAGAGTAGAACTTAAAGACTAGTTATCTACTTAATATTAAGAACTTTTACTTTTATAAGCTTATTTATAACTATAATACTACTTTTAAGTAGTACTTTAAGTATAGCTATATAATCTAGAGGCGTAGTAAGAAGTAGAGCTTTAATATCTTAAAGGTAGAGTATTATAGTAAAGTGTTAATATAGAGTAGAGTAATAATACGTAGTTAGTAACTTTATATAGTAATCTTATTATAAGTATATTTTCTAAATACCTTGTACTTACTATATATAACTATAGAAATTAAAAAAACTCTCTCTATAACGTTTGCTATAGATATAGTGCTTTAATAATAATAATAATATACTTATAGAAGATAATAGTAATAGAGCTTCTCTAGTAGACTTAGAGGTAGACTTAAGAGTAGTAATAGGTAAGCTATAGAGCTGTAGAGCTATAGAAATATTAAAATATCTTCTATCTAGAATTTAAAGTAGAAATAAGCTTTTTAAGGTAGATACTAATAGTAATAATAAGAAGATCTTAGTAGAAAGAGTAGAAGGTAGAGCGTAGTATAATATTAAATAGAAGCCTTTCTATTAGCTATAGAAGTAGAGAAGAAACTATAGTACTGCATAAGTAAACTTTAGTTAGTAATAGAGTTAAATTATAGTATAGAGAATAGTAGTCTAAAAGAGATTATACAAAACCTTATATATAGAGAATACTTCTTTTTATTCTATATCTTTCTTAATACCTCTATATATATCTAAAAAATCTGCTAATATATCTACTAAATATAAAAGACTTCTTACACTAAACTTTTCTTCTATACTTATAATAGAGGCTCTAGTTCTTATAATAATAATAATAATAACGCCTAGTATAATAGAAAGTGCTACTCTAGTAGTTCTTACTAGTTACACGCGCAGCGTGTTTAACTTTCTAGTCTATTCTAGAGAGTTCTTAATAAAAGACCTATAAAATATAGCTATAAGAATAGAGCTAGAAAAGAGCTTCTATTAGAATAGTATAAAGTAGATAGAGGTAATTACTAGTAATAAGAGACGTCTTATAGCTTTATATATTATAGGTGTATACTATCTCTTCTAAATAAACCTTTCTTCTAATATTCTAGTAATTATAGAGAAATAGTTTAACTAACTTAGTACATTAGATAAGAAGCTAGCTAAGTTAGTAAATACGCTAGTAATCTAAGATAAGCTTAACTTTATTAAGCTTATAAAAAGTGCTGTTTTTCTTAGCTAAAGAGAGATAGTACTTTACTAGCTATAGAAGGTAGTATATATATAGTATAGTATTAGGCTATACTAATAGACGCGTAATAATAGGTAGAATAGATAGTTAGTATACTAGAGAATAGCGTAATATAGCTACTAATATAGCTAGGCTTATAAGTAATTACGTATAGAATATAAGTTACTAGTATTTATATAGGTATTATATAGGCGTTATATAAGTGTCTTAGGTTATCTTAGAGACTTTATACTAGTAATAGGCTTACTTAGTTTCTTTTTAGTACTACGTAATTGTATAAAGCTAGTGCTAGTGCTAGTTAATAGTCTAGATAGCTATTAGTAATATATAATAAATATAAAGTAGTTAGCCTATTATAATTACGTGCGTATTAATTATTATAGAGGTAGTATAAGTATAAGTGTTATAAGTTACAAATCTAGGCTTGCGTTAGAGATTTTTAAGTTTGCTATTAGGTCTAATATAGTAATACGTTATTGCGTAATTACGTAATTACGTAATTATATAATTGTTTAATTTCTAAAAAAGTACGCTATAGGCTTTGTCTCTTAGGCCTAGAGAGGTAAAGGTAGAGTATAACACTAATAAGTCTAAGAATACTTCTAGTATTAAGTAGTTTTAATCTAATCTTAATAATAAAGCTAATAACGCTTTTACTTCTAAGTAGTGCTCTTTTAGTAAGTTTTTTATTTTAGTACTTTTACTTCTTAGTGCTAATAAGCTTTATAAAACTTTATCTAGTAGTTAAGTAGGTTAACTATAATAAAACTATAGATAATAGTATAGTACTCTCTAATAATAATAATAGAAGCGCGTTTTTTAAGACTATTACTAATAATACTATTATAGTTACTTATAAAAGTATTACTACTAAGCTTAGTTACGTATTTATATCTATAAAGAAAGTTATACTTTCTTAGTTCTTTACCTTAGAGTTTAAGTATCTTTAAGCTTATAAGAATACTACTAATAACTAGTAGTACTTTTTTAACTTTACGCTTAGATAACTAAAAAAGCGTTACTCTAATTATAGTTCTAGGTATATACTTTTTTATCTTACTACGCTCTTTAGAGCGTATACTTTAATAAAAGTCTTTTCTAATAAGTAGTTTTTTATAAACTTATAAAAGAGGCTACGCTTAAAATACACTTTCTACTACTTTTTAAAAAGAGTAGCTAAAAACTTTTTTATATCTTATAAGCTTTATAATACTACTAATAATTTAATATTCTTTATATTTAACTACTTTTTAAAGTAGGTAAATTACTAAACTAATAGATTTTTAGTAAGCCTATTAGCTAGTATACTCTTAGTTTCTAGATACTTAACTCTAAAAGACTCTTTAGTATACTCTTACCTTAGCTATATATTTTAGATATTAATATATCTAAGGCGTATTATTATATACTTATTAGTGCTAACTACTAAGCGTATAGTCTACTAGTTATTATAGAAAATTATCTACACTACTTCTAAGGTAAGTGTAAGCTTCTAAAATAGCCTTTTAAGAGCTATTACTTTTTTACTAATATACTTAAGAGTAAAAAGCTTTACTTCTATAGTTAAAGTTATTATAGTTACTTATTATACTACTTTCTAAATAATAGTATCTCTAAAAAGTATAATAAAGTAGCTTTATAAAGAGCGCCTAGTTTCTAAATTATCTATAAAGAAAGTGTTACTATAAATTATAAGCTTTACTCTAGAATATACTCTATAGTAGATAGTCTAATAGTAAGTCTTATATAAGTATATAATTACTTAGTTAACTACTTTAAAGTACTCTTTACTTAAGTTTATAAGAAAGTATAAAAGCTTTAAGATAGCGTATACTATATTAGGCTATAGTATAATAGCTATATAGAGTAGTAATCTAATACGCTTTTAGTAGTTTTTAACTACTTTCTTATCTACTTTACTTATTAACTTTATAAGCTCTTAGCTTAGAAGTAGTATAGTAGAGCTTAAAGAAGTACTTTCTAAGTTAAACTTCTTAGTAAGCTTATCTAAATACTTATTATATATAAGTGTTATAGTATAAGTAGTATAATTACGTAATACTCTTACTTCTAGAAACTATTTAACTAAGCCTTTCTTTTCTAAGTTATATACTACTTTTATTATATTAGTAACTTATAAAGCTTTTTAATAAGTAGTATAGTAATATATAAGTAGTATATTATTAATATAGAAGAGTAGAAGAATTTTTCTTTATTTATTAAAGAAGAGATAAAGCTCTTCTTTAGAAGTAATAAGATCTACTTTCTTTACTATATATAAGAGCTCTTTATACTAGAGTAGTAGAGAGTTCTTTAGTCTATAGAGAGCACGCTTAAGCTTTATATACTTACTAGGCTCTTTAAAGCTATCTAGTATATTATATACTATAACTAGCTAGTGCTCTTAGTATATATAAAGAAATACTTTTATAATATTAAACTAAAGAATCTCTAGATTAAACTTAGCTACTATTACTATTACTATTCTAAAAGAGTGTAAGATAAGTATTACTATATATATAGAGTATATAGAATTAATTACTTATAGATCTCTTCTTACTACTACGTAAGCTTTACACTTAATAAAGTAGCTATTCTAATTAACTTTATATATAAATACCTACTTTAGTAGAAGTAGACGCTTTTATACTAAAGAGCGCTTAATCTTTTTTTAGGTATCTACTTTATAAAGTATATTAATCTCTTTTTTATAAACTTTATAAAAGAGCTTACTATATAAATAATTACTAAGATTCTTATACTTTTTTAAAAGCTATAGTAGTTAATTATAGTATATGTGTTTAGATAGCTTATACTTCTATAGAAGTATATTACTTAAGATTATAGCTACTATAATTAAGTAAACTATTATAAACTTTTTCTAGTCTTTTTCTACTTTATATAAGTATTAAAGAAAACTATTTAGAAGGTTATTATCTTATATACTATTCTATAGATTATATAGCGTATAAACTTTAAGTTCTTTTACTTTTAGACCTTTACGTTACTTTCTAATTCTAGAGCTTAATTATATTAGTCTTTTATAATTACGCCTTTAGCGTATTAGTCTAGAAGTAAGTAGTAGTTTTATTTTACCTTATTCTAGAGAAGTTCTAAACGTAGAGTATATATAGAAATATAGTATACTTAGAAGTACTCTATTCTAATAAGCACTATATATCTTATTTTAATAAAAGCTCTCTATATTAGAAAGCTATTTATTACTTAGTACTAGTAGATGCTCTTCTCTAGTTTAGTGCACTTTCTAGACGCTACTATTATACTTCTAACTAGACTTTATAGTCTAGTACGCTCTAAGCTTTAGTATTTACTTTAGAGTAAATAAGCCTATATACTTTTAAGAGTTTATATAGATTTCTAGTAGTTAGCTAGCTAAGCTTTCTATCTATATAGAAGATATATTATATACTACTTATTAATTAAGCTAGCCTACCTATTTAATAGTAAGCTATAATATACTACTCTCTAGCTTCTAGATAGAGTCTTTAAGAGTATACTAGTCTTGCGCTTTACCTACTATAGTGTAGAGTTAGTTAAAGATATCTTTATACGCTTCTTTTATGTTATATAGCTTATTTTTATATAGAAGATTAATAATATATATAAGCTCTTTTACTAAGTACTTCTAGCTATCTTTAGCGCTACTTTTATAGAAAAGCTCTTTATTAAAGCTTACGTTTCTTATTATAATTACTTAATTAAGCTTTAGAACCTATATTCTATAAATATTAGATACTTTATATTCTACTAGATATCTAATATAGCCTCTTAGTATAACTTTAAAGTTATACTTATTTTATTTAGCTACTTACTTTCTATTAAGTAGATAAGCTCTATAGCTATAGGCGTAAATAGTACTCTAATCTAGGTAAAGATTAGCTATAATAGTATAGATCTTCTTACTATACTTTATATACTATATATTAAGTATAGTATTAGATACTAAGAGATTATAAGTATATAATAGGCTTATATTATATAGCTAGGTTACTACTTCTATAATATCTAGCTAAAGCTTTTTAGAGAGATTTATACTAACTCTTATTTTAATAAATTTAGTAATTATCTTCTAATCTACTCTCTCTACTCTTTTATTTAGTTTATAGGTATAGATAGAGATACGCTTTATAATAATACTCTACTTTTTAGCCTATATCTTAAAGCGTAACTTACCTCTCTAAAGTAGTATTATAATATTATTATCTTAGATAATAATATAAATATTAAGCTTATACTAAGCTATAAGAAAGCTTATAAAGTTATAAAAGACTCTTATAATCTCTATAAGTATCTTAGCTTAGAGAGTATATTAATAAATCTTACTACTATAATTATTTTTAAGCACTATAATCTAGAGCTTTTTATTATAACTAGTAGAAAAGTTAAAAAGATTCTATAAGATTCTCTAATAAGGTTTTAAAGCTTTCTTACATAGTTATTTAGAGATACGCTACCTTATATAAGTAATAGTATAATACTTATACTTACTTTAGCTTATTCTCTTAATACGTATATTACGTGTATTTTTAATAAGAGCTTAGAGTACTTCTAGACCTAGGTAGCCTACTTTTATATACTAAAGCTTCTCTAAATTAGACTAAGAAAAGCTTTTCTAAAATTATTATAAGCGCTAGTTATTAGTTATACTTATTATAGTTAGGTAAAACTTTAAAGAATTATATTTAATAAATATAAGCTTATACTCTTTCTTAAGCTTTACTAGTATAAAGTTATTAGTAAGCGTTTCTATATAAAGCGTTAAGTCTAACTCTAGATACTATAGTCTAGCTTTATTAAAAGCTACTTCTAAGATAATATTAATATAGAAACTCTTTATAAGCGCTACGCTTATTAGAATAAAGTCTTCTATATATAGTTCTCTTTTTCTAGTTAAAGTATTTCTAATTTTTTATATACTATATCTAAGTACCTAAAAGAAAAAGCTTTCTACTTTTATAGTATAGAATTTATATACTCTTATAAAAGTTTTTAGCTTAAGTAGAGATATATTATTAATAAGATATACTACTACTTTATTATCTAAGATAGTGCTTATAAAAAGTAGGTAGATGTTAAAATCTATAGTAGAGTATATACTACTAATACTTAGCTAACTTATAATAAGAGTAAAGTTAATAAGTATTACTTAAATTAACTTTAAGTAGATAGAGTTTAGGCTCTTAATCTATACTTACTATAGAGTAGTCTATCTCTTCTTATTAAGAGCTCTATGTAGGCTATTATACTTTATATCTCTAAGCTTAGTAGTAATCTTAGCCTTAGCTTTATTAAAAAGCTTTAGAGGTTTACTTATAAGCGCTATTTCTAAATACTTATATATAGTAGTAGACTACTTATAGTACTATCTATATAAGTAATTCTTTTTAGACTTCTAGAATAAGTTATTATTATTAGAAGCTTATTATAGTACTTTTATAATAGTAAATATACTACCTCTACTATTAGAGTAAGTAGTATACTCTTAAATTAAAGTAGTAAAAATCTTTAACACTTATTTAAGAGTAACCTAAGTTCTACTAATAGTAAGAGCTTTAATAATATTCTACTATATAAAGCGCTTCTATTCTAGAGTAAACTTAACGCTAATTACTTCTAAATAGTTCTAGATAGTAAGCGTATTATTAACTTTAGTAAGTTTATACGCTTTAGCTTAGACTAAAATATAAAGATATTTCTATTACTAGCGCTTAGCGTTAATACGTTTTTATTATACTTTCTAGAAGTATACTTTATACTATAAGCGTATAAAATTCTTAGTATAGTTCTTCTCTAGAGAAAGCGTAGACTTAAGATATTTAATAAGTACTTATAATATAGCTTTTTTCTTTATAGAAATAAAGAGTATAGTAGAAGCTAAAAGCTTTAGACTAATAGTCTAATTAATCTAGTTCTAAAGATACCTAATATAAGCGCTCTTTAACTACTATTCTATTACTTATACTTTATACTTTATAATAAATAAGTTATACTTATTAGTATAGAGCTTATTAACTAAAGTATTCTATATAATTACTACTAGCTCTAAAGTAGTTAGAACACTTATTTAAATAGAAGTAGCTATTTTAGCGTTAAGGTTAACGTTAGCTTAAATTTCTTTACTTAAAGTATAGAATTTAAACTAAGTAAACTACTTAGACTAATATACTAAGTTAGTAAGTATAAAAGCTTTTATAAAGATTATTATAGAGTTACTTATTATAAGTAATAGAGTAGTGCTTTTATAGAAGCGTAAAGATTAGTAATAGAATTAGTATTACTATACTCTATTAAACGCTTTATATTTTAAGTATATAAATATAAAACTATATTATCTTTTTAAAGTACTAGGCTTATAACTATTATATCTAGAAGTATAGAAATAAATAGAAGATAAATTATTATATTATAAGCTTACTTAGAAAGCTCTTTTAAGTAGTAAAGCTTCTAAAAGCTTATCTTAATCTATACTAGTATAATTACGTGCTATACTCTTAAGAAGTATCTAGAGGTACGTTCTATAATAATTATATATAAAAGTTATATTATATCTATAAAAGAAAAAGGTAGCTTACTTAGAACTATATCTAGATATAAAGGTAAAGTAGATAATAAAGAAAATTTTACACTTAAACTTACCTTTTCTACCTCTAAAATACTTTTACTTTTCTACTTACTTTTATCTATCTATAACTATTTATTATATTTTATATATAATAAGTACTAAATATACTATACTCTAGCTAGAAAAATACTATACTAGCTAGTTACGCTAAGTAACTTAAAGATATAGCTATAACTCTTAGAGATAAGAAGCTATTACTTTATTTATTCTATAAGATCTTATATAACCTTATATAAGAGTTTCTTAAAAATATAAATAAGTAAAATATTAGTAAAAATTCTAGTTTTAAAGATATTAATAGTATCTCTAATAACTCTTTAAAAGTTCTATAGAAGTAGGTCTAGAGTTAGAAGTACGTATTTACTAAGTTTAATAAAGTCTCTAATACTAGAGTATAGGTAAATATATTATAGTTAGTATATTTCTACTTTCTATTACCTACGTCTAAGCTTTACTAATAGAAATAGATTTTTACTATTATTTTTAGTCTTATAATAGTTATAGATAACTAAATAAAGTAGCTATATTAGTAATATATACTTATCTATTTACCTACTTAATAAAGCTTTTAACTAGCTACTCTTAATTTACTTAGTTCTATATTAAAACTATTTATTTATATCTTTATTAATACTAGTTATAGAATATATAAGTATTATTAATTTTTCTTTATATATATATAAAGCTAAAACATTATTATAGCTTTTATAACTACGTATAGATAGCTATATAAAGTAATATATTACTATATTATTATCTTAGTTAGATTATAGTTTCTACTTTTATTAATATTTATCTTATAAGTAGTAGTCTAGCACTCTTGCAGCTAATATTTAGGCTTATATTATAGTAGTATTTACTAATAGCTCTATATCTATTACTTACTTCTATATTCTACTTTACTTACTAGATAATCTTCTTATAAGAACTTCTTTATACAATAATATACCTCTTTATATAGCTTTTATCTTTATTATCTTTATTACTTTTATAGTTATATTAAGTATATTTATTTACTTTATACTATACGTTATTAACTATCTTAATAATATATCTAGTTTATAAATAGATACTATTATCTTACTTAGAAAGCTCTACTAGATAGACTTTTATATATTAGAGGTTAAATATTAGATTAGCTTAGTGTTTAATATTATAAGTATAGTGTATAGTTTCTAAGTTCTTTATATATACTAATTACTTTATATAAACTACTTTTTATATAATTATTAGAACTATATCTTTTTATATTACTAATAGTCTTACTATTATACTTAATACTATTATAAATACTACTATAAAAGTCTATATAACCTCTATCTATATTTTTTATATTATTTATAATATCTTTAGTATAGCTATTAGCTTCTATTCTACTTTTTATATCTAGTACTAAAATTCTTAGATTACTAATACTATTTTTACTATATTAGTTCTTATTATTATTATAATACTCTTACTCTAAGTTTAGATATTATTCTATATAATTAGGTTTCTAATTACTATAAGTATATAGCTTATTATAATAGTTATATATATAACCTTAAAGTAGATAGTTATTTTAGTAAGTACTATATATATTACTAGAATAGTACTTTACTACTTTACACTTTAATTAGTAGCTCTAAGTTAGTAATAAGTTATACTTAGTTATAAAGTAGTAATAATAAAGTAATAATAAAGTAATAATAAAGTAATAATAAAGTAATATAAAATATAAGATGTAAGATATAATATAAGTAGTCTATATTAGAAAAACGCTTAAAGAATTAATTATTACTTTTAGTTAAAGTATAATATAGCTAAAGCTATATTTAATATATAATTTAAATATATTAAGTATATATTATAAGTAATAGTATATATATATAGAGATAAGTATAAAGTGTAGAGCCTTTATAGCCTACTTGCAAATAGGTAGATTAAATAATATAGAGCTTAGCGCGCTAAGCCTCTAGCGCTGCATTTAACACGTAAAAACATTTACTTTATATACTAATCTATAGATATAGTTATTAACTAAAATTCTATAATAAAGATTTTAATAGAAGCTGTTATATAAGTTATGTTTATTGCTCGCGGGTTGCTATTACTTTGCGTGCACTGACCCATCACTTCCAGCGCATAGTCAGTCATCTGAGTCCAGCACCACTACTGCGAGACGTCCTCAATCGTAATGGCGCCCGTACCGTTCAAGAAGTCCATCTTTCCAACATCAACGCCCTTCATCCTCAGTATGTCGTACGCAGTCACGATGTGGAACCTACAGTCATCAGTAAACCTTCATCACGAGCCTGAAACCTCAAGCGAATGTTCACTCACCACATGTTTGGATGCGCAAACTTTGTGACATAATCCAGCGCCGGCAGCCTCATCTGCTTGACACCGCCAAACTTCACGACAACCTCGTCATCATGCTTACCCTCGAAGTCCTTCTCCGAGAAGCCCTCAAGGTACTTGATGGTTTTCTCAACGCGAGCCAGTAACTCGGGGAAAGTCTGCTCTTCGTCGGGCAGCGTCATGCCTTCCAAGGCAGGGTTCACGCGAGAAGGAATGAACTTGGCGGCGTCGGTGAAACGGTAGACCTGGTAGCGGAAGTCCTTCATGTCCGGGTGGATGGATGCAGTGAGGAAGTCATTGGGGTCGGTGGCTTTGGCGTGCTCGTAGCCTTTGTTGATGAAGAAGTGTGCGTTCTTGAGGCCTGTGATGACGGGAGCGATGGCGACTTTGTGGAATGAGAGAGCCATATTGGGTGGTAGTTTGGGAATTGAAAAACGTGTTGGAAGGGTGAAGACAGTGGTAGTTTCAGTCTCTTGTTGATGAAGTTGGTTGATGCTAGTAGTTGCCCTGGCGGGGTAGTCGACTATTTATGTTCCACTTCTATCTATCTCGCACCTTCTCTCAGTATAGTGAACATCAAGCTCACTACGCTCCACTTGGCATCAGCACTCCACCGTTCATCCCAAACCGGACCCGATTCTATTCAGATGGTTACACGACTGGCGGTGATTACGGCCTGGATTACAAAGCGGGTGGGTTGCAATCTAGTAAAGCCCCGTGATTGACCAATCAGATCATGACGCGATTGACCGGACCCACTTTCGCGCCGTCGGCCGCGAGCCATCAACACGCGAGATGCACGGCTACGGTGAGACTACACGCGACGCAGGGCCACTATAATCGATATGCGCCCTTTTCTTGGGTTATTGCCTTGGTTCAGACAAATGAGTGTGCTGACAAAAGTCGCAGAGTTCCGCGCGGTTTAGGCCTTTGGATGCCTGACATCGATCGCATCAGACCTCTCTGCGTGAGGAAAGTGCGCCTCGCTTTCCTTGTGCGACAACCCTACGGACGAACACTCGTGCGCTTTCTTCGTGAAGCGCCAAATTCACCTGTCTCTCGGTGCAGCATGTTCTAAACATCCAGATCAGCCTAAGCAGTCGTCACTACCAATGTAAAATGGGGATCACGCGTGCCAGCAACGAGGCTGCGATGAGATAGGGCGCATATAACAATCTGGTCGATATTTCTCGCAGTACACGTGAAGAAATGGCTGACCGTACCTTGATCAGGTCAACTGCTAAGCCAGTATTGGACCAAGCCTGACGAGCGTCACAGGTAAAGTCGGCGATCTTGTTCCAGCGAGTCAGCCGGTAGGACGAAGTTTTCTGATCTTAGAGCAATATACAGATACCAGTTGGTTGTCATTAATCCTACATCTTACATTCACCAAGTCAACTTGCGCTCCGATTAATGATGGGCGCTTGCTCAAAGTGCAATCTGTTTCAAGCGAGCATGGCCCATGACCCATGAGTATCGGTCAATGTTTTGCATGATTATGGATCGTCGAACGTTTTACAATTGACATCCACAAAGTGCTTGTTCAAAGGCAAGTCGATCCTTTGTTTTCTATCTACTAAACATGCCACACAATTGTATCCTGCTTGCTTAGCAGTTTGGGTCGATCGGCACCGACATATAATGATCCTGTGCCGGTACTGAAAGTAAGCCACCACACCCAGAGCTTCACTTTACCGGCATTGTTTCATCTTCACATCAAGCTCGTTTCCTGGTACTCGTTGCAGACAACGCCCCAGTCCGATCGACATGCCACCCAAGAAAGGCGGCAGCAAAGTCCCAGCAGGCAAACAGCTTAACGACGTGACGAAGTCTGAGTTGCTTGACGAGATTAGAGCACCCAAATTCACCGGGAACAAGTGCATGAGATGCGATGAGTTCAACCATGGTCATATCAACGAATGCAACGCCAACGCTAATTCCAAGCACTGGTCGAAGGGTCTTGGTAACTTCGCGGACAAGCAGGCTGTGGAGAAGTTGTTTCAGACCGAACGTGCCAAGCTCATTGCGGACGGAACATACACTCCTGTCAAGCAAGTAAGCAAGCCTGTCGCGCAGAGTCAACCCAAACCCGACAATAAGATGAAAAGCGAACCTCAGAATGTTGAGTCTACTATTCCAGAAGACCCCGCATCCAGCAGCGCACTGAACGAAAAGCCCGCGACGCCCGTCAAGAAGAGGACGCCTATCGAGACTGAGAATGTTGGCAAGCTTATTTACACAAAAGACGAGACAAAAGCCCAGAATGCCCAGGCTGATATACCCAAAGATGGTCTAGCGAACGCCGCAACACAGCACGAAGGTCCAGAACCGGCGGAAGGCGAGTTCAAAGTGATCACCAATTATGTGCGAGTGCGCAAGGTACCTTCTCAACTCTTTACATATGCCTTGACATTCTATAGACCAAGTCGCGACCCAAAGAAGCCCAATGCCCGCGTAGAGCTCAACAAGCGACAAGAGATCGGACGTGTATTCGATGCGATGATCGAGAAAGATGTGCTGGAACTGGACAAGAACCGGAAGACATGGGCAACCGACTACAAGAGTCTTTGGTGCGACACTGCTCTCCGGAGCCCTCACGGAGATCAGGAGGAGTGGGATACGGCAAATTTTGACTGCAAACTCCTTGATGGTCGAACATATGACGACGTATACGCAACTGTGAGGAAAGGTGTAGTCTTGAACGATATCGACGACGTCCTTCGTAAGGAACACATCACCAAAAGCGCCGACTACATTCGGGCTCTGAATGCTCATGTTGCGAAATGTGTCCGCAAGTACAACGAAGCGGAGAACCGATCGATTACCCAGCTTGGTGCGAACAAGTTCTACCTTGATCGAGGTTTCAAAGAAATGGTCGATAAGAACTCCAACAGCCTGGGCTTGCGCGCAGTCCGCGGTTACTACATGTCGATAAGGCCCGGAGCGCTAGGTCCCGTGCTCAATATCAATGCAGCGACAACAGCCTTTTTACCTCCAATACTGGTCTCGGACTTGTTGACTACATCGCTCAGTCAAAATACTGTCGAGAAGATGTTGAGGGGCAAGCGCGTCAGGCTGATTTACCGACGACAAGAGTTCCAAGAGACCAAGGATGCTGGATTCTCCATGAACGACGAACTCCCGCGCACGAAAGTCTTTCAACAATTTGGTTTGCCTGCGAGCGAGCAGAAGTTCTTCACAGTCCTTGCTGACGACAAAGGCGCCAAGGTTGACGTCAGCCCAACAGATAAGGGTACCTCCGTCATCCAATATTTCAACAGTGAGAGAATCTCAGACTCCCCATGTTATATCACGCTAACAGCTGTAGAAATGAAAGCAGAAATATCGGGTAGCCCGTCACCTGCTCAACTTCTATGCGTCAATGTTGGCAAGCGCGTTCAATCATCTAGATCGAAAGATGCAGGCAAACTAGCATTTATGCGTCAGCAGACCTTGGACGGCGCTCAGTGGATCCCGGCCTGTTTACTCGAGATCCTGCCTTTTCAACCAATGACAGGGCAGATGAACCCGAAGCATACTGCCGAGATGATGAGGCATGCTTTGCACTTACCCGCGGAGAACGCAGCTCTGATTGATCAAGAGGGCCTGCGGATCCTTGGTCTCAAAGATCAGATCGAGGATCAAAAAGACACAACTAGCAAGAAGTATCTCGTAAGTTCCAATGGCGCAAGAGCTGTTGATCGCTGACTTACAGTTCACCAGGACCAAGGCTTTCAGCTCGACAACAAACTGATATCATTGGCCGCCAGATCTTTGGAACTTCCCCATCTGTCGTACGAGAAGCGCGGTGACCCCGACGTCGAACACACCGTCAGTACACAGCCTCATACAAAATTCCAGCCACTTATTCACGTCGACCGGTCAGCTTGGAATCTTCAAGGCGCAGCATTCATTAAGCCTGGAACGCTGAAAAACCTTCACGTCGTCGGGCTGCCGGGATGTCGTCAAGAACACAAATTGGCTATTGTCAAAAAGGATTTCACTGAGCAATTGTGTGCTCATCATGTTCACACCACGTCTGGAGACCATGCTAACCAGTTGGGGCAATACAAAGGAATTGAAGAAGATCTCAAGTCCTGGTTCACCATGTGTCAGCGGAATGACTGCAACCTCGTCTTGTTGGCCGAGAAAGACTTCGACAAATACGCAAAGATCAAACGAACTGGCGATTTTGAAGGGTACCACACCATCTGCGCTATCGGCAGCAAAATCCAAGATGACAGGAACAACGATCATAACAGGACCGGCAATCGTTGGCAGCATCTCTCCAACTTAGCCCTCAAAGTCAATTTGAAGTTGGGTGGGGACAATCACTGGCTTGACAACGAGATGTTGGACAAGCTACTGGGTGGAGAGGAGTCCAGACGAAGCACCATGATCTTAGGATCAGATGTCACCCACCCCGGCAACGGCTCGAAGATTGGTACGCCCAGCATCGCCGCCGTTGTGGGTACTGTTGATGCTCAGTTCATGAGCTATCGCGGTTCGATGAGACTTCAAGCTGGTGGCCAAGAACAGATCGATGAGGCGAATCTCCGCAGTATGGTCAAAGAACGGCTTGAGACTTGGAAGTCGTGTAACGATGACAAGCTTCCGACCAGGATCTTGTTCTATCGCGACGGTGTCTCTGAGTCGCAGTTTGCCAACGTGGAAGAGTCTGAGATCCCACAGATCAGAGAGGCGTACGTTGAGGCTGGAGGCAATGTCATAGACCTCAGTGTATGCTTCTTCGTTGTCAGCAAACGTCACCATACACGATTCTACGCTGCCACTAAGAACGCAACATACCAGTCTCGAGAGAACACCCCGACCGGATCCAGATTGTATCAAAACGGCAACGTCAAAGCTGGTTTACTTGTAGACAGCGTAGTAACAGCGCCGGAGCCCTTGAACTTCTTCTTGCAATCTCACACTGCGATCAAAGGCACCGCACGTTCAGCCCACTACTACGTACTCCAGAACGACACCGACATTGGGACCGCGAACCTGCAGGAGTTGACGATGATGCTATGCTACACCTTTGGGCGATCGACGACCGGTGTCTCGTACGCAACCCCGGCATACGCCGCGGATAGATTATGCGACCGCGGCAGATCCTACATTCGTCACTGGGCAGAGGATGAATTTGCCAATCCTATCTTTGAGTACAACACTTACTATGACGGAAACGGAAAAGAACGCAAGCCCACCGACGTCGAGATCTTATCCGAGAAACGAGCGATGGTTGACGCGCTCTTGCACTCTCCCAGCGTCTGGGGCAAGAACTACCACGACGACCCAAATGACAACAGTAAGCCGCTCAGGCTGAACCCGTGGCACCCAAACCTTGACCAGGGTATGTTCTGGATGTAAGAGGAGATTCGGATCGTGCGGTGAGAGGCTATGGGACTATGGATTCCCGATACGTATGGTGTCTTCCTTTTCTTGGCTTGATCTCCTTTGTAGCTGTATGCGTTGGTGTTTCTGGGTTTCCTGTTGCTCTGGTGCTTCTTTCCCTATGTTTTCGTGCGTTGCGTCTTGTGTTTTCGTCCTTCGGTGTTCCTTGTCATCTTCCCGTTGTCGTGTGCTCTTTTTGCTTTACTTAGACTTCGATTCGTACTCTCATTCAATAGATTTGTCACTCCGCTCAAGTATCTTCAAACTTGCGTACTATGCAGATGCTGGTGCCTCGGGTTTCTTGTATCGCGTCGCGACGCGACCGGATCGTTGCGATGATGGAAAGTAGGAGGGCTCGCGCGTTGGCTCATCCCACGTTCGCACGAACGGGAAGTTGACGCGTCGACCCGAGATCGGCAAGCCATAGCTCCCACGCTACATCGTCGCCGTCATCATCAACCTTATAGCCGAATTAGAGATTAGTTTGCCGAAGCAATGGACAAGATGGCTGATCCCTGGTCTCCTTCAATATCCGACGAATTTGTCGTCCTCCCCAAAGGCCCATATACAGTCGCATCGCATCACGACCCGTCGCATCGTCTTGCCCTACCACACGGATCAAAATGACGGACACGAAGACTCCCCACGATCTGAACTGCCTTACCATCGGCGAACTCGAGAAGCTTGCCGCAGAGCGCATGGACAAGCAGACACGCGACTACTACAATGAGGGTGCAGACTCTGGATCGACGCTGCGCGAGAACATTGACGCATACCAGAAGTATCGCATTCGGCCACGCGTACTTCGCGACATCTCTTCTATCGACACGACCGTAAACGTTTTCGGATACAAGAACAGCATACCCCTCGGTGTCGCACCAACCGCTATGCAATGTCTCGCACACGACGACGGAGAACTAGCAACCGCTCGCGCATGCGCCAACAAGGATATCGTGATGGGCCTGAGCAGCTTCAGCACAACCAGCCTCGAAGACGTGAAAGGCGCATTGGGCGACCATCCCGGAGCTCTACAACTCTACCTCTTCGAAGAGCGCACCCAAAGCCAGAAGCTCATCCAACGCGCCAAGAAAGCCGGCTACAAAGCTGTCATGCTCACGGTCGATACTCCAGTCCTCGGACGCCGGAACTTGGAGATAAGGAACCAGTTCAAGCTGCCGAAACACCTCAAAGTAGCAAACTTCAACCGTGATGAGAAACACGACGAGGGTGTCAAGGTCGAGAAGAAAATCACCTCACCATCCACGGAAGCGAACGAGTCGCGCAAGAGGAGCGAGGCACCCAGTGCCACTGACGGCAACAAGAGACAGCCACCACAAGGACCGATAAGCTTTCACACGCACGCGCCAAACCCGACCTTATGCTGGGAACGCGACATAGCCTGGCTGAAAGAACAATGTTACCCTGAGATGGAAGTCTGGGTGAAAGGCGTAGCGACGGGAGAAGACGCACTACTAGCCTGCCACCACGGCGTCGACGGTATCGTTGTGTCGAATCATGGTGGGCGTCAACTTAATGGCGCATTGGCTACCATCGATGCGTTGCCCGAAGTCGTTGCTGCTGTGCATTCACAAACCGGGAAGAAGATCCCTGTACACGTTGACGGAGGAATCAGACACGGTACGGATGTATTCAAAGCACTCGCGCTGGGTGCGGACTTCGTCTGGGTTGGCAGACCGATACTTTGGGGATTGGCATACAAGGGGCAAGAAGGTGTTGAACTGGCGCTGAGGTTGCTGAGCGATGAATTCAGGTTGTGCATGGGACTTGCGGGTGTGACAAAGGTTGAAGACATTGGACCAGAGTACTTGGTCAAGATGGATCGGAGTGGATTTGTGAGTCGTCTTTAGAGATTATGAGCATACATTGCTGGGTAGCTCTGGATCTACATACTATTGATACGACTTTCGTATATACAAACGGGCTCGGATATGTTACGATACCTACGCCGCCTGTCTCCTACTCTCGATAAAGTCTACGTAGTCGAAGAAACTCTTCTTGTACCTTCGCACTTGCGTCGTGCGGTTCACAGTCTGGATACCAAACTGCTGGTCGTAGTCACCAAACTCCCAGTTGTCGGCCCACGACCAAGCAAACGCGCCGATGAAATTGACACCGTCTTCCCAGATCGCCTTCAGGCCTTCGTTCAGATACGTCTGGTAGTACCAGCTCCTTGGGCTGTCAAATTCCTGGTCTGCTTGCTCTTTTTGCGCCTCGGCGAAGACAGGGAAGCCGAATTCAGTGACAGCCACTGGAGAACGCCATGTGTTCCAGAGATAATTCAGGTAGGTGCGGAAATAGCTGGGTGTCAGATAGACATATGATTGACTGCGGTACCCGATGTCCCAGCCAGTGGTGGTGAGAGTGCTCTGAGTTACGCAGTAAGGTCGGAGGGGATGAGTGATGTTGGCAGCGCAGTCAGCGATGGTGTCATTCGGTGGTGGACTGACTACTGTGGCAGTGTACGGTTGGATCGAGAAGAAGTCTGCAGTGCCGTTGATGTATTGTAGATCTTCTTGGCTCAACGGTACGTAGTCGTCAACACTACTCTTGAATGATTCCGGGTAGTCTGTTCCGAGGAAGATAGGATTCGCAAAGGTAGCTAGCTGGAAGGAGTTGAAGTGATTGGCAGCGTCGACGTCAGCGGGGTCATCTGGATTGCGTGGGACGCCAAAGTTGTCGTTGAATGTGAGCGACATCTTTCCAGTTCCACCAATGTCATCGTGGTAGAAGTGGTAGAGTCTCGCATGAGCTTTGATGACAGCATCGATAGATCTTCCGTTCCGCGCACCCAGGAGAGGCTCGTTGAAGGTCCACCAGATTGGCACACGGTCAGCAAAATGTGTCATGACAATCTTTCCGTATTCGACGAAAGCATCCTCCCACGACACATTCTTGTAGCTACATTGGAAACAAGAGTCCAGATAGCCAATGCCTCCAGTTCCGGGCTTGATAAAGACATCGCTGATGTTGTTGTAATATTGGAAAGGAGAGTCGTTGTGGTAAAGCATGACAGCGGGATGCATGCCTTTTTCCAAGACGAAGTTGATAAGATCGTCGTAGTGCGAGAGACCTTGCTTGTTGACTGGTGTGCCTGGTAAGATGAACGGCAGAATCCGAGTCCAAGGAATGGAGAATCTGTAATACTTGATGCCCATGGCAGCAATTCGTTCGATGTCTTGCTTGTACAAGTAGTAGTGTTCGTTCGCGATCCAGTTCGGCGCTTGGCCCGGGTTGTTCAAGGCAGCAACGTCGTTGTGAACGGGTGTCCGTCCCTCATCTGCGACGGCTCCCTCGATTTGGACAGCTGATGCCGCCACGCCAAGCATGAAGTCTGCAGGGAAGGAGTAGCATTGCTGAGGTACCAGTGGCTCAGGTGGTGGCAGGATGAGCTCGCTGGTTGGTACTGGCGTCGGTTCAACTGTTGTAGAGTACATCCCGGTCGTGAAGTTGACCCAAGGCACGGTCGTCCAGAGAGCAGTCCAGGATGCGTTTCCGTATGGGCTCCCCAAGTCGGTCGGTGATGCGGTGACATTTGAGTTCCAGTTGCCCCATTGTGTTGTCGTCAGATTTGGCACCAAGCTACTGAGCGACGCGTACGGTGGTGCATAGGTAGTAGTGGTAGTGGGAGCTGGGGCAGATGTTGCTGTACGAACAGTCTCGGTCTGTGTGAAGCTGAACTCTCTGAAGGTATACAAGGGCAGTGCAGTCGCATATGTTTGATTTGCCGAGCATTGCGGTCGCGAGACAGGCCCTTCAGCAGGGACGTAGACTTGCTGGGCGAGAGCCACAGCGCCATACGCAAGAAGTGCTTGAGGCTTCATGATGATGGCCAAGGAACGCTTGATACATCTTGGTATTCTCTGCGGAGCTCTTTATACCTCTGTGGCTTTTCAATCGGACCGTGGGGCTGATTCTGACGGTGGTACTCATCGTCATCGGCATGTACAATCGCTTGTCGCTTCGCAAAACCTCGCAGCCCTAGTCCCGTCGTGAATTAATACGAAGGGCGTGGTGCGGCCTTGATCCCTTTCCGGGGTTTGGCGGATTGAATTCCTCGGTCGAGTTCGGTCGGGCCCAATTTCGGTAGTGCCTGGGTGCTTTGCGGGGGGCTTGCGGGGTCGAGCTTGTTGTGATGACGAGCGGGATGCAACGTCTAAGCTCCAACGTTGCTTTTCATGAATTGACCAGGCTCATGGTCCTAGCAAGTCTCGGGGTTTCTTAGTGGTTGTTCACGTTGTTGCTTCGCTGTCCTTACTCAAACAAGGTTAGCATGTTCTCCATCGCGCAGACTTCCAGGGTTCAAAGGTTTCCTGTTTGTGCCCGCAACAACGCGTGTTCAACCCTCTCGGTCTATCATTGCGCGACACCGCCAACCGACAACCGAAACTTCGCGGATGCCTGATTGCATGAATCGAGTGCCCATAGCAATGTCTGCTCAGTCTCCACCGCAATGGCGGACGCCAAGACAAGGGACGGTCTGAGTCAGGTGTATCGATCGGACTAGCTATCACATTCGCTCATGCAGTATGCTGCTCTTTCGATATGTAATTACCGAGCAGCTTGACTTCTAGCTGCTCAATCCCCGCAACATCTCGATATCAAGATGGGCTCATGTCAAGAACGTGTCTCATGTTCGACTTCATTTGACAACCTACCCTCAGAACCGAGTTCTTGAGAGATCAAGTAGAGGGTCTAAAGTTGTGAACTATAGGTGAACTTAGAGATCTGGGACAGGTTTCTGTGAAGTGGATGCATTTGTTCCAGCTTTGACTGGTGATGGACTTGTTTGGGTTGTCTGGTCGCTTCGCTCCTGACAAGAAAGTGCAGCTCGCGCTTTCAGGATGTCGCCCTGGCCCATTGACTGAGGAGATTCTCGACGACTGGCAGATTGCAGGATTTGTTGTTTCGACCGGGCTTCTGTTGACACTAGTCAAAGCAGAGTCTGAGGGTTGCAGCTCCTTCCGCTTCATAGCATTGCCAATGTCATGATTTTTGAACAGATTATGCTCGCTGCCACGACAAGTCCACAAACGGACAGGCACGCGCAGATACCATGAGTCGCATAGACTTGGACATAGAATAGCGTGAGTGTATAGTTGGAGGTTTGAGCAGTCTTGGTGTTGGTGTTGGTCTCGAGAAGCAAAAGATGACGCTAGCGGGGTCCGTGCGCCCACACGAATTTCGTCGTTGCCAACCCACTTGCCGAACTTCACGACGCTCACGACAACTCCAGCGACGACGCACCCGAAACCCGCCCAAATCGAATATCCCCCCGATAATCTACCAAAATGTCTGGAAAGCGCGGGTACGTAGTCCTCAGCCGCGAATTGGGCAGTTTGAGGCTGTCGTGCAGAGGAATGTTGGCTAACGAGTGTGCAGTCGAGGTTCTACCTCCGGTAACAAGCTCAAGATGACTCTTGGTCTGCCAGTGTACGTTTGACCCCGATGCGATCGCTCCGCCGAAAACCTTTCCGTTCGCGAACACGCATACAAGGCACACAGGGAATGCAGGCTAATAGAAGCACAGCGGCGCCGTCATGAACTGCTGCGACAACTCCGGTGCCCGCAACCTGTACATCATCTCCGTCAAGGGTATCGGTGCGCGTCTCAACCGCCTGCCCGCTGGTGGTGCCGGTGACATGGTCATGGCGACCGTCAAGAAGGGAAAGCCCGAGCTGAGGAAGAAGGTCATGCCCGCCGTCATTGTCCGCCAGAGCAAGCCATGGAGGCGAGCAGACGGTATCTACCTGTACTTCGAGGACAACGCCGGTGTCATTGTCAACCCCAAGGGTGAAATGAAGGGCTCCGCCATCACTGGACCCGTCGCAAAGGAGGCCGCTGAGCTGTGGCCGGTACGTGTGCACCCGCCACCAACAGAATCAACACTAACAACATCCAGCGTATCGCCTCCAACTCCGGTGTCGTCATGTGAGGTGTCTCTTTTCCTGCTTTCGATCACATTCATGGGTTTACGGGCACGGCGAAAATGCATTTACGGGGTGAAGGATTTGGGAGACGACATTGCAACCACGATTAGCAATGGGACGACCTTCACAATACCAGTCAAATGAACATTACGACCAAAACCACACTTTTGTTCCTCATTGCAGTGACGGATGAGTGACATGGCGGCAGTGCACCAATAGGATCAACAGCACAAGGAGCGCGTCAAGGAAACGTTTTGCGATTGTCGGACTCTGTTGATTGATCTGACATGAAGACAGGAATTATGTACTAAATCCACGCACATTAGACCCTAGGCTCATCGGCTGAGCACGAACTCCTATCGCACGCAAGCATCTGGAAGTCTGCCTCCTCGACAACGTCCTGCGCCCATCGCATCTGTATCATACTTCTCGCCTCAGCCTCACGCTTCCTCTGCCCACCCACGAACTTCAAGTTCTCGTTTCCAACAACACCCGTCGTGACAACACCAGTGCTCGGCGCACCGATTCCTTGCACCTGGCCATTGCCGCCCTGCATGACGTTCGCATAGCTCGACGACATGGTCTGTACTCCAGAAACGAAGTCCTGACCGTCAAACTCGCAATGTCCTCCCGCAGGTGTATTGTCCACAGTCTGCAATGCGTTGACCTGATCAGCGCTCAAACCTGCATCTGCACCGAGCTGCTCATAGGCTGTAACAGCCTGTGGAATGCTACCCTGAAGCAACTGGAGCTCACTCTGTGTAGATTGGAAGTGGATCCTCGTCTGAGACATGACTGTGGCAGCGTTCTGAAAAGCGACTTGCGGCGGCATGCCACCGCAGTTAAGCTCAACAGCCGAGTTGGCGTAGTTTTGCATCTGTGCTGGGATGAAGAAGCCGGACATCATTAGCGAGCCGCCCGAGACCCCTGTGAAGACGATGTTGGACATGTTGACTGCAACCCGTTGCGGCAGTTCGGTTTGGATGAAGTCGTTGACGGCCTGGGCGTGTGCTACACCATCTGTACGTTGAAGACCCGAGCCTCCTCCCCAGAACAGGTTTTTATCGGGTGCCAGTAGCGCAACACCCATGGTGTTGGCCTGAACAGCTTGGTTCGGCATGTCGAAGAAGCTCTGTCCACCGTCGCCGTGGAGCAACACGTTCGCGCCCAGGGTGCCGTTCGCCGATGTAGCTGCCGCACCGGGGACGCCCGAAGCTGGAAGGAATTGGTCTGCCGGTGCGGAGATTTTGAATCGAATTGGCAGGTTGTTGACCATGACCGTGTCATCCAGTATCATGGAGCCATCGGTGGCGGTAGAGATTCCCTGGGGCACCTGAGCCGCTTTTTGAAAGGCTGTCGCTTGTTGCGCGTTGCCGTTACCTCCGCGGTTGCGTTGTGGCAGCGCCGAAGTGAGAGAAAGCAGCGAGAGAGTGATGAGTCCGTGCATGATTGCGATAACGAATAGCTCAATAGACGAGAATAGAAATTAGGTTATTGAAAGAATGGACCGGCCAGGAAGAAGAATCGAAAGAAGGGTGGCAGACGAGAGATACCGCACGGCAGTATAGCGGGAAGAGAAGAAAGGAAAGAAGTGTGGGGGATTCCCATACATCTATACTGCATGAACGGCATGCTACAAATCACTAAAAGGCCTCGAGCCTGCGAAACACAGTTTCTTTCACTCCTAAACGCGTACGAGTATAGCCAAGCCTACAGGTCAGAGCTTCGCCTTGCCTCTCTTGAGCTTAACATGACTGAGTTCCGCCATTGAGCGGTGCGGTCTGGACAAGGCTTATGGAAGCTGTGTTTGATGCGCGAATGTGCAGCAGCTGTGGTTTGAGCTTGGAGGCCTTGGTGTTTCGGGCCGGGGCTTGGCGTGCGATTGCGGGTAACCGAGAGTTTACAGAGCTATCTGGAGTGCGTCAGGCATACGAGTGTTGTGCTATTCATAATTCCATCCAGTTCGCATGCGCATTGTGGGAGGTGTCGCGATGTTGATCTGCGCGGGCAGAGGAGGGAGTATCTCGGTGTGGAGGGTCCGTGCGTTGGACTGAGGCCGCCATCATCTGCATGCATGATTCTCCCGTCATTCACACCTTCACGTACTTGAGATGCTTCCTTCTGATCGCTTCTCACGATTTCTGTTTCTATCTCCAGCAAGAGAATAAATATACAGACATTTCGTCTCTGCAGTAGTCATGATAACCAAAATTTGTAAGAAGCCTGGGTACAAACAAACAGCAGGACTTCATGTTCCTCACAATCGACGCGCTGTTATATGAGCAAAAAGAGTCAACGTAACAACTTCATCGAATGCTAAGGGAGGCAAAAAAAAAGATGAAAGAATGCCACCTGGCCGAATCGCTACACTATTGTTAGTAATGGAATTTGAACTAAGTGCGATTCAAGCTTACAACGACCGATCTTCGCATATCTAGTAATGACTACAAGTGCGACGCTTTACCACTTAGCCAAGGAGGCAATTGTTGATGACTAAGAAAATTAAAATGGTACATATCGACATGTCAAATGTGGGCAAGAGCACGTTGACGTGGTAAGCGAGGTTGTGGGGCGGCAGCGACGACGATGTCTAGGAGTGAAACTGGGGACTATCCGACTGTCACGATCAGGACCACGCAGAGAGAGAAATGCAAGTTATGTGTGACTTTGATATTGATATCGATATTTGATGGATAATCTCTTAAACAAAACCGCTATGCAAAATACCTGAAATCTCAAATGCTACAGAAAAGGGTAGCTGTAATGCTAGAAGTAGCTTCCCAATCCTTCCTCCAAACGCCACGCTTATGCTCATGCAAATGCCTCGCTTCATAAATCGTCAATCTCGAAAATAGCAGGAGAAATCTAGGCAAGGCCGAAAACACCCCTCAACCGCCTCCAGAGCTCCTTGCCCATAGCTTTTCGGGTATCCTCAGTGCGCAGCGCGGCCTCCTTATTCTCACTCGCCCTCCTGAGCAGGAAGTTGAGGCATTCGGTCGTGGTACCCCAAGTCATGCACTTGACGACCTTGGCCTGAGTGTCCGCCTTCATGGTCTCGTCTTGGACTAGAGCCTGGGAGATCTCGTCGGCCATACCTTGAAGTTGGGCGTAGGTAAGACGAGGTAGGTTCTCGGGGGAAGTGGAGAGCATTTGTTGGGCGCGGATCTTCTGGGCGGCTTGGACGGAGGCGAGGTTGTGGGTTGCGAGGACGATGTTGACCTTGGGGAAGGGAGTGCCTGGTGTGGGGGCGGGGACCTTGTCAGTCCATTGTTGGCGGACTACGGCATCAGCGAGGGCATCGTAGTTGGCGTCGGTGCCGGCTTTGGTGTCAAAGGTGAGATGCTTGGGCTCAGATGTGAGGTAGGCGCCGCGTACAAGCTTGACACCAGCGATGTAGCCTCCCTTTGAGGCGCGCTCAAGATGCTCGGCCAGGCGCTTCGAGATGTCGCGCAGGTAGCACTGGTATGTGATGTAGAGAACCGCACGACCATTCTCGGGCTTGTTGTACTTCTGCTGCAGGGCTAGTGTCCACTTCTCGAGTCCACGGTTGGTTGCCTCTTCTTCGGCACCAGGAAGGAGGCTGACACCCTTTGCGGCGGCGGCATCGCAAGCTGCCGTGATGGCATCCCACATCTCAGGGGTGGCTTCTTGCTGGTTCTGGAGGAGGTTGAGGGCATGGCGACCGAGACCGGACCATCTACATGGCGGTTAGTAGGTGCTTGTGTCTAAGCCATCGAGTCAAGACTTACTTCAGTCCAACAAAGTCACCCTCCTTCGCCATATCAACGCTCTGCAACATTCCCTTCCTCCACACCTCAATCTCCATCTTGGTCTCTTCGGCAGTCGGTGCCTTTCCGCCTAGAACCTCGAGCGCGTACTCAAACAGGATACCGCCGTATCCAAGCGTGCGTGCAAATTCGGTGTTCCTGACGACCTCATCTTTCTTCTCGCCAACGCAGTACTGCGCATAGAAAGTCTTCTTGAGTAGGTTGGACAGCACCGGGTTTCGCTCGATGCTCAAGAGGAAAGACTTCGAGTCTAGCATGCGCCGTAAGATGCCGAAGCAAGCATTGAGCAGCAGAGGCCGGGATGACACGGCTGTGATGAGGTAGGATCGGAGGACGGTCTCTGTAGGTAGGCGTCCGAGGACTGCTTTTGTCTGCGCTATTTGCGACTCTGGCTGTGTCGACAGGAGTTGTGAGGTCGAGACTTGTGATGAGGCGGGGATAGACACATTCTGTCGTGCGCTCTGGGAGACGTAGCGCGGCGTCTGTGCAAGGGTTCGGGATGTGTGTGCGAGCGCGAGGCTCTGGAAGCGGTGGAGGTTTTGTCTCCGGATCATCATGTTGATATGTGGGTGTAGTCTGGCGCTCAAGTGGTTGTGTGAAAGGTGGTGTAGTTTGCACTTCGAGTTGGTGAATCGGCACGGGTTATAGATTTTCGGTGTATGCAAACTTGAGAGGGCGAGCAATTCTGGAGGTCTTGTGACTTGCTTTCCATTGTGGTGAAGGCCATATATACCATGGTTGGTACTCTTGGTGCTCCACGATATCGCACGCGATGCTCGGCTTGCGTCGGATGCGGTCATGTCGCACTAGTGCAGCTTCATTGTTGCTCCAGATGGTGCCAGACTGACGCAGACGCCGGCTTATCGCCCGCGCTAGACGGGCCGATGATTGGACAATGCCGCAACGCGTTCCTGTGGAGTAAACGACATGTCTGGCATTCATGGCGACGCGATGGTGTTGAGGTTTGTTGCTGGATGTGATGTAATGACCGTTGTAGAGTTTGTGAGAAACTCATCGTGCCTGTTTCCCGTGTAAGCCGGTGACGTAGCATCATCAACTTCCAGTTTGCGATCCCTTGCTTTTGCCATGGCTTTGACCTCCAAGCTGCCATCGTGACCTTCGCAATGCCTGTTACCCCACAGTCGGCGAAATGCACAACCACCTGGGCAGCCGCTCCTCACATTAGCGTCATCTTGCCAGCACAGCTCCGTTCGCGATCTGTGTTGGGTTTGCCGCCCACGCTGAGAGCCGAGCGTAGCCATGGCGGCATCGCTCAAAGTCCAGGACCAGCCCCCAGTATTCAATTCTTCTGACCACATCATCTCCACTCAGACTCTGCATCGGTACCACGCGCACCGGTATCGGATATTATGGAGAAGAAGCAAATTTTGTCATGGCTTGATGTTAGCATGGCGACCGCGAAGAGGGCCGTTCTGGCTGCGGAAAGCGTCGGGGACCCACAATCACCCACGCCGACTATGTTCCAGTCTGGCTTCGCGTCTTTTCCAGCTGATGATACGATACCAGCTTGCACTTGGTAATTTCACTGCGGAGACGTGTCTTGACGAGTGCTTGAGATCTCCAGGTGACCGCATTCTGTTGTGTACGCGTCTGCCAATCCGTTTACTAAACGCCGAAGCTAATCTGCCATGTAAGCGTCAGGTGATGACCTTTAGGTCTTGGCCATCAAATTATGGAGCTTATCCCCAAACAAAATCAAGCACTGACTAGAAGCACCTACGCGTCTTCTCCTGCTTCTGCTTCCCCACTTTTACCCAGACTAGATCCCAATCCAGATGCTATCCCAAGCTGGCCCTCTCCGGCGCATGGCACGAAGGCATGATAGTCACTGTCCTTTCTTCAAGTCCGCGTTTGAAATGATCTCTAACACGAAAACTGCTCCTACAACATGCCACGACGAAGCGACCTTCATCACACCGCACCAGCTCCTGCTTTCGGCATCTGCGCCCCATCCTGTCCGACCTGCACGTCTCCGTCCCCATTCGCACTCTCCTTACTCGCTTCCCCCTCAGCCAACGCCTTGAAAGCTCCCAGGAAGTCATTCTTCAAGTCTTCCCAATTCTCCACGCCCACACTAACCCTCAGCAGCCTCTCGTCCACATCCGCATCGCTCATCCTGCGCCACTCGATCAAACTCTCCACACCTCCCAAACTGGTCGCATGGTGGAAGAGACGCAGATTGGAGGGAAGAGACCGCGCCTGTTGGCTGCTCTTCATGTAGATGCTGAAGACGGGACCGAAACCATTCGGCATCTGCTTCTTCAACCACGACATATCCTTCTCTTGCAAACTCGCGTGAACAATCTTGTGCACGACTTTCTTTACGGCATCTACGTCTTCTCCCTTGCCATTGAGTGAGTCTTGCAGCCAGCGAACAAGATTTTCCGCGTTGCTGCTCTGTCGCTGAACGCGCAAATCAAACGTCCGGAGACTTCGCACGCCGAGCCACCCCTCTAGACTACCAAGGACTGCACCCAGGAAAATGCGCTCAGCACGTAGCGTCTTTGCTTGCTTCAGCCCTTCCGTTCCTTTCGCAGTGGCCAGGATACCGCAAAGCATATCGCTGTGACCACCGATGTATTTTGTACCAGAATGCATGACCACATCTGCGCCCCACAGCAACGGATCCTGTAGACCTGGTGGCGCGAATGTAGCGTCGACGCTGAGGAACGCGCCCCGCTTGTGCGCTCGGGCGGCGTACTTTGCTATTTCGAAAGCTTCTCCTGTGGGGTTCAAGGGTGTCTCGAGATGCACGAGGTCGCCTTTACCTAAGCCGGCGGCGTCCCAAGCAGCGTCATCGGCGTGGAGATCCACGGTCTTGACGCCGTGCATCTTCTTGTGCAGTTCGATCACGCCATGGCAGCCATGGTAGCCACCACTGATGGCAATAACTTTGGGAACAATGTTGACGAGCATGGCATGGAAAGCGCTGAGGCCGCTTGTGTAGCTGACGACATGGTTTGCTAACCCGGACTGACCATCTAGCTCGTCTTGCTTTGCATCGGGGTAGAGTAAAGGCGCTAGGATTGTTTCTAGGCGGTTGGTGCTGGCGGATGCGAGACGAGAGTAGATCAGAGGGGTTTGTAGGTCAACGAATTCGCCTTCTTTCGGGACGGGTTGGAGCTCTGATGGGTCGTGAGGATACCGGAAGGTAGTCGATGTGTGAATCGGTGGGGCGACATCGGTGAGGACATTGATGCGGTCGTCGCCATGGACACCGTGCGTTGAGGGGTGGTATGCCGACATGATGACTGTGGATGGATGACTCTGAGATCTTCGGTAAGCAGATAGCGATATCTGCAGTATTGCGATCGCTTCAGATGCTGTACGAAGGTCAATCTGAAGGTGAACGACACAACCCTTTCTATCAGCGTGGGCGAATGACTCTAAGTCAATGGAGAGGACGCTTATCACGATGACATGACGAGTATTGCGACATCACGCCCTATACGGTGAAAATTGCGGACCACGGCCGCTAGATCTAACCGTTCACGCGATTGGAGTGGAGCTTTGCCGGCAATTGTGGACACAGGCGTAGCATGAGCTGGGGAGTGGGTATGAAGCTATCAAGCTCGTGCGGCGCTTGGTGGAGCCTCGAACACCTCGTGGATATATATACTTGAATAGACACTTGTATACCCGTGAAGTAGCATAGGGACATCCCTCGAAGAATGTTCTTCCGCGCGAGCTCCTGTAGTGCGGAATGACCGGAGATATGACGAATGCGGGGTAAATTGTTGCCCCTCCTCGCGACAAAAAAAGTCGCAGATAGCAGCGCGCCTGCGCTGTGAAAGACAGGGTCTGACAAATGTATCGGAATTGTCACATGTGCATCGAAATGGGTAATTTCGCTGATGGATAGCTTCTCGAAGAGTTATGGAGCCTTGTTGACCATTACTACTGAATCGCAAGCTGTCTATTGCACCAAAAAGTCCTTCTCAGATAGTCGACCATAGTTATATTCCACTCTCATCGAAGAGTATCTACTGGGCTCCGGCATCAGTAATGGTGGGTGGGCCATCCTTGTACTTGATGCTGCCGTTGCTGGAGCCGCAGGCCTCGATCGCTCGGACAACCTTGTAGGATTCGACGTCGCCGTCGGGGACGCCACCGAAGACGACGTGCTTGCCGTTGAGCCATGAGGTAACGACGGTGGTGACGAAGAACTGGGAGCCGTTGCTGTGACGCGTTAGCCATGACTCCGCTCATCCGTGGATATGTAAAACCTACGTGTTGGGGCCGGCGTTGGCCATGGAGAGGAGGAAGGGGCGGTCGTGCTTCAACTTGAAGTTCTCGTCGGCGAACTGGGGACCGTAGATGCTCTTACCACCTGTACCCTACTGCCTGTTAGCCGACTGTCCCTGTGATGTGTTGGGGCCAAAACTCACGTTGCCGCGGGTGAAGTCACCACCCTGGAGCATGAAGTCGGGAATCACGCGGTGGAACTTTGAGCCCTTGTAGCCAAAGCCCTTTTCGCCAGTGCAGAGAGCGCGGAAGTTCTCAACCGTCTTGGGGACGACATCGTCGAAGAGCTCGAAGTTGACACGGCCAGTTTGCGCTGCAGGTATACAAAGTTAGCAATTGCAGGTAATATGCTATGACAAAGCTGGGACGAGCTACCTTTGACATCACCTTGGCTAGTGACATTGCCAGCGTTATCGACCTCGACAGTGGGGCCGGTCCAAGAGCAATCAAAGTAAGCCTTGATGGCCATGTTGTATGCCGAGGGAGTGAAGAAGCGTTTGTTGATAGGAGCGCGCAGTTGGGGGCCTGCACGGAAAGCTGAAAGAGCAGAAGCTCTCGGAAGGTGGGGCATGATGCAGCGCGGGGTGTGAGTCTAACCTGATAGGCAGTTAGGTCATGGAGCTTGGCAGTGAATCGTGAGATAGCAGGTAATTTTCTTCTGGGAGACGCTGCAGCTTTGGAGCTGGAGTCCGATGCCACTTTGCTGGCTGTAAACTCAATTTAGAGCTACACAGAACTGCGACATCGCTATAACAACTCAAGGATCGAGGTGTACAAATCCAACGGTGGCAACTTACAGAAGTATGCTAAGAGGAATCGGGCCGCTATGCAACACGATATGGAAAACGGAAGAGATATAATACAATTGATGGACTACCGACGAGAGGCAGCAGGTGTAGTGTCGGATGGATGACCAGACGGAAAACTTTGGATACCTCAAGCTTGTGCACAAGTCTAGCGCGTTCCCCGATTCGGCGCTCCATCGCTCACGTCAATCGTGGACCTCTGCGTGGGACCGGCCCGCTCTGGAATTGATATCCGCTTCTTCTTACACAGCGAGGAACACGGATGCCCATTGAATCACGCTATATCCGCATGCCGAGTCGTACCATTGCCGAAGTAGTGTTGTCTATAGTTCTTGAGGCCGGCAAGGTCCAAGCGCATGTCACGTGAGATTCGGGCTGCTGTCGGATTGTCTACGCTGTATGCACTTCACAGGTTGGCTTGCTGACAAGGTAAACGCATTCCTGTAATTGAAGGCTTCTGCATCCTTCCTGATTGATATATTCTGTCATATAAATATCCCAAACGCAGGCGCCCATTCCGACTTCCCGAAACTTGTGCAAAGCGCCCTCGGGGGTCCGCTACCGAGACCGTGGTCGATAGCTGCCAGCCCAACTACAATACACCCACATCGCCAAACCGCCAGATTTACGCGCCAGAATTCGGCAATCATGGATCTAAACAGCTTGAAGGACCAAGTGAGCAACCTCACGCTCTACGATCTCAAGGCCGGATTTCGCAAGGCCCAAAATGGTAGGCTGAGGGGGCGCATGAAGCCAGCTGGCCAATGCTAACGCGCTGCGCAGCCGTCATGAACTACACGGAGATGGAGGCCAAGGTCCGCGAGGCGACAAACAATGAGCCATGGGGTGAGCGAAACCTTGTGCGCGACGAAGGCTTCCGCTGACAGATGGCAAGGTGCATCCTCGACTATGCTACAGGAGATCGCCAATGGAACCTTCAACTAGTAGGCGATGCCTGAGGAGCTGGTGGACCACGGCTAACAGAGCAGCCAACTACTGAATGAGATCATGCCCATGATTTACAAGCGCTTCACCGAGAAGGCCTCGGAGGAATGGAGACAGATCTACAAGGTACGTTGAGCGCTCTGTGCCACCACCGTTGCTAACAGACCCAGGCCCTGCAACTTCTCGAATACCTGATCAAGAACGGTTCGGAACGAGTAATCGACGACGCGCGCTCTCATGTCTCGCTCCTCAAGATGCTACGGCAGTTCCACTTCATCGACTCCAACGGCAAGGATCAGGGCATCAACGTACGCAACCGTGCCAAGGAGCTCGCCGAACTCCTCAGCGATGTCGATCGCATCCGGACTGAGCGCAAGAAAGCGCGAGCGAACCGAAACAAATTTGGCGGTGTCGAGGGCGGAGCGGGCATCGGCATGGGCGGCTTCTCGGGAAGCAGTGGAGGTGGCAGCCGCTACGGAGGCTTTGGTAGCGAACAAGCCGACTATGGCGGCTACAGAGGGGAGGTATACGGCGACGGTGGTGGCTTCGGAGGCAACCAGTCTGGCTTCGCAGATACGCAACAGAGGCGCGACAAGTTCGACGAATACGACGAATACGATGAGGGTGATGCCAGCTCAGCACCAGCACGGCGGAGAGAGCCTACAGCGAGTCACACAAAGAAAGAAGTCAAGAAGGAGGAACCTAAGCCGAAAGCACCTGAGCCAGTCGTCGACTTACTTGCGTTTGACGATGAGCCCGCGCCCATGTCGACTTCGGCAGGGAAGCAGCCTGTCACTGCTGCAAGTGACGACTTTGGCGACGACGACGATTTCGACGACTTCCAGTCTGCGGCACCGGCAGCACCTGCATCCAAGCCAGCTGCTTCAGCTTTCAACGTTGCATCTCCTGCCTCGACCTCTCACATCACTTCGTCAACCCAATTCGCCGCACCGCAGGCTCAATCTGCTGCGCAGAATAACAATCTCAGCAACTTGTTTGCGACCGTCTCGCCACCACCCGCTGCGAATAAGATGAGCGCGCCTCCTTCCATGACGTCGAGCTTCTCGCAGCCACCACAACCCACAGGTTACCAAGCGGCCGGCCCGAACTACTTCACTTCCGTTCCTCAGCCCGCGCCCCAATCAGGAGCATCTACTCCTTCTGTCATGTCACCAGGTGGTCGCATTGGCGGAGGAGCTGCCCCTAAGAAAGCTGGCGGTGACGCTTTCGCTTCTCTACTTGCAGGAGCTGCGCCAAAGAAGTCTTCCACGCCAACACAAAAGGTCACCATGGGGGATTTGGCAAAGCAAAAGACGTCACAAGGACTCTGGGGTGCCCCTGCTTCTGCATCTAGCACACCTGCCCCTGCCGCACAGCCATCGCAGTCAGGGTCCAAGCCTGGCGGCGCTCTAGGAGATCTGCTGGGCTAGATGCCATAACAGTGTGCAATGCTTTTTTTGTTTTGGCTTGAAGATACAAAATGCGGCGTATGATACTACGACAGTCGAGAAAGAGCGTAATATACGATCTTATATCTGAAAATAGTGATGATGAAGACCATGAGGACAGTGATGGTTCTCCGCAAATGCGCCTCTTTGATTGGCTGATGTCACCCCTGTATGACCTCCGCGGCCAAGACGCTGTCGACGCGCGCGCAACGTGTGGCATGTGAAAACAACAGCACCGTCCCCTTTCCGGACCCGAACATGCATAGATGCAGCTCTCGAGATTTCTTTTCCGCGTCGCCCTGCTGCTGTGTCCGATAGCCTTGATTGGCACGACATGGCTGTATTTGTACCCCATTTTTCACGGCTGCGCATTCCCAAAGCCCACATCCACGCAGGCGCAAGCCAATGCACCTTTCCGTCTACTCTCCCTCGGTGATCCCCAGCTCGAGGGTGACTCTTCACTCCCCGATCCGAATGCGCTCGTCTTCCCGTCGATCGAGAAGCTCGTACCGAATCTGCGCGATGCAGCCAACTCCACCCACAGACGAGACATCGTAGAAGAAGCAGCAAGAGGTGTCGTCAAAGATGCTGGCAGATGGCTGGAGGGGAAAAGGAAGGCTGTAGACTTGTGGGGGAACGACTGGTATCTGTCGCACATCGTGAGAAGCCTACGATGGTGGACTGAACCCACACACATCAGTGTGCTTGGTGACTTGTTGGGCAGTCAGTGGGTCACAGATGGCGAATTCAGGAAGCGAGCAGGGCGCTATTGGAACGTTGTCATGAGGGGATTGGAGAAGGTGCCGGATGCCATCTTTGGTGCTCTTAAGACTGAGAAGAAAGAACAGCCGCCAACAGAACCCACATCAGAACAAGAAGTTTCAGGAGAAGAGATGATAGACAAGGAGCAGAAACCAGAGAGGAAGGCACTGTGGGGTGGCACAACGGAAGTGCTGGGTGCCGATCAAGACTGGGAGAAGCGTGTCATCAACATAGTTGGAAACCACGACGTCGGTTATGCTGGCGACATCGATGAGTCGCGCATCGAGCGATTCGAAAAGGCCTTTGGAAGTTCCAACTGGGATATTTGGTTTACACTCCCGGACACACTGCGCTTGAACAAGACCACCGAGCCTGCTACACAAGACCTGCCCAGGCCTCCGACACTCCGCCTCATCATCCTGAACTCGATGAATCTCGATACACCCGCCTGGTCCTCCGACCTTCAGACCGAAACCTACTCCTACATGAACCACATCATAACCAGCTCCCTTCCAGTCGATGACAAGACACACGCTACCATACTCCTCACCCATATTCCCCTCGAGAAGGAGGAAGGCGTCTGTGTGGACAGCCCATACTTCGACTTTTTTGAGGAAGGTCAAGGGGTGAAGGAGCAAAATATGCTTTCAGACCATGCTAGTAAGATTGTTCTTGAGGGGTTGTTCGGCATGAGTGCGAATAAAGATGCGGAGGGCAAGGGGCAGGGTAGGAGGGGTATAATACTCAACGGGCATGACCACGCTGGCTGTGACGTCGTACATTACATTCGTCAGCCCGGTGTGAAGGATGCGTGTCAAGTGGCCCATGTGAAGAGAGAGGAGGCATACTGGCCAGCGAGCACTACGAATGCGACAATGATTGCTACTTCGATGGATATCGATGGCGTCGACATCAACGTGGTAGCCGCTAACGATACCATTGCCGAATCCGATGTAACCTCGGACGAGACAGCACCTGAATCGGCACCAGAGCCTACTTCAGAGCCTGAACCTGAGCCTCCCGCACCACCGAAATGGAAGGCTCGTCGCTTCCCAACTCGTCCATACGACATCACCCCAGCCAACGAATGCACTTCCATCAACGATGTCCCTCACATTCGCGAGATTACCCTCCGCAGCATGATGGGAGAGTACTCAGGCTACGCAGGTCTCCTATCAGCGTGGTTCGATGAAAGTAAGGGCGAGAAGGGCGAGTGGGTCTTCGAGTTCAGCACGTGTGGAGTCGGGGTTCAGCATTGGTGGTGGGGTGTGCACATCGTTGACCTGATCTTGCTGCTCTGTCTAGTAGTTGGGACTGTGGCGACTGTTTATGAGCGCGTAGCCGCGGACACAAGACATCCAGCGATTGTTAAGAGCAAGAAGCAAGAGTTGGGCTCGACTAAGAACTCAATGGGGGCGAAGACTATTGTGCATACGACGCGTGAGAGGACGTCTTCGGTGACGGAAGTTACGAAACGAAGGATATAGATGGGTATGTAGTGCATATAACTATACAGCAGGGCTTCCAAGAGCTGCGTTCTTTGTACCAACGTACCTGAGCTGAGTAGCCTAGTGTGCATACCTAGGTAGACCCTTCGGAGACATGGGTTTACCCCGCAATGCAACTCCACGCGCCAGCGTGCACATCTCCACGACCGGGCACCAACGTAAAGAGCGCTATACCGCGACCATTCCCGCCTCATTCATCCGCGTCTCGCGCTACCCCAGCTTTCTGCGCCCTTTGGCCTTGCTTCTTCCTCGACAGCCAAGAAGATGGACTAGGCCCGAACCTTAAATGCTGCGTGATCGACAAGTTCGGACTCATTCCGCTTCCCTGGCAAATGGAGACCTACGTGGATGAGGAAGATGTATGTGCGTGTAAGCAGACTGAAGCGAGTCTTCCGCATTCTTCATGACTTTCCCTGTTATTGGTTCAGCGTCACTGGAATGACATGTCAAAGTAGCCTGACTAGAGCAAAGTAGCCACTCAGCTCCAGCATATTTAGTCTTGTAGAACCGTACCCGGTAGCGCTACCGTGCACCGCGGTCTCATTCCGTGGCACATAGCTCTAGACTAATCAGACCACGTTATATGGACTCTGACCTCGTACTGCGCATCGGGAGGGAAGTCTCCTCTATCATCTATTCACAAACCGGCCATGTCTCTTGAACGCGTCGACTCGGTGGACCCTACAGAAGTGTACGACTACATCATTTGCGGGTAAGTTGACTTCCTATCATCTCCACTACAGCATTCCTCAAATACTCTTACTAACAGATACCCATCAGTGGCGGCACATCCGGTTGTGTAATAGCAGGCCGCCTCGCGGAAGATCTTAACGCCAAAATCCTCGTCCTAGAAGCCGGACCCGACAATGCAGACCTTGAGAATGTGCACATGGCGGGAGGGTAAGTCAGCCATATCAACGGACACTTGTATTGGATCATGCTAAGTTAATTGCCCTAGATGGAGCCAAAATTTCGATAAGGAAACAGATTGGAACATCGTTACCGAGCCCATGCCCAAGGTAGACAACCGCCAGGTCAAGGTCAGCAGAGGACGCTTCCTTGGTGGATCGAGTGGCGTGAACGGCACGCTTTGTATACGAGGCACCAAGCAGGATTACGATGACTGGGAACTGGATGAGTGGACTGGCGATAAGATGTTCGAATACATGAAGAAGGTCGGTTCTGGAAGTGCAGAGATATGAGAGCATACAAGCTGACCCTCATACAGTCCGAGACTTTCCACGAGAAGGACTGGCACAAAGCGGATATGTCTGTTCATGGCTCGTCAGGACCTCTGCACATCGAGCCCCACGACCTGGCACCCATATCTGAACGTGTTAGGGAAAGTCTTGTCGACCAGGGTCTTCCTTACCACGCGGACATGTTCTCCACCGGAGAGACCCCTCATGGATGTGGCGATGTACCGCGAACAGTGCATCAAGGCATACGGAGTACCGCCGCCGACTTCATCACCAAAGGCTATCGACGCGAGAATATTACGATCAAGACTGAAGTCACCGTTGACAAGCTTCTCTTCAGTCAGGATGCCGGAGACCTTGCAGCAACGGGTGTCGCTACGATATCGAAGAACGGCAAGAAGATCGATTACCACGCGAGGAAAGAAGTCATTGTGGCAGCGGGCGCGTACTGCAGCCCACCGATCCTGATGCGCTCTGGTCTTGGTCCGAAGAAACAACTAGAAAAGCATGGTATCGAGTGTCGCGTTGATCTGCCAGGTGTAGGCGGAAATCTCATGGACCACATTCTCTGCTTCATCTTCTACGAGGTCTCCGAACCCAACCTTACGAACGATCACCTCGCATACCACGACGACGCCATGACCTCGACCTACGCGTTATACAAAGAGAAGAAAACAGGCATATTATCTACCTTCCCCTTCGGCATATTCGGCTACGCGCGCCTAGACGAGCGCCTCCAAGACTCACCCTTGTGGAAGGATGCTCCCCGTCAACCCGGACGCGATCCTATGGGCCTCACCCCCTCACAACCAAACATCGAGTTCTGGAACACCGAACTCTACGGCGGACCCAAACAATACGCCGACTTCCCTGTCGATCACAAACAAGCCTTCGCCATGTGTGCCCTGCTCTTTAACCAGCATAGCAGGGGTAGCGTGACGCTAAAGTCGGCTGATCCATTCGAAAACCCCATTGTCGATCATGCGTATCTGGAAGATCCATTGGATATGTTGGTTATGACTGAGGCATGTCGATTTGCGAACGAAATTGTTACGAAGGGGAAGGGGACAAGAAGTCTGATCAAGGGCAGTTGGCCTGATGCCCTAGCGCATCATGGGTTTGAGACGAGGGAGGAGTGGGAGCCGCATGTTAGAGAACATGCCACGACTTGTAAGTCTATACGCGACTTTAGCGGTCGTATTCATGGAGAAACGCTAACGATGAGACATAGGCTACCACGCATCCGGCACCTGCGCGATGGGTAAAGCGGATAACCCGAACGCTGTTCTCGACTCGCGACTTCGAGTGCGCGGTGTCAGGAATCTCCGCGTGGCGGACGTGTCTTCCATTCCAAAGGTTAACAATGGACATACACAGATGGTGGCGTATGGTATTGGGGAGGGGGCTGCGGAGATGATCAAGGAAGATGCTGCTGGGAATCACTTTTTGAAGCTTACTGCTGATGTTAAGAGCATGGCAGTGTAGTGAGCTTCACGTACACGAAGAGGCCTGGGGAGAGAAAGGATCCATAATAGCGAAGCCTCAACGACATCTAGTTGTCTAATGATATCATTCATCTCCAAGTCGACTTTCTCATCAACCTATGCATTTTCGTGTTTGCAATGTGCTCCGTCTCAAGCGTGTAGAGCTGACCCCTAGTAACCGCCTCCGAACCCACCACGGCCACGGTTCCCACCTCGTCCTCTACTGGATTCACCACGAGGACCCGGTGCAAAAGCAGGCGGTGCAATAGGCGCCTGAAACCCTGGCGGCGGTGCCATTCCGCGAGTATCGCGCCTCTTCTTGTCAGTCTCATCTCGCTCCAGCAAAAGTCCATCCCATATCTTACCAGTTGGGGTACTTCATCAGCGAACGACCAGATGCCCAAGTCATTCCTCGCTGTTTTTCTTGCTGGGCGACCACCTCATAGGTGTCTTGTAACCCTCGGGCTGCTTGGAGAGGCGGGAGAACAAGACCGCCCCACTTCTTGTAATGGCGGACTAAGAGGAGGTCGACCAAGGCTGCATTGCTGATGATGGACTCGACGCCGGGATGGCAGTCGTCAGGATGGGTTATGCCCCAGACAATTTGGTCCATGGCGTTGACGTTATTCTCGATCAGATCCTGATGGTTGTTAGTAATTAGTAGGTAGACACTTGGGTGAAGGTGAAGGTGAAGAAGAAGTGAAGTGGTATTGACAATGATGAAACTGAGCATGAAAGGAACTTACGATAGCGTTGCTGACACCCACCACAGTAACGACATCCCGGCCGTGAACGTGGTTTGGAGTTTTGCGCTTATACGTGCGCCAATGTGCTTCCACACTGCCGTCAGCGTAGGCCTCGAAGTCGTTGACCTGATAACCAGTTGGGCGGTCACTCTCTAGACGGTACACGAGCTCGTTGGTTGAGGAGTTGTTGTTAGACATCTTGTCGTATTTTGTCGATTGTAAGATAAGAGAAGCGGTATTTCAAAAGGTGATGCTGAAAATGGAGATGCTTCCGTTGTTATAAAAGGAAAAGAAGAAGCAAGCGTATGAGGAGGGTAGATTATATACAGACAAGAACTCCCACCGTTTGGCGCTTGAACAGGCAATCCGCCGTCACGTCGAGAAGACGGAAGGTGAGAGCGTCAGTCACGCTGGATGTTGAGAGGCAAACGCCCTTACAAGTGACGGTCACCTCGGCTGGTGATGTCAGGAGAAAGGCATAATAAGAGATGCTCAGATATGAAAGAGAAGTGTTGAGGAGGACTTACTTATAGTTTCGTCGTGTCGGAATAGCAGGCATATCAAATGTCACCTGGGAGTATGTGTTGTCGTGAATTGAACGAGTGAGTAGCTCTCCTGATATGTAGCAATCAAGGCGGTGCAAGCGCATGTTCCGCCTTTCTGGCATCTCCGGAAGTGATGTCAGGTGTTCATCGTGCTAGGTGCCAGGTTTCGTAGTCTCTCTTTCGCCGCCGCCACAGGCTCGATCATACCAGCTTGAAGATCTCGCACAGCCCGCAATTAGGTCTGAGCAGTAGGGCGACATTTCATTGCTCAGGTCCGTGCTCGTAGTCACTGGTCACACAGCGGAGCCCTATGATCCACCTAGTGCGTTCTCTCCTCAAAACCGCAAACACCCGCGATATTTATCTTCCACACGCACTACAGATCAACCCAAGCCCCCAACTTTCGAATATCTTCAATATGGTGCGACGAGCAGCAAAGCCAAAGCCCGAAATGAGCTACTCCAATTACATCGCTTCCGAAACAAGACTCGCTAGGCTTGAAGCTGACGACATGCCAAATTATGCGGCCATGAGTTATTCGGAACTTCGCGAGGAGATGAAGTCGCGCGGGATGTTCCAAGGTGGAAAAAAACAACGGATGATCAACGTGCTTGAGCGTCAGTTTCGAGAGATGCGCATGGAACACACGAGAAGGCCGGTTCGTCAGGCTAAGCGTCGTCTTCGTGAGCACCCAGAGATGATGCTTGCCAGCGAATTCAGAAGGGATCCTTCCAGAATCTCTTTCACGGACTTGCCTGGTGAGATCCGAAACATGATCTATGATCTCGCCCTCTTCGAACCTCCTTCGGGCGATTTCGCACAAGCTGGAAACTGGGAGATGACTGCCAGCAGTGGTCGCTTATATCTCTCTCGCTACCGGACATATCATCTGGAATTAGATCTTGGAGAACTCCGCTATGACCGCACCATCTCAGCGTTGCATGTTGTCGGAGCCTTGGACAAGCAGATCCGGAAAGAGGTTCAGACCTTCTTCTGGGCTCAAATCCATATCACGATTGTCCTAGAGAATTATGACCCCCAGGGCTACTGCTCCGTCGTTCGCCGGTTTCTCGAAAGAATTGGCTCTCTAGGTAGAAGCGCCCTCGTCGGCTTCACTGCGCAAGCGAGGTATACAGATTATGCGCAAGCGCAGCACCACGACTACCAGACCATGCTCGCGTTACTTCGAGAGTGCAAAAACTTGCGGACACTGGATATGTGGCTACCTATGCACATGGTAATGGGTCCCCCCGATCGGAAGGCGATGGAACAATTCTTCCTACATGGTCAGCCTTTGGTCAGTCCTAGCGTCGAGGCTCTTGTAGGCGTATTGCATTCGATTCCGCAGCTTGGCTTTGTGCGACTACACACAGAGCATACGTACAATTTAAGGCGCTACCATCATCATGATGATTTTAACGTCTTCGCACTGACAGGGGTGCGTGAAGGGCGCCTGGTCCAGGAAGTCTGTAGGCGCCTTCAGGTGCGCAGAGACGTCGAGTTCAACATCGTGGGTAGCATGAATCAGGTGGAGAGTTATGAGGAATGGCTATCGCGCAGGGCGGAAGCGATACTCTGGTAATGTGGAAGAGCTCAGGCTCACTCGGTTTCTTCCTCGTGTAGAGCGTTGTGTAGTTAAGATGACTGTAGCTATGTTTGGCTTCTTCGCGGTGGCAGGTAGCGAGCGTGCTATCACCGAGCATGTAGAATGCTCGAGTTAGTTCGAAATATGAAGTATTGGGAGGTGATAACAAGTAATGATAAAATCGATAGTGGCTAAAGATACGATACTCAGTGCGTGTGCAGATGCTTAGCTGAGGAACGCCGTTGGAGGAGTTCTGAGGAAGCTTGTTAGAAACATGCGACGCGGCTGGTAGGGCAGACGCGTCTCGCTTAGTCAGCACGCTACTCGCAACTCGCGTGAACAGCATTGCTCTTTCCCTCTGCCGCGTGTCAACATTTTGGACACATCATTACATGCTACGCGATTCGCGCACCCAACAGATGACATTGTCCGTTACGATTCGACTGCGACGCGCAGCGGAACGGACAGCATATCGAAGAACGAACAGAGCAATGGGTATCAACAAATACATTAAGCTACTATGCCTTTAGGACCGTCTCATTATGTCGTCATCTATCTAAGCGGCTCGACAGCGCATCCCCTATTCATACCTCAAACCGTGTCCGAACTTGAAGACGGGGTTCTCGGTATCGAACGGCACATCCTCCTTGCTCGCCTCAACCGCCTCGTCGCTCCTCGGGAGATCGAACGGCAGCTTGCCCTCCGGACCGCTACCGTCAACGCCGAAGATAACATCGAGGAAGGCTTCAGGGCTAGTTCCGTAGTTGACCATGAGAGCCTGCGCTTGCTCGGCAATCTCGGGGACAGCAGCAGGGCGGTCAAGGAAAATGTCAACAATGGTGGGAACGGCAGAGTAGATGGCTGCTTGGCGCGCCTTCTCGGTGCTGTTGTACTCGAGAGAGCCAGAGTGGTAGTTCTTCTCGAAACCACCTGGGCGGGGCTCGTAGGGGGCGGCCATGCGGAGGAAAGCGTAGTCGGCTTCTTCGGGGGTTGCGACGACAGTCAGGTTGCGGGCCTCGAGGAAGGTGCTGTCGATACCTTCAACGTAGAACTTGGCCTTGGAGCATTCGGAAGCCTTCAGTGGGAGAGTAGAATCCTTGTTGGTGAGCAGCGTGATGGACTTCTTCTGGGCCTCATATCCGGCTTCGACCCACTCTTTCTTAGCAACGTTAGCCGCGGCGGCCTCGGGATCCACGAAAGGGTTGTCGAAGAGACCGAGGATGAACTTCTCGCGGAGGAGCCGGCGGACCGACATGTCGATGCGCTCCTCACTCACGATGCCCTTCTCCACCAACTCGAGAACGAGATCAGTGCGCTCCTCGCCACCCATCTGGTCGGTGCCAGCGTTGATAATCTTCTCGGCACGCTCGAGTTCAGTCAGGTTCTCCGCACCCCAAGCACGAGCTGGCATGTCTTGTCCGTTAATGACACCGTCGGTGATGAGACCCCAGTCGCTGACGACGATTCCGTCGAAACCAAGCTCGCCTCGGAGAAGGTCGGTGACAATGCCCTTGTTCATGCCAGCGGCGACCTCCTCGTACTTGGTGCCCATAGGCCTGGAGTAGTAAGGCATCATCTGCCTTGCGCCAGCTGCGATAGCAGCCTTGAACGGGATGAGATGATGCTCGAAGTTGTTTCCTGGGTATGTGGTATTCTTGCCGTAGGTGAAATGGCTGTCCTCACCGTCTTCGACCGGCCCACTTCCAGGGAAATGCTTTGAGACGGTGGTCACGGAATCTTTTCCGAACTCACCAGGGCCATGGAAGCCTTTGATGTATGCGACTACAAGCTCAGCGGTCAATGTGGCGTTCTCGCCCATTGTCGTGGTGATCCTGGCCCATCTCGGTTCGGTGGCTACGTCAATCTGAGGGTGCAGCGCAGACCTGATCCCGACAGCCTTATATTCTTGTCGTGCAATGTCCGCAAAGGTGTGGATGAGCTCAGCGTCACGTAACGCTGCCAGTCCCAAGCTTCCGGGCCACTGCGAGAACTTGACTGCAGCGATCTGACTGCCGGTGGCATCAACAAAAGTGTGTCTTGGATCCGAAGAGAGCGTGACTGGTATGCCGAGCCTGGTGTCTAGGGCCATCTCTTGAAGAAGGTTGTGCCACCGTGCAGATTGGCGTACATCGGTGATGGCACCGTTGAGGTTGAAGTGTGTCATGTGCTTGCCTTTGATTGAAAGCGCAGTTGTGTTCGATAGGGTTCCGTTAGGTCCTGGGAAGTTGATCTGCTGGAAGAGCTGTCCGGCCTTTTCTTCCAAGTTCATGCGCTGGATGAGATCCTCCACACGCTCATCCACTGATAGGGAAGCATCGCGGTATGGTGCCGAGTCCATCTCTGTTGACCGCGATGTCATTCGTGGGTATGTGCCACCACTTGAAGCCGGAACGCGAATGGCGGTTGACATGGCTGTTGCAGCAAAGAACAGCGTTGTGAAGGTGTTCAGCTTGCGCTGACTGCGGTTGCGAGCGACCATCTTGCCGGTAGTATGAGTTGAGGCACGAGGTAGAGGATGAGGTCGGATGCTACTGACCACTCAGTCGGCGGCCTTGACCCCAGGTATTTGTACTCTGGCTTCAATGTACCCCGTCACGATGCGTTGCCGACATGTGCGCTACGTCCGAGGGACTTTGAAGCTTTGCTTCTACTTGGGGAAACTTCGGGTAGACCATTGTCTTGGACCCGTACCAACAACCAGCTTCTCATCGAACTTGGCGCAGTCGAGATTGCCATTAGCTGGAGCCGACGATTTGCCAAGGCGATGAGTGTGGAGTGCATTGTGGGGGAAACGTGGGTCGGGGTAAAGCCCCCGAAGCTAAGCTCTCATTTCCCGCCGAATACTGGTCCGGCAGATTGGTGATTGGGTGCGCGCACACGCTACGAATGCTCATGACATATAACGAACGGTTCGACACACCCTTTCGAGCTGGTAGCTCAGCTGTCATGTGAGCAAACAAAAAACTGCGCACCCTTGGTCTGACGCGCAACTCCACATTCCGCCCTTCGTAAATGACTCGACATTCACGATTACGGAGCATTCGGAAAACATCCGATCCGGGGGCGTACCGCATGGCGGTTATGAGAAGTCGGTGTCTTCTCCAGAATAGCACTGCTGTCATTGAGTAGAATTCGATTGAGGATAGTCTGTATTGGTGGTAAAGGAAGACTATTCCCCCTCTGTCTTCGCAAAGGCGTGTCGGAGTAGACTGCAAATCTCGTCGTAACGTTTGGCGCAACGTTTTTTACGCCCGTACCCGGCCGAAATTTTGGAGCCGCAATCCCGGTACAACGAGGATACCAAGGCCATCATCGCCATGGCAAAGCTAGCCTCCTTAGCACTGTAACCACCGCCATACCACTGCGGAGGTACTCGCTGGATTCCGACACACATCCGCGTACCGCTAGATGAAGTCCAGAAAAGCCCCTCCGTTTCCGCTAGCTCTTCTTTGTCTTGACTCGACCACCCTCTCGGCTTCTACTTCCACTGGTCGGGAAGATGTGCTCGTGCCGACGTGGAGGATATGCACTATGATGCACGTTGTTCCCCGCGGTATGCTTTAGCCAACGAGGGTTGCATCTTGGCTAAAGTTCGGATCGCAGCCCGGCAGTGATGCGAAAGTCTGGAGGGTGGCTCAATGGCACTACTGGGAGCGCGCGCAGGCCCTGGGTCTGCTGGTCATTGTAGTCATTTCAGATGAGGCCCCTCTCTATGAACACGCGGATTTTTGTGCCTAGGTTGATGGTCAAAACAACAAAACGAGAAGCGAATGATACATGTTAAACAACAAATGAAGACTTACGAGGTATCTAATACAAGTAATAGGCAACAACACCCATGCCAAGGTCGGTACGCTACCTGCGTAATGCTTGCACCGTGTGGTGTTTACTTTGCGCGGTACCTGTTCAATGATTCTTCCATGTCGACGCTGAAACCTGCAAAGTGGCCCTCTTGGGCGTCGTGGATTGATGTTGGAAAGCTTTGATTTAGTGCTACCGAATGGCTGGGTGCGATTGTGGGGTTAGCGAGCTGACGCAGGAAGGTGCGACGTAACGCTTTGACAGCCACGACACTATATATATGGACGATATGGATTTCTAAATTCGCGAATGCCTCTTTAAAGACCTTCAAGCGAGTGCGCGCGACACTCGGAGTCGCTGTGCAAGCTATTTCGGTGTACTAAGATCACCCATCATCTGCCTCCTCCGCCCACGATAGAAGCGCTCGAGCATCTTCCTCCTCTCCTCTTGCGTACTGCTTTCCACAAGCAGCGCAAACTCTACCGGATCATCAAAGCCCATACTCTCCGCCATGCTACAGAACTGCCGCTTTCGCACATCCTCGCTCGGTCTATACCGGTAGTTGATCTTGAACTCGCCTTTCGTCGCACTACCAGTAACATGGACCTCGTCGTCTCCTTCAGCGTCGGTCTCATCCCCATCGTCTCGATTACTGGATCGATGCTGCGATTGAGATTGCGACTGCGTACCCTGGAATACCCGTTTCCCCGCAAGATCGATGTCGTTGCGTACCTCCATGGCCTGTTTACCTAGTCGAGCTTCTATCTCGCTGCGTCCGATGACCTCTGAGTTCTCGTGCGTATATTGAACTCCAGCCTTCGCAAGAATTGCGTTGATTGGATCAGGCCCAGTGCGCCTTGTGGCTCTCATCTTGCCCTTGCCACCAGTGGTTGTAGATAGAAGTGAATCAGCGAACTTCTTGATGCCGGCGATATTAGCGTCGTCATCAAGGCCGAGGTTCTTGTTGGAGAGGATATCCTCATCTTCAGAGTCGTACTGCGATTCATCGACATGGAAGTCATAAGCGTTGACGCCGGCTTTTGATTCAGCAACGTTCGTCTTGTGCATGATGTCGCGAAGCAGCACGCTGTGCTCTTGAAAGGTGAAGAGGTTTTCCAGACCAAACAGTTCGCCCTTTTTGGTGGATTGGTCCATCACACCCTTGAAGTAGCGACGTTCTTCCGAAGCATTGTAGCCAATGTTCGCCTGCTGTTGCTTGTAGATTTGACGTGCGTAGACCACCTCCTCGATAGTACCACTTGACACAAGTCGGAATACTTCAACGTTGCGTGTCTGACCAATGCGATACGCTCTATCTTGCGCTTGGAGGTCATAGGCTGGATTCCAATGCGGATCCATCACGACAACCTTGTTAGCCGACGTGATATTGAGACCCACTCCTCCCGCCTTAGTGCTGATTAAGAACACGAACTGGTTGGGATCTGCGTTGAAGTCTGCAACAGCCTGGGAGCGATCTTCGTACTTCATGCTGCCATCAAGGTAAGAGAAGTTGTACTTGGTACCGTCAACATCGAAGAGACCTCTAAGTAGCCTCAACAGGCGAACGGAATGTGAGAAGATAAGCACCTTGTCGCCATTCGAATGCCAGAAGTCAAGTAGTCGCCGCAGTACTTTCCACTTCCCACAGAACTCTCGCTGAGACTGTACCAAGATGTTGTCGCGAATCTTCCAGAGATCGTTGTACGTATTCGGACAAGCTATCTCCAGTGTTTGGAGATCTTTGGCTTGCTTCTCTGAGCTCTCGTTTGACATTGGCACGATTAGAGCCAGGTGATTTGCAAGTTTCTGGAAGGTGACCATGCAGGGAAAGATGAAGTTTGACCATTTCTCGCCTTCGATATCGGCGTAACAGCAGGAACCTCTGCTTTTCCCGGACCCACAATCGCACTTTTCTCTCGAAGTGCGTATGTACTCACACCTGTCGCTTTCAAGGAAGGTTCGATAGGCGTCAGCTTGAGTCTCGGTGAGCTGGCAGAATATGACGCGATCGCTCTTCTTTGGTAGCTGGTCAGCGATCAGGGTCTTCATACGCCGAAGGAAGACACTAGGTAGGATATTGTGAACGAGATCCTGAGCTCGACTTCGCGAGTCGGCAAGCTGAGCGTTGGTGGCATCGTGAGCCTGGCCTAGCTTCAGCGGAAGACTAATCTTCTGCTTCCACTCTTGAGCTGACCCGTATGCGCCAGGTCGTACCCAGTTGAGGAGGTTCCAGAGCTCTTCATATTTGTTCTGAATCGCTGTACCTGTCAACCCAATGCGACACAGTGCGTTGATTTTGTTCATTGCTTTGGTGATCTCGGAGTCCTTGCTCTTGATTTGATGGCACTCATCAGCGATGACACAGTCCCAGTCGATGGTGTTGATCTCGCTCTCATGATTGCGGTATGTCGTGTATGTCGTAATCATAATCTCTAACATGCCCTTAGCTGCAGCGCCGAGGACGCCTTTCCGATCTGCCTTGTCGGGGCCATGATATTTGTAGACTTCCCACCAGCCCCACTTGGAGAGCTCATCTTGCCAATTTTGCATGAGCGTACCAGGGCAGACGATGAGTACCCGCGGATACCAACGAGCCTTGCCCAGACCACGAATCTTTCGCATGCATTTGGCATCGCGCTCAGTGCCCGTCTTACCAAATGCTGCTGTGAGGAATGCGATGACCTGGATAGTTTTTCCCAGTCCCATGTCATCACCTAGAATCGCACCGGTCTGCTTGACGAACTTTTCATGCAAGAACTGGACGCCTTCAACCTGGTAGTCGCGCAACCATTGAGCGATGGGGCCAGGTATGATCCCATGCGACCCGCGGAGTCTGATGTCCTTCTTTTCGCGCTGCCGCTGTACGGAGTTGTCAAGTTCTGGCTTCTCTTCAGTGCCCGCGTTGTACCAGTCAACGTCGTGATAACTGGGAGGGTATCGCAGTCCAGATTCGTGCAACTTCTTGAGTGTCTTTTGTCGCGATATGAAGTAGTCAGGAATGGGGTCGTCTAAGAAAGCTGTCGCGCCCTCATCATCGCCTAAGGTGTCGGTACTGAAGCCTGTCGGACCATAGCCATTTTTCTTGGGTGGAGGTCTGCGACCCACGATACTAGTTGCAGCCGTCGCTTTGCTCTTCTTTTCACTGCGAATTCGGTTGGTTTCAGCAGTGGTGCGCTTCCGTTTCTCGGTCTTGCGTCCCGTCCATTCTTTGTGAAAAGCCTTTGGATCGTACTCGGCTTCTAACAACTCATCGTCATCGGTACCTGAGCTGGTGACATCTCTAATTCGTGGTTCTGGTTCATCCATTGCATCGTCATCATTATCATCGTCCTCTTCGTCTTCGTCTTCTGTGACCTCGTCTGTAGCGTTTTGCGACTGAGTCCGGCTCTGAGTCAGGACTACCAAGGATTAGCATATTGTCAAAGGTCGAGGAAGCATCGACTGACCGTCAATATACTGGGAGAGATCCAAACCTTTCCTAGACGTTTTGATGATGTCAAAATCGTCATCTTCCTCACCACTCTCGCCAAAAACTCTTCGCGCTCTCTGTTCATCCTTCGACTTGTCGCGACTGAAGGACATGATGGCCGAGGTGGCGGGTAGCAGGGGTCGTTCGTGGACGCTGTGTGACTTTGCTCAGCTTATCACTGGTACCGCCGCTTGACAATCGCATATTGGCGCACGGTCCTGATCTGCGGCGATTGTCACGGAAGGAAGCACCTGGAGTGGAGCGTGAAAGGAAGCGCCACCAAGCTGCCCAAACACGCTAACACGCTCTCACGTGAAAGCGGGGCGCGTCTAACAGCAGACCCCTGCAAGAACTTCCGCCAAAATCTGGAGCTCGAGCCTGCAAGCCCGCATCATCGCGCGCAATTGCACGCCCTGCCAAAATCAGCTGTTTTCACGAACCAGTCACGGATCGGAGAACCGCGTCGCGCAGTATACAGCCCTTTTACACTCCTGCGACACCACCAAGATGCCGCTAGACACCAGCACCTACTCGCTCGCGCTCCTCCGCCTCGATGGCCGCCGCTGGAACGAACTACGCCGAATCCACGCGCAAATCTCCACGCAAGCCGCCGCCGATGGATCGTCATATCTCGAGATGGGCAACACCAAGATCCTCGTTTCCGTCACCGGTCCCGCCGAGGGCAAGCAATCCGGGCAAAGAGGCGGCGCAGACAAGCAGGCCAAAGTTGAGGTCGAGATAAATTTCGCGGGCTTCAGCGGTGTAGAGCGGAGAAAGAGGAAGAGCGATAAGCGGACAAGTGAGATGGAGCACTGCCTGAGGTCGGCGTTTGAGGGCGTGTTGCTGCTGCATCTCTACCCGCATTCGACGATTACATTGAACGTCCACATCATTTCGCAGGATGGGTCGCTATTGGCTGCGTGTATCAATGCGTCAACGTTGGCGCTTATCGATGCGGGTATACCAATGACAGATTATCTGGTCGCTTGCACAGCCGCTTCTTCTGCTTCTGCGTCAGCGGCGGACAACGCGTCTGCCGATGACCCGCTGTTGGATCTCAACAATCAGGAGGAATTGGAGCTACCGTTCTTGACGGTAGGGACATTGGGGGATACCGATAACGTTGCTGTGTGCGTCATGGAGACTAGGGTACGAATGGAGAGGTTAGAGGGTATGCTGGCAGTGGGTATCGAAGGATGCAAGAGGATGCGTACCATATTAGACGATGTGGTCAAAGGATACGGCAAGAGGTTTGGATGAAGGAGTAAAGAGGAATAGAGTTTATCAAACTGTCGTCTCAGCACGACGTCCCAGCGCGACATTCCAGACAACACGCACGAATCGAGTCGGACACAGCGAAACGTCTCGGATGTGGTGTCTAGAAACATCGAAACTGTGGGAGACCTAGGACGGAAGACTGAATGCGTTTTCATGTAAACCTCGATGGGAGGCAGCGCCGGGTTGCTCCATGAAAGAGCAACAATCTTGCAATGACGAAATTAAGATCCATACAGGGCCTTTCACTACTTCTGCTTTTATTCTGACGGACTCCCATGTGCTAACCAAAGCAAATCACACCACATATCGTTCTCGAGATGTTCCAAACCAACACTTCCACTGTAGGGTTTGGATCTATGAGAAGCTGCAAGTTCAACAGTTACTTTGACACCAGCGCCAATCAGGTATGTCAACAGCTCAACGACCTGAGCATGCAAACCACCTGGCTGATCGCTATCTAGCCATTCCACGAAGTCCGCCTTCAGGGTAAGCGTAGTCGGTCGCTGCAGCTTATACAGGCATTTCCAGCCTCCCGGCAATCCTATGAGGTCATCGGATCCCACACGTGCTTCCGAATATGCAGGACGTATTTCGACTTCTACGTGGCGGATATGTCGGGCAAAATCCAGACCAGGCAAACCCCAAATCTCCCTTCCCGTGTTGACGAGACCCTGACAGTTGCCATCAAGCTCGAGGCCGAAGATGCAGCAATGATGCCACTCTTCAGCTAATTCGACAAGTGTTTCATTGCCTACATATGTGATGTCGCGAAGATGTGGGCAGTCTTTCAGTACGCCTTCTGGGTAGGGCCAAGATGCCGAGAAGCTACCAGCATCTTGGAAAACTGATGCATAGACCATATTTCGTAGCTCGCGGGGTAACCGCGATTGCATCTCTGTACACAAGCTAAGACACGATGATTTTGCCCAGTTCTCAACGTGTTCGCGCGCTTTGTCTCGCAGTGTTGCACTCTGCATCGCGTGGCGTTGAGCTTCTCTCAGCATACTGTTGTTGGGATTTATGAGTAGTTGCACTTTAAGTGAAAGCGCAGTATTTACCTGGAGACAAGAGCCGGATCGAAAATCGTATTAGTTTGTGACATGCCGGGGATAGAACGAGTTGCGGAAGTTGATGTATGAAAAATGAAGTAACGGGTTGTTCGCAAAAGCCAGGTGCCCAGGTGGAGATTGAGGCTAAGCGTGGCTAGTCTCGATCGGATTTTGACTAGCCGGAACTAGACATAATCGAGATACCTAGGTGTTTTCTCAAACCCGTTCATATTGAACATAATCCTTTGGAGCGAGTGACCCTGTACCTTATTTCACTGTCGGAGATGCGTCCCACGAACCAGCTTCAACCAACTTTCGCTATCAAGATGTTTCAATTCTACTTTCACAGGCTCCGTTTTGTATATCTCAAGAGCGACGCCCACGCCGGAAGCGATCAACTGCTTCAACATCGGAAAGACCCTTCTGAACATTGTATCGATGGAGGTCTTCGTGTCTTCCCTCGTCTCACCATGGTAAATCCAATGTCCGAGGTAGATACCGATTGTGAAGGTCGCCGGTTGCTGCAGTTTCGCAAGTTGCTCGAAGTCCGATGGCAGAAGCAGCTCGTCCCTAGCTTCCACAGCCTGGTATCTTATGTTGTTCTGACGATCTCTGGGGGCTAGAGTCATGTATACGTGGCGTATCAACCGAGCGGGATCAAGTTCAGGCAGTGCCCAGGTTTGGTTGCCGAATAAGAGAGCCACGGTAGCATCACCGAGGAAATTGAAGACTGAGTACCGATACCGCATTTCCGCAAGTTCAGTAATTGTTTCTTCGCCGAGGAACAACTTGTCGCCGATATGGGGATTGTGGGCCACAATGTTAGCTGGATCCGAAAATCCCAAACCGTGTGCATCGTCGTCAAAGTAGTAGGTCTGAGGTTCTCCAAGTAGGGCTTCGTAGACCATATCTCTCAGCTCGCGAGGCAATTTCTCTTGCATCATCAAGCAGAGAGTAAGACACTCGGATTTTGAGTACTCCTCGATCTTTACTCTCTCTTCCACTCTACGTCGATAACGCTCGCGAGTCGATTGTTGAGGCTTGGTTGAGAGACGTGCAACATCCCTTAGCATACTACCAAGATTGTTAGCCACCAGAATTAAGTAATAGAGGTACCAATTACGCCGATATATGTGCTCCATCGAATTCCCTCGCTGATGTTGACATTGTGGGCGAGCGACTCTGAGGGCAGATTTACGTTGGCTAGGTATGCAACGAAGCCGGGCGGCGAGATCGATATATTTGACTGGGATGATGGACAATGCGGTCAAATTGCCTACGCGGGAGCAGTTGGGTGAAGTAAAACAAAGAAAGCACAAGCTGCCGGGTGAGTGTCGATGGTCTAGGCTCCAGAGTACGCCTACCCAAATGAAGCTAGAGCATTTTAAATGATTACACGCGGGCAGGAGGCTCATCGTCGCCGTGTAATACAGTTTGAAAGAACAAGAGAAACCACACTCAATCCTTCCTGAGTTCGTGGAAGAGATCAGAACGTACAAGAAGCCGCTATCATGAGCAAGGAGATCTAATATTCCAAGTAATACATCGCTAATACACCGAACAAAAGCCTGGTATCTTGCGTAGATGCGAAAAACCCCGCCTAGAGACACATACAATCAAGCCGACATCCGTATCGTAGTTCTCCTCTATCATGATTCAATGTACACGCTTTCGTAGATCAGCCAAACGTATCACCGCGGCCGTCTTAACATATACCATACACATAGTATCCATACAAAGTCATCTTCCTCATCACTTCCTCACATTCCCCTTGCCATCCCTCCATCGCCCATCACTAACGCAGATAAATTTGACATTTCTTCCACGACTCTTCACGCTCTCTACACCTCCAGCTTCAATCCATCGACCCAGATTCTTGCATTGACTGACGTCGAAGCGTTCGAGGTCTCTGCAGCCCTCCACAACAGCTTCAACACCAGTACCGGTGACGCGGACACAACCTCGTACAGAGAGATTTCGCAGTTCGAGGAGGTGTAGGGATATACAGCGAAGAGAAGTGTCCGAGACCGCGGAGCCGCAGAAGGCGAGGTTGAGGTGTGTAAGTGAAGGGAGGCCGAGAGCAAGGACTTCAGTTGCGGTGTCAGAAAGGGCACAGCAGAAAGACTGATATGCGTTAGTACGGGCATTCTGCCTAGCATCACATGTAAGATAGTAGACTTACGAGGTCCAGTTCCTTGAGTCCTTTCGCCGCGTTCGTCAGGTACACAATTGCGTTGTCGGTCAGATATGTGCAGTCTGCGAGGCACAGCTTTGTCAGCCGTGGAAACGGATATACACTCCAGTGTTGGAAGCCAACGTCGGTGATAGTCGTGCATCTTGTTAGGTCGATGCTCTCGATGCGGTTCGCTGCATGGACAGCGATATGGGCCATACTGCGATCAGTGATGTGCTTGCAGTAGCTCAGCGTGAGACGTCGCAGCTTCGGACATCCAACAACAGTACCAGGTGGTAACGGTTGCGGAGCAGGCTGATTAGCACCCTTTCCTTGTCGGCGACCATTTATCTGAGCTTGGTGTTGCGCATGCGCCATTGCCATCTGAGGTGGCATCTCTGGAACCACCCACCCTATCACTCGAGCGAGAAGGTTGTCGCCTACTTTCCTGCAGTTGCTGAGGTCGACCTCCTCAAGGCCCTTCGCCTTCTGCACCATCTCCAGTACAGCTGGCCCAGTGATGTCCCACACGCTCTTCATGCGCCAGATTCTTACGCTCGGACCGCAAGTCTTTGCCAACTCGGCGAAACCCTCGTCTGTCACGTGAAAGCAGTTACTGATGTTGATGTATCGTGGACGACTGCCTACGAATGGGCAAATTACGTCTACAAGCGATCGATCCGTGACTTTGCGATTGTATTTGCTAAGATCAAGGTCGTGGAGTATATCTGGCGACTCAGATATCAACTTGTTCCAGTGAGAAGAGATTACACGCAACTTCATCAGTTCGTGTATGTCTAGATTCGCAAGAATCTTAGTGAGCACTTGATCCGACAGTATGCCCCTTCCATATCTACTTGGTCTGTTGACTAGCCGAGGACGTTTATAGTCAAGTGGCATTTCTGGTGGAGTGGACGCATGCTTCGATATGGAAAACGATGGTGATGGGGAAAGGGGCGAGCCACCGGGCGATGGTGACTTGGGGAAATCTGTTTTTGCTGGGCTGGATGGCGAGTCCGGTATTGATCCTGGTGGGGGTGGAGCCAGTGAGCCTCTCCTTGACCTCGACCTGACATTGTCCAAATCAACGTTAAGAAATGGGTCTGGATCAAATGGTTCCATCATCTTTTCGTCTCTCCGGGTGGGTGTCACCGGATTGTCGATGTCGATGGTGTCATTGAAAGTGACAGTTGGCACACTCTTCTTGCGTCGTGGTGTACGGGGTATTATGTGATCCGCTATGGCTAGATCGTTGATGTTGGGTGTGCTGTTCGCGTCCAGCATGTGTACATCTTCGTCCTTGGCGGTCCGTAACCGCTCCTTCGCGACCGACTCGACCTGTCGGCGTACATCTGGAGTGCACTTCTCCCAGAGGTGGTTCAAAGTGTCACCGCTGATCATGAGACATTCGACAGCCGATACGGAGCGGACCGTAGCGGTGCGGCGTGGCGCAAGCGAGAGACTGACGACCTCGCCAAAGTATTGCCCGGGCCTCAATCGGGCCTTTACTTCCTGGAAATGTTGCTCGCCCGCGGCGATGGATTTTCGACGACCTATGGGTGAAGTGGTACCGTTCTGCTCTGGTACATTCATGCTGATGACCTCAACCTCGCCTTTCACGATGAAGAAGACGTCACGTCCTTGTGTGCCCTGTTTTATTATGTCTGTGAAAGGATCAAACGAACAGGGTTGGGCGCGCATGCCGATGAAATGGAGGATGTCGTCGGGCAGCTCGGAGAAGAGAGGCAGCTCTTTGAGCAGCGGCCGCACATGAATACTGCCGCTTCCAAAGGCACTATGGGCTATGGCTTCAGCGAGGCCCGGACTGGGAGACTTCCTCTTCTTGAAGGCATTGATCTCTCCTTCGCGTAGAGTGCCGCTCTCGGCCATGATCACGTCGCCATCTTCGCGGTCACGCTTGCCTGTGATCTGACGCATGGGTATCGCAGGACGCTTGCCTCCCAACTCTGACTTCTTGCGCTGCAGAATAGCCAGTCGCTCCTGCGCTTCGTGCATGATGGCCACTTCCACTTCGGGGAACGCGGGCAGCTCCTTCATGAGGTCCTCCTTGTTCAGGCGCACTACCAGCGAGCGCATGTTGGCTATGATGGTGGCGGTGCGGGGGATGTCCATGAGAATACCGATCTCGCCAAAGAACGCACCGGGCTTCAGCTCTGCGTATGTGCTCTCCTGGTCCCGCGATGTCACACGCACCGCTCCGCGGACCAGCCAGTACATGGCCTTGCCCGTCTCGCCCTCGGTGAGAATTGTGTCATGAGGCTGGTATAGCTGCGGCTTAAGATGCAGGCCGACCTGTGTAAGGAAGGAGTCGGGGGCTGCCTGGAACAGCGGGAAGGAGCGCAGGCGGTCGAGCAGGTCTAGCGGTAGACCCTGAATCGTCGAGGCGGCCAGCGGGGAGGGACGTATCGGGCGGGCGGGATTGGAGTCGCTGTCGTATGCGCGTACCATGGCAAAGGGATCAGGCACCGGCACGCCGCCATGAGCCCGCACGGGACCTCCTCCAGGCCTGTATCGGCGCATCGTCGTGTTGGTGGCCGGCAGCGGCGCCAGAGGCAAACTTGCCGGTTGGGAAGGAGCGAGGGGCAGGTGTCAGACGGTTAGGGAAGGAGCTCGTGCGTGGTGGGGAAGGGGCGATGCAGTTGTCGGGCAGTCACCAGCTCATGGTGGTGCGTGGGTATGCGCGGTGCAGCAGCTCGAGTGTCTCTGGGTTGCGAGGTGATTGCTCGGCGAAGGAGCGGGATGCAGACGAAGCGCAGCGGGTGGGTAGCACAATGACTGAGCAATGCTGCAGCTGGGCGGGCGGAAAGCTTGGGTCAGGGCAGCTCGGGAACCTGCAGTGGGTCGGTGCGTGCTGGCTGCTGTGTAGTGTATAATTTCTTGTGACTGAAGCGTGCTGCTCGGAGAGATGATGGATAGATTGCGGGACGAGGCTTGGTCCCGCAACGCGGTGGATCAGCCTAACCTTCTACTAGGCTTCTCGAAACCGCATGCCAGCCTTAGCTATAACACCGAGCTCAACCTTGCCTCTTATCATGGCTATCAAGCTTGGGAATCTCTACACAGTGTGTCTGCTACGCCCGCATCCGCTTCAAAACTTCTCCACACCCTCCAGAAGCCTTCTGGAATTTCTTTATCGGCAAAAAAAGCACAGAGATGTGCCTCGTGTGTCGGCTATTATTACGAACGGCAGCCCACCACCGCACCGACAGTCGGCCCCCTGGCGCCTCCTGTGAACTTCCACCGTCGCGTGGCCCCTCCCCTTCGCATCAGATCACGTCGCAGACATGGCTCGCACGTCGCACGTCATTCCCGCAGCAAACGTTTACTGCTCCTGCATGTCATCCATTTTTCGTCAAATCGTACAAAGGTATCGTGTTCCAGGTTGCCCCATCCATAACTCCATACCGGAGCCTGAAAATTTCGCCCCTAAGAAATGTCGCGCACGCCTGGCGCCAGCCCCAAAGTCCCGGATACCTTGTCAGCCCGGGCCCACCATCCTGAAGCATGTCTAGTATCTCCTCCGGTCATCGCGCTCATATCTGTCATCGTACCTATCGTCACGGTCGTATTGGTCGTCTCTCCTGCGATCATTCCTGCGCTTGTTGTCATCGTAGTCCTCCTCCCAATCACCGTTCCTTTGCTGCTCCTTCTTCCTTTTGCGTTCGTCCCAATGGCCCGCGGCTTCTTTTGCACCAACACCGCCTATGATGGCTCCAGCAATCGTTGCGACAGTGTCGTACTTCTTGCCTTTAGTCGCTTGATTGCCTGCTATGCCGCCCACTAATGCGCCACCAACAGTCGCAATCAGACGGCTCTTCATGTCGTCGCGAGACCGAGAGCGCGAATTAGACCGACGGCGTCGCGTTTCTCGTCGGCCTTGTCGTTCAGAGCGCGGCGGAGACCACGATGAGCCTCTACGTTGGGTACCTGGTCTACCGCCGGCGCCCCCGTACCCGCGTTGTTGACCGTAGTCAGGCTGACTTTGCTGTGGGTATGGCTGTTGTTAGTTAGCTTAAGTCTTGCATACTGTTCAGAGTAGAGCGCACTGCTACCTGCATGTCGCGGGTGTCACTCGGTCCGTCGCGACCGCGCGGGACTTTAAACCCTGGTCCCGGCGCCCTGTGGTCGTTCTGTTCCGTCTCGTAGTACCGATCATCTGGGCCATAACGGTCTTGCCTGTAGTCTGGCGCATACATCTCTGGGTCCGAGTTGTAGCCGTCTACACTCTTCGGTACAGAGCGAGGCGAAGTGTACTCCTTGTCGGGATTTCGCGAAACGTTCTGAGCCGGGTAGGACGACTGCTGTGCGTTTTGAACAGGCTGGCCTTGTGCGTTTTGCTGGAATTGGTTTTGCTGCGCTTGTAGCTTGCGTTTCTTCTTTCCTGTTTTGGGAAATGCCGGAAGACGATCGTAGGTTCTGTCAAAGTACTTGTCGGTGAACTTGTCAAGACCCTCGAATCCGAGCTCCTGTTTATCGAGAAAGCAAATCAGCAGGTCGCACGCTTGAGAGGACGTCTGCAGGGCCGCGCACCACCATCTCTTCTGCCATAGTGACTAGACCCTTGTGGTTGGTCTTTCCGGTAGATCCGTCTCGGTGTTACGTCCGCGAACCGCTTATTCGGATAGCAAAAGTACTGAATGTGTCGACTGACTGGCATGCCCAGTCTCTTAACGTTTAATCCCGCTTGGCGGGAACCCCATGATGCCTGTTTTCATGCGTTTTTGGAATGACGTAGGGTGGTGCTAGTTGGGAAGAAGCTAGAGGTTTGGCGTAGCGCCGTCGCTCATCAGGAACGGCTGTCGGCACGCCGGGGTCTGGATGCGATCATTGCGCAGGCAAAGGCGTTCTCACGGCGTTGGCCATGCCGGTCTGGACATCTTATCGAAAGCTGTATGGCTCATTTTCAAGCTGATGTTGATGACAGCCTGCTATTTCTGTGCGCTATAACAGCAGTCTCTCGCAGAGCCTGTAGCCAAGAAAACCCGGATACCTAAGCTGCACCATCACGCGAAGCGCACCACAGCTGTTGCAACCTCCACATCGGCCCATCCGACTCATCAACATATCAATCTTCACATCATACAATGATTCACATCGAAACGAAAGCGCGCGAAGTTGAGGAATCAATCGGGTATACCTTCTCTGACAGGCGCATTGCTGTCGAGGCTGTTCAAATGGCTGCTCCGCAGATTGCGCTGATACACAACGGTGCCTTTCTTGGCCTAAACAATAACAAAAGGTTGTCTGTCTTGGGCGATGCAGTGCTCGCCAAGGTGCTGTGCGGTGCTTGGTTCGATGCTCGCAATCCGAGTGGTAAGAAACGCTTTCCTTCAGCACATGTGCTGCGGGGTACTGAAGATATCAGGCCGAGTGCTTTCTCAGGCGCAATGGACGCAAATGCGCAACGAATCGTTGAGCAACGATGCGCTGGCGCGCCGGGCACACCAGGTTGGTCTGGATGAATGCGTCATTACGGCTGACAGCAAGCCTGTCGTATCTCCAAAAATGGCGGCCACGACCTTTGAAGCTGTTATTGGTGCGGTTTATCAGGATGGTGGAGATGCGGCCGTCCAGCGCGTCATGCAGTCTCTCGGTTTCTTCGACCATGAGCTCCTCACGGTAACGTCTCAAATCCTCCTCTTCCCGTTATGAATAGCGATGCTATATTGACTGACGTGCAAACTTCTAGATCCCGGCACAGCTGCCTCTGGGATCTGCTAGACAAGGCAACCCCAAATTCTCTTAACGAATAGTTGGCGCCTCATTCTGCTTCTCACTGCGTTTGCGCCTCCGTGAGGAGACTGGAACGCAAGGAAAAGACGTTTCTGGGGCGCCTCTTTGTCGCTTCGATAATTCGGGGATGTCTCGACCATCAAATCTCAGCCACAGCTGCGCCGCACCCGCCTGGATCTACCAGCCTGCGCTCTCGGATTCCACTGCGCCATTATCAACGTGTCTTCTGCATATAGTTTCTAATGCATGCAGCAGAACGGCACCCCTCCTCTGGCCACTTAGGCAGTTGCCTGGAAGCCTTGCGAAAGCTTTCCGGAAGTATGCAGCCTGGTCCTTCGTAGACAACCCCTCGAGGTGCTGATCTCAACGTCGCACTTCTGATCGTCATATGGGGTATAGGGTTAAAGGCACTCCACTGCCACAAGAATTGCCCTTCGTTACATCGCTCCTTGTTTTAATGACAGACCGCGCTTCTTTTGTTGCAGGGAAATCGAATTGACATTGATTAATTTGTCTTGTCCAGCATGCCCTATCTTACATGATGCAGCTTTCAAACGCTTCTGACAGCGGTTCACGGCCAATCGATCGATGCATATGCAGTCCATGGCACAGCTTCTTGAACCGAGGGGCTGTCAGCCTTGCTCCTTTGCCAGTGACACATCTACTACGGTGTGGTTACACGAAACAATTTAGTGTGGCGCAGTCACCGGTGAAGTCTGCAATGAATCGATCGCTAGGCAGAGACATCCAAAAGATGAATAAAAGCCATGCATCTGTCGTTGACTGTAGGAAATACCCACGAAGCTATACTCTCTATCACCAAATCCTAGCCGAGAAACCGAAGAGATCCCGCAAATATGACCGACATGGACAGCCGCATCCTGCAAGTCCAGACCATGACTGGGTATCACTTACAGAACAAGCTGCTCTGTGCAGAAGCCTTGCAGATGAAGGAACCGAATTGTCCTCTTCGCGTCGAAGGAACACTCCATCTCTTCCACAAGAACAGAGACCTCGAGTTGGTCGGAGACGCTGTCATCGATGCTGTGCTAGCTACTATGTGGTACGAAGCGCGCGATCACAAGGGTATTTCCAAACTACAGCGCTCACCATAGCTCGATACTGATTATACCAGGTGAGCGTTACAGCCTCGCAGCTTGGACCCAGATGCGCAACGATCTCGTCAGCAATGAGAAGTTTGCTGAACGTGGGTTCAGCCTTGGACTGGACAAGCTCATCATCATGAACCGGGGCATGAGCAGCCCATCTAACGACATGGTGGCGAACACCTTCGAAGCCATTGTGGGAGCTATACACGTAGACGCACGAGATGCATCTTTCGCCGCTGTTCGCAATGCTCTCGAGCACATGGGATTCTTTGACCATCCTCTACTCTCTGGGTCGTTCACTGTCCAGCACATCACCACTGGACTTGCCGCCACCACTCTTGCTTAGGCCTTCGCATTCCCGTGATAGGTTACAGAGAGAACACCAGAGTGGTCCGCAAGAAGGGACGCAGAGCGCTTGTGAGTGCTGTTGGAAATGGTTTGCCTTCCTTCGTTTGTTACCATCTGGAATCTGGAAATTCCAGAAAGACATTGAAAGCGCCACTTACTTCGACACCTCTCATAAGAGCTCTACGCCCCTTCTTGCGGACCACTCCGGGGATCTCTTTGCCGCCTGTCCCTGGATTGCACGCTTGTCTCGCAGTTACCAGGCCGATCGACCGCAAACGTTTCAAAGTTGAGATCAAGCCGGGGGCAATTCTAGTATCACCATGGTTCAATACGTATACAGGATGCTTGCGTCTATCACATTCATTTCTATCTCATGATCGCACTACTGCGTTGCTTTTATAACTACACGCTCACTATATACAAACATACCAATATACAACCCCCCTCGTTCCGTCATTTTGCCACTCGCGCCTCACTTTGTAACAAGACGGCATTGTATTAATGAGAACACCAGTTTCACCCATTCACCCAGCGAAATATCCAGTCGCAAGGAAATTCACCTCGATGGTGCGCTTGTCAGGTAATTATGTCACGACAATGTTCCACTACACTCACAGAAGTGCTTCACGATGTCAGCTCACTAGTAAACACATAATTTATTCCTTCATGGCGTCTGAAGTAAAGTCACTCAGTACAACTCCGTCTCAGGGCGTACGCAACCGAGTCCCAAGCTTTCATCAGAACGAGCTCTTTCCGAACTACTGCAACACACTATCGTCACAACTACGATGAACCCGCAACCAGAACCAGATATGTCTGAGGGAGATCAAGATCCGCGGTTCGTTACGGTGGCCAACGAACAAGCGAAAGCCGCCGTTGGAGAAAACAATTGCCAGAACGCAGAGACCATTGATGATCTATTCAATAGAGTCATTGGCGCCATTCATCCCGAGGTTCTCGCCGCCATCAAGGCGGGAGGAGCCGATCTTGGTGAGTTCACCATGGACAATATGGACCTTGAGTCCTGGCAGATTGATATTCCCCTCTCCCCAGAGCAGAGCGACAGCCAGTACCATCAGCTGCCACAGTGGCACGAAGAACGAAATCCGTATAACGAGATACGCTATACACCAACAGAGCCGAACGATACGAGTCTAGACGATGCTCGTGTGGCCGCTGTGGTTGCTTTTGCTAGAACTCGCCAGCATGCGCAAATATCTCGAGGTTTGCTCAGTGAGCCGCAGACATCACCGACAACACCACAATATATTTATCCGCCATACACCCAAGCGAGAGTACCGTGGATGCAAGAACAGTTACAACTACAAAGTCAACCCATGATTGATACATCGCAACAACAAGTAGCCGGACGTCAGTCTATGGCATTGCGGCCAACAGTGCCGACCCCCGAGCCAATGCAAGATCAATCGTGGCGTCTAGATTTCACACGTCCAACAACGCCACAAGTAGCAATTCCTGCTTTCTCGAAGGCGCCCACTCAGATACCACGCGCAATTGCCGCCGCTCCCCCCCAGAGCATGCATTTCGCCAACTTCGCTGAAGCACAACAAGCTGCGACCACCCGCGTCATTCACCACAACTATCATCCCCTGGCAAACGACAGCAGCTTTCCCCAAGACGAAGCGGCCCGCAGATTCTACATTCGTCGGCTGTACGACGCCTTCACCGACATCACCCAATGCATCGACAGCGCCACTGTTGCCAATTTCGACCTTCGTTGGGCTAACCTCTCGTCCGGTACCTCCCCCTACACGCCAGCTATGATCACCACAGTCTGTCATGCCCTCCTCGCCATCGCCATCAACCTGCACACCCATGGCCCCATCTCTCTCAATGTCTACGATCAAGGCAAGTTGGAGAACGTGTACAAGTACCGCGATCTCACATTCAGTGCGCGCATCGACAAGGTGTGTGAGCTGATGCGCATCAGCAAAGCTAGGTGTGGAAATCTGCTCAAGTTTGAGGGGCTGGAGATGGTGGTTGCTACGGCGCCGTTGCTCATTAGACAGACGAGGAGTAACTATCACCACAATCGGAATAGACAGGATGATCTTGTTGCGGGTAAAGAGACGGAGGCTGAGGAAATGGGGCATGACGATGAGAATGAGGATTAGAACGGGCAGTAGTGACAACTTCCGTCCTTCCTCGCTAGATTGCGTCTTCTTCTGTTCCAAATTTAGCTGAGGCGGACCGTTGTACTGGTGCTTCTTTGAAAATTTTGGCATTCTCATGTATTCGTAGTAAATTACATGAACCTTTTATCGTCTCGCAGACTTGTTCGTCTTTTGCTTAGATGTGCTTTGCACATCCTAACGCGCGCGTGCTCACTGAACACTGTGGCTACTTCGTGGATGATAGTTTGCAATAAAATGGGTGCTTTTTCATTAAATGATGCGACTTTCGTGGGCTTTGATGTTGTGGTTGTGATGGTGAGCAACGTCTCTGCCCTGGTGGCCAAATCATCGACGCGTGACGTCACTTTTTAGCCAGGCCTGGTACGTGCTCCGAGCTGCACGCGTCTTCGGTACGTGGCTTCCCTCTGATCCACGTTACTGCAAACTGGCAAACTCTCGCAAAGCGATGATCGTCTTCGCTCTCGCTGCTGCCTGGAGACTTCGGAGAAGAAACACCAAAAGTCGAACTGGAATTCTCAGCCTACTCTGGTTTCGCGCGCACTGCATCGCGTTGCGACGCGACGCACTACGTCTTACGATGAACAGTCTAATGGGCATCAATGCTGGCCCGTACCGTCTTAACGTCTCGCGCGCCTGCTTCATTTGAGAAGAACAGATTAATGCGTTCCATTCACCGCTCGGGGGTGCTGGTGTTTCACGATGTTGCGCTGCTTGCTCCTGGCGTTCACGCGATCATTCTATCGCCTGGCAAGGTGCCCAGGTGCATTCACACCACCTGCCTATTATGGTAAAATGCGCCTTCTATTTCAGGTTTAGACTAGCAGCATACATCGCCGAGACACAACTCAACCCCAGTTTAGGACAGTATAACAGTCAGGCATACATATCTGAAGATGATACCTCCAAATCCACAGCAAGAGCAGGAGCAGGACGCATGGGATGCTCGGAATGCTTCATGGCATATTCCTGACGCAAGAGTGTATTCGTCTCCCATGATGTCAACAAACTACAGCAATAACTACGTCAACTACGGCAACATGAGTCCACATATTGGCTACGCTCAGGATACGCCAGCTGTCAATCCAATGTTCGCCCCTCAGTACTCTGCTCAACAAGTTGACCAACATAGTGTTATTGCGCCGCCTAATACTTACCGAGGTACACAGAGCTACGCACACTCTGCTCACCCGTCCGATATGTATGCTTCTCTTGATGAGGCTATGGCTGCCATGCCGTCACCTGATTGGAGCCCACCCATCAACGACGACACCCTTCCAACGTCAGATGCGCACCGCCAGGAGTGGGTCCAAAAGCTCCTCGATGCCGTCAACAACGTCAAGAATACCCAAGGCAACAAAGGCAAAGACTTCAAGAAGCGTTGGACTGATCCGGTGAAAGGGCCAAGTAACTACTACCTCTTTCTAGATAAACTCATCCTTTGCTGGAATATTGGGGATCTTGTAGAGCGTTTGCACCGGGTTGGGCCATCGGCACTGCATTCCTTCGACGACAATTTCTGGGAATCAGCAGGGCGAACACGTGGCTGGACGTTCCAACACCGGATGAATAGGATCATAGAACTGCTCACTGTTTCCAAGACAAGGTGCGACTCCTTGCTCGGCGGCAGTAGTCTGCAGAACATCGTAGCCAACCCAGGGGAGCGCGCCGTTGCAACCAGGACACAAGCAAGGCAGAATGCGAAGCGTGGTAAGACGCTGAAGGCTGGCCGGGTGGCGAAGAAACGGAAGGCAACAGGGTATAAAGGGTAGGCATTTTCTTTCGCAGCGTAAAAAATGATCAACGAGGTACCTCGTGAGTCTTGGTATCAAGCCTTGGTATTCCGACTAACGGACTTGTTTGCCAGTGACCTGTCGTGACGTTGTAGCGAGGAAGCGATACCTCTTTTCCCTGATGAGGGAATGAATACCGGAGAGTCTCATCCTGTCGTGACCGCGATCGGTGTGATGGCAGTGACTACCACGTTTCTGTCGGAATACGGCACCGAATAGCGATCATATACTCATCATACTGTGCTCAACGCCTTCAACTAGTGCATCTGAATGTTCGCTACGACTATGCCAACGCTTGTCTTGCTCCATCAAGTCGACTTGATATCGCCCAGAAGAAGTGTTTCCGGATCACTCGAGGAAGTCGAACGATCTACATCCCGCGTAGACGCATGGATTTGCGGCCGCGGTCAAAAGCAGTTGCCACATCCGAACTAAGAGCCGCATTTATGCAGGGCCAGAAGCTACCGGGTGGATTCGCACGGCGTGTGATTGGTGTCGCTGCCAGGACCGTGTTCGGTATTTTCGCCTCCCCATATCCCGCTGTGCCTAGATCTGTGCCAAGTTGGAAGAGTAGAATGCATGATGCATGCGCAAGTGGGTGATCTAGCTAGAGCGCAAGTCAATCCATCCGTTTCAAAATTAGACAGACCCTTATCCCTTGAGAAGGTTAACCATTGTAGGTCTTCCGGTGAAGATGGGGTTGTGGCTTGCATCCGTTCGAGCTACGCAAATCTTCGGCTAGATAGTGGTAGTTCATACCGAATTCTAATATTGCGAAGGATTTAATCAGGCACAATTTCGGCGCGTATAGCCAGAGTCTCGGGGCTCGAACCGGAAGCCGTGTAGAAATGTGGCCTCCATGGGCGCATGCCCTTCCTCAGGCCACAACTGTGGATACGATATTATGCAATTGTTACCACGTCCAAGAATACACACGAGTAATTGTAGTCGTTTCGGCGTTTGAACTCGGAGTCTTGGTGTGAAGGATTTAGCGAGGACACGGGGGGCCTTCCCCCGTCCAAACGTTATCGCCTCCGCCGTCATCCCCACATCTCTCCTTCATCCACCCAATCCTGAGCATCTACCGAACCATATTTGGTCTTTTCGCGCACCAGCAAGGTTGAGGTCAGGTCATGTTAGCCAGCACACCTCTATCGCCAAGACCGGATTGTCCCCGCTCACACTTCATGTCTCGTGCGCGCTTGCTGTTCACTCTGCCGCGTGCGCGAAACATCCAACCACCCAGGGACCGCAAGCCGCACCATCGGGCCTTGCACCAGTGCTTAGTCCGCACATAACACCAAAAACAGTCCAGACCAACAGTTTGACCGGATGCGTGTTGTCCGATCACTAACAATAGCTGAAGGCGCGGTGTTGGGACGTTGCCACGGGCCTCTATGAACAAAGGATGGGTGTTGAAAGAAGCCCACTCAAGGGCGCTCGGCTGACGACGAAGCATCTTGGCCGTCGTATGTGCCGTTCTCCATCTTGGCTTACAACGAGGCGAGAAAAGCTTCGGCAGCCGCGGCGGCACAGCTCGTCGCTGCGGGGTCAGTCGCCAAGTTTTGTGGCTGCTTCACTGGCTCGAAGCTTCTTTGCGAGCAAGTCTCGCGAGGAAGCTTCGCCAGCGCTTGCGGAGCTTGGTCGGACACAAGCACAGAACGGTTTTCGGTGCTACTACGCATATCAACGAAGTATGTGTGGTGTGGTCGCGCAATCTGTAGTCGGAAAGTTACCACGTTTGCGGGAAATCGAAAGGGCGACCCCATGGGGAAGATGTCAACGGCGTCGTAGGATCGTCACACCCACTTCTTTCCTCCGCTCTGAGAGAACGCACTGATACGTCCGATCCGACCCCGGGACATGTTCTGTTTTGTCACTTGCGCACAAGCGCTAGCTTGGCCCACCGGAAGGCTTAGTGCAAAATAGCGCTCTTGGCGGACCGGAGATGGTTACATTCACTGCAAATCGAACTGCACGGACGGACTTGGCAGAACTTGGCTCGCATCAAGACTCAGCGGCTGACTGACATGGGCGTTGATAGTATCGTTACGAGGCGTTCTGGTCAGCCAAGATGACTGCGGGTATATATTGAGCTCCCCCGCGCTCGATCTTGAAATCAGCAGTGCGATCGGACTTGCGCCTACATCTACAGGGCAGTCTTCTTACCTTCTCATTGCCTCCAAGCTCTTTTCAAGTTACCATCAGCACCATGGCGAGCACCAACCGCCCAGCAGACCCATTGGCGAAGGGCATCATCCCCACCGCCAAACAGAGTCTCAAGGATCTCTTCACTTGGGACCAACGTGTAGTCGTTCGCAATGACTACGGCGAGGAGCACTGCGAGTGGCAGAAGCCAGAGCCTCTCAAGAATCCTATCAGCCTGTTCGCTCAACTCGGAGTTAAGGATTGGCTGGTAAGTTGTGACTGTACGAAGTGCATGTGAGACATATACTGACTTCGTACCCCTACCTCTGCAGTACTTCCTTGTCGGATTCCTCGCATGGACTGCCGACGCCTTTGACTTCCACGCGCTGTCAATTCAGACTACCAAGCTTGCCGACTACTACGACACCTCAAACACTGCTATCTCGACGGCCATCACCCTAACACTGCTTCTCCGCTCCGTCGGTGCTGCTATGTTAGTAATACCCATGTACGAACTGTATGTGAGACAAATACTGACTGGTTTGTAAGGTTTGGCGTGGCTGGCGATAAGTTCGGTCGAAAGTGGCCCATGGTTCTTAACATGATCATCTTGGGTCTTCTCCAGGTTGCTACCATCTACGCTGGAACTTTCCAGCAATTCTTGGCTGTACGGAGTCTCTTCGGTCTCTTCATGGGAGGTGTCTACGGAAACGCCATCTCCATGGCGCTTGAGAACTGCCCGTAAGTACATCTGAGTTAATTACATGGAAGTCCCATACTGACATTCGCAGGGTCAACGCCCGTGGTCTTATGAGTGGTATCCTACAGCAAGGTTACTCATTCGGTTATGTGCTCGCAGCTTGCGCCAACTTGGGTGTCGGTGGTGCGACCAACACCTGGAAGACCGTCTTCTGGGTCGGCGCCGGTTTCTCGATCGCTGTCGGTCTCATCCGCGTATGCTTCCCTGAATCGAAGCAGTTCCTAGAGGCAAAGAAGGCTGGGCACAAGAAGGCGCCCGGTGCCTTCTGGGCCGAGACAAAGCAGATGCTTCGCAAGGAGTGGAAGATGTGTGTCTACTGCATCATCCTCATGACTTGGGTATGACAGGCCGCTTCTAAGTTGATAAACTGCCGCTAACATCTATCAGTTCAACTACTACTCCCACACGAGCCAAGACAGCTACACTACTTTCATGAAGGAGCAGAAGCATCTCAGCCCCGCAGGTGCTACCCGTGCTTCCATCCTGATGAAGACCGGTGCCTGTGTCGGTGGTACCATTCTTGGATACACCTCGCAATGGTTCGGTCGTCGCCGCATGATCGTCTGCGCTGCCTTGATCTCCGCTTGCCTTATCCCCGCCTGGGTCCTCCCCACCACTGAGCGTGGTCTATCCGCATCTGGCTTCATGATCCAATTCTTTGTCCAGGGCGCTTGGGGTGTCATTCCCATCCACTTGAGCGAGCTGTCACCACCTGCTTTCCGATCCTCTTTCGTCGGTATCACCTACCAGCTCGGAAACATGATTTCCTCGCCCTCCGCTCAGATCGTCAACGCCGTCGCCGAGGCCACTATGATCAGCACTGCAAAGGGCGAGCAGTCTCCCGCTTACGGACCAGTCATGGCTGTTGCGACTGCAATCATCGCTCTCGGTATTGCTGTCACTACTGCTCTTGGCCCCGAGAAGAAGGGTCGTCACTTCGAGGAGGCTGGTCCTATCGGTGCCAACATTGAGCCCGTCAAGGATATTGAGACTGGTAGCATGCACAGCGAGAAGGACGGTGTCAAGGCAGTTGAGGTTGTTGACGGCTCCAACCACAACGAGAAGGCTTGAGCATGCTCTTCCACCAGATCTTGTCTGCAGTGCAGAACATGATTAAGCGGTTGAGCCGCTGGCTGATACCCATGATGATGAAACCAAATAGATCCATATGATCATGAGATACGATGAATGAATAAAAACATAAAAAACAATAATTCCTTCACTTCCTTATGCTTTCTGGATGATGTGTGCCATGCTCAATCGCTATTACTAACGATGCATAATTCCTCTCGCGCATTTCACGTCATGTGCTTCACACTCTCCACATTCGCCCTGCGCATGCTCCACCGTAGAACGGAGCAGAGCCTCATGCACTCTTCCCTCCCGCACGTGGTCAGTACCAAGATCGCCCAGATCCGACTACTGTAATTGGGTGGATACAGTACCGGAGGCCTTGTTTGGTTTCGAGTCATGTCGGAGTAGCAATGGTCCGATCGCGGCGTTTGCCTGACAAGGTATACCGAAGCCTGCCAAGTTTACGGGTAGAGTGGCACGGTGGTGGGGGTCGAGATGTTGTTTTTCCAGTGGAATGTGCCTGCTTTCTGATTATACTGCCTGATGCTGATGTGATGCTATGCGTGAACCACATTGGCAGCGCGAGGTGGCTGATGGATTTTGGTGTGCAAGCCACAGCTTACTAATGTGGCGCCACAGATGAGCTCATTGATGCAAATCTGGATTTCTCCATCGCGACCTAGGTAATGCCAAGGTGCGGAGATTGCGTTGGAGAACTGCAAGCTGCCAAATTGCTTAGTCTAACGCTTTATCTCTGCTGAGACGCACTCACTCTATAGATCTCCTCGGGATATATGACGACTTCTTCGATTGAAAATGCGTCTCAAGGCGTACCCATTTTGTACCTAGGTACCTAGGTAATCAGGCTGTCGCAAGTGCATTTGCGACGGCACAGCCTCCTGTAGCCGCTGGTGCATAGGAGCAGATAGAGTGTGAGCAGCGAACGGGGCGTAGCTATCTTGCCTGACCGCACAGCTTGGTCTTCCGGCAAGGCAGAAACGCCTTCCGTGGTGCTGCGGTAAGTGGCGTACTTGGTGTTGCGATGTGCAACCAGTCATTGAAGGCCGCGTCGCGTGCAGTCGCTGGGGCATGCACACTCAGCCTTCCACACACACACATGAAGAAACTTCCAGTACACAGCCTCGAAGACTCAGCTGAGCTCCAGTACGACTTTGCCCCATACATGTTCGCACACGACCGCTCGAGCGCCCTGTTGAGAAGTTGCCTTCATGTGTGATGCACGAACACTGGAGCGTCAGTCGCATCCAAACATTGAAATCGTCTTGAACGTTCGTTGAAGTTATTTCTACCATACTTTGCGTTATAATACTGACGATTTAAAGCGCATGTTTAGAATGCATAGGTGTGGCTGAAATTACACTGATTCTTCAGCCGCCATGGAGACTGCCGGCCTTGCTGTTGGCACGCTTGCGCTCATTGGGGTCTTCGAAGACTGTGTGACGCTCCTCTCGCAGATTGGAGCGGCCAAATGCATGGAGAAAGATTACACACTACTCAAAACAAGGCTTAACTTCCAAAAGACGCTGTTGCTCCAATGGGCAGAACGACTGAAGTTACACGATGTCGATGGGTACGATACGCGACTGGACGACCCAGACCTCCGATGTCTTGTGCAGCAAGGTCTTGGCTGCATTCTCGGGCTTCTGCAAGACGGAGACGTACTGGAACAACGTTATGGTCTGAGATCAGCTGACGACGTAACGGATGTCTCAGCGGCTGTGACTGATCGACCGCGGACAAGCTTACGCAAAAGGTTGCTCAACTTCCGACCCCTTCTCAAATCGTCGAATTCTCAGTTTGGTCAAGGTGGAGACTCTCTTTAGTCTTTAAGCAAAGATTGCAAAAGCAAATCCTCCAGTTTCAGTAGGATAAAATGGGTCATCAAAGACAAGGAACAATTTGAAAGCCTTATTTCCAAGTTATCGGATCTGATCACAGACATCAATCAAGTGGTCCCACGCCGGCTGGACAATGCGTTTGGCCACACTGTACAGAAGCATGAAACACAAGCTTTGAACAGCGATTGCAACTTGGATAGGCGTATCGATTCTTACGTAGTGAACAAGAGCAAGCTCGTGGGCGACGAAAAGAAGGCATTCGATGAAAAATGTACAAAAAGGATTCTGGACCGACTTTGGTTTCGCTTAATCGACGATAGAAGAAACAACATCGCCGCAACTCACTCCAACACCTACGAATGGGCCATCAAACCGCCTGCATCTGGGGTCATTTGGGATGACTTGGGAAAATGGCTACGATTTGGACGCGATATCTATTGGATACATGGTAAACCGGGCAGCGGTAAATCGACGTTGATGGTGAGCAATATTTAAGCATGAAGTTCGTGCGAATAGTGTACTAATGTTATGATCAAATTAGAAATTCCTGTACAATCACCCCGAGACCATGTCGTCACTACGCTCGTGGGCAGGTCACAGAACATTGACAATGGCCTCATTCTTCTTGTGGAATATCGGATCTGTAGAGCAAAGCTCACAAGAAGGACTTGCCCGGGGATTGCTATATCATGTTCTCGGGCAGAACCCAAAACTGATACCTGCAGTACTCCCGCATATGTGGCAAGAAGCGCAAAATCGCACTAGCGACTTAAAAGTGTTGTCGAACACCGAGATGGAGACCGCATTCGAAAATTTAGGCGCTATATCAACGAACGGAGCTTTCGCCTTCTTCATCGATGGTCTCGATGAGTTCACGGGCAACGAACGAGACGGTATATCCTTTGTGAAAAGCCTCGCAACCAGCGCAAACATCAAGCTCCTAGTTTCAAGCAGGCCCATTGATACATGCATCGCAGCTTTCTCCTCTGCGCCGCAGCTGAGACTTCAGGATATAACGAGACCGGACATCGAACTGTACATCAACGACACTGTGAGGTCACACTCCTATGTCGCAGAGTACAAGTTCGTAAGCCACGAAATCGTCCAAGAGCTGATAGAATACATACAGAACAAAGCAGATGGTGTATTCTTATGGGTCGTGCTTGCGTGCCGCACGCTCCTTGAGGGGTTTGAGGCCTACGACAGCGTAGAGGAAATACGACGTCGCGTTGAGGAATTACCACCGGAACTCGAAAGTCTCTTCCGCCACATACTCAACGGCCTCCCTACTCGCTACCTTCAACAAGCTGCGCGACTTCTGCGAATTTGTTACATCCATCGCTCACTACAAATCGAAGACAAGACATCAGCCGTTAGTTTAGCCTGGGCTTATGAAAAGAACATGGAGACACGCGCAATGGAAGATTTCACAGAACCTAATCTCGATGAAAAGAGATCCAGAACTACGATGTTCGAAGGCCGTTTGCGTAGTCGATGTAGAGGACTCCTGGAGGTCTACAAGTCCTTTATGAGCAAGGATCCTTACGTCGATTTCATGCACCGTACCGTATTTGAGTTCCTCAGTACTCCGAATATTTGGGACATTGATTGCCTGCACATCAGTGACCACGCTTTTGACGCCAGCACGGTTTTGGCATATATGTCCTGCTACACCCTGTACAACAGCGAACTGGGAAGCATCACGGGGAAGGATAGGGCTTTCTGGACTGCCGTTGCTTATGCGCAGGAGGTGGAACAGAATTCGCCTTCGCACATGTCCCGCTTACTTAGCCGTTTCGCTTTTGCGATTCTACATGAAACAAACTACAAGAACTCAGATCTATCCCCTGTGTCCGATCTGTCACTGGATACAAATGCTATTCTACTAGCAATAGAAATCGGCTTCACAACTTTCGCCCAAAGACACGACCTCAAAAGTTTCAACGACCTCCGGAAGCTGAGAAGCGGGCAAGAAAGTCCGGGATACAGCCTTCTCTATCACGCTTTTCTGAGTCCACTGTTGGCTACAAGCGTTGTATATCAAGACGAGTATGCATGTTATCCGGGTATGATCGATCTTCTTATCCGCGCTGGCAGCGATCCAAACGACAGTATAGAACTGTCTGGGGATGATACGAAAACTTGCTGGGTCGCATGGATGGAATCCAAGCACATGGTCACTAGGAAGAGTTTCCGTGCTGTGGATGATGCTGAAGTAACGATGATGATGATTCGTGCCGGTGCAGCTCTCATTCCTCAAAATCCCGATGATCCTGCAACTGGCGTTGCTCATATCGCTACAGAAGACCACCGAGGACGCCTCACAGATGCTGTGGGCCAATGGCTGAAGTTGGCGCCTGAACTACCCAGATGGGAAGATCGGGACAAGTTGATAGCGCTCTGCAATGGGATTACAGCTGCAGTAGCAGCAAGCTACCAACCCAATTATAGCTGAGGAGGCAGAAGATAAGCCAACGGAAGCTTCAACTGCTTACCGTGGTACAGGGTGACAGATAATCGGGCATAATTACAGATACAGCGCGACGGACCGCCTTCGACTAGTAAATCGGAAAGACGTATATGAGGGAGTGATTTCAACTGTTTTTGCTCATTTGTGGTATGTATCAGCGCAAAAAGCCCAAAGAGAGGAGTTATATACAGCTATAGCCAAAACTCATAGCATATTCAACGAAGATGAAGAACGAGCAAGTCTCCTAAGTAACCTGCAGGCTTCCCTATGCCATTATTCCAAGATGTTTATTTCCTCCTGTTCTGGCTCATGCCCAGAATCTGTACCATGCGGACGAAGATGTTGATGAAGTCCAGCTCGAGCGAGATGGACTCGTTGACGGGATCCTTGGGGATCAAGCCGCGCTCGGCCTGGCGCGCATGGTTCAGCACCTTCTGCACGTCGTAGAGCGTGAAGCCTCCTAGTAAAACGGTCAGTGTATGTCTTACAGGCAATTGATACAAGGGGAAAGAGCCTGACCAAATACTGCAAGACCTCCATATAGCCAGATGTTCTCGGTGAACATAAGTGTGCGAGCAGCGGTGGCGGGAATGACGAGTGGAGCGAGGCCAGAAAGCGCCACAATGGCCACGCCGCCCAAAAGCGGTGCGCCTAGGTAGAGGTACTTGTCTGTCTTTGCGGTCGCACCTGGAAATAAAAAGTCAGTGTGTGTATCTTCCATGCACTTCGTACGGGCCACAACTTACCAACGAAAGCAATTGAACCCATCATTCCGGCAGTGTAGAGACCGGCGCGAGCGAGGATGGCAGGGTGCATGAAGAAGAGGGGCGACAGGAGGAGGGCTTGAGTACCGTTGAAGGCAGTCCAGAGGGCGTACTTTTGGACGTAGCTGCGTCGGGTTAGCATGTCTACTCCACAACACAATATCGATATCCACACTTACTTAGACGGCGAGGTAGCCATGGTGCCATACATTGTGCCGATGCTTCCTACCAGGCCAACTCCAAGTACCAGCCATGGGTTTGCGCTCATGAGCCTGAAGCTCCAGCCGTTCATGTGCAGCGCGCGGGCAGCAATGCCGATCATTCCAATACCGAGGCCAGTGTGCATGAAGGTGTCGTTGAGGTATTCGCGCTCGAATGGCGGCATGCCGCCGTCCTCGCGTGTCTCGCGGTTAAAGATAAAGTTGATGCCTAGAAGGGTGGCACCGAAGATGCCGGCTCCATACAGCATGCGCTGTCGCAAGTCGCCCTGCGCCACCGGGTTGTATGCAGCCTGCTGGTATCCGCGTCGGAACGCTTGCTGGAACCTGGAAACATTGTGCGATGTCGATACCGTGGGCTTTGCGGGGCGGAAGAAGTGCGACTGCTGCTTCAGTGGCGTGTTGTGGAATGCGCGGATTGTGAGGGTTTGCGGTGATTTCGGCGATGCTTGTCGCAATGTTGCCGTGATGGCGAAGGGTCTCCGTAAGAGGGACGCCATGATGTGTGTGTGCCTTTGCGATGTCGTTGTCGATGGGGAGGTGGAAGGCGGCGCGATGATATATGTAACGGGTAATGACGTTTTGCGTGGTGGAAAGCGCGAGAAATGCCAAGCCGCCTTAACTCCGAGGCATGTTCACGCTATTTGCTCGTCCACGAGGTCATGCATTTGTCACTTCACAGTCATGATGAAAGAGCCCATTCGGGTGACATGTTGTATGCATTTCTCTGAACTATATTTCGGAATGGCGCACTTAACTTGTAAGAAATTGTTGGAAGCTGTGGTCCAGACTAACGGCGATGGTAACACAGCGTAATAGATTCCTCATAGCACGTACACGTCTATCGCGAACTATTCCCTTTCGACTCTAATTCATAGTTCCCTTCTCTTCGCTTCTCTTGCTACCAATACAAACGTCACTCTTGCGCTGCGATGCCAACCTGTACTCAACAGCGTAAAGAAGAGCCTGAACGTCGATGATCCGATGGAGGGTAGTCAGATTTCTGACTCCTCGATGATGTCCTGTACAATAGCAAGCTTTTGATACCCATCAAGCTGCGATGTGAGTTATGTGTGCTTGGTGCCGGCTGGAAGGGAATCCGGGGTAATGCTGTAATTTCATCATCCCGGCTGTACATCGATGTCAACTTGCTGCGTGAACTTCGTGGCGGTGTCTGGAGCTTGACAGGCATGGGGGCATTGATTTTGTCGAACTCTACAACGTGTTCTTTGATGTCGCTCACCGCATCATGGTACATCGTAGTGGGATCGGATGTCTTGATCCGGGTAATTCTGGCGGGAATCCGGCGAAGCCCCGGCGTATATGTTTCTGGCTGCTCATCTGGAGAAAGACTCGGAACATCATCCACATCTGGAGGAGGGGGATGGAGAGACTTCGGTATCGTCTCAAGTAGATCGAAGTTGAAGTTGAAGCCAGAGAAACGGCTAGGTGACTTCCAGAACTCGTTCGCGATAAGAGGAGGGCCAAGCATGTCTACATCTTTCTGGTATGCGTCCCAACGTCCCTGCGTTTCGCGAGCAGCGCCCTCTGCGCTTCTGATTTGAGACCGCTTGCGGTGGCCGGCGATTGTATGACGCGGGCCAAGGTCCTGGTTGTATATTTGCGAGGCACTTTCAAGCTGAAGGATCCGTGTTTGCATGTCGAGCATTGCCTCTCTCTGTGTCGCTAGCTCGGCTTGAACATTGTGGATGATTTCGATTAAAGTGCGGTTCGTCTGGCGTAATTGAGATTTGGTGATCGAGGTTTGGGATGGCCGCCTCGACCTAGAAGAACGCTGGTGCACGCTCGAGGACTCATAGGCTGCGGCGATGGATCCTTCGGGGCCACTCAACAAGTCCAGCATAGTTGCGCCAGACAGGTTTGCCTTGTGGCTTCGAGATGCGCTGTCGTCATGGTAGAAGGTATGTGCGGGTTTGGCAGGTGTACATGGAGAATTGAGAAAAGTCGCCATCTTGCTGTATGCGTGCGTGAGAAAGCTGGAATGACGACGGTCAAGTAAAGAAAGTTAGTGCTAGCGAGCATGAACGCCTATATTGATTTTGCAAAAGCATTGCAATGTTTCGTCGTTTCTTCATCACCCTCAGACGCCAACCCGTTTCGCCACTGTGGTTAACTTCGCAGGCATGCGATGCTGATACTATAAGGAGTGCCGCCAGGGGCACGGAGCTGATGAGCATTACCATTCGTTCAATGTGCAACGGAGGTGTGGCGCTGGGCTAATCGCGTCACGGTGAGCACACGAAAAGGACTACCAAACATCGTCAAGACGCTGGTGTCGGGGCTGTCCTGGCGTTGTGGGTTTCAGCTGTCGAGGATCGTGTTTCGGCCAGGAGTGCGGAAGGCACGGCTCCAGGCTGTCGAGGTCGCTTGCACAGACCTGGATGGCGACTAGCGCAGTTCTTAGCTCATGGAGAACATTCCGGACTGCGAAGCTCCAGCCTCCAGAAAATCGCGAAGCTTATGTCACGTTACTATACCTACTGCTACAACTCCAAGAGCAGCAGGTCTGTGTTTTCCGTTCAGGAGTCGCAGGCTGCTCCTTCCTTGCAGCGACACCTTGAAACCCACGCAGGGTGAGCCATGCCTAGGCACTTTCTGCCGGCGCGCAAGAGCGGCTTTACGCACAGATAGAGGACCTAGCAAGGAAGTTCCTGTACTGCTAATATCTCTTGCAGAGCATAGTCGCGTTATTGTCTTCTTTGGTTGCCTTATGCCGGCTGCGGCAGCAATACTGATGATGAGCTCTTACGCACCCCGCAATGCCCCTGGCACGTGTGTCTTCCGAGCTCTCTATTATGCGAAAGCCACTCACCTTCTAAACCTGCGTATCAAGGCTCCCGATACTGCTACCTCAACCACGCGTACTCGCCTCAACCACGCTCCTGCTAGTGGCATATCGCCGCTTGGGCTGCCGGATATCCATAGCCTATCACGGGGGTGCTGACGATGCGCGGTCTGCTCACCATAATCACCTTACGGAAACTTCGACAATATACGTGCTAATTTGAGCGCTCAGGAATGAATGAATGTCGTCGAAGAGGGGGAGAGTATCGTCCGAAGATACCGCAAGGACAGTCCACCTCTCGGAACCGAGTGGCTGTTCTTGAGCGAGTGCTCCGAGGAGTAAGAGGAGTCGGTCTCACGGTCTCGACTGCTAGAGCCCGGTAAGAAGCATGTCACCGGCTTTACGACAAGTGGAAATCATTCCGCGGTGAACGTGGGTAGAAGATCGAGCCATGTACAGAGCGCTGCTCCCAGCTACGTGACATCTCCAGTCCCATGTCACCTATGGCAGCTGCCAGGATCTGCATCCATCCAGGCACATGAGACACGCACACTCGGCTCCATAGGCCCGACCCGTTCGAAGACATTGTTGGTGCTGAGAAATACGGGTCATGCCATTTGCTCCACCTTACGAGCCTGCCGGTTTTCATCAATGCAAAAGTATATCCAGATGGTGTCTTGGCCGCCCGACTATACATGTGTAAGCCCCAGTAAAATCCAACCGCCCTCCCCTCGCTTAACCGAGACTGGCTAAGTAGATTCAACGAGTTTGTATCTGTCTTCAGATGCAGCGTCAAATAGCATCCCACCAACCTCGAACCAGAAGGTATTTACCTATACAAGCTTGGGGATGCTCGCTTGTGCATTTTTAGACGTATAGATCCAGATTCGCATCATGACGCGGACGCATCACACCGCATTCAACTACCGATCACCACGCGCAGCACTTCCGGTTAATATACGACTGGTCGACATTAGCCACACGTCGTCCTGGAGAGTCGTACCAAGACTACCATGCCGCATGCACTCCGCCGCCAAGATCGGGCACTAGATGAACGCTAATCTAGCTGCGGCGCGTGTACCGAAGCGAGCAATTGCCGCTGCCTATCACAGCCATGTTGATTATGGACCTCATCCTAGACAATCTGTGGAGAGTAGCACACAACAGGGAACGCAGTTTAGACTGCGCGGTGACGAGAACAGCGACAGCACAGATGTGTAGATCCAGAACGATGTCATTAGCACCTGCAGGAATACCGCACCAAGGCGCAGCAACCGGAAAGTATAAGAAGGCCGACTACATGGCATCTTGAGATCACCTTGAGCCTCCTCACGTCCACAGAGCATTTGCAGACATCATGGTTCAGCTCACACAAGCCCTCGCTGCCATTCTCTTGGCTACCGGTGTTGTCGCGCATCCTGGTGGCAACACCAACAAGGAGATCTTGAGGAGGCAGGCTCATTTGGATCATCCCAACCGTCGAAGTGTTCAGGCGTGTAAAAGGGATCTCGTCGAGACCGGGTGGGTCCGGGAGCAGCATCAGAGGCGTGAGGCAAGGCTCCACGAGCTTCGGGTTGCAGCTGGTTTCGCGAAGGAACACGAGCTCGTCCGTCGTGACGTCGCTGAAGTCGAGGAAAGCTACGGTGCCGAGGCAGCATGCACGCTTGACCCTGAATCCACTGAGGGTCCATACTGTAAGTGGAGAAGGTTGCATCTCTTGAGACAGGTTGGCTTACAAACTGATAGGGGTCACCGGTGAGCTCGTTCGCCAGGACCTTTTGACCGGAGAGAAGGGTGCCATCACCCACTTGGACGTCAACATTATCGACACTTCATCTTGCAAGCCTGTCACCGATGCCTACGTTGAGATGTGGGGAAGTAACGCCACTGGTGTCTACACGGGTGTTCAGGCGAAGGGCAATGGCGACGGCTCTGCTACCGCTATTGCGACCAATGCTCTTCGCGGCGTGCAACCCACCAGCGCCAATGGTACCGCTACCTTCATTACCGTTATCCCAGGACACTACGTCGGCCGCACGAACCATCTCCACAGTACGCTTCACTCCTGTCTTTTACCAACGCCTTACTGACAACCCTAGCCATCATCCACCATGGTGCTAAACTCCTTCCCAACAATACCATTCAAGGTGGCACGATCTCGCACGTCGGTCAGTTTTATATCGAGCAGAACTTCCTAGGCCAAGTTGAGAAGACTTCTCCTTACAACACGAACAAGCAAGCCATCACCACCAACGCAGTTGATGCGCTCTTCAACATGGCGAAGCAGGGTGGCGACGACCCAGTGATGAAGATTTCGCTCATTGGCAAGACTATCGAAGATGGGCTCTACGCTACCATCGATGTCGGCGTCAATCCCCGCGCGAGACAGAATCCTCAACCCGTAAATATGTGGACGGCAGATGGTGGTGTACCGGTCAAGGGAAGCCCATGGACAGGATACCCCGATACTTGCTTGTACTGTGGAATGAGGCCCCCGAAGGAGAAGAAGGACGTTCTCTCCGAGGAGTAAATTGCCCTGGGTAGAAAAGACAGCGTAGTGTCGTGGGCCGTGTCACATGCGTGGCTGATCCTGATGACTCTCAACACCGAGCAATATTGTACATAGCTTAGCTCCTAAGAATCAAGCTGCAATGTCTTGTACGAAATCTGGGAGTGCATCAAATGCGACGGCATAATAAATGTAATGGGCGGTATGTGAAAAGGTGGATGTTGTGGTTCGGGCGGAAGTACCTGGGTAAGCCGGCAACCTACAAGCCGTTCTCAGGGGGTACCTGAGTGCCAAGAGTCTAGCACGCGCCCCGCCCGCGGCGTTGGACGCGCCCACGCGTCGTTCCTCCGCTCGACCTGCTCAACAAATGCACGCGACCATGTCGACCCTCCCGGTGCTGCCGGCAGATGTACATCTTCTGATATTGGATTATGTATGCGCGGAGACCCTAAGACACCTCCCATCGGCCGATGTGCTAAGTCCAGCAGATCCACTTGCCTTCGCACCTCCAGGCCCTATGTCTGACGTCGAAAGCGCTATGCGACCTCGCCAGGCCTCGACTGTATCGGAAGGTCACCATCAACGTACTCGATCCATCGGAAGTCGCACGGTTCGAGAACTGCATGGCCGAAGGTGCCCAAGCGCATCTTGACGCTACAAGGAGCTTGACGTTGATGGACAGCCTTCCCCCGGCAGAAGCTCCCGAGTTCCAGACCAAGCCGCATCGACGCTTCGACCGTGAAGACAGGTTGACATCTGCTCAAAGTAGCGCGATAGAAGCGATACTAGACTATTTCCCTCCGGACTGCCTACAATCTTTTCGGTGCGTCCTCGATCTTCGGAATGCTGCACATGCCAGCCTGTCGCATGCTCTCGTCATAACCTCGCGGACTGTCATGTCAGAACTTTACTGAATTGTGATAGGTTCCTCTCGACCCTACCGTTGCCGTCGAACATAGCACGCGAATTTTTCCTTAAACAAATGGGCACATTAACACACGTACACCTAAGACTCGAGGACCTATTTCAATTACAATACCTCGACTGTGTGCGAACTGCGGACCTCTGGCTCCCCCATCCAGAAGAAACCTGGTCGGAATTGGAGGAAGAGAACTTTCTGGACTCCCTGGAGGACATCGGCAAGTATAAGGATCTGGAGAGACTGTACCTTGGAACCAAGTTTGATAGGTATTCACACGATCTTAGCCGAAGACTCGCCGAAACCTTTTCGTCTCTAGACGAATCGTATGGGCGCCTAGAGAAGCTTCGCCAACTTTCAATATCCGGAATCCCTCTCGGCATCGATACATACGGACTCAGCAAGATTATATCGTTTCCTCAGCTCACACATTTGACTCTTTGGGCATGTTCCTGCAGCCAAAGGTTCATCTCCAATTTGGTACATGAGCTTGGCGACCAGGACTTATCGTTGAAACATCTAGGACTGGAGCTAGTCGACGACGACGAGGTGGAAGACCCGGATGATGATACTCCCTACGAAGAGGACGATGACGCCGTCGAAGAGTTGATTAGCCGCTGTCCTGAATTGAAAAGTCTGTGTTTGCAGTGGAGTGATAGGGGGTGGATAGATTTCACGTTGGAGTCCTTCAAGCAAATTCTGGCGATTGTTGGACAGCAGCTTGTTGTTCTCTCGATACACATGTGGGACACTAGAGGGCGCTTAGATGACAGCGAACCACCATTTTGGGAAGAGATATCTCTAGCATGTCCAAACTTGGAACAACTCGCGTTCAATCTTAGCTCAGGTATAATGTTGAATTACAAAGGCGGGTTCGATCCAGACTTGGTAAGACTGTACAGTATCTGATTTCACGTTCCATCTCTAACATATATACAGTCACCCATCTGCAAATTGACCAAGCTACGCACCCTTCAACTTCGGGAAAGGTGGGGTCACGACTGCTGCAATTTCGGAGAGGAGAGTGACGATGTTTATGGAGACATCGAGCGCCAAGCTCATCTATTTGCAAAAGATTTCTTTGCGCATCTAGAAAACCAATCTAGCTGTCCATCCCTGGACACGCTCGTACTGGGCATGGAAAACCAGGTCACGAACAGCAAAGAATTACAGGTCAGAAATCGCGGAAAAGAGATGCCGCCCGCGCGTTGCTTCCGCCGAACACGCAAGATTCGTGATGATGAAAGCACGCGCAGCGAATCCCTTCCCATATCTTTGGCAGAGTGCCGAGCGACAAGTGACTACACAGAGGTTCTCGACTGGTACACCGGCTGTGAGTGTCTCTATGCGAACTGCGTGTGAAGATATACACTGACTTTATACTTCAATATTCAGGGCAGGGTGACTGCGACTGGATGTGGCGACTACCTGGCAGGTTCAACGATGATTAGGGTGGATTTATCTTCGACTGTGGGAGAGCCTCGCAACCCGTAGTCAACCTGAATTCAGCATGACTCAAGTATTACAAGAAGATGATGAAGGCTCTAACAACAGTGAGACTGAACCGAGCATTTCAATGACCATAGTTCAGGGTCGTGTGAAGAGCATGTTCATTGGTGCAAGCGGGGGTAGGCTCGCGACTTTGGCATTCGCTAGCCTCAACCATGGTTTCGTGTCGAGATCCACCACTACCGTCCTCGTTCACGACCACTCCAACTTCATGGCGATTCCTCATGCGATCTGCGTCATCACCGAACTATGGTAATCATGAAAAAGGTTCATTAGTTCATTAAGGGCGGGAGCGATGACTAGGACATGGCAACTACGGTACAGCATTGCGAGATTTGGCACACGAATTGCATAGCTCCACTGTGCTTGGACTGTACTTATTATAAAAGCATATGCAATTCCCTCAAGCGTTTTCTATTCCAAGCTTGTGTCTACATTCAGATTTCGATACACTTTTAACATCACCAGTAAAGACCGAATCTGACTTACAGACAATAACGGACCCAATTCGACAGAGACCTTCGGTTTTCCAAAATGCATCTGATCCAGAGCATTTACCGCGCTGCATGGGCAACGTTCTGTCTCACCGGCTTAACCGCAGGTGTACCCATAGCACCGGCTTTCCACTTAACGGCACGACAACCCATCGAGCCAGATCTCCAAATCGACTTCAACGCCCTCCTCGACGGGTCTTTAGGTAACCTACCCGCGATCTGGATTACCTCCCACAGTCTTCTTGCCGAGGCCGCGCCATCTTCAAACCTCACGGTTTCTTCTCGCGAAGATCGTACCGACAAGGAGAATGGCCTTGTCGCCGCTGCCTTCATCAGCTCCCTGCTGATTCCTGCTGCGACCGGCATCGCAGACAACGGCGTCACTGGGGGTCTTTGCAACGCTATCATAAATGGAGCAGGGGGCATGGCTGGCGCCGTTGTTGGTCAAGAGGCCGGCAAAACACTTTACCCACAAGGTAACGGCACCGATGGAAATGGCACATCGGCTCCAGAGATGGAGCAAGGCATTGTTCCTGGTGCGTTTATTGGTAGCGTCGTTACCAACAGTCTTGGAACTGCTCTGGCTAAGAGTATCTGCGACAAATTTCTCCCCGATGTTGAAGACGTCATAAAGGAGGCTGAAGCTGGAGTTGCGGGTCGGGTCGCTAACTCACTGAATCGCGGTCTCAAAGAAGTTTTGGTGAGCCAACTAGAAGACATGGGGGTCGAGACCGCGCGGGCAGTACAGTTTGCAAGTCAAATGGAAGAGACGATTCGCTTGGTCGACAGTACCGGCAGTCTGGCCACAGCTTTCGAATACCTCAATCGCGAACTCGCAACCAACACCGCAGAGCTGGCCGAAGCTGTAGGAGCCAAACTATTGAACAAGCCAGCAATCAGCAACCTCGTTCAACTAAGCCACAACACGCTCGCCAATCTACCAGTCGCAGGTGTAGACGGCATTGCGCTGTTGCCGTTCGACCCTGCTGCCGATCCCATAGGAATGATGGCTAAGTTCACCAACCATTACAGGAATACCATGGAGTTTGCCAAAACTCTAGGCGGGAAGATCAAAGAAGGCGCGAACCGCGTTTCCCCTGCTTTGGATACAGTGTCCCAGTCGGTTGAGTCAGCTATGCAAGGTGTCGACTCCATCATTCCGGGCACGGCAAACAGACTGATCAAGGATGCTACTGGTGCCGCCAGAAATATTCTGGACCATATCCCAAACCCCCTTCATAGTCTTCCGAACCCTTTCGACGCTCTATTCCACCATGGAGGTCATGGTAGCGGCCACAGTAGCGGCCACCATACTGCTCCCGGATCAACTCACGGCGGCAACGGCGAATCACACTGTGCTCAAGCCACGGTGACTATTACGACTACACTTTCGCCTGCTCCAACCCAGACGCCGAATCGAAACTTGGCTACTCCGACCCTGGGCTCGTGCACCTCGTACCAGGTCATTCCCACGTACACGACGTTTACACGACACGCGACTGCAGTGATTACGCAGATACAGACGGTACCTTCGTATGTCCAGGTCCCTCAGTACTTTGCAACCACTACCACGCAGACTGTGGCAAAGTATGTCCAGATCCCTCAGTACGTGCAAACGACTGTCACTCAGGTTGTGCAGACTACGCAGGTTGTGCAGACCACACAGGTGGTGCAGATCATGGAACACGTAACGCAGACTGCCACTCAAACTGTGCAAGTCCAAGCTGTTGCCACAGCGACGCCTGGATACAATTGGGCGAACGTGAAAGGGAGCATGCAAAGTTGGTGTTCTGTGGCTACCTTTCACTGTCGCGGTGGGCGCCCTCACAATCACGAGCTCTGTAATTCGGTCTGGAACTTGTGTGGTGGTTGCAGCATCTGGCCTGACCAGTGTGATTATGGGCATTGTGTGATGGGCTGTGCCTTAGCAGATATTAGCTAGAAAGCCTCTAGAAAACTAGTAGATAATATCTTTAGCTCTAGAATATCCAGCCGAGCTCTACAAAAATATCTTTTCAAAGTACATAGTCTGTATTCATCACGTTTGCAGTAGTCATAGTATAGATAACAATAAAATGCTTCATTGCAAACATGAACACCAAGCTATGCGTACACCCTCATCCCACTCGTCGCGACCGAAATGCTCACATAAAACCCGATTACAAAAACAAATGCTCCATCCAATGCATCCCTTCCTCATCCATCGCCATCATCTAACCATAGACACCATCTAAGCTTGAGCAGCCTCCAAAAGCTTCATGTGCTGCTCCGGGTGCGTCTTCTCAACATTGTTCTTAGCAACCTTCTTCATCATGAAGTTGGCGTCAATGTCAATCTCCTCGCTGAGCTTGCCGCCAGTCACACGCCACTTGCCGCTGATGGTAAGGACACCAACGGGGGGTTTGGCGTTGACGAGGGAGTCGACACCCTCGGAGACGTTGGTGAGCGTGAGCTTGTAGGTTGTCTGCGGTGAGTTAGCATCATATTAAGGAAGAAGAAAAGCGGGGAGGGAGGGCTAGTCGTACCTGGCCAATGGGCTTCTTGTCGGTGACGGTGTAGGTAGCGCAAGTAGTCTTGTCGCCGGACTCGAAAGCGTAGCTGACGAGCGCTGGGCAGAGGGTCTTGATCATGAGGTCGTGGTTGTGGAGAGCGGCAATAACGACGGCGGCGTCGACACCGTTGAGGGGAGTGGAGATCTGGGAAGTAGGCATCTTGACTGATTGGCTGTTGATAGAAGATTTGGTAGAGGATTAAAGGAACTGGCCGGCAGTAATAGTGAAGAGAAGTAGTTGGTAAGGCTGTGATGAGTTGATGAGAGAAGTAGAAGCTTGCTGGATGATGATCTATCTCCACGGCGAAAGGCAGCAGAATATATACATCTCGCCCGCTTCCTCATTCCCTACCGGTCTTACTCGCGTCTGGAGACCCCTACTCTACTCTCCATGACCCTAACCCGTTGTCCAAAACGTCAAGACGCAGTCAAGATGCATGTCTTACACCCCTGACACGGCATGGCGTCCCTCGCTCTACCCCAACATCCATACAGTTGTACAGCTTACCCACGCATGGCGTGTACTACGCCGACGATCATTCACCCGCCCAATATCGAAATAGTAGCTACCGAAACGCGTCGTCTCCGTTTCCGAGCGCCGGGATAGGCAATGTCTGTGCGTTGGCGCGCTGGGTTGGGGATGGTGAGGTAGGACGATCCTCGTTAGCCGAGAGATGTCCACAGGGTTGAATCGTGGAGCTGTGACGCGGATACTCTGTGTCTGGCACGTTTGAAGGGACGAGTGGTAGAGCAAGAGCTGGAAATAGCTGATCTGACAGTTTAGAAACATCTTTCGAGTCGCGTAGTGTCAAACAGAACTGTTTGCACACTGCTTGTCTACCTGTGACGTCTGTGTCCGCGCTGCTCGCGTTCGCAAACGAGGTCGTTCCTCAGCTGGAAACGCTATTGCGCAAGGCGCCTGCAACGCTCATTGACGCTGTCGATCATGTATAATGCTTACACGCAGATAAGAACACGAACTCCCACTCTCCGGATCTCCAAGGGCTCGGTCGCTGTTTCTCCGTGCAGTAATTGGGTGCTGGGCGCGAGCAGTGTCGGAGTGTTTCGCTGGTGGGTTCGCAGAATCGACGGGCGCCGCGGGTTGGGGAGCCGTGCTGCTCTAGCGCAAATCTTAAGTCAGCTCGCGTGGGTGTCGCTGTCGCCTCGTCTATTTTGAACCGGTTCACTCATCGTTCGTGCGAAAGGCAGTTACATGTTTGCTATTTTCGCGTTTATCGCGTTTCATTGCTTGCGCGGAGTGCGCATGTGTTCGCATGGCATCCATGGGCCGTATACATTGGATGCAGCGCGGCCTCTCCGGAGCTCGGCCGAGGCAGGCTAGACTTCTCCGACATTGCCTCTAGTACGTGATGGAACGGTGGAGAACATTGAGTAGGCACGCTTGATGTTTTGCAACTTTGAAGATAAATTGATCGCCTGATGATGCATCATAATGCATACAGCCTTGGAAATTCCCTGACCTTGATAGAAAACGCCTTCCTGTGCACCACAAATACAGAAACAACACAATCGCTAAAGCTTCGACTCTACCACCGCATCCGTCTTGGCCCTTCCGCCTGCGAAATTTACCCCTTCACTCGGCTCAACTGTTCCACTCTTGTTAATCAACTGCAACTTTCTCAGCCTTGAGATCGGCTCATCATCATCTCTATCCCTAACATAAAATGCCCAGTCGGCCGTAGGATCAATCTCCGTTTGCGAGTATCCATTGCCTAGCCATGAGAACCTGTTGCCAGTGTATTTGACATCCCAGTCCTCCAGTCTGAGCTCCATGAGCGCCTCGATGTAGTGTAGAGTAGAGCCAGGCCAGAGCGCGGTTACAGGGCCGTCAGCGCCGAGCGATTTGTACCATGAGCGACAGCCGTCGTTCCAGACCGTACGCTTCATGTATTCGTCCTTGAAGGCGACGAAGTCATCGATTGCCTCAGCTCTCGGGGCGAATGTCGATATGTTGTGTGTTTGGAAGCGATCGATGAGCTTGCACATGTAGTCTGCCTGCGCTTCGATAGCACTGAGAACAGGACCGTTACCAATGGGGCAATTGGGCCCAAGGAAGATGAGGTAGTTCGGGAAATCGGCGGCAGCGAGGCCAAAGTAGGAGCGTGGTTCTTTAGCCCAGGCATCTTGTAGGTTGGCACCGGAGGAGTTTATCACGGGGAAACGTGGCTTGAAGGATGTGTTGAAGCCTGTAGCGCAGATGAGCACGTCGATGGGGTATTCGTTGCCATCGTCGCATAGGCAGCCGCGTTCGGTGATGGAGTTGATCTCGCCGTAGACAGTTTGTACGTTGGGTTTTCCTAATGCTTCAAGATAGCCAACGCCTGGTGTCAGTCTTCGGCACCCAACATGCCAGTTCGGGATCAAGCGCTCTTGTAGATACTCATTGTTGAGCTTTTCGGTCATCTGCTGGCGGAAGTAGGCTTCTGTCTCGGAGTTGACGTTTGTGTTCTTGAGGAAGATGCCGAATTGGCCGTTGAGGCCGCGTTCAATGTTCTTTCGGTATTCGACCAATGCGCCGGGCTTGGTAGCGAATTCGAGCTTTTCGCTATCGGTAAAGACGTGCTGCTCGAGGCCTTGGACTGGTGAGACCCATGTTGGTTCGCGGATGAAGGTTGTAACTTTCTTGACGTGCGGTTGGATGGTAGGGAGAACTTGGATGCCAGAGGAGCTGAAGTGGTCAGTCGCGGAATCAAAGGTCAATCATAATACACTTACCCATTCCCAATCAAGCCCACATGGCGACCTTTAAGATCGACGTTGTCGTCCCAATTCGCAGTGTGTAGTAATGTGCCCTTGTATTTGTCCAAACCTGGGATGGCAGGCCATTGCCAATTGTTCAAAATGCCGCCTGCATTTATCAAGATATCGCAATGATCGTTGACCATCTGGTCACTCTCCAGGTCTTTGACCTGCACATCATATCCGCCCCTTTGCTTGTTCCAGATTGCGCCAGCGACTTGGTGTTGCGTTTTGATGTATTTGCGTAGACCGTGCTTGCGGGCGAAATCGTTGAAATAGGCAAAGATCTCTTTGGAGCTGGCGTATACAGCGGACCAGTCTAATTTGGGCTCGAATGACCAGGTGTAGTTGTGGGAGGGAACATCGCATGCGCATCTAGAAGCGGATGTTAGCGAGGGTGGTCAACTGCGCCGCTTCGCTGCAGTCGCTTCGGTAGATCGCGGGGCGAAAGGTGCATCACGCCCCGCAGCAATCAATATGATCTTCACTTACCCCGGATATCTGTTCTCGAACCATGTGCCCGAAACTTCGGAATTCTTCTCGTAAACTTGAAGGCTGTAGTTCGTGAAGTGCTTTTGCAATTTGTATGCCATTAGAAGTCCCGAAGCACCTGCGCCGATACACACGATGCGTACATGGCGTTGCGCGTGGATGGGCCCACGCAACCGATGCTGAGCATCAGTCTCTGGTGCAGCCGTTGATGGGACGATAAATCCGTCTGCCATTGTGAAGGGTAGATAGCTAATGAGAAAGGTAAATCGCAAGACAAAGTTGGAGCTGGATCTTAAGGCAACGCTGCGACCACTCCGAGGCCTTCACCGTTCTTAAACTTTGTTTGCGGCATGTTTGCGCCGCGACTGCTCAGTCATGGAGAGTCAGGTGCTGGCCGAATGACTCCACGTAGCGAGTCAATTTAGTGTACGCTGAGATCTGGGGTCACGCTAAGTGAGTAGGAGCAGGGTTGGGGTCTCGAGATATGCTGACGATTCGTGATGTGGGCAAACTGTTGAAGAGGCTATTCATGACCTTCCGTCTGGCAAAGCATTTCCGAACGTTGCACAGACGAAAAGTCTGGGGCTTCGAGGTCGCGTAATCATGATAGAGCCGATGGAAGGTCGATTAACCAATCGTACAAATGCTTGGGGCAGTCGAGATCCTTTTTCGGATACGGAGGTTGCGTCTCCCAATTTGCGGGGATCGGGGTGGAGCGATGGGGTGGAGAACCTCTACCGAGATGCGACCGATGTAATCAACATAATTGCCTATGTTTGACGAATTGACTATGTATCGTAGCAAGCGTGTAAAGGAAATGTCGAATTATCAAGGCGCTGGGCTAGTACAAAGGTTTAGACAACTGTGTATCCTCCGTCCGCGACTAATGTGGCGCCGATCATGTAGCTCGCCGCGTCTGAGTGTAAGAACGCAATACAGTCGCCGATTTCCTCCATCTCCGAGTAGCGGTGAACAGGGACCTTCTTCCTTTCAGTTTCCATCATCTCACCCTGACCCATGTGCTCTTGTACCAAAGGCGTCATTACATATCCAGGCGATATTGCGTTGATGCGGATACCCTTGTGCGCGAAGGCGAGCGCATCTGACTTTGTGAGGCCAATAACAGCGTGCTTTGAGGTAGCGTATGCTGTAGCAGGAACATTGAGCGGTGGTGCAACCAGACCATACATGGATGCGACGTTAACGATGGAACCTCGATATGACCGATATGAGTCCGATAGCTTTTCCTGTTTGAGCATTTGCCGAATCTGCGCACGTTGGCATTGCCAGACAGCGATGGTGTTGATAGACATGACCTTCTCGAAGTCGTCTTTGGGGATCTGATCGGTTGTTTTGATCATTCCACCGATGCCAGCATTGTTCACAGCATAGTCTAGTCGTCCGAACTCCTTGACCGTCTTCTCTATACTGTCATCGACAGCTTTCTCGTTGGTGACATCGATCTCGAATGTCTTGATAGAGCAGTCGGATGAGAGTTTACGGAGTTCGCTAACGGTTTTGGTGACGGGATTGCGATCCAGCAGGGCGAATGAGCGTACACCCTGTTTCGCAAGAGCGTATGCAGTGTATTGGCCAATGCCTAACGACATGTTAGCTCATTGCTTGTAACTGCTGCACAGTCTGATGGTGCATACCAGACCCAGCACCGGTAATGTATGCCACTCCTTTCAGTGTAAAAGCCATGTTCTTGGGTGCAGCGTGTGAATTGCGAGCCTTCCTGGGTATTCAGCTATCGAATGTCAGGTCCGCGGAACCTTGCTCGTGAACAGTGTTGCCGCCACTGTTGCTATTAGCCCAATGTTACGATTCAAGAACTATCAGCGATGACATGCGCCCTGCATATGCACCGTCAGGGGAAGTGTGGAAGGCTGATGCTGTGGAGGCGGTTCTTAGGCGGGGCTACGCTCTGCATCGGTTGCGGTTTTCCTGCTCGTGGAGTTGAACGCAACCGAGTCATGTCTGCTCTACGATGCGAGGACCTTGTACGTTGCATCTGAGCTTGATCGCATCCTGCGAGAATTGCGAGTCCGGCTCATATAGGATGCGACCATTTTGTGTCAATATGACAAGCTGCTGGGAAGGCACGATGACGTCGATCGGTCGCCGTCAAACACCTTCAGCATGCTTGCCAAGACGAAGTCATTACTGGTAGAAGCCGTCGCGAAGGCCGTTGCAAGAAAGTAAATGGCCGCTAATGGTGGTAAGCAGTGGTACAAGTCTTGCGAGGCGGATCGTGATGCACGGATGGCGTGTTGTTCTACGTCATCTGGGCACGTGTTTGCGTGTTCTAGCGCGGTTCCACGGTTTGCATCCTTCGCCACCACGGTTCAGGCCCTGCATCCACCCACACCCCTCCTCGCGATGCGCCGTCCGCCATGCCCCCCACACCTTACCGAATCGCGCAAACTTCGACCGAACTCAAGAAGCAACACAAGAAACATGGCCCTCGCCTCAACGAGCGCCAGCAGAAGCAGCTCGAACGCGACTTCGAACTAGAACAACGCGCCTCCCGCGCACGCGAAGCCGAAGAACGCCGCAAAGCAGCCAAGAAGAAGCGCGAAGAGAGGGAGGCCAAGGAGGAGAAGGCGAGGCAGCAGATTGGCGTTGGCCTTGCGACACAGCTGGTTGGATACAGTCACACACAGGCGCAGTTGAAGAATGGCATGGAGGCATTCCTGGGGCTGAAGAAGAAGAAAGACGAGGAGAAGCGCAAGAAGGACTTGGAGCTTACCAAAAAGATGGAGGAGATGGTTGAAGAGATTGAGAAGGAGCCATGGGACGACGACGACGACGAAGACATGGGCCTCGAGCTGCCCAGCGCGAATGTGTCGTTTGGAGAACAATGGCCTGACGACGATCTCGACGACGATACGCTACTCGAAGCACACAATATGGTCATGTCGGATCCAGTAGAGGAGCCACAAGCTGTCGTGCTGCCACCTCCTGCGCCTGTCGCTCCGATCGAACTTGCTCCACCCGCCGCGCCGACCCCTTCGCCGAGACCAGTTGCTGTCAAAGACGACCGCGAGTTCGCTCGCACCCACGGACCCATCAATAAGGCTATCGAGGCTGTCTTGGATAAATTACCTGAGCCTCTGCTCGAAGTGCTATCACAAGATCTTTCGCTCAAGACCTCAGACTGGAACCCGTCACTTGGGCTGTTGCATAAGCTGAATCCGGTGGGCCTACCTCCGCATCGACTGCGAATCAAAGTTGGCTGCGTTGTAATGCTGCTCCGGGACCTTAACACAAGCAGTCAACTGTCCAAGAGCCAGCACTTGCGAGTCCTAAGGTGCGAGAACGATCGACTGGAGTGCTTGGTTCTGGATGGGCAGTTGCAGGGAACTAAGACTTTCCTGACGCGCGTTCCGTTTATCGCAAAGTACAAGAACCTGGATCAGCATCCTTTCCAGCGGACGCAGTTTCCCATTCGTGTAGCCGTAGACTATACACCGTCCAGCACGCCACGAGACACGTCACAAACAGGGTTTAAGCTGCCCTCTATACCTGGTCGTGTGCCGCCCGCCGGTCCATTCAAGAAACCGACCCTTCCTGTCGTCAAAGCAAAGCCTGCTGCAAATGTGAATCCAGGCTTCAAACTTCCGGGACTCCCAGCATCCAAGTCAAACTCTTCTATCACAATTGAATCTAAATCAGTCGCGAAGGAAAGCCGGTACCTGCCACTACCGCCGACAGACTGTTGGGATGACTTTCTCGAAAGTAGCACGCAGATCTCGCGAGAGCTGGCTTCAGAAATAGTCCCGACGGTAGAAGAGCCAGTCAAACCCCCAGCGGTTGTATCGCCTCCGACTATTGATACTCTTCCCCCCATTTCGACCCAAGACTTCGACTTTTCTCTAGACGATCTCGATGAAGAGCCGGAAGCAAAGGAAACGAAATGCGAATCTGCTCCTACTGTACAGCATCATCTGCCCGGCATAGTTTCTGCACCGCTCCAGGGACACTCAAATATTACTCGACTCTCACCACAGCCGACGTCGTTGCCTATCGCCCCGCAGTTGGCAAACCCGTTGATGCCTCACATGCGGATGAATAGCCTCCCTACACCCACCGAGTTCTCACCACGTCCTTCTGCGACTGCGAACTCGAGCAGACCATTATCATCGTCCAAGAAGGTCGCGGGTAAATGTGTCAATCCAGGTCCCTTTGCATCGGGACTCGAGGCTGAACTTGCTAAGCTCAGAGCTTCTCAGCTACCAATGTCCATGTCTGGCCCTAATGCAAAGAGGAAAGCTTCGCCGATACCTTTGAAGAACCCCGCACCACCAGCTAAGAGACAATGCGCACCAATAACTCACACGAAGTCCTCTGCAGTGGTATCGGGCCCAAGCGCGTCTTTTGAAGACTTTTTCATGTCGACGCAGGAAGTAGCTTCATTCTTTGATGATGACGATAATATGAGTTTTGGATCGCCACCCATCGCGGTATGATTGACGGATTGGCTTATGTAGATATGAGAGACGTTGGCTATGGAGTTGGGGTCTTGGATATGATACCCTTTTTGGTTACTTTTGCTAGATGAACACGTAGATACGCGATTAATGAACCTCCATGTGCTCCGCGATGGCATTCCTCCAAGGTTTCATGGAACATGATACTTGAAGGTCACGAGTGCAGTTCCTAGGATAGGCATAAATATGGGCATTATTGCTTTCGTTTGTACGCAGAATAAGCACATACAGCTACTATAGAATACCCCAAAACTCTTCTGGCTCCAAACCCCATTTCTTACACAGCTCCCTATACCTCTCTGTATACCCCTCCGCTCTCTTCCTAAACCCTTGCGCAGTCTTCATCTGATCTCTCCCAACCTGATGTCTATGAGCCGAATCCGGACCATCAGCCACCCTCACAAAACGAGCATACGTCCACAGCTCCGGTAATGGGGTATGCTGCGTCAAGCCCTGGCCGCCGTATATCTGCATAGCCTCATCGATGACTTTGAGCAGCGCATTCGGCACCATGATCTTACTTTGCGCGATGGCGTATTTGCCTGCCTTGTTGCCTTGAAGATCCATGGTGTCTGCCGCATTAAGCACAACAAGCCGCATAGCATCGATAGTCATGCGCATATCGGCTATACGTTCGATATTGCTGTCGAACTCGCCGATGAACTTGCCCCGTGGCTTCTTGCGCGGCTCCATGCAGCGGACGAGCGCGAGTTCGAAGGCACGTTCTGCCTGCCCGATCAAGCGCATGCAGTGATGTATACGACCTGGGCCCAACCGCCCTTGCGCTATCTCGAATGCGCGACCAGGACCGAGGATGATGTTCTCGCGCGGCACACGCACGTTCTCGTAGATGTATTCGCCATGTCCCTCAGGCGCCCAATCATAGCCCATGATGGTCAGGTTTCTCACTTGCTTCAGCCCGGGACTGTTCGCAGGTACTACCAGCGTTGTGTGTCTACTCCAGGCGTTCGCGTTCGTGGGATCTGAACAGCCCATCAAGATGAAGAGCTGCATCTCTGGGTTGTACTGGCAGTTGCCGTATAGCTTGCGTCCGTTTATGATGACTTCTTTGTCCGTGATTTCCATCTTTATGCCGACTTGGGTTGCGTCAGACGAGGCGACGTCGGGCTCGGTCATGCTGTATGCGGAGGACATGTCGCCGTTCATGAGGGGGTGAAGCCATTTCTTCTTCTGCTCCGGTGTGCAGTATTTGGCGAGGAGTTCGATGTTGCCGGTCTCGGGGGCATGGCAGTTCATCGTCTGGAGAGGTGTTAGGAGATGTACAAGGTGTGTTGGGATTGGGGAAGTTTACCTGCGCTGCCCAGTACACCCTCCCCATGATCTCAGCACAGCATGAGTACTCCAGATTGGTGAGGCCTGGACTCTCGACAAAGTGATTTGGTAGGAAGAGATTCCATAATCCTTGCGCTTTTGCCTTCTTTCGAAGGTCATGAATGATGGCTGGTGTCTCCCACCGCGTCTTGCTCTCCTTGAGTTGCGCTTTGTAGATGCGCTCGGCCGGGATGCACTCAGTCTCGACCCAATCGTAAACCTGCTGGATCTTCTCAATTGCGATCGGACGAAGTTTCGCTTTCACCCATGGCGGTATGCGCGAGAAGGCTGGGCTGCTGTTGATGTCGATGTTCAAAACCATGGTGCAGGCCGGATCGTGAGCAATGCTATGGTGGTAAGTGAAGACGATCAAAATCCAGAATCAAATGTCTACGCGTGCATATAGCAGACATGACTCGCCGCAGGGTCGATGCCGACGCGTCGCGATATGCAGCCCAGCCGAGGCGATGTTGTTTTGGCGGGGGAGCCGGAAGTCTTTAAGCGTGGGGAAGGCACAGCTCTGGATGCAGCGAATGGGAAGCTTGGACCCCTGACGTCTTTCCGCGTCGACGTGAGTCGAGATGAGCAGCACGACATGACGCCAACCTTCGTTGGGCTTTATACACCATGGCTTCCGAGATGGGAGAGTTTTTCACTATTTACACATCGATCTAGGGCAACATGGCTAACGAGAGGTTCGCGAAACCATGGCTTGAGGTATGTTAAGTGGAAGCATGTGCATCAGATTGTTCTAATAGGTCGCGTAGTTCGAAGAAGAGCTCGGCGAGCGCATGCTCCTGAAGCCGCCGGTTTCGAATATGACCGAGCAGTTCATGCGATACGGTGGCCTCATGGCTTCGAAATATACCTTCCCCGCGCCCGACCCTTCCGTGAAGACCGAGGACACAGTCACCGACGACGGGACCAAAGTGCGCATATACACACCTGACGGGTATACCGGTGGCAAGCCAGTGTGCATGTACTATCATGGTGGTGGCTGGGCTATGGGAGATGTCAATGGCGACGACCCATTCAGCAGAGCAATTTCCAAAGCCGGTGGCATAGTGGTTGTATCTGTTGAATATGGCCTTGCGCCGGAGAACAAACATCCTGGGCTGCTGGACGAGTGCTACAAGGCCTTGGTGTGGGCGTTAGCAAATTCGAAGCGACTCAACACCGCTGAGGGCAGGTACCTCACCGCAGGAGTCTCCGCGGGAGGTCAACTGGCTTTCGCAACTGCGCTGCGAGGCCAGGACGAGAAGTCGGGCGAACTTGTTGGTGTTGTTGGAATTATACCTGCGACCGTCCATCCAGATGGTGTTCCCGAGGCACTCCGGGCTGGTTATACATCAATGGAGGAGCATGATCAGCACACCATCAACACTTCAGGGGCAATGAGAGACTTTTGGGCTGCCTTAGGTGCACCACCAACAGATATATACGGATCGCCGCTCCTTCACCCAGGAACCAAACACCTGAAGAAGGTCTACCTGGCTGTTGCGGGCCAAGATACATTGAAAGATGACGGCATGCTTATGAAGCGTTTGCTCGATGATGCGCAGTAAGTCTTCTGTTATGTTGCTTTACTATTGCTGACGTGAATGAAGGGTACCTGTCAAACTCGACTACTACGATGGCTATCCACATTTCTTCTTCGCCTGGCCTTCGCCCAAACTCGATGAGCCGAGGAAGCAGTTCTATGACAACCTGACTGAAGGAGTGAAGTACGTGTTATCGGAGTAGGCGTAGCTTGATCATGCATAATCAGTCAATCCATATGCATTGTTATGGCCCAGAAACAGCGTCCACAACTCGTCTAGGTGATAGCAGTCGTACCTGAGCTGCATCACGACAACGCGGAACAATAGGTCACTACCAAATGTTGTCTATCAACTTGGAGTGATCCTGGTCTCTTCTGGCTTGTCATCTTCCCAGCGTTGACTGAAGATGCACCCGCACTCAGCTGTATGTGCAATGCTGTCGACACCTCTTTGATACCACAGCACGTAGAACTTATACTCCTGGCCTTCCTCGTAACCATTTGCTGGCACATCGAGGATCTCGTCATGTCCCTCGGTTGCATCGATCTGGTAATTGTGTTCATCCATCGGAATCAACTCATCCGAACTATCAATCCACTAGTCAAGTATTACTGATCTTGCGCAGGAGCTGGATATTCCCACTCGAAAACCTTTTGCAATCGTCCAAATCCTCCAGGTTTCCCGACAAAGGCAGGGTCAAAGCTTCGGGGATCAACAAAGCACTACCAACCACACCAGTCCCAAGATGGAAGTACATAATCTTGGTATTGTCGTGGCGAACCGAACAAAATCCACCTGGAAATACCGGAGAAAGGCGGCATAAGACCCCCATGTAAGCGGATAACCCGTGTTCTTAATGAGAAAGTTCCCGACCGTTGTAAGGGCATATCAAGTCTGCATAAAGACTGAATCCTACCGAAGTGGACGTAGGATTTCATTGAAGGATACTCGACATAGGTGCACATGTGGGGCCACAACGGCAGATCCGGGGCTCTTCTGTGGCTGGAGAACATCCAAGTCCCTGACAGCGCACTCACACTGCCAGAAGACCCATTCATCGAGGAAGAACACGACGTGTCTGCTCAGTGTATGCTCTTGATATGTCTAGGCTCTTTTTGCCCATCTCGACTAGGATGAAGTTTTGTAGTTACTCGCAATACACAATGTTTTGACTTTATCGTCGCTGCGATAGCCGTAGCGCCAGACTGGCACAAGTGGAGTTGTGAAACTCGACTGCATCCAACAAGCAAAGTGCATCTAGATTGTCGAATGTCTGGCATGAGGCACGGCAGCCCTCGAGGAGTCCACGGGTCCCGGTAAGAGCTAAGACATTTCGGGTTGATGGAGGGGACGTGCACGAACTCTTATCTTAGACAAGCTCAGGGGTTCGTATATGGAGGATCGCTCAAGCATTGACACGCACGCTAGCAAATTTCTTGGACCCTGCTTCATCCCATGAACTAAAGGTTAGCTTCAATGCAAACATCAACAGCAACGTCTCAGATGTCCCGTTGACCCATTTCGCAAAGATGGCAGAGTTTGACGGTACCTAGGTATCCATCAAGGGGACGTCCGTCCTCTGGGCCATCCTCCAAAACCTCATGGTCAGCATCAATCTCGATAATACGACGTTTGTCCGCGCTCCTGCTAGCGCACGACCCGAGGTAGATAGCTCAGCCAAAAAGGGATCCAACTCGTATCCCTTTTCCGCCCGTTCGAGCCGACACGACGCCCAGTTCGGCAGAAATGCAAGATGAACGCTCCTATTAAACTGTTTCCCCCGGAGCCAAGAAGACTTTCCTTCTCCTCACAGGTCCTTCAACCTCGCAATCCAACCATTACACTCGTTTTAAAAAACCAATTAATACCACACTCTTTAATCTTTAATAATGTCTTCGATCATCCGCACCGTCTTCGCGCTCAGCGCTGCCGCCGCCGTCGCCGTCGCTCAAGACCCAAACTCCCCACCCCCCAAGCTCGACGCCCCCTGCGCCGATGCCGTTATCTTCATGGCCCGCGGTAATACTGCGCCGTACCATGACTACCGTACATTCCCTTTCGCCGACGCTACGTGCGCCAAGCTAAGGGCTGAGGGCAAGACCTGCGACTACATTGAGGTCGTGTTCCCGTACGGCGGCGACTACTGCAAGCAAATTGGCGAGGGAGTCCGCAACGGTCTTGATCAGATCACTGCTTTCAACAAGAAGTGCCCGTGCACGCACCTCATCCTCAATGGCTTCTCTCAGGGTGCCTGGATCATGGGAGATGTCCTTGCTGGACCGGGTGGATGCTCGCAGATCACCACTGGTCTCGACCCTGCCGCGGCTCCTGGTAACGCTAGTAAGTATCCTTGACATGACACACTCGAACCTTGGACTGTGCTAATGTGGTAACTTAGTCGCTGCTGCTCTCCTCTGGGGCGATGTCAAGCACGAGGCTAACATGCCATACAACGTTCTCGACGGCTCTGATCTACAGAAGAACGGTCGCGACGCTACCTCTCTTGCGCGCCTAAACCGCTTCGCACCCGTCCTGCGCTCTTACTGCTCTAAGGGAGACCCGATCTGCGCCAACGGCGACGACGTCGAGAAGCACCTGAGCTACTTTGAGAAGTACACTGAAGACGCCTCGAACTGGGCCGTTGGAAAGCTCAATGCCGCCGCCCCTCTGTGTGCTGCTCCCACACCTACGCCCAGCGCTTCTTCTTCTGCCGTCGCCTCGTCTGTTCGCGTTGCCGCTGTTGCATCTTCGAGCGCTGTCACATCTTCCAGCGCTGCTGCTTCCTCGAGCGCTGCTGCTTCCTCCGGCGTTGCTGCTTCTTCCGGCGCTGCTTCTTCCGGCGCTGCTTCTTCCGGCGTTGCTGCTTCCGGCGTTGCTGCTTCCTCCGGCGCTGCTGCTCCCTCTGGTGCTGCCGCTTACTCTGGCGCTGCTGGTTACCCTGGCGTTGCTGCTTCCTCCAGTGTCGCCGCTCTTCCCGCTCAGCCTACATCTCCAGTTTACGTTGCTCCCTTCACTGCTCCCATGTCATACAAGGCTATGTGCGTTCCCCGCATCACGATCAAGTACCACTACGTTTAAGAGTAAGAAGGACGGAAGATGTAGCGGAGTAGATGTAGTGTCAGCAGTAAATAGGTGTAGATCGATGAAGGCACTATGAAAAAGAATGACCGTCGTAGTCGACGTCTGCCTGAACTTCTGCTTTTCGTGCGTGATGAGTGTTTTCCTTCTGCACTTCAAGTGCGCTGTGATTTCTTGTAGAGCCCGATGGTCTAACTTGTGAAGGTCTAGCCTGGAACGTAAACGTACCCGTGAGCCTCTTGCATCGCCCGTATCTGGTTTCCCGATTGAATCTGGACAACACAATCTACCGGAGACCCCTTATCCTGCGAACGTCTAGCAAATCTGCTGTCAAATCTGATATATCCTGGCGCTAAAAGTCTGCACAAGACCGCTATTTATATTAAGTGCGACGTCTGGGTTGTTGATGTTGAACCTATCTAGGATGGTATGGCTATAGAATATTCGTGTAGTTCAAAACATCAATCATGGTATGGCTACTCACGTCTTCATGTTTGTCACAACTGCATCGGCACTGAAGGCCATAATGCGCAGTGATGCGTTCAATGCTGGCGCAGCTGTTCGGGTGATGTTCGATCCATCGCTTGGGTACCAGTGTAGTCTATGGCCGTGGGTATAAACGGTATATTGCGTCAAGTTGTCAAATATGATACATACGACCACAGGATCCTGAACATAGCGCTTCCCGTTCGCTCAGCGGTACTCAAGCAGGATACCGGCAGATTAGTACTCGGGTGGGTGACCACCGGGGAATCCCCGCTGTTGTATGTTTTTTGCCCATGCCTTCTTTTTGCCACCCACCATCCCGCGCCGCAACCACCATCAGCACATGTAGTGTGTCATCTTTTTTTTTTTGCCTCTCTAGTGTAAGTCACCCTAGACGCACGGCGTAGAATGCAAGACGAAGTCGCGCGAAGTTAGTCGAGCTAGACGCCTGGACCCCGCTTCTTTCTTCCCCGCGCGCCACGCACCCAGCATCCTTCAAGCTTCACCTCTAGCCAAACGTTCTCAGCCCGCGCGCCATGTCGGCCACCTTTTTCCGTATGAACGGCTTAGCTAGGCCAAGTCAGCAACGGTGCCCTCATGATGTCGGGATGACTCGCAGCACAATCCCTGCAGTCTTTCCTGTTCTGTCGCGCCTCACAACCCGTTGCATACATAGGTAGAGTGGATGCGAAGCGCAGAGTAGGTACTTATACTCTTCTTTGAATCCAACATAGTCCTCAAGCTATACCAAAAGCCACACAAGAGACATCAGTTCAGTTCTAATCATGAAAGCCGGCCAGTGGGATCCGTAAGTACATAGTACCTGGGTAGTCCTCACTAAGCATGAGACTGACGAGACATGCAGCAAGCAGCAAAAGGTCGTCGTCAATGACGTGCCGAAACCCACCGAAGCACCAAATCAGTTCCTAGTTAAGATACAGTCAGCATCATTATGTCATTCAGACTTGCTCATGGCCATGAGACCCGACTACAACGTTACCTTAGGCCATGAAGGAGTCGGCTACATTGAGTCCATCGGAGCGGAAGCCAGCAACAAAGGCTTCAAAGTCGGTGATGCTATCGGATTTAACTACTTCATCGGGGCATGTTTCGAATGCGAAGGTTGCATGATCCACAACATGCGATGCGAGACGGGTAACCAGAAACTACAAGGTTTTGTATCGGATGGGTATTTCGCCGAATACGCGGTCGTTGATTGGCAGAATGCAGTCAAGCTACCCGAAAACCTCGATATGAATAAGACTGCACCGCTGTTCTGTGCGGGTATCACAGCGTTTCATTCAGTGGACAGCTGTGAGTTGAAGGCGGGAGATTGGCTGGCGGTCATCGGGTGCGGTGGTCTTGGACAGTACGCGATACAATATGCAAAAGCCGTGAGTTTGGGCACGAAGCTGCGCTCTGCATGGAAACTGACAGGATACAGATGGGCATCAAGACCATCGGTCTCGATATAAACGACAACCAATTAGATGTTGCGAAAAAGGTTGGCGCGGAAGCTGTCTTCAACTCAATGAAGAACAAGGATTACCTCGAAGAGATCAAGAAGCTCACTGGGGGCAAAGGATGCCACGCAGCGGCGGTCTACAGCGCATCGAATGCAGCATACGCCGGCGCCCCAGATGTCTTGAGAACAGGCGGACTACTCATGGTCATTGGAATCGCACCGAAAGGACTGGACTTCATCAACACCTTCGACTTAACAACAGGACGGTACCGCATCAAGGCCGACAGCACGGGTATTCCGCAGCGAATGAAGAAGGCTGTGGATTTCACTGGCAAGCACAGGTATGTTACTTCTTATGACATGTGAAAACAGTTTCTGACCTTCCGCAGCATACAACCAGAAGTCGAGTTCCGCAAGATTGATGATTTGCCGCAGATGGTCGCTGATATGGAGGCTGGTAAAGCGGAGAAGAGACAGGTTGTTGTATTCTAGACACGTTATTTATCTAGTCCAGCATTAATTCTACGATATCAACAGAGGACCGTCATCACGATGCCTACATACTGTGAGGCGCTCATACCACTGACCAGCGATCAATTGTACAACCTGACATTAGGCAGCCTGCTTCGATCGTGCCACTGGTAGTAACGCCTTATACTAGACCCCGCACGCTGAATTTGGCTTGCTCTGTTTTCCTCGGTCGGTTATGCAGGGTCACTGTTAGTGGCTGTACTTGTGGGATACACAGGTACTTTAGGTTCTGGGGACCGACAACCCCAGAGCATTCGACTTTCTTACACGATCACCAACTACACGCTGATATGACCTACAAGACTATCGATGTATGCTCTCCGCCCTTTTTGTCCTACATGCATGACTAACACTTCAGCAGCATGATTTCGCAAATCCCGAGTTTGAATGGGACAAACAAGAGAACTACCAGCGTCCGTCCATCCTCTCGCCACTGGAATACATCATGTACTGATGCTATCCTCTAGCCTGTATAAAGCTCTCCTTCTTCTTTCGCAAACACCCCGACGTTACCGATGAATTCTTCAAGAAGCATTACAACCATATCCACTCCGATCTCACTGTCGCATGCAAGAAGTTCCACGCAGTCAAGATACAACGCTACGTACAGCACTACCAATCACCAGGCCTCAAAGGTAAATTGCAAAGCTTGGGCATGGATCCATTAGACTACGATGCTTGCAGTCAAATCTGGGTGAAGAAGTGGGAAGATTGGGAGGCTTTTGCCGGGAGCGACGAGTACCGGGCTGCACTCATGCCGGATGCGGAGAAGTTTATGGATCTGGAGAAAGGCATCCAGGTCATGGCTGGGTGAGTCCATCTCTCTTCAGTTCCATTGGCGGGTAATGTCGGCGAGGGTGATGGTTAGTGTGGATTGGTTTGCTGATGAAATGAGTCTAGGCATGATATGATCTGCTTTGGAAAAGCGATTCCTGATTGCGATGCTACGGATGGGATTACGCGTAGAGTGGATGTGTAGTCTGGGCGCTATCTGGTCTTAGGCGGAGATGCAAGGTAGTAGGCGTTGTGGTGAATTGGATCGAAAGACCACCATATCTGTCTATTTACACGTGGTTTCTCTGCGACTGAATAACGTTCACGCTGAGTTTGTCCTCCGTGTCTCTTTCATGCCTCAATGCAGATATATGGTTTGCAGACTGGTAAACTATTCAACACAACCAAACCAGCCCAACCCTTGGCCAATTCCATGACTTCAGGACCGTGGTGTCACATGTCGGTCTCGTCTAGCTCAAAGTGCACAGTACACCCTGTATTTCGCACGTGCAATGATGTCCATGGCTGCAATCTCGAGGTGAACGCACGGATGTCGGAAATAAGCTTTCACGCATAGCTCAGTACCGACGGAAACGTTGTTCCAGGTGAAGACGATCCTCACCCCTTGATCGCCCACTACCACTTCCAGTCAAGCGCCATGATGTGGCGCGGTACTTCTCCGCAGTCAGTCTCGGATACCCACATCCACATCCACTACCCCGGATTTTCAGAACGTGCGAAAAAGTGCTGAAAAATGATGGCGAAATCTAGCCAATAGAACAACCCAGTGGCATAATTAGCTGTGCTTCTGTGTATCCGAGATGCGGGGCTGGAGGAAAGTCTAGGTGTCGGACCAGTGGCTTGATGAGATGTGACCTGTGCATGTCTACAAGACCCAGCGAAGGGATATATGCAAGCCATAAGTGGGCTCTCTACGACGATCCCTCACCCCAGTTACACAAAGTCGCACCTGCATCAGGCGACTTTCCTTTCACCAAACCATGGCAGTAACTGCCGTCCACGAGAGCGGCCTGCGTCGGCCATCGGACGAGAAGAGAGACATTGAGCAAATCGAAACTGTTGCAGCGACACCACCACAGACATTCGTCACCCCAGATACAACCACTATAACACCAAAGACATGGCTCGTCATCTTCATCCTGTCTTCGACTTTCGGTCTTTCTTTTTGGCCTGTACCTACCACCTCAGCGATGATGGCTCGACTTGCCACTCAATTCGGTGCTCCGACAGCGAGCGCGTGGTTCATACCCGCTTACACAACAGCCAACGCGATTGGCTTCCTTCTTGCGGGCGCGAACTCCGATCTGTTTGGAAGGAGGTGGTTCTTGTTGTTTGGTAATGCATGTTGTTGCGTCGGTTTCATCGTGACCGCGACAGCGAAAGGAGCAGACCACTTCACAGCTGGACTGGCTATAACCGGATTCGGAGCTGGATTTGCGCAGATGGCCATGTGTAGCATTCCTGGTGAGTGAGCTGCGTTGTGTTTTACATGCTAGTAGGTCTGACTGTTACAGAACTTCTACCGAACAAGTTCCGGCACATTGGTATCTGTCTTTCGGATGGCTTCGTCTTCCTCATTGTCATAATTGGTCCTATTGTTGGAAGAGTGAGTGCAGTGCTTCGACCTGCTGGGCGAAATAGCTGACAATCGTTCACAGTACGCCATCGACGTCAATGCGTGGCAGTGGGTATACTGGGCTGGTCTGATTGCTCAATCCATATCCTTTATATCTCTTTTCTTGCTCTACAAGCCACCGAAGCACCCCAAGGGCGTTCCATGGTCCGAGGCAGTCCGCGGCCTCGATTATGTGGGCACTGCACTCATTGTCCCAGGCATCTGCCTTGCGCTTGTTGGCATCATCAACACCACATACAAACCAAGCTCAGACGTAACCGTCATTGCACCCATGGTAGTCGGGTTCGTCCTGATCGCTGCATTTGGAGTCTGGGAGACGCTCTCGAACACTCGCTTCAAACTCTGCCCGCCACACCTATTCCGGAGCCACAAAGGAAGGGAATTTACGGCGCCTTTCATCGTAGCGTTCATCGTCACCATGTTCTACTACTCGGTCAACATCATCTGGCCGACAATGGTCAATGTCTTCTACCTGGGCCCGAACGTGTCGCGGAGTACCGAGTTGCTGCTCACACTGCCGCCGAATGTAGGCCTTGTTTTCGGATCACTATGCCTCATGGCTTTCGGCAACGTGATCGGACACTGGAAATGGACGTTGATCGGTACCTGGACTGGCATGGTGCTTTTCGGTGCTTTGATGGGCCTTGTCACCCCGTTCAACCAGAACTTGATGATCGCGTTCTGCTGCATCAACGCTTCTTTCTTCGGATGGGCACAGTACGAGTCCATCGCATTTACGCAGCTTGGCGTGCCACAACAAGACCTCGGTTTCTCAGGTGGCTTGGCGGGTATGGCTCGTTACGCAGGAGGATCGCTGGCTCAAGCCATCTATACCACTATCCTCACCAACACCCAGACCACTCGCGCTGCTGCGACGGTTCCCGCTGCAGCTGTGAAGGCGGGCATGTCGTTGGAGAACGCGCAAGCTTTACTTGCCGCTATGCCCCTAGGCGCAGCCGCCATCGCCGAAGTGCCAGGTACAAGTCCAGAGGCACTAGGCGCGGCTTCTTTGGCGTTCCAATGGAGCTATGCGCACGCGCTAAAGATCGTGGCACTCAGTAGCCTGAGTTTTGGTATCGTAGGATTGCTCTGCATCTTCTATTGCGAGGATTTGACACCGAAGATGACGGACAAGGTGGAGGTCTTCCTCGAGAATGACGTGTACGCGGACAAGAACGAGTTCCACTGAGCACATAGAATGCTGTAGCTTAATTGATAATCTGAGTCTCCTCATACCATCTTTTGCATATTGTTGGACATATCGATGATGCGGTCGTGTTGTGTTGGGTGCGCAAGATGAGTGTCAGGGGAAGCTAACCTTCTCGCCCGGCGCGTCGCCGACGTCATGGACCCTGAGAAATTGTTTTAGCACGTCTCCTCATCGTTCCTTCCTCCACCACGACATTGTCCTATGAGCTCCTCATCAGACGTCGACGCGCCGCGCACATGTCGCATACACTCAACGGGCCCCTCAATCTAGATTTTGCATACCCTGAATCGGCGACGCGTCCAAAAGAGGTTGGGATGACTCGAAAACGGCTATATTCTCGGGCCCTCCTCGCGGCAACCCCACAACTCATGGGTACCGGATGGCCCGCCGAGGCGACCGGGCCTCCTTCTGAATTCCTCGTGATGCGACGCGGGATCTTCAGAAGAGCGCTGACGATCTGTAGAGTGTAGAGCGGCTGTTTGAAGTTATGCGCGCGGTAGGTAGCTTACGCACAAGTGTCCGTACTACTGACGTTTAGTACACCCCATGGGCAGTATGGGAAAACTCCCGTAGGAGAGAACTCATCTAGACTTCATGTCTCCACTATCGCAATCCCAATCGCAACCCCACCTTCCATACTGGTCGCCCATGCAAAGAGACAACATGTAGTCTCTGCAAGGGCTAGTTTTTGGCACACGCCGTGCCGGTGCCTTATCGCTTCGCCCTGCTTATAAGCTTCATTATCCTTGAGGCCTCACTCTTCTCAAAGCTCATCCTTAGCACGTCTTGAAGAATGTCAAAGTCAGCTGTCGTGTTTGGCGCATCCGGCGTGACCGGTCAGTAAACCCCTCAAAAGACTATAGATGAGCTTCATACTGATAATGATCATGCAGGATGGTCCTTCGTCAACGAAATCCTCTCCGACTATCCCGAGAAGAACATATGGAAGCGAGTTCATGGACTCAACAATCGCCCCCTCGCCCCAAACCAGACGCAATGGCCAGAGGACCCGCGCCTAAACCTGGTCTCTGGCATTGACCTACTCGCGCATAGCCAAGAGAGTCTCAACAAGGAGCTGGTAGAGAAGATACCGGACATCGGGGAGGTAACGCACGTATACTACTTTGCGTACAAGGCGGGCATGGATGTACAAAAGGAGTTGGACGAGGCTGTGGAAATGTTTTCCAAAGCGGTGACAGCTATGGATAAGCTGTGCCCGAACTTGGAATACGTTGTGTTGCAAATCGGCTCGAAGATCTGTAAGTTCTATCCCATTCTTGTGATGGTGTTGGACACCCAAGACTAACGTACATTAGATGGCTGCCATCTCCTCGCTGCACTTCCGTGGTTCGATGAAGTCGCTCCTCCGGGCACCACCGGGCCCAAACTCCCTCCACCGCCGCTCAAAGAATCCTACCCCCGCATACCCAGCCCGTACGCCGAGATGCTGTTCTACCACGCACAGAACGACTGGATCGCCAATTACGCCAAAGACAAGAAATGGAGCTGGATCGAGACTCGTCCCGATCTCATCATTGGCTACGTGCCCAATCAGAACTTCTACTCGCTGGGTACATCCTTGGGTATCTATCTGAGCCTCTACAAGGAGATCCATGGCGAGGGTGCTGAATGCCCATTCCCTGGCAACCAAGGAGTCTGGAAAGCGCTGAGCAACGATAGCTCCAGCGACATGATTGCGCGTCAAACCATACACCTCACACTCTCCCCCAACACCAAGAAGGGAGAGGCCTACAACGTCGCCGACTCCAAGACACCTTCAAACTGGGAGAAGAAATGGCCTATTCTGTGTTCCTACTTTGGCCTCAAGGCCACTGGGCCTGGTGCCACTCCCATTGATGTGCGCAAGTTCATCAACGACAACATGGAGACATGGCTGGCAATGGAGAAGAAGTATGGGCTACAACATGGCCATGTGGACGGTGGTCGTGGACTTCAGATTGCCGAATCGATGCTCATGACCAAGTTCGACTTTGATCGTCAATTCGATATGACCAAGATGTACTCAACAGGATTCACCGAGGAGAGGGATACGAGGCAGACTTGGGGAACTGTCTTTGACAGGATGAGGAAGGCCAAGATTATCCCGTAGCTATGAGACGTGACATGCCATGCAATCGTGCCGCACAATAGTGTGCAAAGAAGGAGGATTTTTAGAGGCATTTCTATAGACTGCACTACTACATCCAGCGCTCTGATGAAGAGACAGCAATGAAAACTAGAATACCTATTGAAGTCCTACCCAAACAGCTAACTGACAGCTCAATAGTTCATGTTAATCATGATCGTCTTCGGTTCCGTAAACGCCCTCAGCGCATGGACGCCACACTCCCTGCCCAAGCCACTCTCCTTGCTTCCACCAAACGGTGTCATGGTGAACATCAAACTCACACAGTTGACACCGACCATACCCGAGTCAAAGTCACTTGCGACGCGCAACGCCTTGTTGATATCTTGGGTGAATACACCAGCCATGAGGCCAAAGTTTGTGTTGTTCGCCAACTGCATGATCTCTTCCTCCGTCTTGAAGGACTTGACGACAGAAACAGGGCCAAAGATCTCTTCGCAGTGGATCTCAGAAGTGGGATCGACATCGGTAAAGACGGTGGGCTCGAGGTAGTAGCCCGATGTGCCGATGCGCTTGCCACCGACTGCGAGAGTGCCTCCGCCTTGTTGGCCGCGCTCGATGAAGCCTTGTACGCGCTTGAACTGGGCTTCGTCGACTAGAGGCCCGATGTTCGTTGATGTCTCGTCTGGGTCGCCAATCTCCTTTGTCTTGTCCTTCATCGCTTGCTTGTACTTCTCGATGAAGGCCTCGTAGATGCCTTCTTGCACGTAGACGCGGCTGGCGGCGAAGCAGACTTGGCCTGTGTTGGCAGTGATGGCATTGGCGGTCCAGGTCACCGCGTTGTCGAGGTTGCAGTCGTCGAAGACGACGGCGGGTGACTTTCCTCCTAGCTCCAGGGTGACACGCTTGAGGTTAGACTTTGCGGCCATCTCTTGGATCTTCTTTCCAGTTGCGATAGATCCTGTGAAGCTGACCTTGCGGATGCGCATGTGGCTTGCAATCAAAGCACCGGTGCTTCCATCTCCAGAGAGGATCTGGAAGACACCAGGTGGGAAACCGGCTTCTTTGATGAGCGTACCGAGAGCCAGCGACGAGAAGGGTGTCTTTTCCGAGGGCTTGAGAATGAAGCAGTTTCCTGTGGCGAGTGCTGGGGCTGCCTTGAGGCCAATGGTGCCGATAGGACCGTTCCAAGGTACAATCCCTGCGGTGACACCGAGAGGCTCGTTACGGACGATCTTGAGGAAACCATCCTCCTGAGGCCAAGACTCGCCGCCGAACTTGTCGATAAAGCCAGCGTTGTATCTGAAAACCTGATGGATTGTTAGTGGTCACTTTTGAGTTGTTGATAGCCGTACACACCTCGGCGCAAAGGCCAATCTCGAAAGCACCAAAAGCTGCTGGCGCACCAAGTGAAATTCTTGACAACTGTGCGATACCCTCTGCGTTCTGCTCGATGAGATCTGCGAACTTGTTCAAGATACCTCGGCGCTGATTCGCGCTCATCTTCTTCCATGCTGGGAACGCCTTGTCCGCCGCATCGACTGCAGCATCGACATCTTGTTCACCTGCTAAGGGCACATCATCTGCGAGCAGCTCGCCATTTTTGGGGTTGTGTAGAGTGAGCTTCTTCGGCGACTTCGAATCAACGTACTCATTGTTGATGAAGATTTGCTTTGGTAGGTTCTTGGCAGAGTATTGTAGTGTCATGATGGGCGAAATGTGAGGAAGAATATTGCAAGAAAGCACGAAAGATAGGGTCCAAGAAGGGTATATTAAACTTGTACTCGAGAGACGGCGCACGCGTATGAAGCGCTGGCTAAGTAATCTCACCTCTTAACTAAAGTGGTAAGTGTCAACTCCGGAGGTCTGCAGCCTGGTGGCGGTTGCTGTCGGCTGCGCGAACGCATTGCAGTCATGGGTAGCACTGCATGAGGAGAAATTAGCTTGGCGACGACGTGGTGTCGCAAGACCGTTTGTCCGGATGATGGCCATGGCGCTCGCGGTTTGTTTTCCGTGTCTTCGGCGCGTGCACGCGTCGAGTCAGCGTCTCCACTTTCCCCGCATCGCCCCGCGTCATGCTGCGTGAGGGCCATGGCGAAGCTGCGTACGACAGCTTTGAATCATGTCTATCACACGCGCAGGTTGAACGAGAGTCATGCCAGATGCTGTAAAGTTAGAGTTCGCGACGATGCCTACGAGCGTGATCCATATTGCAGGTGGGATCGGCGTTTGACGTAAGAGTGGAAATGGTCAGCGCTGAAGCAAACCGCGACGTGAGGAAGCATGACGGCTATGCTTAGAGATATTTCAAGGGATTGCCAATTAACCATCACTACAAGCTGCCAACTCGGAAGATGCTTTCCTAGTAAATGCGGAGAAGGCACACACGGGACGTCTCTGCGTTTTCGTAAGGCGGCTGCTTGAGCTACTCGCCTAAATGGACAGTATCACACCGATAGCCTATATTATACAACAGTGCAATTGACATATCGACGACTATTGCAATTTGATTTGTCGACCTGCTATCCAACTCCTAATTGTCCCATATACGCAATACTTCCAAAGGGGGACTTGATCACGAACGCTTTTCCCAAGATGTCGAAGAAGGTCGCTTTGATCACCGGCGGAGCATCAGGCATGGGCCTAGCTGTTGCAACAGCTCTCTCGAATCGGACTGACGAAGACTGGGAACTCCATCTCCTGGACATGAACGCCGAAGCCGGCAAACAAGCAGCTAGCAAGCTGAAGAATACCCAGTTCCACCAGACAAATGTCACTAATTACTCTTCGCTTGTCTCCGCGTTCGAAGCCAGCTACAGCCCATCTCAAAGGATAGACTTTGTATACGCGAACGCCGGTATTGTGGAGCGCGACAACTTCTATGCGAAACATGACCTAGATGGTCCACCTCCTCCACCACCAAATCAGCTAAGCGTAGACATCAACTTGAAAGCGGTGATCGACACATCATACCTGGCTTTACATTACTTCCGCAAGGCCATGGCAAAGCATGGAAACTTGGATCCCGTGTTGGTCATGACAGCGTCTTGTGGCGGACTATACCCATCAGAGTTCTGTCCAATCTACAGTGGAGGCAAAGCCGCCGTTATACAATTCAATCGCGCCATCACTGTCGCATACCACCACGAGGGGATACGCACATTTACCACATGTCCGGGAACCGTCAACACTGGTCTTTTGAGCCAGGAAGAATGGAAGTCGTTCCCTCTGGAGTTCTTCACGCCTATGGAGACGGTGGTTGATACTGTGGTGAAACTGGTGGACGGAGGCGAGATCGTGGACGCGAAAGGTGTGAAGAAGACTGCGGATGAGCATTGGGGATTGACGGTGGAGGTGAACGGCAACAATTTCTACTTCAATGCAGGACCGGAGTTTTGCGATAATAATATGCGGGCGATGATGGCGCACACTAGCATGGCGAAGCAATTGAGTAGATTTGAAGGAGGCAAGAAAGACGGTACGAACGGGGCTTGAGATGTACATAGATATACAGCAAATGCCGAATGGATTCCATACACTTCTAGAGCTTAGAATGGCGTCCTGATGCAAGTCTCATACCACCATCTACAGCAATGTCTTCTCCATTAATGTATGCTCCTGCTGGGCTACACAGGAAGACCATGACGCCAGCGATGTCCTCTGGCTCGCCCAGCCGCTTTCGCGGGTTGTTATCCTCCAGCTCTTGTTGCCCACCCAGCATCTCGATCAGTCCGTTTGCGAGTTTCGAGGGGAAAAAGCCAGGTGCGACGGTGTTGGTTGTAATGTTCCTAGGCCCGAGCTCGACTGCGAGCTGCCGTGAAAGGTGGTGGGCTGCCGCTTTGGAGATGCTGTACATGATGGTACCGTGCTCGCCGACGTGGGGGACGGTCGTGCCGGCTGTGGAAGAGACGATGATAACGCGGGAGGGCGATTGACGGGTACCAGCGCGTTCGAGCAGTGGTGCGAATCTGTCGGCGTTAGGAGCAGCACATATGTTGTTACTGGTCGATACTCACAGTCGTGCCAGGTTGAAGACACCGCGAACATTGAGGTCGAGCACTTTCTTGCTCGACCAGTCTGGTGTCGGATCGAACGGCCCTCCCCATGTGGCTCCCGCGTTGCACACGAGGATGTCCAACTTGTCGTCTGTCTCCTGCACCTTCTTGACTAGTCTCTCGATATCTTCCGTGTCCGCGACATTAGCAGCGACGCCGACTGCTGTTCCAGAGACAGGCAGCTTGTTGAGCTTCTCGACAGCTTGGTCGATGCCTTGCTCTCCTTCGTTCTTGCGCGCAGAGATGAAGACTTTCTTTGCGCCGGCGAGAAGGAAAGCGGTCGCAGTGTGAAGGCCGAGACCTCTTGAGCCTAGTAAGACATGATTAGGCGCGTTTATATTGGTTATAGTGGTGCTGCTTACCTCCAGTGACGAGCGCGACCTTGCCGTCGAGGCTGAACATGCGGTTGAAGTCTTTCAATTCAGACATGGTGGTCAATCCCCGATTTCAAGGAAGAAAAAGTACGATAGCACGCGAGAAACAGTCTCGCGATGCGCCATGTTGATGAACTGTCTGGGGTACATACGCGCCTGGGGAGCTCGGTGCGTGGAGTTCGATATCCTCGGGAGGAGCGGACGCGTCTGTGCACCCCCGCGGATACCTCGTCTACCGGCTGCAGCAACAACGCCTCCCCATGATTAATCCTCACTATAAGCCATTCTCTCATCATGAATGCATCTGACTTCTTCGCTGTGTGGCTTGAGAGCAATTGCCGTCGTGTCGCTTTTCCCATCTACCCTGATTGAGCTTGCCATTCTCGTCCCCTACCACCATCACAATGCCGTTCGCGTCGCCATTCCCAGTACTTGACATTCCAAAATGCAACCTGCTCGATTATCTGTTTCCCCAGGAAGCAGCGCCTTCAGACACACCGATTTGGATAGACTCCAAAGATACCGACCAGCACTTGACACCACGATCGTTGCTGCAATGGTCAAAACGGCTGGCCTTGGGTCTGGATCGCATTGGGAGTAAACCAGGCGAGGTGGTCATGATCTTCACACCAAACCACATCTTCGTTCCCGTAGCCTACCTTGGAATTGTGGGGTCGAAGCGGATCTTCAGCGGCGCGAACCCAGCATACACCGTCTCTGGTAAGTATCATGCAAGAACAGCAGGGATTATACTGACAGCTTCCAGAGATGATACACCAAGTTGCGAATACGGAGGCAAACTTCATTCTCGCGCACCCAACTCTCATCAAAGCAGCCGTAGCAGCAGCGAAAGGTGCCGGTCTTCCAGAAGGCCGCGTCTTCCTCTTTTCAGACGAGCCTTGCGCACCGGTCGAAGGCTGCAAAGACTGGAGGGACATGTTGCCATCCCCGGCTGAGAGCAAGGCATACAATTTCCCGAAGCTTTCAGAACAAGAAGCAACCACCACAACAGCGACAGTAAACTACTCCTCCGGCACCACCGGTCTACCCAAGGGCGTCGAAGTAAGCCACTACAATCTGATTGCGAACCTCGAACAAACCATCTTCATAAGATATCTCAATAAGCCATGGAACGCGGATACCCGGCCTCAGGAAACATGGATCGGGTTCCTACCTCTATATCACGCTTACGGGCAGCTCTACACCATAGCCATGGCACAGAAGCTGCAGATACCTTGCTATATCATGAAGAAGTTTGAGTATGAGGAATTCTTGCGGGTGATTCAGACTCACAAAGTCACACATCTGCAGGTTGCGCCGCCAATTATGGTCATGCTCAGCAAGAGACCAGAGACGGTGAAGTACGATCTTAGTAGCGTAACTGATATCCTATGCGGTGCCGCACCACTGTCAAAGGAACTCCAGAATGAGATCAGCAAGAAGCTACAATGCGAGATTGTCCAGGGCTGGGGTATGACGGAGGTTACTTGCGGAGCCATACACGTGCCAGGAGGTACTGTAGATGAGTAAGTTCGTCCTCGCTATCTCGCCGCTCGCTTCTAATCAGCCACAGCTCCGGTAGTGTAGGCCAGCTAGACCCCAACTGCGAATGCATGCTTCTCGACGACGACGGCAACGAAGTCCCCGAAGGACAGCCAGGCGAACTTCATGTTCGTGGTCCCAACATATGTCTTGGCTACTGGCGCAATCCAGACGCGACTAAGGAGTCTATCTCACCAGATGGATGGCTCAAGTCTGGAGACGTTGCTATCGTGAAGAACGGATGGTTCTGGATAGTTGATCGAAAGAAGGCTAGTCACTTTTGCCTTTCAACACTCACGATTGGAACGAGTGCTAATACTACCCAGGAGCTGATAAAAGTCAACGCTTTACAAGTTGCACCCGCCGAACTGGAAGCCGTGCTCCTCGAATTCGACCCAATCGCCGATGCGGCTGCCGTTGGTATCACGCTTGATGGGCAGGAATGGCCACGTGCATACATCACGCTCAAGGACGAACACAAGGGCAAGACAACCGCGGAGGATATCCACAGGCACATGAAGATCAAGGTCGCAAAACACAAGCAGCTTGTAGGAGGCATCGTGTTCGTGGACGAGGTGCCGAAGTTGCAGTCTGGGAAGATCATGAGGAAGGTCGTCAAAGAATGGGCGAAGAAGGACGCTGAGAAGATGGGCAAGGCTAGACTCTAGACAGCGCTGTACTATAGTCATTATCTGCACGCAATATCAGCGACAGCACATCTTTGGCTATTTCGTATCCGAACATGATGCGTCTGGCACTCATCCGCTTTCAAAGTACCTGCAATGGGATCAACACCAGACGAGCGTGAACACAACAACATCCGACGCCTGATCATGAGATCACGCGTGTACACTACAATTTGCATGAATCAATGTTCTTTACTAAACTCAGCTTCCATGACATGTCGCTCTTGCCGACTACCCCCGCCTTCCCCACACATCCCAAAGTGGGCAAGCGTGACCTTGCCAGCTTTGAGTTCATGCTGGATCGCACCTGAACAACCCCGCGTAAGTACATCCGCAACCCCTCAGCAGATGCACACCCTTGACACCCATCATGCCGCCACAAGCATCACCGTAGTCATGCATCTCGGCCTGGCTAATGCAGCAAGACAGTGCGCGAACCCAGACGCGTTCTCGTACCGGTCGCAGCGCCTGCGAAAACCGGCCTAATCTATGCCGCATGCCATGCACCAACCGGCGTGCGAGGAGGTGTACAGTGAGATGTGTGAAGACATCCGAGGCGCGGTTAAACACTCCAGAGATGTTGGTTCGCCCCGATACAGTGGTCGGGCTGCCTCGCTATCTTCTTCATGTTGATTGAGTAGCATCTTCAAGCTCTATCTACTGTCTTCGAGGCTGCATCTCAGCATACCCTATCGACTTTGTCCTTCTCGCTTTTCGGTTTATCTCTGTGATCACGTATCTGTCACTCTCCTTTGGGATAGCACCTACCAGTCTTAGCAACCGCCACGATGGGGGGCTCGGAGATGCCAAACGGACTGAACGTCAACGGCTACGGTCACAACTACGACTACCCACCATCGCATGTTGATGGACCCTACAGAACCCTGGATCAATACCATTCCAAGCCAGCCAAGCTGCGAGTGGCATGTGTTGGCGCGGGTGCATCAGGGCTGTGTCTAGCCTACAAGATGGAGAAGATGCTGGAGCCTGGATCCTGGGAGTTGACGTTGTTTGAGAAGAACGCACAGTTTGGCGGAACATGGTACGAGAACACCTATCCCGGCGTCGCATGCGATATTCCATCGCATGACTACAACTTCACCTGGGACCCGAAACCCGACTGGTCGACTTTCTTCGCAGCAGGGAAGGAGATCCAGGGGTATTTCGAGAACTTCGCCGAGAGACATGGAAGCAAGAAGTACATGCAGTTGAATAGCAGGATCGAGCAAGCCAACTGGAACGATGAGGATGGGTGCTACAGCCTTACCATCAGGAATCCCAAGACTGGCTCGATGAGGAAAGATTGGGCGCACGTCTTGGTGAACGGTTCAGGTGAGTGTTAGACCAGCGTCATATTTACACGCCTAACAGATGATAGGTATTCTGAACAACTGGAAATGGCCAGACATTGAAGGTCTTCACGACTTCAAGGGTCCCGTCCTCCATTCCGCGTGCTGGGATCACAGCGTCGACTTCACAAACATCAACGCCGCCGTCATCGGCGTTGGTTCGACCAGCGTCCAAATCGTACCATCCCTTCAAAAGGTCGTCAAGGGGTTGGAAGTATACATGCGGAGTCCGACATGGATATCGCCTCCGTTCGGCGCCGGCGCACTGAACGACGACCTCCAGAAGGGGCAAGATGTCGACCCTGGACAACGGCAGTACACTTTCACCGAAGCCGACATCAAGAAATTCAAGGAAGACCCGGAGTATCACTTGGAGTTCCGGAAGAAGATCGAAGCAGAGATCAACAGCTTGTTCGGGATGTACCAGCAGAACTCAGAACTCCAGAACCAGTTCAAAGATGTTATCACCAAAGAGATGCACCGCCGTATGGGGCCTGGCCACGAGAAGCTAAAAGAGTTCATAATCCCCAAGTGGTCCGTTGGCTGCCGGCGCATCTCGCCCGGAGACGGCTTCCTGGAGGCTTTAGTGCAAGACAACGTAACTCCAGTCTTCGACGGCATCGAACGAGTAGTTCCGGAAGGTATTAAGACTAAGGACGGTAAGATCCACAAACTCGACGCCATTGTCTGCGCCACTGGCTTCCAGGTCGCATTCCAACCCGCCTTCACGGTTCGCAACGGCTCCAACGTATCCATCAAAGAAGACTGGACCACCGGCCCGAACCTCTACATGGGTGTATCCGCTCCTCGATTCCCGAACTTCTACACTATTGTCGGACCTGGCGCGACATGGAGTAACGGCACGCTCTTGCCGTCGATCGAGACAACCGTAGAGTATAGCATCAAGTGCATGAAGAAGATGCAGAGCGAAGGCATCAAAGCTATGAGCGTGAAGCAGGACGCCCTAGATGAGATCTACGCGCATTTTGATGAGTTCCACAAGACGACAGTGTGGCAAGAAGAGTGCCGGAGTTGGTTCAAGAACGGGCAGATCAAGAACAGGATCTATCTGTGGCCTGGTGCCGTAAGTACCCTTCAGCTTTTATGTCGCGCTTCCTTGCATGTGTCCCTGTCCCAATCAACGGTGGTGTCGCGCATACCCGACCTTATGCGCGCATCTCCTATCAACCCCGCACAAAGCTGTTCGCGACTGACTCATTCAATGCAGACGATACACTTCCTCAAAACCATCAAGACACCGCGCTGGGAAGACTACGACTATGTATACAGATACAAGAACCGGTTTGCTTTCTTGGGCAACGGCGATGTGAAGGCGACGGCAATGAAGGATATGCATGGCTTGAGCCCCTATATTCGCAACTGGGACCACGAATGGGACGTTGACTAAAGGCGGCTGAGCTGACATCTGTCGATGGGTCAGGCGTACCGTCGCTTGTTGGTACTGGATCTGGGCCCGGATTTCGGGTTGTTTTCTTTCCATTGGCATCCAAGCGTGCTGGGCGTTACCCGTCAGGGTTCATAATTTAAATTTTCTTTTTGACAGACTGCTACTCTCTGGTTCATGTGCATCGCGCATAGCATGCGTGCCCATCACTTCGGCAACCCCGAATGGTTTGAAAGAAAGTTAATATTGGTGACTTGCAGCTCCCACAGCCCTCAAGACCCCTCAATCGCGCACGGCTTCTGTCGCAGTTCGCTAGGTCCTGGCGTGCGTGTCAAACTATAGTGACTATGGCTAGTCTGATTGCGTCCATGGATGCAGGCGTCGGATGCTCGCTTCCTAGTCCCAATAAGAACGCCAAGAAGCAAACATCACGATGGTTACAAGCTCCGAGACTCCGCCACCCCAATCGCAAGCCTTGACCCCGCTCATCTCGACGTCTTTCGACTCATGTACCCCGGATTGAAGACTCACTCTGCCCTAACACGAATCGTGATTTCCCGACTACCGTCGCATAGGGACGACGCCACACTGCGCTATGGCCTGCAATTGGGCTTTGGGTGAATGCAGAGCAGCCCCAGACTCAGCTCAGATGCGAACTACTGACGCCATAGGTTCATGTGACGATGGCCTCGAAGCGACAGAGTGACTTGTTCCTCCAACCAAGCGATCCGCAATGCACTCCTACGTCAACTGTAGGCTTCTCCGCAAAGATCGGCTCAATGCCGGTTAACGAGCGTGTGGAGAGGGAAATTAAGCCATGCCGTAGGTTTGGCCTTGAGCACGGTGTTCTCGATTCTGCAAGCACTCGCTCTTCTGGGGTCATGATTCGTCAGATCCGGTACGCAGCTCGTTCCGAGCATGTCGAGCCGACAGCATTACTAGGTACATGTCATTCGGTTGCTGGATTTACGAAGAAGCTTGCCAAAAGCCAACGTGGTCGCATAGCTTGGAGGCGCCCAGTACAGTGAAACTGCGGGGCCCCACCTCCACGACTTGAAGGCCTAAACCTCTCCAAAATCTAGCGGTTAACGTTTAGGGCTAGATTAGGCCTGGGTCACTTCATGCTCGTGGAACTCGGAGTTTAGGCTTGACAGTCGTCCTCGCTGTCCGGTCTGCGACTCCTCTCCCCGCAACATTCACAACGCTTTGCGACATAGTAGTGTGATTCCCTGCTGACGTCTGTCTTCGAGACACCATCCCCCGTACATACCAAAAGCGACACCATCGATGGCCAACGAAAGATCGGCAGCACCTGATAACAACATGAGCGAACAGCGCTCACCGGAACCGGCCTCGAAAGCCGGCAGCAAGCAGGAGCAGAATACATCGGAGAAGGGCTCCACGAAAGGGAAGTCTTCAAAACCTCGACACAGGGCGTCAGTCGCTTGCGCGTCGTGCCGAGACCGCCGGATACGAGTATGTCTGTTCTATCTGCTTCCACGATACGTTTTGACAACTTTGCAGTGTGTAGTACCTCCCGGCGAGACAGAGTGTACACAGTGTAAACGATCAGGGGTGGAATGCGTCATCAAAAACGACGACGAACGACGACGGTATGTAATGTGTCTTTACTGACTGACACAAAGCTGACACATGTACAGACCTATCTCGAGGGCATACATGTGCTCTCTCACCGATCGCGTAGCACTACTAGAGACAATGCTGAAGGAGCGAGGCGAAGAGCTACCCCCAGCGAATCACCCTCCCAAAACCCGCCATAACCCTCAACCCGACGAAGAAGGTACATCACCCACCCAAAAAGCAAGCGAAACCCAAGCGCACAACAACGAAAACCATTCCAGTCCAGGCAGTCAACAAAGCCCACAAGATGACTATCCTGATTTCGAACAGCACGAGATGAACACGAATAGCCCTCGTTTCTCAAACGGTGATGCAGAAAGCGCGGGCTCGCCATCTATGCTACCACCTCCAAAGAAAGATGGCATGGTCAACCGTCTCCTCTCTACTCGTGGCCATCTTAGCTTTGATCAGTTGAACGGCCGCCTCCGCTACTTCGGTCCAACAACAAACTGCCATGTACATTCTGAGTCGGTCAACCCTTTCGGCGCAACACAAGAGATGAATGAACAGGCTCGACGCGCCGACAAGATCATCCGCTCTCTTCCACTGGAAACATACGATTATCTCATGGATCTGTTCTGGCAATGTTACAACCCAGTCATCCATGTTTTGCACCAAGATGCTTTCAACGAAGACCGCGAGATGGGCCATACACAGTTCTATTCTGGGTTTCTGCATGTCTGTGTTCTGGCCATGGGTTACCGTTTCGCAAACAAGGAAAGGCTCGACATCAGAAGAATCGGTTTACCGGGCATGGAGAGCACTTTACATCGCGAAGCAAAGTACATGCTTGATCATGAGCTGGAAAGGCCGGGTGGGATACCGAGCGTAGTTGCATTACTTCTGCTAGGCGACCTCGAGTGCGGCGTCGGTAGAGATAATCTGGGCTGGATGTACGGCGGGATGGCTGTGCGACTTGCTTTCGATATCGGGTATGTTCTACTGGAAGATGTCTCAGTGATATACTAACGTCTACATAGTCTCCATCTCGATACACGACTCTCAGGTCTCCCAGAACGCGAGGTCGAGATCCGCCAAATGACTCTTTGGGCATGCGTCATCTACGACAAATACTGGGCACTTTTCTTGGGCCGGCCGACCTCGATGAAGCCTTCCGATCTTGAAATATACAACTTGACAAAGCAGTTTGAGCGCCTTGGCACCTGTCGACCGGCTGGACTGGGGAAGAGCATGGAGACCATGATCTACGAAGCACTCCTCGATCTTATGGAGCTCGCAGGAAAGATCACCGAGAATATGGATCCGCATCGCTCGCAGCACGCTGCTTCCGACTCGCACACCGCCGTAGATCGAAATCAGTATATGCGCATGGCAGCGCTGGACCGCGAGTTCAGCAGTTGGTACGCTAGACTACCCGAGCAACTGCGCTGGACACCAGCCAACATTGCGACTGCTCCATTCTCGTTCTTCTTGTTGCATCAACAGTATCACGCCAGTCTGATCTTGCTACACCGACCGTTCGCCTTGTATGAAGACCAAGCGGGCAACGAGAGTGGCCCTGACGACCATTTCTCCGCGTTGAGTAGGACAGTATGCACTAAGCATGCTATTCGCGTAGCAAGGATATACTGGCAACATCGACAGCGATTCGATACGAAGCAAATATTCGTTACAGGCATGCAACACGCGGTATGTAGCAGCTAAAACCTTTCATCTCTCGCTAACAATTTTCCGCAGGGCACAGCGGCGACCGCACTCGTAGCAGCGTTGGCGTTCATAAAAGACCCCACTTCCAGAGCCAACAACATGCAGTACCTCGAATGTCTATCAGCCGCGCTTTCCGACATGGCATCCACCTATCAACCTGCGGAACGGATGTCTACCGTACTCCGTGCGGTGATGGTAGAGCTACGCGGCGGCCCCGAGCCCCCCAACTCTTCGTTCAACTTGTACAAGCCCGCATCCTCGACAGTACCCGCGCGAAGAGGCAGCACAATAGATATGGACGCCGACATGAACGACAACCAGCAGTGGGCCAAGAAAAGGCAGACCAGCAGCGCAAGACCTAGAGCCGGTACAGGCGGAAACAGAAAGACGAGAACAATGAGTATGAGTACTACTATGAGCATGCCGTCTGATCAAGGGAGACATGGGCTCAGCATCAAAGCTCCTCCGCCACCCCGGTTCGACGACCCAATTCAAAACAACGATGGGTACGTATTGGTGACGCCACGTTCGGAACTCGGTAGTGTTGGCTGGCCCAGCATATCGGAACCTCCTGAGCTTTCTCACAACATGTCTACGCCCTCCACCACCCTTTCTTCTTCACACATGAACCGGAACTCTGGGGCCTGGATGGGCGCAGACTTTGATCCTCACGATCCGATTTCACAACTTGCTAATGCGCATTTCCCCGAGCTGAGCGCGTTTGATGATCTTGGTACGGGTGGTAGTGGTGGTGTTAGTGGCGGTGCGATTGATGGAGTGAATCTGGATTTCATGCCATTGGGGGATGGAAACGAGTGGAGTCTACCCAAAGAATGGAACGGGCCGAGTGATATGGATGGGTTGAGTGCTTTTGATATGTAGTGTGTGCTTGCGAGCCGCGAGTTTATCTGATAAGGAACTGTGTTAATCCTCCTTGATATCGATGACGGCATCTCTCCCCATACTACCGTTCTTCTCTTTACTATGGTCCGAGTGCTCGTCATCGGCTACAACAGTCCCCAATCGCGTCAGCCCACTTTCCCTCCCCTCTCCCATCCTCTCCACCATGCGCTGAATATGCGGATGCGACGGCGCAGGTCTCTGACTTGATCTCCTCCTTCCCATGCCCACCCCAACCCCCATAGGCATATGCTCTGCCCCTCTAAGTCGTAACCGCATACCCTCTTCCGTCGACATGGTCCTATCTACGCGTCTTGGGGGCTCCAAGTCTGTGTCATTCGGGATCTTTAATTGCGGCCTCGGTCGTAGCCATCGCCACAATTCTTTCGTTTTCTGGGCCCAGATACTGTAGCCGTATTTCGTGGAGAGGAAGCCGATTATGCTGAAGAAGGGAATGCAAATCGTCACCAAGACGATGGCGAATGGCGTGAAGTTTGCTGGACTTTCGGGCATGTTTGTCATGCCGAAGACGGAAGTTACGAATGTGAGAGGCTGCCGATTAGTTAGTTGACTGTTTTGCGCGAGATCCAGAGACTTGATCTGTTCACGTACCATGAAGAAAAGATTGACGATGGTCAAGACTTTGATGTTGTACCCTTGGTGCACGGTGACATCTGCTAGCTCAACGGACTTCCTGGACTCTTGGATGCTAGTACCAGAGAACAACTGCTCCTGCAATGTTTCAATCTCATGCCGTCTTTCATTATTTTCCGAGATGATGATCCTAAGCTCTTTCATTTCCCGTTCGAATTGAAGCCGCAATGTCCGCAAACGGCGCTTCCAGTGATCGTTGCGTGGCGATTCCTCGAAGAGCGGCCAGAGCGTCTTGTTCTGGCCTTCCCAGATATCGTCGGTGAAACAGTCTTCGAAAGCGTCGATCATGGATTTGATGCTGTTGTTGACATTGCCCAAGGTTTGATGTGCGTAGAAGTATCTGCGGATCCAGGTGAAGTCTTTGTCCTCGAACAGTCGGGCTCGGCGCAACTCTTCGCTAAACAGGAAGCCTAGCGGTGGAGTAACTAGGTCGGTGATACGCTTGTAGATTTCGTCGAATCGCTTCCTAGCATCCCGATATTCCGTCAGCAAAGCATGGAGGAATGCCTCCGCGCCATTGAGATACTTGTGGCCGGTTTCGAATGTATATGGCGTTCCATTAGCTGGTGTCGACTTCCAGTCCGGGAAACTCTCCAGCTGTAAGACTTGCCATGGCGACCAGACATCGTGCACCCATCCGAACTGTGTCTTCGCACGTCTTCCCCTATTACGGATGCGGCGTGGTTTGTCGTCATAAAGGACAAGCGCAACGACAGCACTGCACCGCGAAAGTGGTATATGATGATCAGACTGACCCGTTATTTTGTCCGCACGCTGCCATTGCATGGGTTGACAGTCATCTCCCACGATGGTATAGTATTCGAAGTTGAAGAAAAAGGTCCTTTGGTGTTTAGGATTCTGATTGAAGGCTCGGAACATATGCGCTGATGAAGCTTCTGTTTCGACTAGATGCTGGAATAGTTCGTCCATGTCAAAAGCATCATTAAGCGTCAGATGAAGTGCACCAAACAAGATTGGTGAAGGTTCTCGCGCTATGGTGATACGTCCAACCACTGTTTGGTCCGGCTGCTTGCCAACGTCTCTCAGTGCATGCCAAATCTCAGTTGCGCGGCTCATGTTGTTTTCGGGGCCAGTCACTTCAATAAGCTCAGGCAGACCGTTGGTTCCGACATTGTACACTTGGAAATGTGAGTAATGGCTTCGGTCATCTGCTGGCCCGGGCCCCATGTGGAAGAGATGAGATTGTTTGGTGAGCTTCGCGGGATCAGAAATGATCGAGGCCAGAATCTCTCTGCCATGTTCAGTCCAGTTATGCGTCTTCAGATGTTCGCGCAAATGTTCGTGGTCGAACGAATGGGACGGTAATTCGTTCTGGACAAAATAGTCGTCTTCTTCATCGCTGCTGTCGTCAGATAGCGTCGAGGTATCGGCGAAGATAGCATCGCCTCCATGTCGTGTGGATGTGCGGCGAAGTTGTGAGGCGTCGGATGGTTTGAAGGTGTCGTTCGTTGCTGATAAGCTTTTCAATAGCGCCTCATGGGAGCGTTGGAGCGACTCTAGCTGCTTCCGAAGATCGTCAATCTCAGTCGTTGCCATCTGTAGTGTTCAAAGCCGTGCGACCCGACATGTGATGGCTATTTTCGAAATCGAACTTTACAGAAGGTTCTGCTTATGTCGTGTAGGATTGTTAGGATCCGGCCCCCACACTAGCGCTGCAGGAAGCCCAGCCTTTCAATTCAGCATTCGAGTTTCCCATCCAATCTTCATCTATGCCAAGGTGGAGCTAGGGTGGAGCTGGGTCCAGAGCCGCGGTCAGAAGAGGGGCCATTGGCCTAATGCGTAAATGCACACCGGTCGTATGAAGGAGTTGTGAGGAAAATATGCAACCCGCCTGCTTAGGTTCGCTCACCGCCCTTTTCCAATTGGACATGCTCATGTCGCGAGCCAGTTCAGATCGAGCAGTCGAGCACGAGGGCTGTCTCCAACAAAATAAAGATGATTCCGTGTCGCGGGTAGAGGCTCTTCGGGTAGCCCTGCTGCTTTGTCGAGATCTCGGGAGCGGGGAGCAGAGCCGGCGCGACCGTCCACATCACGTGACCATTACGGAGCTGACTTCTAGACTTCTCAGTATGGTTACATTGTCGTCATTTTGCCTGGGTGAGCATCTGCGCATCTTGTAGACGACACGACCTGACGCAACTTACTTTGGAATTCGAGACGCGTCGGGCCACGATGTCGATTTTCTTCGGTCGCGTCATCGGCGCTCGCTTATCGATTGCCAAATTTCCTTTGCCCGTGATCTTCGTGACACCAGCCCCCCCAACATTGCCCACGTGAATTGAGAGGGCATGATGCCTACCCTTTCCACTTTCCTTTCGGTATCGCTGCCTGTGATTCTGGCTGCTCTGATTTATCAGCTAGGGCTGCCGGCTTTCATCAGCGAATACGTACCATCCACGTTGCTTCCAAATCTCTTCGTACCCACATACTGCTACAAGTCTATCAGAACGCTTTCGTCGGAGTTCCCGCATGCCGAGTGCTTTACCATCCACGACGGCAAATTCTCCAGTGTCTTCGTAGACAATGCAGCCCCTGATACGGTCAAGGAATCCCGCACAGGTTATGTGTATCCTGGTTTTTGGGATGGACACGGTCACTTGATCCAGTTTGGAGAATCTCTAGATTCAGTGAGCCTCTTTGGCGCCGATTCAATGGACGAGATCAAGAGGAGACTGTTGAATTATAAGAACGTCCGTCCAGAAAAAGGAAATAGTGAACAGTGGCTACGTGGCGTCGGTTGGGACCAAGCTCATTTTGAAGGGAGGTGGCCGACTGCAGTACGTTGGACCTGATGAACGTAGACGCGCTGTAACGACCGTGCTGATACTGACACTTCATCTAGGCTGATTTGGAGATAGATGAGAGGTTTAAGGATCTTTATGTTATGCTTGATCGTGTTAGTTGTCCGTGCGAAATGGGAGCGACACATATACTGACTTCGCGCAGGTTGATGTTCACTGTATCTGTGAGTCAGCCCTGCAAATTGAGCATGAGGTTGATCTAATCCAGTGGTTTCATCTTAGGGGTATCTGAAAAGGTGCTTGACCTTCTTCCGTCGTTCAGTATACCTCCCGGCGGCGAAGTGCCGGCAAAGGGTGTCTTCTGCGACAATGCCATGGACATCGTCCTGGAGTATTACCCAAAGCCGACCAAAGCGCGCAAAACCGAGTTCATTAAGACTGCGATGGCAGAGTTGAACAAACATGGAATTGTTGGGATGCACGATGCCGGCGTAGTGCCGGCAGATTTGGAGCTATACGAAGAGCTCGCGAACGACCCGGACTGGACTGTGAGAGTTAATGCGATGATCGAATGCGATGTCCGAAACACGTTTTGTCCCGAGGCGGTCAGGAAAGTTTCGACTCCAAATGGCCGATTTCATGTGAAGAGCGTCAAGCTTTTCGGAGGTTTGTATACACGGCCCACTCTCAACAAGTTACTTACAATGTGCAGATGGGGCTTTGGGCTCCTGGGGCTCAGCTATGATTGAGCCGTACAGCGACAAAGCGGAGTCCTCCGGCTCTTTACTTGTCAACGCGACTACGCTGTCACGTGTGACATATGATTGGGCCGTAAAGGCAGGGTACCAAGTTAATATTCATGCTATTGGGGATCTTGCTAACAGGCTTGCGGTTGACGCGTTTGAAGCGGCGTTGAAACGCTTGTGCCCCCACGCTAACCTCCGCGACTGTCAAGCTAAACGTCGTTTCCGCATCGAGCACGCCCAAATCATCCACCCAGATGACCAGCGCAGGATGTCAGAACTTGGTATCATTGCGTCAATACAGCCCACGCACGCGACCTCGGACATGGGTTATGCGGAGAGCAGGCTTGGCCAGCAACGAACAAAAGATGAGGCGTACCGAATGCGGTCGCTCTTACCACTTCGTCCAGTCCTCGGTAGCGACTTCCCAGTCGAACCCGCGAGTATCTTCGAGGGAATGTATGCGGCAATCACGCGACGAAGTCCACGTACCGGACTGGACCCTAGCGGTGGCAAGGCTGGCTGGTATCCCGAAGAGAGCCTCACTTTCGAACAAGCTTTAAAGGGTTTTACGGTAAACGCTGCATATGGTGCCTTCTTAGAAGGCAAAGCTGGTGTCATCGAAGCGGGGGCGTATGCTGACTGGGTTGTTCTCGACGAACAACTTGAATCACTGGACCCAGAAGCATTGAGGAAGGTGACAGTGAAAGAGACGTGGGTGGGCGGCAAGCGAGTCTATTGACGGCCCGGCCATGAAGATCTTGTTCGGTAGAGAGGTTGAGCGGCGAGATCTCCCTCGACCGGCCAACGCCTGACATCAGCTCGGCAAGCCATTGATGCAGCACACTCGACTGGACGGCTCCGGCGGCCGTCAATCAAAAGTTTTCGAGAAAATTCGAGCGGTAGGCTGCCGGCAGGAGAGGGGTCATTGATCTGCATACTGCCGCCAGGGCCTGAGGCTGCGGGTCATAAAGTGTCCCTGCTATTTGAATCACGTCTATAGGTGTGCCTTCAACCCTTTATGCCCAACTTGCATTCAACCCCACACGTTTGTACTACATTGAGCGTAGATCCCGCTTGTATGTCGGGCCACCCCTAGCACAACTCACTATCCCACACGACCATCAGGGTACTCAGCCAACCAGACAGACGCCATTACCGCTCAATGCGTTTGACACATGGCAAATGCGAGAAAGAGTTTTCCTAGTCTACACATGCACGCTCGTGTTGATGATTCTCCCGGGCACAGCTGACAATCGCAGTAGCGTATAAAACTTTGCTAAACTGATAGTTTGCATCTTAATCACACACTCAAATACAGCAGTACTACCTGACAACAGGAACAACAAAAAACACGTATACTCGTACCCCATCATGACGACCATCGAACGTAAACCAGCTGCGGAACTATCCAAACCTACCACCCCTGTCGGGTCTCTTACCGTCACACCCCCAATCACACCGAATGCGACCAGTACCGCGGCGCATCAGCTAGTTTCCGAGATCAGGGACATATACACGGTACTCAACGAACTATCGTCATTAGCGCCGTCGGAGCAAGTCAACTCTCTCCTCACACGACTCGTAAACCTCTGCGTCGTACCTTACAGCGCAGAATTTACATCGTATTTTTTCCGTATACCTGCCATAGAGAGCCTTTGCTCCAATTTGCGACCGCTATGTTCAGAAGCCGAGGGAGAGTTGGAAAGGTTCTGGGCAAAGCGCATGCTCAACGACATCAGCGGTAAGTGCAGCGCAATCACGCATCACACTTAACTACAGATCTGACTTTCTTTAGGTACAACCACAACATCTGAGGATATTCTGACAACTTTCCCTTACCACCAAAATTACGTCGATCTCTCCCGCTTGGAATGCTCTACCATAGAAGCGTTCCTCCCCAGCCCACCGTCCAAAATCGCTTTCATCGGCTCCGGCCCATTACCTCTGACCTCACTCTGTTTCCTGGACCGCTATCCTAACGCGCAAGTGCATAACGTGGATCGCGATGCCTCCGCGCTTCAAGTCAGTGAATCGTTATGTAAGCGGTTAGGCTATGGCGAGCGCATGAGTTTCGCTTGTGAAGACATTACCGAGGATTCGTCAAACGCCGAATGGCAATCATGCCAGGTCGTCTTCCTTGCTGCGCTGGTTGGTACAGATACGTACACGAAGCTCAACATACTCAGAAGCATGGTTAAGAAGCTGGTCCCAGGTACATTGGTGGTGGCGAGGAGCGCGCAGGGGATGCGAAGTGTGTTGTATCCGGTATGTTCGCACCGACTTCCAGCGCAGTCATGTCAGACAGTAGTCATTAATGAAAACACAGATACTGGAACTGTCAGAAGAACTCCAATCCATCGGTCTCGAGATTCTTGCCGAAGTACATCCGTGGACTAAAGTCGTTAATTCGGTCATCGTTCTACGCGTGAAATGAACAGGAAAGTGGTTCATTGGTACAAGCCGGTTTGAGGTGCATATATGCTAGGTTTAGCAGCTCACATAGTGTATTTGCATAGTTGGCGGCGTATGCGGCACTTCCCACAACGATATGATGAATCGAAACGAAAGGGAAATTCACGAACGGTGTATCGCACGACTGGCCTAAATCTCCTCGATATGTTTACTTGCGCATGACAATCTCAACATGGTGGCGCTAGCTGTTGATTTCAATGTATGCGAATGGCGCTGGCACTATCTCTCTACAATGACCGCGTTCTCCTTTCGGTACTTGGTACGAATAGCATATCATCATCATCAAGTTCATTTGCAAAGCCAAAGTTTAACTGTGACAGTAATTTATTGTGAGACTATTTCACACCAAAAGCGACGGCATATGGTAAAGAGACTTGGTGTTAATACATATAAATATCTTCGCTTCATCGTGAACCAATTGCGCCATACATATTACCGCCGTTTCATAAGAAAAAGTACCTGGGTATCCAACTATCGAGTGGCTCAGCCTCTTTCACACTGGCCTAGACTAAAGACGCAAACGAAATCCTGATTTTCGGCCGTTAAAGACATTCTCATTACCGAGACCGGCGCGGTCCTTCCCCATTCTCCAAGTGTGGACTTGCCCAGTCGATTTCATGGTTATACATCTTGGGGCTCCCGCCGCTCTTGGAGTTGGAACTACTCCCTGCCTCTCCGACATCATTGGTCACCGTGACTTGTACGTCTGTACTCTTCATAATACCAGAGCCTTTTTGATCGTCATCAAGGATGGCCCGATCGCTCTCGTCGTCGCCATCAAGGATGCTTTCGCCGGGTAGCCTAGAGTGATAGGCTTTGCTGCCTTGGAAGTTCTTCATGTGGATGCTGTTTCCTTGTGCGACGCTAGAGTTCCCGTAGCCGTAGTGTGGCGTTTTGCCCGAGCCTGTCAATGTCGATGGCATAAACTTCTTGAAAAGGTGATCGAATGCTTTGCGGAGCGGAGGGAGGGATGCGATGAGGATGCCGATAGAAAGTTCGGAGCTGGACCATATGGTGAGGTTTACGCCGTCCCACGTTGGATCTTGCGTCTTGGTGATGGCCTTGAGTTCGATAGTCTTGAAGATTGAGCATATCGTGGCACTATAAACGTCAGTGGCGGCTCACTCACATGGACTACAGAGGTGTTACTTACGGGATACTCAGCAGGAAAACGATCCTGATACCCAGTTGAGTTCGACTGTTCAACTGGACGCGCGAAAGGTAGATCAGAGGCGCAGCCATATACACTACGTCGGTGATGATGTTGCTGATACCCTGGGTATAGGATAGTGCGAGTGTGCCCTTTGCCCAGCAATGGCTCTCCCCGGTAAACCCGAAGTTCCAGTTCCGTTCCAGGGGTGTGCATCCGAATAGCGTCAGGACTGGTGCAAGGAAGTTGAACGCGGTGACCATCAAGATCGAGAGCCAAACAATAACTTGGTACAATCTGGAGAAGTTCAAGACAAGCAGCCAAGCGCAAATGGACCATTTCAGAAAGGCGACGGCAATGATGTCTGAAAATCATTCATTAGCAATAGAAAGGCGGGAACGCGAAGTTGCAAACTTACTGACGATCTGTGTGATCCAAAGGTGATAGCTGTATGCTCTGAGATTCGGAAAGACCGTCGGGTCCATGATGTGGCGCCCGAGGCCATTGTTGACGACGACCTGGTTCAGTGATGTCGCTGTGATGTTCAGAGCCTGATGGACTCGTGTCAGCGACGAATTCCACACAGTCGGGACGATCTTCGGGCTGGGGGAAGACTCACAGTGGCTATGATCAACAGGTAATCACAGGCAATGAATTTGCGTGATCGCAGTCCGTACACGACTCTCCATACCAAGAAAGCGGTACTAATCACCGTTAAGGTCCAAACTGGGATGAGGATCTTCAAGCGTTGGTCCGGCCATTCTTGTGTACCTGCGTCCATGATGCACTGCAGCGGGGTCGTTCGAGGTGCGGGCGGAATGGCATGGATCGCAAAAGTCACAATCGGTGAACAAGAGGAAAAAGCAAACAGCCACTCAATGATCGGGAGTGCCCCGGGGTTTTCAAGTATATTCCTTCGCGCCACTCATCTCTTGCGTCGGCCGTTCTGGTTCAAGACGGGCGAAGCGAAAGCTAAACAGCACGGTCGCGGGTGACGGGAGAAGGCCGCCAGATCGATCACAGAAGGTGCACTCGCTCGAGACCAACTTTCGAAACAATCCAACACGGGGATATCCAGCTGTACATCCTAGGGTGACGGCCGCCGAGCTGATCTGGCAGTGATGCCGCATAAATTGAGGCCCCACATGCTGCGTATTTAACCCTTCATCACCCAATGAGAACGGCATTCAGGGTGGGCGGGAAACCATGATTCAAGCGTACACTTTAGAAGTACAACCGAACAGGTCACACCATGTAGAGTTGCGATTGTGGCTATGTGTGCGCACGAGAACTTTTGCATAGGACGACGCATCTTGTAGATCTTGTTGCAGATCTCAGGCCCGCCTACCATGGTCGCAACGCTGGTGGAACACTGGAAGGGTGCATTAAACCGACGGTCAAAGAGCGAACGTGCGATCTTGCATCGTCTCACGGTGCTCGGGGTTGCCGCATGGACGTTGCGCAATCTTTCGTCTATCGCCCCATGAGATGGGAATGGTGGAAGAGGTGGTAGCGAGTGCCAGGCCAAACGGCGCTAGAGGTGCTAGTGCGGTTAGCGCACGAGCTAAATGCAGGGCGAATTCTCCGCATACTCAAACCCACCGGTAGAGCGAACCGAAGCCACCTTTCACGGCACTAGCTGCCCAAGATCTTCTCCTCTTTCTAGCGCTCTACCTAGTGACAAAAAGAACATTCCATTATGTGAGCTGCGACATTCCCTATCGTCGACCTGCAAAGTGTCGCAATGTCATGTCAACGTGCGGCTGAGCCCAAAGAGAAGATACTTCACACTCCTTCCTCGGGCTCTCCTCGTTGGCCCGCATGTGTGGGCCGACGCACAGCAGCAATCGGGCCTAAGACTCAGTCTACAGGGAAGAACGCAGAATATTGAGCTGAAGGGGGCCGGGTCTTCACTACTCCGCGGGCCGCCTGACTCAGTATCCTGACGCAGCTCCAGCCGTGCAGAGGGGAGTCCATGGTGCGCCCATGAGAATATGCCTTTCCGATATTCATGTTGCATCTGAGTTTCGACTACGACAACGTGGACATCGCCGCGCTGGCATTCCTCACCGTGAACGAAGACACCATAAAGCTATCGATGCGGCAGAAGAGAAGGCAATGATAGGCGGATTGGAAGCTTAGCGGTATGTTTCCTGCAAGCGAGGTGGCCATCGATCCCGAATCGCGTCCATTCTCCGAAATCATGGTACCTGGTTCCCCGAGATGGTCTCAGATGGCGAATCAAGGATCGAGGTCTCCTGGTGGCCTTATTACGCTGCATATCCCGCAACAATGTACCTGCCGTGTTCCAGAGGAGCGGCATCCTTTGCTGCAGTCCTTTGCAAAATCTCCGAAGCCATAATGCGTTCTGAGAAAGTGCCGACCCCAGCTTTTTAACATGTACGCCGCTGCCGTTGCCAGAGCTGTAGCTTGAACTCAATCACATGCTGGTCTGGGGCCGAGGACATCTGTCCATGTCTTGTCTCCCGTCCAAAAGTGGGTCCTACATCCGGCAAGAACACCCTGAATCGCTAACTCGGTCCTTCTGTACGATGCGCTCTCTACGACGAGCCGCAGAGATTTTCATTGGCCCACATCAACATCAGACCACCGAACGTACCTCGCTTCCATGTTCACTGCTGCTGCGGCTGGCCGGTCATGAGCCTGATCTCTCTGGTGGAAGAACGTTTAGCACCCCGGCCCCGGACCGCAACGGAGCCCACAAGTCCCTGATGTTCACCGGGAGTCAGGGAGTTGTAATTGCACGATCCCTATGCGGCCTGTTTATAGGTTCAGATTACTGAACCCCTACCAGAAGGATCAACGTCCGTATTCTAGAACGAATCTGTACATGGCAACCGCCAGCGCCGCGCCACGGCATACAAACAATTTACCAGACCATTGTTCGCCCTCGCGGTATTAGTGGGTCGATCAATTCCTGGATGAATTCGGTAAGATAACACCGCAATGTAGGCCTTCCCACGTGGCGAACATGTTCTCGACCAATGCGAGCAGCGAGTAAGTACTTTGTTCGGTCCGTATAAAGCATCTAGTGGCTGCACACCCTCACAGGTTCATTGCAGCGCGCATCCAAATTTACTTTCGTTTAAACTTAATTATTTGGACCTTCAAGATGCCTGTATTCTCTAGGTTAGCCGTTGCTGTTCAGCTCTTTGCTGTAATCCTGTCGCCAGTTCTTGGTGCCGCCGCAAAGCCCCAGTATGACTATGTCATTGTCGGAGGCGGTGTCACTGGATTGATTGTTGCCAACCGCATCACTGAGGACAAGAGCAGTATGTGTTTCAGCCCCAGACTTTGTCGAAAACTTCACTAACATCAGCCCCAGAGACTGTCCTTGTCGTTGAAGCGGGTGACAACGTCGATACCGATGCAACCAAGATCCCATACAAGGCCAATGACTTGACCTCTGCGGCTGGTTTGATCTGGGAGAACATCAACTCCCTACCCGAGCCGGCTATCGGCAACACATCGTACCAGGTTGTTGTTGCCAAGGTCCTCGGTGGTGGATCTGTCATCAATGGCATGGTCTACGACCGCGGCTCAGCTGCCGACTACGATGCGTGGGAGGCTCTCGGCAACAAAGGATGGGGTTGGAAGGGGATGGAAGAAGCCTTCATCAAGGGTACCACTTTCCAACCTCCCACTCCCGATGTTGTCAAAGACTTCAACATCACTTGGGATGAGTCAACCTACGGTAACGGACCGTTGACCGTCTCAATCACATCCAACCAATATGAGGATATCAAGGACTATTGGGCGGCGTGGAAGGCCACTGGTATTTACATCCCAGAGGATGGAAACGCCGGCGAAGCCTACGGTCCTTCTTGGTACGCCAACACCATGGATGCGACCACTGGACGCCGCGCACACGCTCGCTACGCGTACTACGACCCCATCCAGACTCGTGCCAACCTCCACGTCCTCACAGGTACCACCGCCGACAAGATCATCTTTGACAACAAGAAGAAGCCGCTCATGGCTACTGGTATTGAGGTTACCGACAAGACTGGAAAGACTTCCACCTTCTACGCCAAGAAAGAGGTCGTCCTGGCTGCGGGCGCTATTCAGACACCTAAGCTCCTCCAGCTCAGTGGTATTGGCCCCAAGTCTGTCCTAAAGGCTGCCGGTATCGACGTTAAGGTTGAGCTCGATGCTGTAGGCTCCAACTTCCAGGACCACCCCTACGCCACCGTTGTCTTCAACACCACTTCCAACTACTTCCCCAACCAGAACTCGCTGATGACAAATGCGACATTCAACGCTTCCGCTTGGGAGCAGTACGTTGAGCACAAGACTGGTCCTTACACCTATGCCCGCGGTAACGCCCTGGCTTTCATCTCCCTGCCTGACATTACCAAGGACTTCAAGTCTCTCATCAGCACCCTTAACGGCCAGACCGCCACCGACTACCTTCCTAGCATCTACAAGAACAGCAAGAAGCTCGCCAAGGGCTTTGTTAAGCAGCGTGCAGTCATTGCTGACATCTTCGGCCGCAAGGATGCCGCCGTGGCCGAGTTCCCCGTTCCCGCGGACGGCTCATACGGTCTTGTCGGTGTCGAGAAGCCCCTGTCGCGTGGTACCGTCTACATCGACGCAAAGAACCCCAACGGCCCTCCCAAGGTCGTCTACAACGCCTTTGTCAACCCCATCGACCGTATGGTCATGGCCGCTGGTATGCGATTCTTCCGCACCGTGTGGGCCCGCCCCGAGCTCGCCAGCCACAAGATCTCCGAGACCGTTCCTGGTGCTCAATACACCTCCGACAAGGAGATTTACGATGCCCTGCTTGCCCAGTCGATGTTGTCCCCTACTCTCGCTCACCCATCTGGCTCTTGCCCGATGATGCCCGAGAAGGACGGTGGCTGTGTCAGCGACAAGTTGATGGTTTACGGCACACAACATCTGTCTATCATTGACGCTTCTATCATCCCTATCATCCCGTCTTGCCATCTCCAGGCTACCATGTACGGTATTGGTGAGAAGGCTGCTGAGATCATCAAGTCCAGGTAGAGCGTGGTGATGGATTGAATTCTATTCTTGTATATACTTAGTTACTTTAATGTATCTAGCAACCACATGAGCTTTGAGCACACGTAAAAGTTGCACTGTTCAAAATTGCTTTGAGGACTACATTCCTTCGCTCACCTTCTTTTGATGCCGCCAAACTCGGTGAAAACCTCCAGGCCACACTAAGGTCCTGATGCACGGGCTAGATAATACTAAAAGACTTAATGAGTTGATGTGCTTGAGTCGACGCGCGACTGTCTGCGAACAAGCTTCCGCTCGTTGAACGCGTGAGTGGGTCGTCGGCCCCACTAGTGCCCCTCCATCCCACGGTTGCGTCACTACATTCCCAAAAGTTCTGGCTGCGCATAACTACGCGCGACAGCTACATTACCTCCGCCGCAATCACAACTCCCACTTTCAAACCTACGTATACGTCGGGCTACACTATAATGAAGCTACTCAAGAGCCAAATCGAACAGAAAACGGGCGCGGGGTTCGTCACCCTGCTGCCTGAGGAGCCAGAGGATATGGTAAGCGCGTCACAAACTGATTGCGGTGCTGGTGAATTCCAGTCCGTCAGGCGTCATGATGTTGACTTTCGCAGTGGCACGCCTACAACCTGATCCAAGAACACGACCAAATACGCGCCAAGGCAGTTCGCCGAGTTTCGAAGACTTCTGACGCCGGCTCGACATCCTCGCAGCGAATCGCTCTAGACCTCACGATCGCAGTAACGTCGACCGATTTCGATATTGGCTCCGGACAACTCCATGTGTCTGGTCGCGTAGCAAAAGAGAATGAGCACGTAAAGTTAGGGCAACATCACACATTGGATTTGGAGCTGAATCGCAAATTTACCATCGAAAAAGCCGACGGTTGGGATAGTGTCGCGTTGGAACAACTGAAGGAGGCATGCGACGCGTCGAAACGAGCGGAACTATGGGCTGTTGTACTGGGAGAGGGTACCGCGAACATATGCATGATCACTGAGCATCAGACGATACTACGACAAAAGATCGAGGTCTCCGTACCCAGAAAGAGGAGAGGTGGCGTAGATGGGCACAGCAAAGGCATGGACAGGTTCTTCTCGACGACGCTTTCGACACTGCTACGGCAAATCGACCTACCGAATGCCTCCAGCACACCCCAAGGCAAGACGCTCCCGCTTCTCCTCGCCAGTCCAGGCTTCGTAGCGTCGGCGTTTTTACAGTACATCAAGGAGGAAGCGACACGGACCACCAACAAGCCGCTCATGGCCCTCATACCCACGATAATCATCGCGCATTCGTCATCGGCGCATGTTCACTCACTCAATGAGGTGCTCTCATCACCGGCGATAACGAATAAGCTGTCCGACACAAAGTTCGCGCGCGAAACGGCATTAATGGACAAGTTCAACACACTCATGCGACAAGACGACGGCCGGGCGTGGTACGGCCCGCGCGAGGTGGAGCGCGCCGTCGCCAAAGGCGCAGTTGGGCGCGGTGGTGGAGTGCTAATGATTAACAACGCCCTGTTCCGCGCGCAAGATGTGAAAGAGAGGAGACGATGGGTGAAGCTAGTCGACCAAGTGCGGGATGTGGAGGGTGGCGAAGTCAGGGTGCTCAGCTCATTACACGAGAGCGGGAAGCGGCTCGAGGGTCTCGGGAACGTTGCGGCCATTCTCACCTATCCACTCGAAGACCTGGATGAGGACGACGGGGACGACACGGGCGGCGTTGACGGTGAAGACGGCGAAATGATAATATAGGCTGGAGGATACATGGTCTGCCGGAGTTCGACTTGCACTCCGGATATTTCGCGAATACCTCCAGGCTCTATCAGGCTGCGACGGCATAAATATACCCATCACGATTACGTCCGCATATTTCGGCTCTTTAGCAAGTGATGTTCAAGGTCACAAGGCGGTAAGATTGACATGGCCCTTGCTTGCGCCACCAGCCTGTGAAACCAGGCCTTGCTCTACGCTGACCCAGCCCCCTCTAGCGCACCCTCTAGGCAAAAAGAGAGCCACCTTTTGCTGTCGTCGCCCTCTGCTACCACTGTGGTTCGAACAGGCCGAGTTTTGTTCGTTCCCAAGTCGCAGAATTTGACAAAAAAAATGGTAGCTTCTCTTTGATTGAGCGTGTCATCCTTAGTGCAGGGGCCATGCTAATCTTCTCTGTATCGTTTCAAATTGACCAAATGCCCGAAGGCGAAGAAGAGTCGATTTTATGATCCTATATACTCGTGCGTTGTCGAAAAGTCGCGTTTGGGCGAGTTTGGACATGGGACGGTGAAGTGGCGGGATATGGCTCGTGCGCGATCCGCAGAACGTGGAACGTGTGTTCAGGGGTCTCTAGGCTGCGATCGGACACGTGCAGTGACGTCGGCTGGAACTTCACAATGTTGCAATGCATCGTATTTGTGGGATGCGACACTACAACATAGGAGTGGTTCTCGTAAGATTAGCGCCTGTCAGGTTGAAACAGCAGCACCTCGAGAATACCCAGGTAGACTGCTCCCTCCATTCGCAGCACCCGTTGGAGGGGCGCGTGCACATCTGTTCACCAGACAACCCCGTTCGCGCGAGCCGGCCGATGCCGTACTCATCAAGCGGCTGATCAAGGCACTATACCAGGATGCTATCACGACAGGCATATCAAGTTGGGATGTGCTGCTAATCGACATTGCCATATTCGTCTTGACGTCCTGCTTTCACTACCGTGGAGGCGACTTACTCGGCGACACCACCAGGAGCAAGGATAAGCGACACGACTTGTCGGGGCTGCGATTTCTTTATATACAGCTCATCGTGGGCAAAGATGGAGGTATTAGTAAGATCATGAGCAAAGACAATATGCAAAACACCAAAGGCACAAAGTAAACAAGCTCGCTCTTACATTCAGTGCCACTACTGTCGTACATTATACTGACTTTGTTCACAGAGACCGTGTTTGCAGACTCGTTGCGCGACACAAATGGAATTTGTTCTCACGGCTTTACTACGTGCAAATATGACATACCACCATATGCCACTGGTGGGCAGCCCATACCTGGGTAAGAGAGCGTTTGCAGGTGATAGAGCACGAGCACGACTACAGCAACCGAGCCGAACTCCACCACCGAAATCAAACTCCTCAACCCTGCTACTTTCTATCCACCGTCACTCTGATTTGCTTTCGCCGAGCGCAAGTAAAGTCTAGGTGACGAGTCGTCTCTTCTGCAGAGCCTGACGCACTCTCCTTCACTCCGACCCTAGCGCTGGGTCCGCTAGCATCACCAGGTTGAACATCGAGCGCGCCGTTCAACGCCTCTAACCGTCAAGAGCCTATCCGCCTGGCAATAAATACAACGACAACTACTACCGACAGCTGACTTTAAAGCTTCCACCATACATACCTAAGGAGCTCGCTACGCCGACAACATCAGCAAGTAAGCAAGTACCGGTTTTTAATATTCATCCTATTGACACCGACATAGCCAACATGCCACCGGTGTCGGCAACCTCAAGGAGCACGCGCCGATCCGCTGCTGCCGCTAAGAAGAAGGTCGATACTCCCAAGGGTACAAGCTCTACCAAGCAAGCCAAGAAGGTCAAGATTGCTCGGAACCGCAAGGACGACGGCAAGGAAGAAGTTCTCACTCCTGGAAAAGAACCAAAAGACTTCATTCAAGTGCACAAGTGCGAAGGCCTCGTCGGTTCCTACGCCATGTTCGGCCGCAGGGACCACTTTCGGAAGTTCGTCCTGTCCAGTCTGGTGTTGAACAGTTACGTTAATGCTTTCACCGACCGCGGAAACATCCAAGTGCGCCAAAAAAATGTCTTGGAATACATTCGTGATCAGAAGGTGGAAATGGAATCGGATGTAAGCCCCATAGAGGTCTATCCGGTGCAGATGGACGGGCGTCACGCTGTTCAACGAACCGCTCTCGCATGCGCACAGATGTACAGACAGGTTGAGAGGGCCGCCTCTGGGCAACGTCTGTTCGATCAAGACCAAGAGAACATAGCCGTCAGCGCGTTCGAGGCCCTGACAGATGGGCAACTACCGGTTTTCGATCGGTCGGGCGTAAGCGTGAAGAGCTTCGGCCCCCACTTCAAGTACGGAGAAAGCGACCTAGAGCCGTACAATCGCGCCTTCAACGTTATCATGTATCTGGCCTGGTGCTTGAGCCCCAAAGTATGGAAATCAAGGTTCGGAATCGAAAATTGGGACGAAGAGGTCCATTTTGCTACACCCCACGTCCCGCACTGGATGAGGGAACAGGAAGCCACCAAAACGGCTGCTCAAGCTCCAGATCAAACCGCAAGTGCATCCGAGCCGTCCAGGCCAAACCCAGAGGTTCAGCCACGCTGGTTGCGGTTAACAGAGGCCAAGTCACCTAAGCAACAAAAGCTCATGGAGTACCTTACGGACCACGGGCTAGACTTGGATAGCATACCGGAACTAAGAATAACAGTCAGGCCGACAGCAACTGTGGCAGAAGTCCGCGACATCATCCGAGCGAGGTTCCTCATGGACCAGGACCAGGCATAGATGTTGACACTGCGAGTGGAGACCGCGAAAACAAACGTCATGAGGGTAAAGTGGCGCGATGTCCAGACAGAGCTCTGGTTTGGAAGCGAGGCAAAACCGGTTTTCGAGATGACCCTGTATAAGAGAGAAGACGACGGAATCTCGTAGGAGAACTACTTCTCTTAGTCCATTGCATTGCTCTTATGTCATCATCCTTCCAGTTTGCGTCGCCTTCTTCCCAAAGAATTTCTTTTGCGTATGATCGTGTTAACAGTTCGTTCCGTATAATAACGTCAAACGTGGGTGTTGAAATCCATAATCTCGTGGAACCCCAGCTTGTGATCATCCCATCCAGCCAGCCAATCTCGGTTGTGCACCGAACGCGAAAACCGAAAAGTCGCATCATCAACGTCGTCGACAAAGTGTCTTCTGCGTTGCCACGGGCAGGGGAAGTCGAGAAGAAGGGGGACGTTACAATGATCGACGCTGTCTAATACATCCTCGTAGAGGTTACTAATAAGGGGGAACATTATTAGGTGTAGTAGCAACAACAACTTTTGTACCTATTAGAGTCTTAGCTTACGAGCCTATATAGTCTGTTATAGTCTATGTGTGCTTGCTTGGTAACACAAATAATAAGCCTGTATACTTTAAAGCCTACTATACTACTTTTTTTGTAACTGTCACCCTAGTTAAGATACTCCCGGCATACGTAACGCACGTAGACTGAGACTCCCCGGCTATCATGTAGTTGGTACGTCCAGCATCATTTCAACGTTTCACGATCATCTCTTATGCTCAACTGTGTCGGATAAATGATGACATCTACCATCTCCTAGATTCCATTGCATCGCTACCATATCTTCATCCTTACAACTTCTCCTACTCATCTCCAATCTTGAAGACATACTTGACTCCACTGGCCTTGCCATCTCTCAAATTCTTCATGCCCGTCTCTACTCCCTCTAAGCCACCAGGAACAACCTCATGCGGATGCGGCTTGAACCAGCCCTCAGCCAATCCCCTCGCCATATACCTGAACATGATGAACGCGTAATCCGAATCTTCCTTGTGCGCTGAGCCCACCGTCGTCTGGGTCTGCTGCACAGTCTCTGGAATACCTTCATATGTCTTACCCGGCAGAACAAGCGTGAGCTTGCCCGTGGGCTCTAGCACCTGCACAATGTTTGTGTAGGAGTTGTGTTCAGAAACGGCGTCATACGCGTATTGCAGTTTCTGCCCCTTGAGCGCGTCTTTGATGCCCTTTACAACCGCTTCATCACCCTTTCGGTAATCAACGATTGTGTCCCCCTTTGAGCGGTCGATAAGCCCCTCGACGAACTTCTCCCCTTTTCCTGCTACAGCGATGATGGGGTGGATGTTTGCGCGCGATGCTAGTTTAATCGCGTAAGCACCCACTGCACTCGCACCGCCATACACAACAAGCGGCGTGGGTTCCTGCGCGGGAGTCCACGGGTCGGGCAGACCCATGCGTTGGTGCAGTCCGATGGCTGCGGTCATAGCGGCGAGAGGTAGGGTCGCTGCTTGCTCGAAGGACACGGAAGATGGGATGTGGAAGGTGGTGTGGGCCCAGCCTACTGCGTACTCGGCGAAGGAACCACCCGGTGTCATCATCTCGTGGAAGGATGCGACGCGGTCTCCGGGCTTGAACTCGTAGACGTTGGCACCGACGCTGTGGACGTAGCCGGCGATGTCGTCGCCGGTGTTGAAGTTAGGCTTCATGTCGTAGGCGGGGATTTTCCTGGAGGATATGTTAACGGAGGATCGATTGGTAGGAGAGATATTGGAATGAGAGTGAGGTCACGTGAATACTGTATCGCGCAAGTGCTTAGGTATAACGCGGACTGGGAAGTAGACATACCAGTCCTTGGGGTTACTGCCCGAATAGACGACCTTGATGATGACTTGGTTGGCTTGCGGCTCGGGTACGGCGACATCCTTGATAGTGACCGAAAGGTCTTTTGCTACTTGTGCTTCCTTCATTGTGATACGTCTTTCTTTAACAAGTCCTCTTTAAAATGCGTAGATGAATTAAGAGAGATAGAGGGTATAATGTGCCGTTGATTTGTGTAGGTAAATATACCAGCCAGAAACGAGGCGGGGCTCCCAAGCATCTTTATATCCAAACAATGTGATCCTGAACATTCCACCGTCAGTCGTCCGACATCACAAACGCGAATATGTGGAGCTGGCATTAATAATGACGAATGTGGGGTTTAGTGTGTTGGGTGGAGTAGATCTAGCCCTGGAGGTTGCTGGCGACGTCGATGATGCGACTTTTCGGTATTCGCTTTTGGTGCATAGCCGAGATTGGCCGGATGGGATGATCGGAAGCTGAGCACCTGGGGTTACTCCGATATCATTAATCACAGACTGGCAACCCCTCTTGCATCTACTCTACGCACGTAACGTATTGTACTATGCCCTGGCATGGAACAAACTGCGCAGGTGAACAGTGAAGAAGACACACATGAAATCTTAGACTCGCTCGACGCCCGGGAATCGACCTGAAACCTAGGATCGAGCAAGTTATCTGTCTTGTAGCCGACAACTCTATAGCTTCCCCTGTATCTTGTTCCCCAACACCTCCTCCCTCCTCCGTACATCCACATCCCGTGGCCCTTCCTTCTTGAACTTCGTTGTAACAACCCATTCCCTAAGTCCCGCCCTCCCCTGTCCTTGGCTTTCAACCTCTTTCCCCGGCCGATCAAGCACCAAGACAGCAGTGTTCTTATCCACGCCGCCAACCCCATCCTGCCCAGCCTGCCCGTACTCTCCTTTTCCCAGAGCAAGTGGAGATATGCAAGCTTCAGCAAAAGACACTTCAGGCTTCCCGTCGTACATGCGCGGCTTTTGTAGAAAGTCAAGACATTTCTCGCGCTCGAGTTGTAGCTCCGCCAGGCTAGGTGTAGGCGAAGAGGGCGATGTGATACTTGATGCTAAGTACGGAGCCAGGAGCAATGTAAGCAAGAACTGTGGTGGGAATAGGATAATCCTGTTTTGCCGCGCCAGGTCAATCCATTTGTTGGGCGGCAGGAAACGGGCAGCGGTGTGCTCAATACCCCCATCGTGTGTAGGTTTGGGTATGACAATCGCGTCCTCCTCTTCCAGTCCCGAAGATGGTGGTGTACCCTTGGGCGCGGCGTGCTTCGTCGGCGATACGGAGCCAAGGGGCAGGAAATAGATGTACATCTGCGTAGTAAAGCGTTTGGGCACGTTGGGAGGCGTTACCCAGCGGGTAAACGGAATCAGAGCTTCGGTATCAGGAAGTGCACCCCATTTCTCCAACAAGTCTCCAAACTTGACCTTTCCACCGTGTACATCTCTTCGGCCTTGTTCTCGTTCTTCGTCGCTTATCTCGGTGAACAACTTCCCAGTCTTTTTGCTCTTGGCGAGTAAGATGCCGCATTCCTCGAAAGTCTCCCGTACGGCTGCCATACGATACGCGGGCCCGTCTTGATGCCTTCCCGGGTTGACTTCGTCGGGAATCTCGCCGTCGTGCGTTTTGGAGAGGGCGCCGCCCGGGAAGACATGGGCAGATGCAAAACTCGAGGCTTTCGATACGCGGTGGAGGAGCAGGACCTGGTTCGTAGGGGAGATGAGCAGGACGCTATACGTGTTAGCATTCCGATATCGAGAGACATCGTGATAATCGCATACCTCGAGCTAGGCCGTGGAACCTGGGGTGCCTTCGACGCCTGCTTCGACGGCTTGTGGTCTGCGGGCGAAGACATGTTGCGCTTTTGGGAGCCGCTCTTGGAGAGTTGAGCAGACTTCAGATAGGGGGCAGTTCGTAGTGACGCTGACGATCGCGCACCGAGCTTCGCCTGAAATATCGAGAACGGTGAGCTTGCGGCGACGGGGCGTGCAGAGCAGTAGGAGCGTAACGCAGTCGATCTACCGTTAGCCAGGAGAAGAGCAGTGGAGCTCAGCTTTGGCATATCCGGCGACAAAAGGAGCCGACAATGGCGGTCGGCGCGTCATAATGGCTTGCATGTGGTTGGTGTTGATGCGCGGGGAGCTGCCGAGGTTAGGAAGTAGCTTGAGCAGTGACAGGGTGCCCAAGAGTCGACACGCCAGAAGTTCGGCAGCGCTTCGCGTCACCCAACAGAAGACATTTTCTTGAGTTTGATCGTAAATGAACATAGTTCGTGGTATCATTGCTTTTGGCCTATCCATTGCTCCAAAATAAGAACATAAATCGTCTTCGTGTCGCATGTCTAATGAGGGAACCTAGCAACCCAGCCAACCACCCACTAACGCCCTCCCAATGCATTCCATTTATCATCTTCGATCGTCTATGAGTAGAGCTTCTTGTCGAAGCTGTGCAGACCGTGCACGTTGCCCTCAGCCTGTGCACTGGCAGTGCGCAACTCGAACCTGACGGTGCCGTTGGCAACACCCTCGTGAAGCTCGGAAAGGCTCTTGATGCCAATATCCTGGAGCGAGTGCTGAACACCAGCCATGAGGTAGGGCACGAACTTGGTGATCGAGCCACGGTCCTGGACGGATCCAGACACACCTTGGGCAACCAGAACACGGTCACCCTCAGAGAAGTAGCGGGCGGTACCAGCGTTGCTGGCCTTGGAGTCGGCAGCGCCAGCACCGGCCTTCTTGTCCTCCATGGCGGCGATACTGCCCATACCACGGTAGGCCTTGACGAGCTGACCATCGCGGCTGACAAAGTACTCACCAGGAGACTCAGTGGTACCAGCGAGGAGACCTCCCATCATGACGGCTGATGCACCCATGGCAAGACCCTTGACGATGTGTCCTACGTTCTGGATACCGCCATCTGCGATGCAAGGCACGCCGAAGCGCGATGCGAAAGAGGTGACATTGTACACCGAAGTGGCCTGTGGCCTTCCGACAGCCATGACTTCTTGTGTAATGCAAGCACTTCCGCTGCCCATGCCGATACGGAGACCGTCAACACCAGCGGCGATGAGACCAGCAGCCTGCTCGCGAGTGACGACGTTTCCGCCAATCACGTCGAGCTGAGAGTACTTCTCCTTGATGTACTTGATCATCTCGATCTGGTACATGCTGTTTCCCTGACTGCTGTCGAGGATGACAATGTCGAGACCGGCATCGACGAGCTTCTGCAGACGGATCTTGTCCTCTGGTCGGGTGCCGATGGCAGCCGCGGCGATCAGCTGCTTGGAGTGTGGGAGCTTGGACGCAAGCGGGAAGTTGAGGTTCTTCATCAAGTCGGAGCGAGACAGGAGCGCAATCAGGTTGAAGCTCTCATCCACGATGGGAAGCTTTCCCTTCTTGGACTTGTTCAGAATGTCGTTGGCCTCCTTGAGCTCAACACCGTGGCGGGCGGTTACGAGGTCCGTGGACATGACTGCGGTGACCGGGTCGTCCAGCTTGTCGTGGAACTGGATGTCTCGGGGGGTAATGATACCAACGAGCTTGGAGCGGAGGGTGCCGTTCTCTATAGTCAACTGTCAGCGAATGCATCTCGACGAATTGACAAGGCGTAGCGTTTGTGAGGCATTTCAGATACATTTTCTCCACAGTACGACGGAATCGTTGCGGATGAACGAAAGTTAAATTGAAAAGGTAATCATCATGAAGCAAACATGGGGATAGGAGTGTAGAGTCTGACTTACCAGTGACTGGGAAACCACCGAAGCCCCACCTCTCCTTCAGTGCCTTGGCCTCTCCGACTGTGGTGTTGGGAGAGATAACGACGGGGTCCAGGATGAAGCCGTTCTCGAAGCGCTTGACCTTGCGGACCATCTCGGCCTGGTCGTCCTGAGAGCAGTTGTGGTGGATCACACCGAGACCTCCAAGAAGGGCAATGTGGATGGCCATGTTGTGCTCGGTGACAGTGTCCATGGGCGAGGAGACAAAGGGTGTCTTGAGAGAAATGCGCTTTGTGATTGGGGTGTCGAGGGCGACCTCGGCGGCAGGGAAGCCAATGTAGCCAGGAAGCATGAGGAAGTCATTGTAGGTGAGACCACCGTTCTTCTTGGAGTCGATGAGCGTCTTGATGTCGATGCCATCGCGCTCGGGGTACTCGTTCTTGAGGATCTCAAGAGCCTTGGTGTAGTCCAAGGCGTCGGCGGCCGTGTTGGTCATGGCGTCACCGTTGGAGATGGGCATGATGGGTAGGAAAAGAAACTTCTCGGGGACTTGAGAAGGGTAAGAGGGGTATCACGGAAGGAAACAGGCCGTCGTGCTCAGCAAAAGACTCTGGCCGGGGAAAGTTGAGGGCTTTCCCAAGAAGAAAAAAGTTGGAAGAAACTGGCGGCGCGGAAAGAATTTCTGTGGGCTCCTTCGCCAAGGCTCCTGCTTCAGGTGACCCCGCCTTTTAGCGCGACGACGACGCGTCCGAAGGGGGATCGATGTGCAGGCAGTACTGCAGTCGACATATACTGCTGTACACTGTATGCGCGAAAGACACATATCAACATATGCTGGACATATCAACAATAGTCGCAGTCGTCAGTCTTTTGGTAAGGTACGACGTTCTCATTAGCAATAGCATCTAGTGCATTCCATTCTTGCCTCGCTAGCACACTCACGTGGTGGGCGCGACGTTTGGACTTGCACGGTACCGGCTGGGAGCTCCCTTATAGTGACAGGTCGACGAGTCGATAATTGGACGCGTCCAAGGGGTGCGCTAGGCTAAGGTTCAGGTTCAGGACGCGATAGCTCACCGTGCGAGCTGTAGTCAGGCTGTCGCCGTTGATGGCGCCGACGTCCTTGTCGCCCTGCAATTCAGGCATCATGGCCGCGACGCGTACATGGGTTTCCGGGATAGTCGATGGATAGGACGTGATGGTGAAGTGAAGTGGTCGGCTCGTCCAGACATGGCGATCCAGCAGCAACAAACACGGTAGCTGCAACAGTGATGCAGCACTAGGATGTTGTTTTGAGGGATTCCCGGTCCGTGTGACGGGAGTCGGGATGGATGATTTTCGCGGCTGAAGATGGGTTTCTTGGGGTGGTTGGCGCGACAACAAGCCGGCAAGCCCTCGCAGCCTGAGTAAACATCCGCAAAAGCTTGGACACCACACGTCCGCTTCCAGTTTCAACGCCGCTGCCTTTCATCTACTATACCCAATTTCCCTTTCCCGATTCCCATTCCTCTTCGCCCGTGCAGAGTAAAAGTGCGCGCTTGGTCGCAGGGCTTTAGACTGTCGCTTGATCTCGTTCGCGATTTTTGTTTTGGGCGGCAGGCGCATCCATATCTCTTGTAATTATCGCGGGCCTCCATGACGGTCTCTTGAGCCCCGACGCCAACGCCATCACCATCTTCCTTTGTCCTGTACGACGCATGCGGTGTAGGACTGGGTCGCAGTAACGCCCTCGACTGTCGCGCTCGCCATGAGTTACCTGACTGCCCCACGCTCGAGACCAGGCCACTCGGCAACATCGCCCTCCCCGCTCCGCCAGACATCGACCGCATCCAATGGCTCCTCCAACCACTCGAACCAGTACCCGCCGAGCCGCTCCAGCACGCAGTCGAGCAATGCCTCCAGCGGCTTTGGCTCGCTGTCGCACCGGCGCGGGCTGAGCGAGGCGACTGCCCTCTCACGCCCGCGCACAGAGGACTACTTTGGCTCGGGCGAGACGGACCCTTCAGACACGTTTATGAGCATGCGGAAAGCGCTGCGACCGCTGCAGCAGGCACCTTCGAACCCGCCCTCGCCCGAGAAGCAGAGCCCATCGTCACCTGACAAGTACATGCGACCGACGACGCCCGTATATCCGCCATCGCCCGAAAAGCTCCTACGCCCCGCAACATTCTCGAATCCGCCATCGCCAGAGAAGCTCCTGCGCCCCGCGAGTGCTAGCCCGACCCGAAGCTCCAGCCACCTGCGATCACATAGTGTCGAAAACCTCTACGCCCCATACGATGGCTCCACCTCGCCGACCGCCAAACCGCGCCCGCTATCGCTAGCAGTATCGCGAAACGACTCCGTACGCGCGCCCACCCGCGACCACTCGTCCCGACCGCTGTCAACTCACCTGGAACGACCGGAACTTAAGAGCTTCCAGAAGTCATCCACGGGACATCTCCGAACTCTATCCAAGTTCGCCGAGGCTGGAAGCGATGAGGACTTCGCCATCAAGTCCCCGGAGCAGCAGGTCGTGGGTCTCAACGGACGGAGAAGGTTGCAGCGGCTAGAAACACCACAAAAGACGGCGTCCACTTGGTCAAGTCGGAATTGGATGGACCAACAGCGCCAGTTCTTGCAGGCCTACGAATATCTCTGTCATATCGGAGAAGCCAAGGAGTGGATGGAAGACATCATCGAGACGGACCTCCCGCCTGTTGTTGAACTGGAGGAGGCACTGCGAAACGGCATAACACTAGCAGAGATTGTTCAGTCAATCAAAGGACAACCGCTGCGCATATTCCGCGACCCGAAGCTACAGTACCGGCACTCTAACAACTACGCGCACTTCTTCAAGTTCCTGTCTGAAGTCGAACTCCCCGATCTCTTCCGCTTCGAACTGGTCGATCTCTACGAGAAGAAGAACGTGCCCAAGGTCATCTACTGCATCCACGCGCTCTCATGGCTTCTGTTCCGAAAAGGCATTGTCGACTTCCGAATTGGCAATCTAGTCGGTAAACTCCAGTTCGAGGACCACGAGTTGGAGGCTACACAAAAAGGTCTGGACAAGTCTGGGGTTAGTATGCCCAACTTCTCAGGCATGCAAGCCAACTTCCAAGTCGAGCCGGAACCGGAGCCAGAACCAGAACCAGTGGAATCTGAGGAAGACCGCATTGACCGCGAGCTTGGAGAGAACGAGGACATCATACTAGATCTCCAGGCTCAGATGCGCGGTGCTCTCGTTCGAATTCGCCTCGGGATGGTGATGCAGGAGCTCTGGGATCATGAGCACCTCATCGTAGACTTGCAGGCACGCATCCGTGGTGACTGGGCTCGACAAATCTCCACCTACCGCATGGACATGCGCCGTTTCGCAGTTACTCTGCAAGGTGCAGCGAGAGGCTTCCTGGTTCGATCGAGGCTTCAGGGTGAAGAACAGTTCTGGCACGCCAATGAGGCCCAGGTCTTGAAGGTGCAGAACCTGTTCCGTGGGCGCAAGGCCAGAGCGCAAGTTCAGTACACCAAATCGAAGATCGAGCGACACGAACACGGCATACGGCAATTCCAAGCAGCCATCCGAGGAGCGCTGGAACGACTACGTGTGTCCGACCGATACGAACAAACCCGCGATACCGAACCATCCGTTATGCATGTGCAGGCTATGATTCGTGGAGCTCTTCTACGCCAGCAAGTCGATCGGGAATGGGCTGAGCTACAACAGAATGAACCTGAGGTCGCGCAACTCCAAGCCGTCGCAAGAGCAATGCGTGTCCGCCAGTCACTGCGTGCCGATCAGGAAGGTCTTCGTCAACACGAATCTATGATCACAATGTTGCAGTCAACTGCCCGAGGTCTTCTTGCTAGGAAGAAGGACGCCGCAATGCAGAAGAAGTTGGTAAGCACGAATGTCAATTGGTCTGGTCTTCAGTCCCAAGTTCGCGCCAATGTCTTGAGAAACTATGTCAGGCAGATCCACGAGGCGCTTCAAGCCGAAGTACCTCAGATCACCGATTTACAAGCTGTCGCAAGGGGTGGCACCATGCGTGCAGAGATCACTGAGATCCTCACGCTTCTGCACGATCAAGAAGACAACGTTCTTTCGCTTCAGTCACACATTCGCGGTTTCCTTTCGCGACAGAAGCACTTTTCTGATCTTCAGGCACTTCAGGCGCAAGAACCCACCATTCTAGACCTCCAATCGGCTTGCCGAGGCTTCATGCAACGCCAACGGACCTACGAGACTCTTTGCGAGCTCAATGCTCAAGAGCCCGAAACCGTCGATCTTCAAGCCGTGGCACGTGGTATGCTGCTCAGGATGCAAATCGGTATGCAGCTTGGTCAAGTGGAAGAGCACGAAGATGCGATTGTCGAGCTTCAGACCCTGGCGCGCGGTTTGATGATCCGCCAGAAGTTTGCAGAGAAGCAGCAGTTCTACAAGGAGAATATGGAGAAGGTCATCAAAGTGCAGAGCTTCATCCGTGGTCGTCAACAAGGTGAAGCCTACAAGAGCTTGACCAGTGGCACAAACCCTCCAGTGTCGACTGTCAAGAACTTTGTGCATCTTCTTAACGACAACGACATCGACTTTGATGAGGAGATTGGTAGGTCGCTCTTTGATTACTATAGTCATGTCTTACTAACGGAATGTCAGAATTCGAGCGTCTTCGTAAGACTGTAGTACAGCATGTGCGCCAGAACGAGCTCGCCGAGCAGTACGTCGATCAACTGGACATCAAGATCGCGCTTCTCGTGAAGAACAAGATCACCCTTGACGAGGTTGTCAAGCACCAGAAGCACTTCGGCGGCAACGTCGGCACACTGCTCAGCAGCAAGGACATCTCGTCAAAGGACCCCTTCGATCTCAAAGCGCTCAACAAGAACTCGCGCCGGAAGCTGGAGCAGTATCAGGAGCTTTTCTTTGTTCTGCAGACGCAGCCTCAGTACATGGCGAGACTCTTCAGGCGCGTTCGTGAACAAAATCTCGCGGAGGGTGACATCAAGCGCATCGAGCAGCTGACCATGAGTATGTTTGGTTTGGCCCAAAAACGCAGAGAAGAGTATTGGCTGTTGAAGCTGCTCACAAGATCGCTAAAGGAGGAGATTGAGGGCTGTGCGAACCTCCATGAGTACCTTCGTGGCAACTTCTTCTGGTCCAAATTGTTCGCCAACTACGTCCGGTCACCGCGCGACCGAAAGTTCCTCAAAGATGTTCTTGGAACTGTCATTCGTGAGAATATCATTGAGAATGAGCACCTGGACCTGGAGAGCGATCCGATGCAAATCTATCGTTCCGCCATCAACAACGAGGAGCTCCGTACTGGCCAAAGTAGTCGTCGCGACCCGAATGTCTCGCGAGATGTAGCACTCAAGGACCCCGAGACACGTGGTACTTTCATTCACAACCTGCAAGATCTTCGCGATGTTGCTGACCAGTACTTTACGATGTTCGAAGAGGTACTCCACCGGATGCCATATGGTGTGAGATACATCGCACAGCAGATGTTCGAAGAACTACGCTTGAAGTTCCCCTACGAGGCGCAAGAGCAGCTTCTACAAATCACCGGCTACTGGGTATGGAAGGCTTACATTCAGCCTGCTCTATTGCAACCTCAGCACTGGGGTGTGGTGGATCGTGGCCTGTCGCCAGTGATGAACAGAAACCTTGGAGCTGTTGCCAAGGTCCTCAGTCAGATTGCCGGCGGGAAGCTGTTTGGTGGAGACGATCTTTACCTGCAGCCTCTTAACAGCTACATCACCGAAGCCATCGATCGCCTACAAGACATCTGGTCGAACATGATCAACGTCCGTGCCGCCGAAGCTCAGTTCGAGATTGACGAGTTCAACGACTTGTTTGCAAGAACCAAGCCAACACTTTACATCAAGCTCGCAGACGTATTCGCCATTCACAACCTCGTCATCGAAGATCTACCAAGTTTATGCCCCTCTCAAGACGATCCACTCCGTGAGATTGTCCGTGAGCTCGGTAGCGCCAAGAACAACGAGAACGAGCTTCTGCACGTCAGCTCCAGCGAAATCACATTGACCCTGAACCCCAAGTACCATGAGCAAGAGGGTAAGTTCTTCCTCCACTTGCAGTTCCCACTTACTGACTTTTCTAGACCCCGACTCTGCAATCAAATCCCTCTTCATGGAGACCAAGCGCTACGTACTGTACATCATCCGCATCCAAACCGGCGCCAACCTCACTGAGATCATGTGCAAGCCGGTTACCCCCGATGACGAGAACCGCTGGGACGCTCTCGTCCGCGAAGAGATCATCGCGCAGCGGAAAGATCGTTCGCGGAAACAGAGCAACGTAGTCCGATCCTCTGCCGCCTCAACTTACACGCAGGATATGGGCTCCAACTCTGTACTTGATCTTGACTACCCCACACTCAAGCAATACTGTCTGGAGAACATGGTACAACTCCAACGCGCAGGCCGCATCTCGCACACCAACAACTACCAAGACCTACTCAACGCCATCGCGGTCGACATCCGCACCAAGCACCGAAGACGTATCCAACGCGCCAAGGAATTAGAGGGAGTACGCACTACATTGGCCGCACTCGACGAGAAGGCACATTTCCTAGAGTCGCAACTCAAGTCCTACAACGACTACATCGAACAAGCCATGGTAACGCTGCAATCGAAGAAGGGCAAGAAGAAGTTCCTCCTTCCCTTCACCCGCCAATACAATCACCAGCGTGAACTAAAGAACAGCGGTCGCGAGTACCGCTTCGGTTCCTTCAAATACTCCGCCCGCAACCTGGCCGAGAAGGGCATCCTCATCTCCTGGTCTGGATACCACGAGCGACAATGGGACCGCATGGACATCACCATCTCCAGCAACCAAACAGGTATCTTCGAGATCCAAGGTTCTCAAGGTTCCATGATGATTCCCGGTGCATTCGCCGAGGTGCCTCTGGACGGCCTCCTCCAAGCGCAATTCGACAACCACCAATTTATGAATCTCTTCGGCGAAGGTGCTCGGGGTGGCGCGGCTGCCGGCGACGGTGTCGCCAGAGTCAACGTTAATCTGTTTTTGCATTTGATCTTCAAGAAGTTCTATCGGGATGAGTAACGGCATGCATGCAACGGCGGTGTTTGATGGTGAAAGATGGGGTACCGTGTTATACCTTTTTCTTTTTCTGCTTGTTGTTTCTGCATTTCATGGATGGTTAGGAGGACGGTGTTCTCTGTTTTTTGTTGGTTACGACCATGATGATATCGCTCGTCGCTTGACGCTTCTTCTTCCTCTTCTTTTCTCTTTTTTCTTTTGGAATGATACATACATATCCTAGCATAAATGCATCTTACATAATTTGTACTCAGAGTGTTATCGCCTGTTGCATGTGAAGACCCAGCTTTCCATCCAACGTCCACGGGTGTGTCAGCGGACACTCCAAGAAAGGGATGCACGCGAAGCGTGTGTGGCGCGTGACGTCATAGCTTAGCGGTTACCCTGTCTTCTTCGCGGTTGTCAACTACGTCGTGCAAATCCATCATCCAACGGCCTATACGACATCCCCGAGTCTTTCCATCCGTGTCGATATCGGCCTGAATAATGCTGACAATGCTGAGCTCACCTGGAGTAAAAGGCTTCGATGGACATCCGGTTTTTGAAGCCTACAAATGCCCACGAAAGCTTCGTCCGACCAGTACGCAAATCGTCACGATAACTGTGGACACAAGCAAACGGCAAGGAGGATGGACCAGTATACCAGGGGCCCCTTAAGGTAGGCACTCTTCAGACACGGTTGAGCATAAGAGGTGATCATGAAACGTTGAAATGATGCTAGTAACAGGAAAACTACGCAATACTCGAGACACGCATACAAGTACATCCCAATGCAACCGCAACTGAATACGCCCCAGCAACTGCCATAGGCAGGGAGATTACCCAAACACCGACCCAAGCCTTCGTTAATGCTTCTAGATGGAGTTTTCCAAAGGTTTTGAGAATGAGACAGATGCACAAGAGAATAACCTGGCGCTAGAACATCGCCAAATCGAAAAGAACAGAGTGCAACTAGTGAGCAACGAAAAGCGAAAAAGTCGTTAGAAGCCCCAACGGTGGCGTCTCCAACCACCTAATGCCCCAATTAGCAAGAGGTAAATCAACGCCAGACGCTCTTAGAATTAGGCATGAGGCTACCTCTGGACGAAGAACCACTAGTGATCCGTACAGGCGCTCGCGCATTCAAGCTGGGTGGTGCTTCCCGAGGTCGATCGTCACCGACGTTCGCCAAGGTAGTGCGCCTTACAGCGCTCTTCATTATGGGCGTAACCCGTGGGCTGAGTACGCTGTTCTTCCAGTCAGCCTCGTGGACAGACTTGACCATGCGACGTGCTGCACCCGCGGAGAGAAGGGAGTTCTCGTTGGGCGGACTACCAATAGTCGCTGCTGTCGGACTACGACGACGATGCGCTCGGTTCACAGGTACAGATCCACCGTTCGTGGAAGAACGACGCTTGATTGCGTGTCCGATTTGTCGGGCATCTGACGACGTCCATTTCTCTCCCTCTGAACTGGAGTGGCCACTGTCTCCTTCTCGCGCGGGGCCCGACGAGGCGTTCTCTACATTGCTTAAGGATGAAGTGCGAGCGTTGTTGTAGATGTCGCGGAGAGGCGACGCGCCATCGGAATCCGAGCCATATGCGTTGTTGGGACGAGATGTGGGGGATCCGTCCGAACGTTTAGACAGCGCGCCGACCGCAAAGCGCGATGAGCCCTTCAAATCTACAGAGGCTTTTGGTGGTGTAGGGATAGGCGAAGAGCCACCGCTTCCATCGTATTTTGGTATAGGGATGCCTGTCGAGTAAGTCGGTGCTGGCACTGGGGTGGAAGCATGTGTTGGTGTTCCCGCTAGGTGTTCTGGTGTTTTCTGGAATTCCGCAAGTGTACCATTCTCGGTGTCGTCCCTCCAGCGTACCCCCCGCTTCGTCTTTGATGGAGATTTCTTCTTCTTCATCGGCGAGAACTGGACGCTCTTTCTGGCTCCTGCCATCAACTTTCGGCGTGGTGATGACTTCATTGGCGATGATGTGAGATGCGGCGCGTCCGCCAGTGTTGGCAAAGCAATTGGTCGCATGGGAGACGGCTCCATGATGTTCACTGGCTTCCTCCTTTTTGGTGTGCCTCTGTGGCTTGGCTCGAAGAACTCCGTGACTGGCAGGCCACCGTCTGGCCGAATAACCTGCGAAGTCGCGTTTGTACAAGAATTCATAATCTTCGTAAGCAGCTTCCTCGCCGCTTCGACTGCTTGGGCTTCATCCATTTGGGTGATCTGGCTTAGGATTGTGACGGTCTCGATGTGCGCCTGTACCAACACCTGGACGATGGCAGCATCGCCGCCTTTTTCCATGTCCAACAGAGCATTGAGTTGTTCGCGATCCGCGTTGGCTTTGAGGAGCTCGTACTCTCTTGTCAGGTTGGCAGCATCATGGCCGTCAGCATTGCCGTCCACCTCCGCCAGACCCTTCAGTCCAACATGCAGCGCTGTGTCCATTTTGCTCGTCCATACGGTACGCTCCAATCGCCTATGGCAATGTTGTCGCGTTTGTTCGAGTTCTGCGGATATTCCGACTGCGGTATCTCTCATTGCTGTAACTTGAGCGGGCATCTCCTCGTTTTCGCGAACATCCTTTACGTTATCGAATGCCGCGATCCATGCCGAAATCATCGAGATGCGCTTCTCGGCCAGCTTCAAGGTCTTGGACATATTCAACCGATCCCGACGGTCGGGCTCAGAGTCCGCATAAGCCTGGCGCAAGCGTACCACAGCGTCTCGCAGGATGCCATCCTTCTTTTCGCTCTGCTTCTGGAACTTGACCAAGGCGCTTCCTTCGAAATCTTTCTGCTTCTTCATCAACTCCTCAATCAAGTGTCTCTGTTCATCGATCTTGACAAGGTAGTCCTTTACGTGGCGGTTGACATTGTATACGTTCTTGGTGACCTTGGTCTGGATGTTCTTCGCGCGATTGGCGTAACGCAGGGTGTTCTGCGTCTCATCGAAATGCGCGCTTGATGGACTAACACAGACTATCATGACAGTTTTACAGTTTCCACCGAGAGAGAACTTGAGCAATCGCGTGAGTTTCGAGTTGCGGTATGGGATGTGGTTTCGCTTTCGGGGATCACATAGGGCGTTGATACAGCTTCCCAGCGCGAGCAGGGATTTGTTGATGTTGGCACCCTCCGTCAGACGCTCTCCACGGTTCTTCGTAGCGCTCGCACGCTCACTACCTGCCAAGTCGATGATGCTGAGGGTAGCCATTGTGTGGGGTTCGTTGACCGAGGCATTGCGGTCCTTGGAGGACACGTTGATCTGAAGTACGGCGTGGGATCGGGAAGAGGTAGCGTTCGCTTCGGTAGGTGACATAGTTCGGTACTCGTTGCCGCGGACAATAATATCCATGACTTCTTGGACCTGTGGTTGTTAGACGCCTGTCGTGCAGTGTGTCCCTCCTACTTACGCTCTGTGGTCGGTGGCTGGAAAGACCAGCGACAGATACAGCCTGGTTGGCATCCTCGCGAAGCATCAGGGGTTGTTTACTGCCGCCCTCTACAAGCAAGTCGCGAATTGTCTCGTTGTAGATTTCCAGATAAGAGAGCGTGATCTCGGTGACCTTTTCATCTTGTATGTCCTGAATCTTCTCGAACAGTTCTTGCATTGTCAAAAAGATAATGCCGGGCTGCTGCGATGTTCCACTGTTGAAAGGTTAGTCCTCCTGCGAGTAACTAGCGGTGTACATGAACATACGTGATAGTATGTGTCTTTCCGCAACCTGTGGCGCCATATGCAAATACAGTCGCGTTGTATCCATCCAGCACACTGTCCAGCAGGGGCTTCGTCGTGGCTTCGTATACATCGCCCTGGGAGGTAGTGTCGTCGAAGACGCGGTCGAATGCGAATGTCTGGTCCTTTGATCGCTTGCCCTGGGGTCCTATTGTTGATCGTCCAAACCGTTGAACAGCGTTGTCTTCTGGGGGGTCGAAGATTCTGGTATAGGTCAGCCCTCATGCCTTGAAATGATACGTGACGTCTCATACAGGCACTTCTCGTCCATGACCTTGATGACAGGCCGGATGCCCTTGTGGAGCTTCGGCGCTGGCAAGCCCGCCAGCGAACCGTCTCCGAGGAACAGCGTTTGGTCATCGTTCCTCGTGACCTGGGCTGCCTCTCGGATAGTGAAAGGGCGGACTCGTACGGTGACGGAGATGGAAGACGCGCCCGCGGCGGCCATGATTGCGCCCAAGAAATGAAAAAAGTAGGTCAATCGCACTGCGCAGCCTCCTTTGAAAGCGTGGGGAACAGCCGCGAGCGAGGGTCTGGTGTTGCGGGCTGGAGTGCTCAATGACGATGTTCCAGCCGGAACTTCTGTTATGGGACGCACGGCCGCTGGTAAACAGACAGGGATCTAAATGCGGCAACCACGACCCTGCCGCCAAGAATGCCCTCTTATCCCCACAATTTCCGACGTGGCTGCGACACCACACGCCACATCACCTCTGTCCTGCCAACGGGTGCACCCGACTGTCTTGCTACCATGAATGCGAACTTCGCCGACTGTGCGATCCCAGAAAAGTACCACCATTATCCTCCCTGTTTGGCAAGCCCTACTCGCTCGTGTCCTTGGTCCTGAGTTGCGTAAAGGGGCAAGTGGAGCATCACAGCATGTGGAGAGTGAAATGAGAGATGCGCATCTCATAAAAGGATTCAACTATCATGCAAACATCAAACATGCGTCCGGCATATCTTCGTAAATTCCATTCCCCGACTAACACCGCCTCCACCTCAAATCCTCAACCCGCACCACCCATGGCCCGTTCACACTAATCCAGCTGATCCAATGTCTCGGCCTACATCAACCGCAATCAGTTTCTACTGCTTGGGTGGTGTGCACTTCTGCCACTGCACGTACACGACTTGGGTGAATTTGAGATCGGTAGAGTCAGTGGTGAGGAGGCCAGTGGCGCTGGCGTTGCTGCTGGTCAGGCGGACCTGCGAGTTGATGTTGAGCATGCCGTTGGTGCCGCATGGCGCCCATACAACCGAGGTGCTGTCCGCCTCGTCGTGCTTGAGGTAGTCGCCGTTGGTTGGCCCGTCGAACTTGTACTCAGTCGAGGTCTATTTCGGGTATCAGCATATCTGGTCCACGCCACTGGAACTTGAATAGATCTTACCTGAGCAGTGTCTCCGGAGAAGTAGTAGGTAGACTTGAGAGTGCCAGAGACGCCCTTCTGGATGGCAGAGTAGCCACGGTAGTCGGCGGACAGAATGGAGTACTGGAAGCCTCCTGGGTACTCAATGTCGACGTTCAGCTGGCAGTTCTTGCGCTGCTCAGTAACGGCGATGCCGGGGCCGATCGAGGCGATATACGCGTCGAAGATGAGGGTCATGACAGTCCTGTCACTGTTGATCTGGGAGCTCATGGTGCCTTGCGGGCAACCAGTTCCTCCATAGCTGACACCGCGAATCTTGACCTGTGTTGCGTGAGTTGATCGTTTCGGAAATTTCCATCTAAGTTTCTCGTACCTGACCGGGTGGTGGGGCATCACCGAGCTCGACATTGGGGAACGCAGGGGCTGCTGCCGCGAGGGGAAGGAGAGCAAGGAGCCACTTCATGTTGATAGTTTGGAAAGATGGTCTTCGGAGAAGGCTAGATGGAGAGCTGATGATGTGGTAGATGAGACCGAGAGTAGAAGCTGGATGAGGATCATGGAAGGGAATATGGACCAGGTTATATACCAGTCCCTCGGCGCCAGCCCTTTACCTTTGATTGTCTTAACCACTACCGCGGCAACACCATCTTGGGCGATATCTACAGTCCGACCACGATAACAGCTGCCAAGTGCCAATGGCACTATCGAGTACGATTGGACCGGCGGCCCGCTCGTGCTCATAGGTCCAGAATCGCAGAAGTTGCTCAGCTGAGTTCGTGTTGTCCGCTTAGCTGAAATATTGTTCCGTGTGGATACATTCTGAGCCAGCCTCCAGGCTAAGTGTCGGTATCTGGGGTATGTGATAGTCTCGTTCCGCCGTGCATCTCGCTTCCAGCTGCAATCCTAACCCGAATCACAGCAACGGAGCATCTTCATTTGAGTTTTCCGGGCGCGAGGAGATTGAACCCTGAATCGTGGCGGCTCTTTGAATATCGTACGTCTGCGCCACCAGGTGGTGCAGTATGCGTGAAACTCTCGGAATCACCAATGCCAATGTCTTTTGGCGAGGTTTGCTGACATGCGAGTATCACGAATTCTTGCACAACTTGGTGGCGCCGTATGCAACCTACCCGGAAACCGAGTGCCGGCGGTACAGCTGCTGAAACTAAAAGCACACCCGTCGCGTGGGCATATAGATTCTCTTGATAGCGAATACGAAACCCAGACTCGCGGTCAACGAGGTATACCGTGGCCATTTCATATCAGATGACGGCTAGGGTACCAAAGTCTTTTTGCACAAGCGAGTCGCTGTGAGTTTGAGCCGTTTCCTCGCATAGGTTTTGGCCAGCCCAGTGGATGTAGATATGAAAGCGAGATGAGTCGAGCGTATTTGCCTGGGGTGCAGAACTCAGAATAGAAACGCCGGGCCTGGATGCTGGGTATAGACAGTCCACGAAGCTGACCGAGAAGCAAACAAGCTCATCCGGATATTGTCTTTCATCTATAGATCCTGTATGTAATGCAGCAACGGAACATGTGCGGAAGCGAAGACTGAAAATAGTTTCCCTGCCTGGAAGGAGCGGCATAGTACTGCGAGGGTATCGTGGACGTCCAATTCAAAAGATCTGGAGAAGTGAGGAGTTCTTGGCGCGTAGATTAACCTTATATTAAAGCTTGTCGTTCCATCGGTGCTCGAGGCCCTGCCTTGATCAATTTTAGCGAACGCGATTTGCTGCCCTTGCAGATGTGAGGTCTAGAGATGCATCTAAAAATAATCTTAGAAGAGTTAGTCAAGTGCATGCATCAAGCAGTGTTCGACGCACGTGGTGACTCGGAGCGACGCCACGTCCAAGGATGCATCGTATGAGCCTAGATTCAACTACTGCCGGTTCAGCAACGCGGGTTGTAGCCGGTGCAAGGCTTTCAGGCGAAATAGATTGAGAATTGATTACGCGCATCGTGTCGGGGTGATTCGACCAAAGCTGTCAGCCGGACCTGACTTGGAGGGTAGGACTATGGGACTGTCAGTCAAGTGCGAAAACAGCAAGCTGACTGTGTATGCTTGATACACGACATTCGTAAAACTGTACGTGCAACTATGAGCTGAGAAGGCGTTCGGTACTACAAGAGAGGGAACGAAGAGATCTCTCCATGACACTAACGCGAGTGTAATAGAATCCACGTCCCGGTCCCGCCGCTTATACGTCCCATTTCACTCCAGCCTACTGCGCAGTGTTTTTCCGAGAGCGCAGGATGGGTCCGCTGGGACATAGCCGAAATTTCCAAGAGCATGTCCTTCGAATAGGCAATGCTACGGCCATGGATCAAGTAGCAAAGAAGCAGGACATCATGCAAAGAGCAGTGCTGGAGGATTCGAGCCTGTGTTGATGCCGGAAGGCTGCAGACATCGGCCGCGACTTGTCCGGGTAAAGACACGTAGCGGGGCGGGCAGAACGGCGGCACGCGAATCTCGTCAGATAAAACAACACTGCGACGCGTCAAAGACAGCGTGCACTGCTGTTTAGGAGGACCGTAATGTGTGGGAATATGTGATCAGTAAGATGCACGAGTCGGGCGTTCCTATCTTCGCGAAGGAGCGACCCCGCCGCCACCCATGTGGCTGAAGCGTGGCCGTGGACCCTTCGATTTGTCACGCCAAATGATGGCATCATCGCCGCGGTCCATTGCCCTTTTCCCAATCGAAGCGGCAAACTTGCGATACATAATAACTCATCAGCAAAGTAATTCTCTCCTTCTTACAACATATACATCACCACCACCAAACTGAAGCTCCTCACGCTCTTCCTTTTGGTCGTCACGTCTTACTTGTCCATGTCCTTTCTGACTAAATTCTTTCGCCCCTTCAGCAGTATGTCGAATGCGCCCGCGCAACCCATGAACGTGCCTTCGGGTGCGCAAACCGCCACTGTCGCTGCCGGATGTTTCTGGGGTGTCGAGCACATGTACCGGAGAGAGTACAAGGGAAAGGGCTTGTACGATGCGAGGGTTGGATATATCGGTGGTGACACAGACAACCCAGGGTACAGGGCGGTATGCAGCGGACGCACTGGTCGTACGTATTCCTCGCTTTTGTTGCGCCACGAGGCGTGACGTGATCTCTGGCCATTAGCTGACTAGTAAACCAGATGCCGAAGCCCTCCAAGTCGTCTACGATCCCGAAAAAGTAACCTACCGTTCCCTCCTCGAATTCTTCTACAAGATGCACGATCCCACCACCTCCAACCGCCAAGGTCCAGACGTTGGCAGCCAATACCGATCCGCCATCTTTTACCACGATGCCGAGCAGGAGAAGATTGCGCGAGACGTTACCGACAAGGTGAACAAGCAGTGGTGGAAGGGAAGCGTCGCAACAGAGATCCTGCCTGCAGGGAAATGGTGGGATGCGGAACAGTACCACCAATTGTACTTGGACCATAACCCGGGCGGCTACGAGTGTCCGAGCCACTTCTTGAGGAGTTTCCCGCCGCTTTCTGACTAAGTTGGGATAAGATATAATGCTATATACGCATCCAATCTAGAATGACATGTCTCACGGCGAAAGACACCTCGTTCCAATTGTGGCGAACATTCTGAAAGCCTTGATGACTATGATGAGATATTCGTATATGTATGCTATCGAATATGTCTGTCTATGACGGCGGCATAACCTCAAACGTCTGCGCAACCTCCTTCTCCCACGACAAGCGGTCCTTGCCAAAGATCTCCGCACCAGGCTTGAAGTTCTTGACACCTTCGTCCAACAATCCTGTCCTTAGGACAATGCTGTCGGGGCCGAGCGCCTCTTGCTCGTGGTACACGTGTGAGGTGCAGTTCTTGCAGTAGAACTGAGGAATCATTAGTAGATGCTCTTTTGTCAACTTTCATGGATAGTCGAAGGGACGACATACGCAATGAACGCTCTTTCCAGAGTCACCCTTGTATGTGTATTTGCCTAGATCATCGCCCTTGGTGATTTTGAGGGCTTTCTTGGGGATGATCTGATTGAGCGTGTACGTGGAGCCGGAGAGCTCTTTGCAAGTGTTGCAGTGGCTAGTCGATTGTTAGCTTGATCCTGCAACGAATTGTTGTTATAGGAACAGAATGACACTACTCACCATAGGATGTGTGCCTGCTGATCTTGCTGCAGGGTGGCAGTCCACTCTGTCTGCTTGCAATGGCAATGTCCCTTGAAGTCCGTCATGATGATCTGATTGGTCCTCCTAGTTATCCGTATTGAGTTTAAATGTCAAAGTATGTAAGGGAGGATGGACAACAAGGTATTCGAGAAGCGGTAGACATTTATATAAAGCCTACCTTGGACCCAGCGCTCGTTGCTTAGCTGGATTCCCCGCCCCTCCACCCATTTAGCGTGGTCCCTCCCTCATGCGGTCTGGAAATCCCAGCGTATCGGCAGCTGTGTTCTGCATCCCGATGCGGGTATTTGTCAAAGGATTGTTGCATTAGCGGCATCATGGTACATGATATCAGGGATGACGTTCTATGTGCTCACGGTTTATCAGTCGGGAGTTGACGCGTCGACGTGTCCCGGCTCTTAACTTCTAGGTCTATGCAAGTCCGGCAACTAGGCTTTGGGCTATACTATGCGGCTCAGGATTGTCTTTCTAAGATAGGAAGAGTGATGATTCGGAAGTAGTGGTCGCTTGGGGCTGCATGAGGGGTAGCATGAGACTTATGTTGCGATCAACAACGCGAGCCGCAATGACGTAAGCGGGGCAGCTAGCTACTCTGGCACTGGCTGGAGAATGCATCCGATGAACCTTGGAAATGATGTAGAAAGTGACGTAGTTAGATTTGGTTGGAATTTGAGTTCTGATGGTGATGGCGAAGGGCTTAGCGGGCTGTGGATGGAAGGAAAGAGCCTCCCTTGACAATTCCCAGGCTGGCGCGATCAGGCGCGTAAGTTTCGCGCTTGAGCGACCAGCGCGCTGTCTCATCACTTGTACCCATGCACAACATGCTTTCAGATTCTGTGTCGCAATCAACTATTCTTCTGCGATACAATGCCCTGGCTTGTTTCTTTGGTTAGCTGTGCAGGTCGAATGCAGCACGGCCAACCTCCTCACCAATACATCCTTACTGACCTTCTGGCAACGGAAGGAACGGCGAAGTTCGATTTCGACCAAGCGCGAAGGACATCTGTATACATCTAAATCACTTTGACTACACTGAGGATCAGTTGAAGTCGTCTCGGAATAGCACCATGACTCCAGCTCCCATCTTTTCATGGCGCCATACTATCACAAAACCACCAATGCTCAACCATACCTTCTGATGTGAATTTAGACTGCTTTCTCATTCCAAGTTTATGACCAACGAATGCGCCCAGGTTTGCGAAGCTTACTGCGACTAGCCCGTAGCTTATTTCCCCGCATTCCAGCGAAGATCCAGGAGATCGTATACCTCATCTATTCCCGGACCGGAAAACCATATGGGCGGCTCGGCGTAACGCATGCCGAGCGCTCTATAGTACACGGATTGGTGTTGAAAATCTTCCAAGAACATGTAATAGGAAGGCACAACCTGCTGCATCTTGAGGAAGACTTGAGTCGGTACAATTATGCGTTGGCTTACACCTTTAGGGACCATTGTTACGTTGGCGATACTACCTTTGTATGCTCTTGCTGCAACCTGTTGGCGGGACACGGAATGCAGCGGACCTAGTGAAGCCGCATTTTCAGGTACCTATTCCATTAAATTCGCACTCACTCTTGCACTACTGATCAACCAGGGCCCTGGAACTCCAATATCTACGCCCCGTCATCGCGAACTGTCCGTCCTAGATCAGTATTTACCATCCGCGACCGTCATCCAGCAAGCTATCCGCGTCTCGTCGTCCTCCGTGGCAACGGGACGAATGTTATTTTCGATTTCGGTATCGAAGTCGGTGGCATCGCTTCTATCTCATACACCAGTAACGGGACCGGTGCTATCGGCCTCGCGTTTTCCGAAGCCTCGACATGGGTAGGTGAATGGTCTGATGCATCGAACGGGAAGTTTGCTGGTCGCGATGGAGCATTGTATGTCAACATCAGCACTACCGGCCCAGGCACGTACACGATGCCAGATGAGGTGATGCGAGGAGGTTTTCGGTATATGACGGCTTTCCTTGTCACGGACAGCGGTACTTACGTCAATGTCACGGATGTGCAGCTTGAGATAAGCTTCCAGCCTACGTGGTCGAACCTAGAAGCTTATCAAGGGTTTTTCGATTCCAACGATGAACTGCTGAATAGGATATGGTATGCAGGCGCATATACGCTCCAAACTAACGCCGTACCCACCAACACGGGACGCTGGGTCCCCATGCTCGCGAACGGGTGGGCCAACAACGGCACTCTGGGTCCAGGCGATACCATCATCGTTGATGGAGCGAAACGAGACCGTGCCGTATGGCCAGGCGACATGGGCATTGCTGTTCCCTCCACCTTTGTCAGTACCGGGGATCTCGCCAGCATTAAGAACGCACTGCAAGTCATGTTCGACTACCAGAATCCGGATGGTTCATTCCCTGAAGCTGGCCCGCCGCTTTTACAGCAAAACAGCGATACGTATCATATGTGGACAATGATCGGTACCTACAACTACATGCTATACACGGACGACGCAGCCTTTGTGCAGAGGAACTGGGCCAAGTACCAAAAGGCTATGGATTACATATACGCCAAAGTCCAAGTCGAGACATCTGGTCTCCTCAATCAAACCGGCACCAGGGACTGGGCGCGCTGGCAAACTGGATTCAACAATACGGAAGCAAATGTCATTCTATACCACACTCTGAAAACCGGTGCTAAACTCGCTACATGGCTCAACGAAAGCAGTTCCAACAATTTAGTAGCAACTTGGACGTCGCGCGCCACCGCCCTTCAAACAGCCATCCTCACCCACTGTTTCGACTCCACCTACGGCGCCTTCCGCGACAACGCCACACTCACCACCCTCCACCCCCAAGACGCAAACAGCATGGCCATCCTCTTTGACCTCATCCCACCCTCCTCCCAAACCGCTCAAGACATCTCCACAGCGCTCACAAAGAACTGGACGCCCATCGGCGCCGAAGCCCCCGAACTCCCCGGCAACATATCCCCCTTCATTTCCAGCTTCGAAATCCAAGCCCATTTCACCGTCACCAACCAAACAGGAACAACCCGTGCCCTCGAACTCATCCGCAGAAGCTGGGGCTGGTATGCTAACCATCGTAACGGTACTGGTTCCACGGTTATAGAAGGGTATAGGACGAATGGGACGTTTGGGTATAGACAGGAGAGGGGGTATGGATACGATCCGAGTTATGTGAGTCATGCTCATGGGTGGAGTTCGGGGCCTACGTCTGCGCTTACGGAGTTTGTGGTTGGACTGAGGGTCACGGAGCCGGCGGGGAGGAAGTGGGTTGTTGAGCCTAGGTTTGGGGATCTGATAAGGGCGCAGGCGGGCTTTGTTACGGGGCTGGGGAAGTTTAGGGTGGGCTGGGAGAAGGAGAAGGGTGGGGTTGGGTATGGGGTCGTGATTGAGACGCCGGTCGGAACAAATGGTGAAGTGAGGCTTCCGGTAGACGGGTTGAGTGGGAATGCGACGGTTGTAGTTGATGGGAGAGTTCTTGGCAAGGAGAATTACAAGGAAGAAGAGGGACGGGTAGTGTTCGATCTTGAAGGAGGGGTCTATAACATACGGGTTAGCATGTAGGGTTGTGCCTAGCAGGGCTAGGTGATGATTGAATTTATTCAGATGTCATCCTCAATCCACTTCCAGCAACTGATACCGACCGCCATGCTTGTCTAACGCATCTTCCACTCTCTCCATAATGGCGAGGACCTTCTCCTCTTCCAGTCTCCTTCCGACAACTTGTACAGCTACGGGCAGACCAGCCATCTTCTCCGCATCGTATAGCTTGTACGCGCCTTGCGCGACACCGTTCAATTTCTTGATGTTGAAGTCGGATGGCAGAGCGTCTTTGGCAGGATCGACGTGCGTTACGGGGATGATTCCAGAGGAGTAATCGAGCTAGATCTCGTTAGCAGAGGAATGATGGTATCGGGAAAGAGACTTACGAGATTGAACATGAAAGTGTAACCGCAGCTGCTGACTGCATCATGCATGCCACCATGAGGTACCGCAGGAGTCGCATTGGGTGGAGTGAGCATGACATCCATGTTGGCCTCCTCAGACCACCATTGGTAGAAATTCTGCTTGTACGCCTCGCGCTTGCCAGCGAGCTGCCAGTACTCGTGTGCCGACTTTGGATGCCAGTCGCGCAGCAAGCCAGCCCAGATTTCATCGCCCTTGACATACTTGACGTACAGGTAGTGCGCGTACTTGATGAACTTGGGCAGGCGCATGTAGTAGACCAGTTGCGCTGCACCCAGATCGTTCCACTCTCCCGTGCGGAAATGGCCCATGAATGTGTTGCCGCCATCGCTGAGAAGGAGTTGTGATGCTAGCTTGAGAGCTTCGTACGGCGAAGGGGGCTCGACATCGAAGACTTCGTGGCCTTCGGCCTTGAGTGCTTCGACTGTTTGGTCGAGAGCGCGCGCACATGCTGGCGAAGGGTCTGCGACGTGATCGGTTCGCATGACGCCTATGCGGAGCTTTGGCTTCTCTCGGAACTCGGTCTCGATATCCTCTCTCCATTCTAGCGGGTGGACGGTATAGTCGTATTTCCAGGGCTTCATCTGGATGAAGCTTCGCGTGAAGTAGGTCAAGTCATTCAACGTGCGCGCCATGGGACTAAAGACGGAGGGTATAGCTTCCTGACCCGACATGCTGGTGTTCATGCCGACTTTCGGCCATCGTCCCGTTGAGCACCGTATCGAGTAGCAGCCGGAGAAGTGTGCGGGTGCGCGGACCGAGCCAGCGACGTCTGATCCGATGCCAATGCGACTACCACCGAAGGCCAACAGTGCCGACTCTCCACCTGTTGAGCCACCTGGCGAGTATTTGTCGTTGTGAGGGTTCTTGCACTGGCCCCAGACGTCGTTGGTGGATTCGAAGGATAGGAGCGTGGTAGGGAGGTTGGTCTTGACGAAAGGCACAGCACCCGCATCCTTCAATATCTTGACCATGACTCCATCTTCCGTAGCAGGCTTCCCAGTGTTCCTCGAGTAACCGACAGAGATGTCAAAGCCCTTGACTTGTATAGAGTCCTTCAATGAGACGGGGATACCGGCAAGCGGCCCCTTCAAATTGACCTCTTTCTCCGCCCATTCTTCGGCTTCCGGGAACAGTATCTCCGTCACGCAATTCGTCTTCTCCTGCGCCTTTATCGCGACTTTGCCGTATGTGCGCAGGATGTCGACGGGGCTGGTGATTTGCTTGTGGACATCTTGGACGAGCTCCTGGATGGGTTTGCCGAGGATGGTGCGGTCTTGCGAGGATAGAGCGGACAGGTAGGGCGTGGGGAGTGTCGCGATCTTGGAGGCGCGTTCCGACTGCTTGCGCTTGCTGGTGGTGGAGAGTCAGCTTGTGGCATTGGCCGAGGTGTGGGGTGTCGGAAGCTTGGAGCAACTCACCAGTCGGCCTTGTGTTGTCTGTACTCCGAGAGACCCATCTTGAGGTTGCAATTGGGAAGATGCTACAGTGATCACAGAAGAAAGCTTCAGAAGAAGCCGTAAGGCCCTCGGGAACGGTTATCAGTCACATGTCGCGTGAGAGCCGCGAGTATGCGTCTGGCTATCTGGGAGCTGTGTCGCCTGGACCTGCCGCATTCGAGCTGACCCGGGCTGGATGCGGGGAGCTCCTATCATCCTCCCTTTCCAACATCAGAGAACAACCCCCATCTTCGGTGCTCGTACGCGACTTCTTGCGATATCCTGACTACGAGATGGTCTTGATCGGCTTGCACATATGCAGCATCGCGTAATTCGACCATGGGCGCGGCGAGCGCTGTACTAAACCGTCAGGCAGCCTTCCGGCACAACTCTTCAGCATGGACGCCTCACTTCCAAAGTCTCCATACCTTAACGCTCTTGACGCGGGCACCCATCTGAATCGCGCGTAAAGATCAGCTAACCAATGCCTACGAGATACCACCAATCCGCCAGCAGAGCATTGACGCATATCGTCGCGTTGTCCTCTCATCAGCGTACGCGTTTCTTCAGCAACGCCATCACCAAAGCACAGAACCATTTCTTCAAACATTGTTTCCACCTTCCTCGCATCTGATTGAGCCTCAACACTTTCCCAGCATAGCTCCCGCGCGCGAGGTAGGGCGGGAGGTCGATGTGGGACCGCGGAAGCTTGAACAACACCCGCAACAACACTTCTCACCCAGTCGATCTAGACGTCAAACTGTGGCTCCACATGCTTCAGGTACCGCGCAGATTCTACACACCTGAATGGCTTCCCCAGACTTGACGTTTAGGCTCGTCATGCTGTAAGCGCCTACGTGCATCAGTGCGGCAGCTCGGGCCATTTTATGAGATACCGCCGCTTCGCGCTCTCATTGGCTCCTCCAGCGACTACTCGAGATGCCATGAAACGACTGTGGTCCAGACACACCATGAGCAAGAATAGCAGCAATCTTGACTATGCCCTTTGCGATCTGTTGTTGAGATCGCAACCAACTCTTCGTTGTATAAGATGTGCTGGACGCAACGTCGTAGTAACTCATCACACGCATCATCAACCAGCTCATCACAACTCACTTCCTTTTCGTCTTTTTTTCTCTGTTTCCTTATTTCCTTGTTTCCTATCTGGGTCTCATTCATTCTCCATTTTCTACGAAATCACTCTCTCTTCTGCTGTGCAGACCGCTATCCATTCCTTGCTGCTTTAATCGCCTCGTCTGTCTACTTCGACATCACATCCTCAGCCTCATTCGCTTTTCGATAACCAACTTCAACCCGCCAATATGCCTGTCCCCAGCTACAACGCCATGCCTTTGAGCAAGATGTTCCTTGGCGCCCGTGTTCTCCAGGCTATCTGCATGATCTTGGTCATTGGCATCTGCTCCAACTTCATCCAGATGATTGTCACAACTGGTGTTGAGCCACCCAAAGAGTTCGTCGGTACTCTGAGCGTGGTATGTACTTTCCTCTACCATCACCGAATACTTCTAACATCGCTAGACATGCATCGCTGCTCTCTACATCATGGTCAGCGTAGGCTACTACTGGTCGCAAGCCAACCTCGGCCTCCTCGTCATGACCGGTGTCGACTCTCTCCTTCTCATCGCCTTCATCGTCTGCGCAGTCACTCTCGGAAAGCCCATGTCGTTCCTTAACTGCTACGTCATCGGCAAGTCATCCGCAGAGATCGATGCTCAATACGCCAACGCCTTTGTCACTGCGACAGTTGAGAACCTCAACAAGTCCACTTCTAGCTTGGGCCACTGGGCCGGTGTCACACGCAGCAACTGCTTCCAGGCCAAGACTGTCTGGGGTATGGCTATCGCTCTCTGGTAAGTTCTCATGCAACAAACTGTACCTGATACTCTGCTAACACGACTCAGCGTACTCTTCACCGTCTCATGCGCTCTTCTCCCCACTCTCTGGTACAAGAACAACATGAAGAAGCCCGCCAAGGCCGTCGAGGACGCCTAAACGCGAGGACCCTCACCATCGAATATGTCGAGCAAACGCGACGACTCAGCAAAAAAAGGAATGTCCTGTCAAGAGCGCTCTCTGCCAGTCTTCCACCCCCTCTATCACACCTATACTCATGTCTTTTCTTATCTTTTTGTCAAAACTATAAAAATAGTCTGCATTGCGAGGGAGTTTGGAGTTGTCTTATCTTGTTTCTGTCTTCTTCTTCAGACATTGAATGTCTATAATCCTAATGGATAGTTTTGGGCCTAGTCGCCTATACCAGAATCAATTACATTGACTTTGTGTATCAAATGCTTATCTTTGCTTAACGTGCTATTCTACTCAGTCTTTCCTGGCGCTGTTGATTCCCTCACTGGCAGCCTAATCGGTTAATCATCGCTGTCGTCATGTAACACGCATTTCTTTGTTCGAGATGCGCACTGTTGCTAACGTCCTACATCGCTGCCGTCCGCACGCTCCACCTTTTGGCAGTGCTTGATCATGTGGTTCCAAGACGCAGGGACTACTCTGTAGGTGTGACAGCGCTGCTTGGTAACATCTACTGTGTAAACGCTACCTTGCGGTAACTAGCACCTCCGCTTAATGCCCACAACCCTGCAATCGACTTACCCAGCGATGCGAGGCCCGTGGAAAGCTCGAGCAAGAGAAAGCCAGCTCGAACTCCAGGCCAGTGCTTCGATGTAGCACTTGGCTCATCGATATCTCCAGCTGTTATGATGGACTCAGACATGACAGGCAACGCTCTACGGAGTCATTCGTACACATCATCGCTTCCGCAAGTATAAAAGCTATAAGTTGAGCGCTCTTTCCTTCTTCTCATACCCACAGGCTACCATATCCTTAAAGTTAAACCAGTATACTTTACCCTCACACACGCGTTCGAAGACAAGAACAAATTGCGCACGAACGACCAATCGGCAGACCCCAGCTTCACGTCAAGAGCAAGATCCACGGTGTGAAAAACATTCCGCAATGTGTATCGGTAACTACAAATCCTGCCGTAACGGCTGGCCGGAGTCTGGAAGCGATCGAAAGCTTTGCTTCAAGCCAACCAAACCCCTTCTGTTTGTCCCGACGATGCCATGTTATGAGTCGAAGAAAAGATACGACAAGCAAAATCCCGCATTCGTTCCAGATGACTGGCCGCATGAGCGTTATGGCCTTTGCGATACCATGCAGGAGCATTGGGGTGATCAGGAGCCGATATCCTATGAATTCTATGGCACACCTCAACCCACACCTCGACTCACAGGGCAACTTTGCAATGATTGTGACACGGAAGCTAAGCCCGCGGCGTCAAAGAAGAACGCAGGAGTGAAGAAGGAAGAAGATGAGGATGGCGATCAGAAAGGTGGTTGGGGTACTGCGACTGGACAGAGTGGTATCGCACTCAAGTGATAATGGTATGATGGTCGAATTGGATGCCTATGGGAGAGCTACAGCGGTATTACACTTATTACAGGGTGTTGGTCGCATGGTCTGCTTAGACGATCATGCCTAATCATACAATCTACGGTTTCTCTCAAACATATTCGACTTTCACTGTCTGCTAAGTCATATTCTAGCCATCAAGGAAGTCGTCTTGTTTTGTTGATGTTTGCGAGGACCAACATTGTCAAAAGACGAAATCGATGAATTTGGCACGTAGCTTGGAACGCAACGTACGCTGGAGAACGAGAAGGGAGCTTATTATATTAATTTATGACATACCTAGGTAAGGTCAAATAAGCCAAAAACGTCACTGATGTCACAGCATACAGTGTATGTCTTTCCTACCCACCATTTGAATGGGCAGCAGGTCTTCGACAGCGGTATTGCGGTGATTGAAGGTCATTCAAAATATCCGGTGGGTCCGAAAGTTGTACCAAGGTGATCCTGGACATGCCAGTCAGACAGTCATCACGTCAGACCAAACCCAGTGTATCTTGAATGCATAATCCTAGAAACCCCAGGGGACATGGGAACGAGAGCCAAGTGTATACCATGGGAATCTAGACTTGTCCGACGGAGACGCATACTTCCACCCCTTGCAAACCGATAGAAATCTCTGCAATCGCATTCGTTCTCGCAAGTTTCGAAATTACTGCATCGGGAAACGCCCGCAGAAGGCGTCCATCGTGTATCGGCGTCCAGCGAACAGGCGGAGGTGGTAAAAAGGAAAATTTGATGCCATCCCATCTGCACGGTTACCAAAGCTCCCTGTCCGCGGCTGACTCGCGCGTTCATTGGCTGTCGCAGGCAGCAAGCCTCACCAACGAGCTTCAGAGCATCGCGACTTCACGACGTGCACGAAGGTGAATGATGACCGTAAGATTCAATGCAGATCGCCTGGATGAGCGCACAGCCTCTGAAATGGCTCACACGTGGTGTGTATACTGCGTAATGGAATCCTAAAAGCCGAGCATTTGGTGATCACGCGCGAACCAGCGCGTCGGATTGTCAGCGCCTTCATGCACCCGGCTGCAGGCCAGTTAGTCCCCGCTTTACGCCATTCGACGCCGTGCTTGTGTATATAGAACCCTGATTCCCATCTTTTCCAGTGCCACGGGATATCCAACCGCGGACTTTGAGATTGTGGTTCTTGTTGAGGTAGTTTGGTTGGCCAATTGCTTCTCTGAGGGACCTGAGCTTCGTCGGTACGACGTCATCCCCGGATAATCTTCGAACGCGAGCCGGAGATCTTCAAGACCGCGACTTTTGCGATATTCTCAAGACGACTTATTCATATTTATGAAAGAGGGGAAATATTAGCCCAACATGTCGCTCACGCAACGAGTGACATCGATGGAGGAGCATGAGCCGTGGAGCAGAGAGGCGAGCCCGGACTCTAGGCACCGGAAGATGAGCTTCAACCCAGTCGGCACCTGGACGGAGCAAACAGGCGAAGAGCCAACCATAGGCGCGTTCGAAGTGCCCAGGTGGAAAAGACTGTGTATGTATCATGGAACACAGCATGGGCGCACACGAGCTAATATCGCGTAGTCCAGGTCTTCTTCGCCGTTATCTACTGCCTCTTCGCCGCCGGTGTCGTCTTCGGTTACGCCGCGATAAAACCCGTACTACTCGAAGAGGGCGTCTACAGAGACTACTGCACAAAAGAAGAGCTGGACCAAGATGTACACGTCTGCTACGAACAGGAGCTCCGGCTCAACCTCATGTTCACGATCGCTGCCGTCTCCACGAACGTCGTCGCGCTTCCCGTCGGTACCATCCTCGATCGCTTCGGTCCACGCGTATGCGGTATAACTGGTGCGATATCCATAACGATTGGCGCATTGCTTTTCGCATTCGCGAAGGAATTGGCTTTCGACGCGTTCATCCCTGGATACTTGTTCATGGCGTTAGGTGGACCATTTATCTTCATCTCGTCGTTCCAGCTAAGCAACACGTTCCCGCAATACTCTGGACTCATCCTGGCGCTTTTGACTGGAGCTTTCGATACCTCGAGCGCGATCTTCTTGATGTACCGACTCATCTACCAAGGCACCGATGGCAACTTTTCGATCAAGAAGTTCTTCCTTATCTACCTTATCGTTCCGGCATTTATCCTCGCAGTTCAGGTTCTTTTCATGCCATCGGTATCGTACAAGACAGTTGGTGAACTCGTTACTAGCGCGGAGGAGGAGCAGGTCATCCATGACTCGGACGACGAGATTGAAGACGCAGCAACCGTTCGAAGCCTTCAAGATGCGCGACGAGCACATCGCGACAGCATTGTTAGCGAGATTACGTCTTTGCTTGGCACAAAAGATGGCCAGAAGCAGGCACAAGAGGAAGACAAGAAGAAGAACATTTCAGGTGTATGGGGTGCGCTACACGGTCGCACCGCCAGCCAGCAGATTCGCACACCCTGGTTCATCCTCATCACGCTGTTCACAGTGCTGCAGATGACGCGTATCAACTACTTCGTCGCCACGATTCGGACGCAATACACGTATCTTTTCCATGACTACGAGAAGGCGGTCGAGATCAACAACTTCTTTGATGTCGCGCTTCCGGTCGGTGGTGTTTTGTCTGTACCGTTCATCGGTCTACTTCTGGACAACACAAGCACTACTTTTACGATGGCGCTGCTCGTCACTGTTGCTACCACAATTGGTGTGCTAGGCGTGATTCCGGAGACATGGGCTGCGTACGCAAACATTGTCCTCTTCGTGCTTTACCGACCCTTGTACTACACTGCAGTTTCGTAAGTTGTCCAATCCTCCGCTCTTAAGCTCCTTGCTAACACTACTACCAGCGACTACTCTGCCAAAGTCTTCGGTTTCGCCACCTTTGGAAAGGTCTACGGTCTCATCATCTGTCTCGCCGGTGTCCTCAACTTCTCGCAATCTGCTCTCGATGCCGCCACACACAAGACCTTCAAGAACGACCCTGTGCCTATCAACGTCATCTTGCTTAGCTTGGCGCTGCTCGTCGGTCTAGCCCTTGTGGCGTTCGTGTGGCGGAAGAGCCACAGGATTCAAAGGGAGAATATCGAAGAGGAGGCTGAGGAAGCAAGAGAGTCGCTTATGCCAGATGCTAGTGGAAGCCAAGGAGCGAATGGCTATGGGTCGATGAATGGAAGTGGGACTGTCAGTCCTAGTGAAGACAACAGGGGCAGAAGATTGTAGGGCAAGGTATGTGGCCAACCTGCATAGTGATGTTCTTTGTATCGCGGTATCTGGCACGCGGGCTGTGTGGCTTGGAAACCCAGGCGCATGTCCCTAGCCACCTCACAGCCGACCCTGGCCGCATCTTCAGTGCAAGGGCATATGTGTACACTTACAGTACTTCCTCATTGTAGTTCAGCATGGCGAGGCGTTTGGGATCATATTGTAGTATAATGTATGAAAGCATGGTGACATGCGCGGGGCACATTATTTTCTCAGTAATGCTATGCCAGCTGCCGCCTAAGAATTGTGGGGCAAACATCAGACTAGTGTAAAGACCCAGCGTTGTTGTTGTTCATGGAAGTCAGCCGCAGACCTGCCAAGGTCGAAGCGAAGGGGCGGGGTCGGGGCTGTGTCTTTCAGGCTAAGAGGATGCCTTCGTCACAACCTCAACTTACCAAATGTCAGCCAGATCCCACAAGCTCATTCTATCATCGGATAAGCTGGTATTCAAAGAGGCTTCTGTCTCTCAAATTCAGATCACACAATGCCATCATATGCTAGTCGCCTCGGAGCTCCTCATCAGCTAGAGATCCTGGATGGGGAGAAGCAAGCCTAAGGCTGCTCTAGCCTTACGCCTCAATTACACCAAAAGTTTGAACAGGCAAGCTTCGCCACGCTTTATACTACTAAGATACACTTGATGCCTCAGCTGGAGCACTTAGCGCCAATTTTCAGATCGCGTCAGGCACCAGCCCACATTCGCGGAGAGATCTCTACCTCAAAGATGATCCTCTCTTTCTAATGTCTCACACACCACCCCGCTGATCCACCATTTGAGTTTCTCCGCGACGGCAATGTTCGTCTCTGAAGCGTTAATCACGCATCGTGCTGCCGGGAGAGACATTGGCGTAACCAACATTTTCTACCTTTTTGGATGGCGCTGGATGGTCTGCTGCAGAGTGGGAGTTCAGTTCTTGTTAATCCAGTTCAGAATCCCCCCTTTGCTTTTCGTTTGGTTGCTCATCAGGTTCTTGTCAATCGTTTTCTCGAAATGCGGACTTGGAACAGGAGACTTCGCTAGTTCTGTCAGGATGCGCGGGTTTATACTGGTGTGTATGGTACAGTCTGCATGCCATGAAGTCAATACTAAAACATGCTAGCGTTCGTTTCTGAGGATCATCTCGCGACAAACGAATCCTGCATGGCACTTTTTCTGGCACATGTACTTTGTGTGCGCAAAAGATGGAACTGAATTCATTGAAGACTATACGGCAGCATGGAGCATTCAACAAGGGTTTGATAAAGAAGCGATCATGTTTGTGGATAACGGCTGGCGTCTCGCGGTTCCCTGCTTAAAAGACGCAAAAGACAAGGCGCTTCTAGAGCATCTACGGATGTTTTACGACCTGACCCGGACGGGGCGCGGTGTTTTCGAGGTTCTTGGACTGAAGACAAGCCAGAGAATCGACATAGTAAAGGTATGAGATTATGAAAATCATTTACGCTATTGCCGCTCTTTTGCTAATGTTATAATTAATCATCAGCTGCAACAAGACCATGCAGTTGGCGATCGTCTCGGAGTTTCCCTAGAATTAGGTCGACATGGGTCCTACAGTCGCCAGATCTACTACTTCAGAGATCCATCTGATGTTACAGGAACTGCCATACGGGACAGGCTTGTGACGGAGGACGTTTTGACCGCGAGTCACCAACAAATCAATGCACTCAATATTGTGCGAGGCTGGGATCCACATGTCGCCAGCTTGGTCGTTCTCTTTCCGATTGCACTGAGTCTTAGCATCTCGATCATTTGGTCTGCTGTGGCAGTAGCAAGCTTCAAGACGGATGTTCAGACCAGCTTTCAGACAGGTTTCACTATCGGAAGCTATGTGGTAACAGCAGGTACACTCAAACCAGCACACGTCTTGTTGATTGATAAGGGAGCTGACACAAACAGGAGCGCTTCTTATCGCTCTCGTCGCATTTCTCGATACGAAAACGAATGCCTCGTAGCATTCATGTTTGTAATGCAGTGCAAGGTTGCGTCTCAGAGACACGGATAGAGGAGTCTGGCAGTGCTCATGAACTTTGCTTGTAAGAGAAACATAGCCGACGGTTTATTGTTCTAGCTCAATTGCCTGACAAGATTCCGCGCGCCTCACACTCGGCTTCGTATGTCGCCAATTGCTCCATCTTCTTTTCAACGATAGAACTCATCTCCTCTTCCAAGTTCTCGCTGAGCTTTTCATCTCCCGGTTCATGGAGAGCGCTCCAATATACCACGTCAACATCCCAGCCTTTCCTGATACCGTAGTTGAACCAGAACCTCTTTGACGTCCAAGAGTCTCGCATGCGATGAGCGAGAGAGACTATCTCTCTCGAGTGTCCCTCTATCTGTTTTGCCTCAACCCTCGCCATGGCTCGGAGGAATTGCTCTAAGCGTGGCACGTACAAGGCTTCGAAGTCCTCCATAGCGAATCGCTCAAGCATAAGGCCAGGACTGACCATGGCAAGCCACCATGGTGGGTCGTAAGCGAACGGAGCGGGCATAGTATTGACGAACTCGAAATCTAGAACCGCCACGATCTTCAGTGATCCGTCATCATATCTGGCGAGCATGTTTTTGGGACGGAAGTCTTGGCAATACGGTATGAATGGGCCGTCATCGGCCTCGGACGGAGGGTAATATCGCTCAATCAGCTGTTTGAACTTGTGGCGTGCAATGAAGCATCTCTCTGCATCCTGACGACTGTGTACAAGGTTCCCCTGTACTTGAAGATGGATCAAATTCTCGTCTGCACGGTAATGAAGGAAGGCTTGGGTGCTGGTGAACGCGACTTCAGGAAACTGATCTACTGGATAGTCTGTAACGACAGAAGCTAGGTTGTTCATGTTTGTGGTGAGGGGCCTTTCAGTCACCGTCCACGCGCCCGATGTATCCTTGTTGATAGGTCCAATTGCAGAAAAGTGCAGTCGGGAGATCTGAAGCTAGTCGGCTATCTGCTCGTATACAAGATCGACTTCTGCTTCTTTCTGGTCGTCTTGAAGCTGCCGCAAGATTGTCTCTAGTTCTGTGCCCTCGATATAATCCATGATGATATATGGACTAAGCTGAGAAGGACATTCCTTAGCCGTTCCCCAGTCACGTATCTTGGGGACAGGTATGGCAGTCTTTTCGGCCAGATACTCCAGAAACCGGACTTCGTTCTTGATCTTTTCCTCGAGAAATCTAGCAGCAGTTATTCCTCGCTTCGGGAAACGAATGATGACGATGTCTTCTTCGCCGAATCTTACGACAAGATTGACATTATATGAACCTTGAAGGTATCGGACGAATTCTCCCGGAACATTGATCCTCAGCTTCTGACCCACAAAAGTGACAATCTCTTCGTTCGCGGCCTTTACTTTAGCAGCCCAAGCCTCGAGCTCAGCATTCCCAGCCTCCTCCGCGATTTTGTCAAATTCGGTCTTCATTGCAATTAACACTTATGTACGCGGCGTACGTCTGCGATATCGAAGTACGCGTTTTGGAAAGCAGCAGGACGTGAAATGCAAGGGTCAAGGGTAATGCGAGGGTTCGAGTGCAGGATACACAGCGGTTTCGTGTCGATGGCTCGTGTCAACAAGGCGCTAGCCTGATTTCAGTCTAGTGTTGTCGCGTCAGGATGTCGCGTCACGGCGTGGCAGTCGCCAGCCATTGCGAACACCTACCATCCTCACATCTCACGACGAAGATTATGCACCCCAACCCTAGGATTCTTCCAATGAAATTTGAAGCCTTCTGGGGCTTCTACATCATCAATTATCGCGAGCGCTGTCGGTGGGCGTGACGGGTTACAGCAAGTCTTTGGCATTATTTGCTACATTAAACAACCAACACATTCCATGCCGTTCTAATACGACCAAGAAAGCATACAACATTCGTTCTCTCTCCGGAACGTGCGGCCCTACTTCCACGTGCTAGCAACAGTGGCAGCGCTCGAGCACCCCTTCGGCACGGTATACACGCGGTTAGCACCTGACTCGTAGGTGACGGTACCACTGCTTTCGACCTTGATGAACTTGTATTCGAAGCTGACACCAGCCGGAAGGTTGAGCTTTGTCGACCAAAGCGGGTTTGCAGTGGTGTATTGGCTCGCAGATAGCGCAGGCGCAGACGCTGCGTTCCAGCTGCCGAGCTGGGCAATCGAACCAACGATCTTGACAGTCTGGCCGAACGATGTCGTGGTCTTTGAATTGAACGTCACAGCTACTGTGGAGACAGGCGATGCGCAGCCAGTAGGTGCCGCCGTCGAGGTTGAAGTCGCCTTCGCTGAAGACGCGGGAGCCTTGCTCGAAGCTGGTGGGGTCGAGCCGCCCGAGCCAGTGCCAGTAATCTTGATGTCTGCGCAAGTCAGGTAAACCTGCGGTGTTTGGAACGAGTTCCACTTGAACGACAGCAGCGTGTGGTTGCTTGAGTAGTTGGGGATCTTGATCTTCGAGCTGACTGTGTATCCGCCTGCAATGCTGGTGTAGCACGAATTGAGTGGTGCGTTGTCGACGCCCCTGCATTTTGAGCCATCATTGAAGCCACCGCCTACTTAGTGTCAGTATCGCGTTACTATCCCAAAATGTTGAGATGTACTCACATGTGAACCAGTCATTCCTCCAGCAAGGCTGACCCTCTTGGCAGTCAGAGTTGTAGCCACACGTCTGTCCAGCGACATCAGTGCACTTCAGTTCACCAGCCTCGAAACAGTCTTCAGCAGCCTGCTTCTCGGCCTCCGTAGGAAGGTACCCAGGCGTCAGAAGTTTGTCAACGAGAGCCTGATTCTGGCAGATGCGGTAGCTGAACATGCCACCATGGTCACCATTGGCATCGAGGCACCATTGTACATCCACGACATCGCCAGATTTGTAGGTGATGACAGGTTGCGAACCCCAGCGAGGACCGGGCTGGTTGTAGTCGACGGATACGCGGGCGTTGTAGCCGCAAGGGCCTGAGCGACCCACCGCTGCGGCGTCAAGGTCAGGCCACGCTGCGACAGGTTCGAGGATGGTACATTCCGGGCATGTATCAGCGCCAGACTAGAAGACGTAAGCAACGACTCGAAATGTATCTCCGATGTCTCCGAATGGACGTCATTACTTACTTGAGCATTCAAACCAGTCCTGCTCATAGGGGAAGAGAGATAGCCATGTGCGTTGGCACTGGCCACAAGAGCGAGAAGAGATGCAATCTTGGAGAACATGGTCGATGAATTTGTCCTCTTCAAAAGTCTTGGGGAGAAAAGGAGTAGTAGAGATCGACTCTTAAGCGATTGACTGACCTACTGAACAGCATTATGAAGTACGTCTTTGCTGGCTATATACATGTTCTTCCTCCACCATCCCCATGATCAGCGGGTCTTCGATGGCCTCCATGGGCACGACGATCTCTTGCTCTCGGTTGCAGGTAGTCCCCGCATACGTATGGTTGTCGGCTTCTATCGAACTTCATTGGGTCGAAGTCGGCATATAATAACCCTGGACCGCTTGACTGACCACATGGACAGGCCCCAAGAAAAACAACCGTATCCGCTTAATTGCTCCCACGAGTTTCGCGAGCCGCAAAGCATTAGCACGTCCGGCTGATACCCATGTAGCCCCCAAGTACCGTACCCCAGATTCGTGGAACATTACCCCGTTAGCTGCATCAACCCGCTCCGGGCACCAACTACCATAGTGCGTCCGCCTTTTACACAAACTATTACTGAACAATGTAAAGCGCTTCGGTCGCTTTCCGTATCCATCGTAGTCCTCAAAATCGTCGACTCAGCCATTGGCTCGCTGTCGGGATGACAGGAAACATGCTAACCTACCTAGGTAGTTACGATAATTAGTGTAACAGAATGATCATGGGGACTTCAGAACGCTTCTCGGCCCGCACCTTAAATTTAAACAGCATGTTTGATGGAAGCTGGGATGCGGGGAATCGAATTCTAGACGATGAGACTAACGAAGAGCCGAGTTGTATCGGCTGCATCAAATTCGGTATCGTGAAGCACCCCGGCATGCTCTCTCGATCTCAGATACCACGTGCCTTACATTCAGCCTTATATGCATCCAGTTGCTCCATTTTCATCTCCACAAACGCCTCCATCTCGTCCTTCTGATCACCATCCAGCACCTCATCACCCGGTTTATGTAGCGCAGCCCAATAGACAGCATCAATGCTCCAGCTATTTTTCATCGCGATATTGAACCAAAATCTGTTGGAAGTCCACGAATCGCGCATTCGAGCGGACAGTGGTACTACAGTTCCACCCATCTCCTTCTCTTTCTTCTCCATTACCTGCAGGAACTGTTCGATGTGAGGCTCAAGTCTGTCTTTCAGGGCACCAAAATGGAAGTCATTGTCGATCCACGTAGTTGGTGCGCAATATGGTAAGCCACCACGGTGGATCATGGGCGAATTGCACGGGCAGAGCGTTACAGAATTCGAAGTCCAGGACAGCTTTGACGTTCAGATCGTCGTCTACGAGGATATTAGACGGGCGAAGGTCCCAGCAATATAACTTGAAGGGGCTTGTTTCGGTGTCGGTTAACAGGTATTGGTCGATCGATTGCTTGAGGCGATGGCGAGCGATGAAACATCTTCTAGCGTCTTCACGGTTCTCCACGGCGTTTCTTTGGGTGTGAAGATGAGCTAGGTGTTGATCGGCGACCTGCTCAAAGTAGGCCTTTGGAGATGAGATGCTTGTAGTAGGGAAGTACTCGGTTGGGTAACTCAGAATGTTCCTTGCTAAAATGTTCATGTTATCGGTGACAGGTCGCTCGCTAGCAACCCATTGGTCTGAACTGCTCATTCTTAAACCACCGGCAGCATTGAAATCCAGCTGATGTATTTGCAGCAGATAGTCGGCTATTTGGCTGTAGGCATGAAGAACTCTTGGGTTGCCCAAGTTTTTCCAGAGTTCCATCTCGGCACCGTCATCGGTATTTGTAGGTCTTCGTAACTCTTCGATCAATGGTTTGCCTTCAACATACTCCATTATGATATACGGGCCAAGCTGTGACGGGCTATCGCTAGTCAGACCCCAGCTGTATACTTTCGGTAGCGGGATCGTGGTCCTGCGCAATAAATCCATTACTTGGACTTCATTTCGAACTTTCTCATCCAAGAAACATGTAGCTGTTGTTCCTGGCTGGGGAAAGCGTATGACATGTGTAGGCTTTGCGTTGAGTTTGACGACCAGGCAGATGTTGTAGGACCCTTTTTCGAGATAGCCACCAAACTCTCCCACCACGTCACCTCCAACTTCCTTGATGACAAAGTCAACAATCTCCTTCTGTGCAGCGTCAAGTCTTTTCTTCCAAGCCTCATACATGTGCTCTGCATCTTCCTGGGCTAGCGCATCGTAGAGCATCATATCTGCGGCTGGGGTAGGTGTGGGTAATGATGGGTGAAATGTCAGGAGATGGGTAGCAGTAGACGGGGTTGTGGTTGAAGCGTCATTTAGAGATATATATGCATATGCCCAAGATACTGGGTCGGTCCGGTTGTGACACGTCTGGCTAACTAACCTATTCCTCATAAAGCGCGCTCTTAGTTCATGTGACATTGCGGCGTAGCATACGACAACCACGTAATTAGGGAATATGAATAGGATGCGACGACATAATCTGTACGCGTTGCCTTTCAGTCGAGGTTCTGATTTCCACTTTTCGCCAACAATCGAGGACGCAACTTCGATGTAGGGTGCGAATGCACTGCACTATGGTCGCATCAGCACCCTTATAACGTTTCTGGATCCTTCGTTGCAGTCACCGTCTCTCTCATTCGACACGTCTGCGTTTCCTCTTAGGTGCCCACTGTACCGCGCCTGCTCGGAACCACCCATCATTCTTCTCTGGGCGTCGTTTCCGTTTGGGTACGCGTTGAACCATCTCATCGCGAGTCCATAGTGACGAGGGATTCGCTATCCCTGGCTGTTCCATATGATCCAAAGCGTAGCATATTCTTGGATACCCTGCGGGAAGACCACTTCTTGAGGTTTCAGATTTGGCGTGCACACAAATGTCCACAGAGTGCGTTATCATCGTTGCCAGAAATGGCAGTGAAATGCGTACAATGTAGATGTTTTCCCAACCCTCGGCTGGCCTGAATATGACATTATCTTTCTGCGACGACGGTTGCTCCACAGGTCCAGTGTCAACCCAATACGTGAGGTATCGGTTGAGCCTAGCAGGAAACAATGTCACAGACTCGCAGGTGTCAGAAAAGCTGAAACCCGCAGGCAACTTCCTGCTTTGTGACTCCGCTCCCGGCAGAAAGGCGGACGATGCGGAAATGTATTCGATACAGAGTTCGAGGCAGGGTAATAGGCGACGATCTGGCTTTACACCCAAGGGATCCGTGGTTCCAAGCTCAAGCGTCTGTACTACCAGTAATGCAGTGCAGAAGCATAGCGAGCCCTGACACTGACGCAAGACTTCGGCTGCTAACTCGGCTCGAGAGATGTGGTAGTCGACTTCCAGGTCTTTGCCATCACCGCTGACCAACGAAAGGAGTGAGAACACACGGTCGCGAACATCTGAGCACTCTTGATTCCGGAAGTAGTCAAGTAAATGAACTAAGTTCTTGTTCTTGTAGGACTCCTTCTGCCAGCTGCGGCCAAGTCGGAAAATGGGACGAGATTGCATCTCCTTATCTGAATAGCAGATATAGTCTAGACATTGCACCATATCTCTCAAACCAATGGAGGCTGCGCCTAACCAAAGAGTGACTTGTCGGGCAAGCGCCACCTCTTGCACAATCCATGCACGAGTCCAGTAATCATTGTGAAGAACACGCTGTATAAGCATGTCTTTGTTGTCTTTGAAGGTGTTCCATTCGATTGCGGAAGCTTTGGCCTTCTGTAATACCGGCACAAGAGCGCGGCGATCCAAAATCATCATTCCAAGCCACACGTAGACTCGCAGGGCGTTAGTGTAGATCGTTCCCATTTGACGAACTTGATGATTGCGTTCGAGAACATTGGACTGATCAATGCACAGTGCGTCAATCCAATACGGTCCGAGGGAGGTAGGTGTACTGAACGCATGACTCTCGCGAGCGGTGGCCAGGAAATCGAAGAGGTTTTGACGGATAGCGAACACCTTGCCGTCGATCAAGATGTTGCTCGATGGATCGGGATTTCCCCACCGGTAGGAAAGGCAAATGTACTCGGCATCGACAGTGGTATGCGTGATGGAACATTGGATCTGGCCCGCAGGCGATAGCGAAGGGAGCAGGTGAATGAGTCGGATCGATGGCTTAGTGTGATCCAGAGACTCATGCTTGAAGACACGACTATCTTGTGGTGCCGCTGTGTGGTGTATCGTAACGTCCATCGTTGTCAAGATGGGATGGATGTAACATGTACCAGCAAGGCAGGTGAATGAACAACCGATGTTATAAAGAAGAGAAAGCTGGTGGTTTAAAGGTATACAGCGCACGAAGCGGGGCTATGCTGACCAAAACTGAATACGCCACAAGGCTGAGGGTAGTCGTGATAGGTCACAACATCGCACAGCCCACTGAGTTGAAGTCAGTGATGTAGCGACTGAGTGGCTGAGGAAGTGACCTACAGTGTATAGCGAGGAGATGTAATACTCATCCCTACTGCCCTACAAGCTCGGTTCAGATAGTACGATGAGCACATGGTCTTAACGACTGTCGAGACTGGTTCAGCCCTCGAATTCCGGTCTACCGCCCACATCCATTTCGTTCTCAACACCGTACGCATCTTCAAAGCTCGCCAGCTTGACACCCCACATATCTCCAGCCTTTCCGGGTCTTCCCTCATCAACGTCGATCTCATCTTCACCATCCCAGTTGCCGTCGCCGGGCCACCGGAAGGCTAAAACAGCGCCGTCCTTCAGCCCAGCCCCCTTGGGACATTGCTTGACGTTCGCTGTGCCTGCTTTCGCTCCACCGTTGGCGCTCCCACTGGCTTTCGCTTTGCCTTTACCCTTGCCGCCCTCCTCTTCCTCTTCGCCAATTTTATATTCCCATTCTCCTAATTCGAAACCCTCGTTTGCGTCGTTGATGTTCACTGGCCGACCGAGCTGGATGTCTGACGCGGATGGAGGCAGTGGTATCGACTCGCCGGTTTCGGGGTTCTTGAAGTCGGTTTCTTGTAGAGCGTCGTACAGGTATGTCTTGATCGTATCAAAGGTGTGTAGAGGGTCGACGTGTAGGATGACGGTGGTCTTGTGCGCCTTGAGACGAAGCGTCCAGGTCTGCGGTGAAGGTGTCGCCATCGTGATGTGGCGGTGGAGTAGAATAGGGTATAGTCGTTGGACGTGTATTGTGCGCGTTCGAAGGAAATGTACAGGTATCTGCGAGTGACGCTGTAGTGTGCGAGAGAAAGAGACGCGTTGTTGCTAATTAGTGGAGGGGATCGCGGGGAGGAAGGCGCGACCTGAACCCTTGCTAGAAATCTTGGCGAGTCAAGCTCACGAGCTTCCTCGACCTTCACCTCACCATATATCTGTTCCAGCCCGTACCACGAGACTCAATCGCTTTCTGGATCTTCTTAAGCGCATTCAGTAAAGTGTGTCTAGTGTATTATCCGCAAATTCAGCGCGCGCTCGGAAGTCTGACGAAATCGGACTCGAGGCATCTCCGCACCACCTCCGCACCCGTCGCAAACCTCTCCCAACGGTCACCTTCTCAGGGAGACTACGATTGACCATTGCGCCCAAGGGCACCACAATTCAACAATGGCGACAACTGCGTCCACACCATCCACAATGCCACCCCCAGAACTGCTCGCGACACCACCTCAACGGCCTACACAACCCCTCCCTTATGCACCCCGCCTAGGCATGCCCTTCGACCGGCGCCTCCTCCTCACCACCTCGCTCTCATTCCTCTCCGGCTTCACTCTAGGCTCCCTAAACGCCGGCCACATGGCCTCCCTGCGCTTCCGCGCCGAAAATGCGCACCGCCTGCCCATTTCGAATCCCGGCTGGTACCTGTACCACAAGTCGAAGAATTACTACAAATGGCGGTTCGGCATCGTCGAAGGTTTAAGAAAAGGCGCATACATCGCAGCATGGTCGTCGGTCTTCTTCATCGTAGAAGAGAGTCTAGATGTGTTCCGGGGTACATGGAGCGCGGGGCGTACAATGGAGGAGATGGAAGGTGTGGACGAATTGGATATGCGGAGGATAAACAAAGGGATAGCGGGGAGTAGGGATTTCATTTCGAGTGGGCTGGCGGGTATGGTCACGGGTGGCCTCTGGAGTGCATGGCATCAATTTCCTGTTTCGACAGCTGCGAGGACGATTCGCTTGGGTCTACTTGTCGGGGCTGGGTTTGGGCTAGGTCAAGATGGGTTGATCTGGGCGAAGAACAAGTGGGGTGGTGATAAGCTGGAGGAGAGTTGGATATATAAGGGCGCGAGGAACAAGATGGTTGAGGAGGATGTTAAGAGTAGTTTGGAGAAGGAGTGAGGTATTGGATTGGGAGTGAGTTGGACTGAAATGAGAGAAGAACGAAACACAGGAGATACCAACAGGATCAGTATTAATGCGCAGAAGAAACGCGAGGCTCACACAGGCGAGAGCTATGGTGACAGGGTCAGCGCAGCACGACGCAGATGCTTCTTGAGAGAGCAAATCTCCCAGCGTCGAGGTGTTTGTCATCTGATCAGTGACCGAAGAAGGAGGCAAGGAGAATAGTGGAGACTGCGCAAAGTAGTAACAAAAAACTCATCTCTCAAAAGCCATTTTGGTCTTAATTTGGATATCATTTGCACAGAGTACGTTCTATCGTTACAGTCATGCGCGTCGTCTACTTTTCTCTCGTCCACCACCTTACTCCTTGTCAAAGCGCACAGCCGGCTGTTCCCGAATCCAGCTCAAATCCACCTTATGACCTAGCAACTCTCTGATATTCGAAACGCCATACTTCATCATCGTCGGCCTCTCCAGACTGAGTCCGAATCCGTAGACGCGCATGTCCTTGGGCAGACCCATGGGCTCCAGCATCTCCGGCCTGAACATACCACTGTTGCCAATCTCGATCCACTTGTCGAGACCGACGTGGAAGCCGAAGATCTCCATGCTGGGCTCGGTGTAGGGGTTGAACGCGGGCTTGAAGCGGAGGTTTGTCAGGCCCATGTTGGCGAAGAAGTCTTCTAGGAAGCGCATGAGACCACCGAGTGTGAGACCGAAGTCTGCGATGACACCTTCGATTTGGTGGAACTCGGCAAGATGGGTCGCATCGACGGTTTCGTTACGGAAGACACGGTCGATGGAGAAGTAGCGGGCGGGCCGTGGGTCTTCAGCGAGGCGGTGGAGAGCCCATGTTGAGACTGCGGTTGTGTGCGTGCGGAGGACGAGGCGGAGGGATTCATCCTCTTCCCATGGGTATCGGTCTGTGTACATTGTTAGCATGGGACAGTATTGAACAGGGGATTAGGTAGCCACGAACATCCTATTGAGCCGAAAGCGCCTTCTTGGTGGACCTTCTTGACGTCTTGCCAGTACTTCTCAAAGTCTCGGGGCTTCTTTTCCTTCTTCTCGCTCTCGGGTGTGGAGAAGAGACGTTTTGATCCAGCCTCCATGCGGTCCATCGTCGCTTCGTTCGCAGGGTCTAACCGCGGCTTGTCGGCTTTTGGTGGATATGAAACGAAGAAGGTGTCCTGCATGTCGCGGGCGGGATGTTGCTGTGGTACGAAGAGCGCGTCGAAGTTCCAGAAACCAGTGTCGACATAGCTAGAGAGTGTAAGTAGTATACGAGTATGATATCTGGGTCAATACGTACTGTCCTGTGGGCATCTCTACGAAGCCTTGTGAGAAGAAGATATTCCTGAACTCTTGCCTGACCTTGTTCAGGGGATGTAATGCGCCAGAATCTTGGTTTGCGCCGAGCGCAGCGAAGTTGTAGGGCTTGAAGTTGGCGGTCTTCCATGCATCGTTCGTGAGCAGCTCCACAGTCAAGTCTGTGTGCTCTACTGGTATTTCCTTTGCGTACTTGGGCCCCTTTGTGATGGTGTATGTGATGACTTTCGTAACGGTGACGAGCTTCTTCTTCTTCAGCTGAGCGAGGAGTTTGGCGTCGTCGAGAGATTGGGTGTCTTTGATGCCTTGAAGGAGTTCGCGATTGAGGTCTTTCGGCTCTTCGATCTGGAGGAGGATGATGTCGCTCCCGTCCTTTTTTATCCACTTGTTCTTGAATCCATTGCCCTGTCCTACACTCGCAACTTCCTTTCCGAAGACATTCTATGCGTTGTATCAGTCGCTAATTCTCAATGTGGTCCATGATGGCATGCATACAGGTAGGTCTGCGATTGGGACTCTTTCCTTCTCCTTGACATACTGCCAGACCCTGAATTCGTGACTGCCATCCGCTACCATGCCTTCCGACTCTGGTGTAAGAATGACCTTTTCCGAGTCTAGTGATTTGTATTGAACCATCGAGCGACTCGCTAGCCTGTCCAGCGCAGCCTTGATTTCGGCTTGCGATATCGCGGGGAAGTCTTCATTGCTCTGGAGGGGCTCCTTGGTGTCTAAGAGATCGAGAATTTCTTGTGTGAGATTTTGGCCTTTAGTCTCGAGCGGTACGGGCACAGGGCCCCTTGTTCCAGGCATTTTTGCGGTTGTGATAGAAAGTTAATTGCTACAATACTCCAGTCACGAACGTGGGGTTGCGGCGATGAGTCGAAAGTGGAAGGGTCGTCGGAGATTTGAAGGCCCGTTCGGAGTTCAGTGCCACTTGATTGGCTTGTCGGCGGCGCAGCCTCGCAGCATCTCCAGGCACTCACTCACCTGCAGAACTGAGCAATGCAATTGACTGTACTCTGCGCGACCGAATTTCTTCTTTGACAAGTACGTCATTCAAGAAGCATACGTCTGATGACGTTCACGGGCTGCGAGCCATCTACGAAGTTCTTCTTAAGTGGGATTATGTTGTGTTCCACGGTGGCCAGACACAGCCCTGAGGTTACTGATAGATCAGACACTACAGGCTCAAGTTCGCTTTCACATACGCAAGTGAAATGGAGCGAGGTCGATGAGACAACACAGACGGGCTAACGATTCTAAAGAGATTCCCAACATTGAGGTACACTAACAAAATCGACGATGACATGTTTGTCTTTTGCGGCTCGCGCCTTCAATATGCCCACGAGACACAGCAACTTGCTTCTTCGACTGTCCTTCAAGACAGCGCACATCGATGCGGGTGCTTAAGTCGACCTGCTTGGGCCTCGTTTCATTCTGCCACTACGCATTACATTTACATCAACCGCGTTGCACTCGTGTCGCCTGGACAGAAGCCTACAAGATTTCTTGGTCATGCTTATCCGCTATCGGTGCATACAATAGTCCTATGCGCCTTCTCGCAAGCCAAGAGGCGCTGCGCTCTGCTAGCACAACGCTGTAACTCACTACAGTCCCCACTAGTTCTCATGATCAAAGCTCGATCCTGCAGAAAAGGCGCACGCGTAAAGGGCCACGCAAGTTCCAAGTTGCACTTGCACCTCAAACACGCAAGCAAGATCTGCGGTCGTTCTGCCAACTAGCGTGTTGTGCCCACACACCTGGAAGCTCACTTTTACCAGTCGACTACCGCGCCTGATACGCGATCAACATGCGATCGCTCTCGACGGTCGAGCAAAACACCAAGAGCTAGATGTCGTAGAGCGTTGGCCTCCGCTCGGTTCCAAAGTCGCTTTGGGAAAGTGTCGAAAAAGCGGGCTAGCTGATCCCGAGACCAAGTGCAGACGGTAGCGTTGTGGTTGGTATCGCGGACGTGCGCACATGTTATCGAATGTTATCGAAACTGCATCGCGATGTCTGTACTATAGGCCGTATTATTCGCCGCGGTTACCGGGAATCGTCGACGAGCTGTGGTGTCAAGCTATACTTCCCAGGTTTTGGAGTTGGTGTCTCGAAAATACAGTTCGGCATGGTGCTTACGCGCCCGCGCTGTTGCTCCTGGAAACGAGGACCGGTCGGCGTGCTGATGATGTGCGCATGGTGAGGGTTACATCTCAGACGGGATCCACGCGGTTCAACGTCATCGGGTGGGATACCATGTGCTCCGGCGGAGTTGTGCCCTTGTTCTGCAGCAGCAGAGAGTATTGGAACTGTGGGGCCTGTCAGAGGGGCCGAAATGGCTCAACACCACTGACTGCAGGCGAAGGACAGGTGACATGCAAATTGACAGCTTCAGCATATGAGGAGGCAATGCAACAATATTATATCAGCAGCTAACTGTCCAGGCGTCCTGCCTGCGCTCATCGCCTCGCTGAGCTGAGCCCACTTCGCGGTGGCTCGATGGGGAGGTATTTTTAGCCTAGACTGTTCCGCCCGCGCCGTTCGAAGAGGACGCGTATGCTGGTGTCGGATGCAAGCCTAGGGGCGCTGGCCAAGCCAATCACACACAACGCCACCTTGTCGCTGCGAACGCCCAGGGGTCAGGGAACGGCGAATTTGAGCATCTCGCGATCGCATCATTCGCTCAGCTGCGTGTGTCGCGGCAGGGGAAGTGCAGAGTCGCATTATTGAGGACCCATCGCAGGACCCAGCCAAGTACGTCAAGAGTTGCAAGACGTCAAGAAAAAATAGAAGCTCCGCTCGACGTTGTTGAGGCGGGAGGGCAGGCCGTTGCATAGTGCGCTTTGCCATGGCTCATGCAGGGCCCGATAGAGTGAATTGATAGCTGGGCGCCATTTGATTTGGTGGCGGGCTGCGCTCGACGATAACGCAGAGGCTTCACGCCGTCGCTGCTGGGAGCGCTGCGAAGACGCGGAGGGGGCGGATCGGCTGTGATGGGCAGTATCTGGAGAGCTCTGCACGTCTTGGAGTGGCACCGGTGCGTGGGCTAGCCTATACAGTCCCGCCGTGGTGCTCCAGAAGTCGGTGGTTGACCCTTGTAAGTTAGCGCTACAGTAGACGGCAGGTGCGAGGCAGCGCTAGGCTGTCTGGGGCGAGCAACGAGGGAAAAAGGGTCGGTCGCTCCTGCTCAGCCCGCGCTCTCTCCCCAACGCCCAAGCCATCGCCAGAATCCTGCCTCCGTCTCCAGGACAGTCACTCGTTTCACTCTCCGCTGTCGTCCCAAGTGTCGTGCCTGCTTTGCTCTCGACCTCACTCGCGCGGCCGAGTTGACACCACGCACCTGCATCCCGACTTGCCGAGCGACCTCCTTTGCGCAGCCTCGCCGCAGATGCGATAGGCAACCCACACGCTGCTCAGCACATCCGCACACACAATCTCGACAATGGCCTCGCGATTCAATCCCGGCAAGCTGTTCATCCGAACGCGCTTCAACTACGAAAAGGTGCCCGGCCAGGACAGCCAGGCCTCGTCACCGCTGCCGCTCTTCAGCAGCAAGTCATGGGGCAACAAGTACCGCCAGCCCGCCTGGGCCAACCGCCTCCAGCGCCCACGACTCTCGTTCGCGCGTCTCATCACTCTCGCCGTGACGATAGTGCTGCTGGCCTCGATGCTCGGCACGGGTATCTACAGGAGACACAGGTGGAACGCACAGCAACGGACAGGCGATGAGCGGAAACAGTACCATTGGGAACACTACCCTCGGTAAGCATCCAGTCACATCTCAACCCTTCGCACGCTAACTGGTCAGGTTAAATGGCTTCTTCAACGGCGTTCGTACGCTTGTTCCCTACGGCGACTGGGTGTCAGAGCAGGACTTTGTCAAGTACTCGCAAAGCCCCAACCCGGAAGACAACATCAAGCCCAAGTGGCCGCACATGTCCAAGGAGGACAAGGAGCCGCCACTGGAGCTACAGCCATTCGACCCATACAAGTTTGACTCGCCCGAGTACCTCAAGGAGCACGATGAAGTCAAGACCTGCTACCTCGACGAGGAAGAGAAGATTGACCTCCCCGACATCTACGCTTACCCCGGCATCCCTCAAAACATGACTGCGCCCTTCTTCGGTTCATACGAGGAGATTGGCTTTGACGACAAGAAGTGTTTCGAGCGCTTCGGTCGTCTCGGCCCCTACGGCTACTCGTACTCTCGCGACGAGGGCGGCCTTGACATGGACGGCAAGTCTGAGAAGGGCGGTGCCGACAAGCTCTGGAGCTACGAGAAGAAGGTCGACTACCGCAAGGTGAACTGGGCGTCCGCCATGAAGCGATGCCGCGAGAAGAACGCCCACCGCTTCAAGAAGAACATCACCGCCGAAGAGACAGCACCCGCCAAGAAGAAGGTGCCACGCCACGCCTACGTTCTCCGTACCTGGACCGGCTACAAGTACAGCGACTACCAGATTCTCACTCTGCGCGCTATGATCAACGAGCTCGCGCTGAAGTCTGGAGGCGAGTACGATGTACACTTCCTCCTCCACGTCAAGGACGATAGCCTCCCTATCTGGTCCTCGGAAGAGATCTACCAAAAGGTCATCGAAGACAACCTACCCAAAGAGTTCTGGGGCATGGCGACCCTCTGGTCCGAGCAGCAGATGCGCATGTACTACCCAGAGCCGTTCCCCAACAACGTCTACAACCACGCCAAGGCCCCCGTACACTCTGTCTACCGCAGCGCCCACTTCGCAATGCAATGGTTCGCGCAAGCTCGTCCAGAGTACGACTTCTACTGGAACTGGGAGATGGACCTCCGTCTCAGCGGTCACTACTACGAGTTCCACAACAAGATTGGCGAGTGGGCCAAGAAGCAGCCCCGCAAAGGTTTGTGGGAGCGATCGTCTCGCTACTACATTCCTGAGCTTCACGGATCCTGGAAGAACTTCACCGAGATGGTTGAGGAGGAGCTCTACAACAGCGACGAGAAGCCTGTCTGGGGCCCACCCAAATTCGAAAACACCGGCATGCTTCCTAGCCCTCCCGAGACCGAGCCTCCACACTCGTACTCGCAAGACAACTATGAGTGGGGTGTTGGCGAGGATGCCGACATCATCACATTTAACCCAATCTTCGATCCGGCCAAGACCAACTGGGTTTTCCGTGACGATGTCACAGGTTACGATCTCGAGCTCCCGGAACCCCCGCGGAGATGCGCTATCATTACTGTCTCGCGTCTGTCGAAACGGCTATTGGATCTTATGCATCGCGAAACATACCTCATGAAGCACCACATGTTCCCTGAAATGTGGCCTCCAACAGTCGCTTTCCACCACGGTCTGAAGGCCGTCTATGCTGCACACCCCGTGTACTTTGATCACAACTGGCCACTCGAAGCCCTCGATGGCACCTTCAACAAGCCCCCTAAGCCGACCGACAGCGTTTTCGGCTGGGGTGAGCACAACCAGCTCGGCAACAGCTTTTACTACAATGCTGGCTTCTCATCCGAGTGGTGGCGAAGGTGGCTCGGCTCTCGCGAGAACGACAAGGGTGGCCCACAGGAAGAGGAAGCCGGCACCGGCCGGTTATGCATGCGCAACACGCTCTTCCACCCCGTCAAATACGAAAAAGGATCTGAGTGACTTTCCACGCTTCGCAAATATACCCCTTTAATTGCTGGCTTTCTGGGTTTCCTTGTTTGTCGCTCTGTTTGCCGGCGCCGCAGACGTGCTTGTTGATAGATTCTCCTTCCCTCATTTTCTGACTTTCGCATATTCAGCGCTCACTCTCCCATTGTGGCGTTTCAACATCGGGCGGCGTATCACGGCGTTTTTACTTATGAATGAACACACAGTTCTTAGCTTGTCTTTCCATTTCGTCTCTCCGGCATTGCGTACACGAGCACCGGATTGTCTTATTTTTCTCAATGTATACTTACTTCACACGAACAAAAGCGGTGGAAAGTGTAATTGGCCGTACTCAACGGCGTCCGTTCTTTCAGTGGGCTTGTTTGGATCTGAGCGATGGAACCCTATCAAATTGTTGGCAGGCTGGTCTGAGGTCGAGATTGTCTCTTCCTTGCCCAGCTTCACCAGGACGTTTGGAGGTGCCGCATGTGGATATGTGTAGATGACGGGAAACTTGTGCTTGGGTACTTATTCCTATGGTGTAAACCAACCTAAAGCTGGTCACTTGTTGTGGTTGTAGAACTATGAAATGCAATACAGATAATCACATAGTATGGTCCTCATCTCGTGAACTACACTTGTGGGCAGTTACTCACCATTTACCCCGCATATACCTTGATACCTGAACATATTGATCGACCGTGATGACGACGTAGTTGACTTTAAGCTTCATACCCTTATGCAGCTCTCAAGATCGTACATTAGCGTTACCATAACAGAATAATTGAGTCTTTCTCCTCTGGACCCGAGTCTCTTGGCGGACCGAAGCGCACTTTCGCCAGCTAATAGCGCGTCGGATCGTGCCTGCACATCATTGAGTGGTAGAGCGGGGATGATCGACTGGGTTGATAGCGCGTGATAACACAATCAAGTTTTTGTACGAGGATCCTGTGCCATGCTACTGCCAGCGCCGAAAAGACGTGTTTCGATCAATGTCTCGTACGCCATATCTAGCGAGAAGTGTGGTTACGATGCGGCATCGCACGTGCGGTGCCGGCCTAGAGGACGCGTACTCTAGCCTGCCAGACTTCGTTTTCACGTGGCTGGCCCGCACTTGCACTCCCTTAGCCTCAGATAGCAACGACACCATACGACACAGGATGCAGCTTGAGTAGCCGCCTTTAGTAACAACGAGACTGCGAACGCGCAATCGGCTTCAACGAGCTCCACATTCACAGCAGCTGTGAATGACACGCTAGCCGATTAGGCTCAGAAAATCCATGCGGGCTAGAACAACGAGGCCGGCAGCGTGGGCGAGTGAGAGGTCTTGGCGCGTGCTTGATCGTCCTTGGCTCTGCGCGTCGGCCCATCATCGAATTCGGCTCCTGCGCTCGCCATGTAGAAACACGATAACGGGTTGTTGCGACCCTCTCTCCATCGTCTCGTCGGTAAACCTCGTTTGGCCCTTCTGCGATTGCGCTGTTATGCTTCACTTTGGCTACATGCATCTTTTCCCACTATAGCGTCATCGACATTGGATCGACAATACCCCGAACCGCGATAACGAGACGGTAGAACAATGCGCTTCATACCGACAAGGCCCCAGTCACGATGAGACTCCCTGTAGAACTTTGGGTTCTGCTCACGCACTTCCTACATCTCGGCACCTCGCTCCCTCTCGAACGCCGCAGCACACCTTTCCGCTCATTCCGCGGCCTCACGCCCCTGGTCAACTCCTTTTCCAACGGGCATACCTACGCGCACGCGCCGACCAAATACTTTTACGAATCCACATTCAACAGCCACTACGATGGACGTTTCGCATCCTCCGAGGTGCCCTTCCAAGAACGTATATGGCATCTCAGGCTTATGTTGAAGGCGTACACGGACACGATGGAGAGGATTGGAGTACAAACTTGGATAATGCATGGATGTCTGCTGGGATGGTGGTGGGGCAGAAGCTTGATGCCGTGGGATAAAGACTTGGATTTCCTCGTAGAAGAGGACGGCGCACGAGAATTGGGTACATGGTGGAACATGACAATTCATCAGTTCAACGCTCGAGAGCTGGGGCTTGAACTTGCACCAGACAACGAGGAGGGTCAGGTCAAGCAGACAGGAATCCTGCACGGTTTGGAGCACCAGAATGAAGACGCGGAGACGCGCTCGAAGCGCCTCGCCTGGGAAGAAGACATTAGGAAAGAGGGCAAGAAATACCTCCTAGAGGTAAACCCGAACTACACCAACAAATCTACGTCAGACATATACAACCACATCGACATACGCTGGATTGATGTAAACAACGGGCTGTACATCGACATCACGACACTCCACGTCGCACCCGCCTCGGAACAGAATTCCATCGCCAACTCTCCCTACTCCAGCACCCACCCTTCAGCCCACGAATCCGACCCTGACGCCTTCGACGACGAAACATTACTCTATGTCAAAGACACCCACGCCTACCTCAACACCCAAATCTTTCCCCTCCGCCAATCCACCCTCGAGGGCGTAAACGTGAAAGTCCCATATGCGTATGAGGAACTGCTGCTGGAGGAATATGGATCGGATGCTCTGACAGAGGATTGGTACAACGGATATCAGTTCAACAAAAAGACAGGGCAGTGGAAGAAGAAAGGGCCGACGGAAGACCAGAAAGCCTATTTCAGGAGGAAAAGCGGAAAGGACTTGGGGAGATTGAGCAGTACGGGGAGAATTGGGCATGGGTGGAAGGGGCACGGTGCGCTTGAGGGAGCACTGAAGGAGGAGGGTGTACAATTGGACGTTGAGAGGGGGAGGTGGGTCGAGTAGGATAACAAATCCATGTATAAAGATGATTAAGTACAATGTAAGACCCTCCATCTAACCAATCCTCATCGTCTAGAATCCATGTCTACAGCCTTGCCTTTACGCGCGGTTCCTCTTCAAACCCCACTTCCCCAAAACGTATCTCCTCATCTTCTTCCATCTTGACTCTACGCTCCAGCTCATCTACCACCCCATCGATCCGCTTGAACGCCCAACTATGCTCAAACCGTGGATACAACATGGGTCTTTGATCGAACCTGTTATCAGGACTATATCCCGCTGCGTGAACCGCTGGAGTCACAGCCGCCATCTTATGCCTGTTGTTGCCGTAGAAAGTCCAGAACCGCTTTACCAGATCGCCGACTTCCCTTGCACTCTTCCTGTCCTGCCAGTCACACAGCAGACGCTGGAACATGTCGAACGGCCCCAGTCGCTCTTCACTGCGCAGCTTGGCAAAGACGAAAAGCTCTTGGTGCGTCATGCCGTTTTCCTTGTCGTCGCATGAACCGAAACTAGCGGGCTCGAGTTCAGCGCGGGGAATTGCGTCGAGGAACTCGTCTAAGATTGGTAGGGTGAAAGCGGTACGTGCCCAGCGGATGAAGGATCGGAGTTGGATCTTGGAGATACTGCCGATGGGGCTGAGGTCTGCGGAGCTGCAATCGTGCTTTGTTAAGTTGCCCCTGAGGGACTCTTCCACGTTAACGGAGCTCAGAACGAGAAGGCCGCCTCCGCCGGGGCAGCTGCGGATGACGGGCAGAGTGCGGGCGAGATAGTAGGCTGTGGTTGAGCGGATACGTGCTTGCAGGTTTTGGAGTGCTAGGTTCTCCGCTGAAGAGCCTCGGAAATCGGGTGTGAAGCCTGTGTACTGAGGGAGTAGATCTCGCTCGGCTCGGTATACGGTATCGATGGACATGCTGATGTGGTGGGCGCCCATGCCGTCTGCCAGACGCTGAGCTCGTGAACGTGTCTCTTCGGACGAGCATTCTGACATGCCCATGTACACAGTGTGCAGGATGCGGTTGCAAAGCTCTTGAGGTGTCTTGGGCAGCCAATCGTTGGATCCTGTGATGCGCTGGATGTCTGATGCGACCCCATTCCCGTCTTGAAGCGCGTCAAAAACCAGATAGCACATACTCAACACCATCACTGATGTTGAGCACGAGTCGATTCCGCCACTGAGTGGCGCTAGAAAGCCGACACATTCGCTGCGGCGGAGGTAATGCTACACAGATGAAGATACTAAGTCAGCGTATGTCTCGCATCCAGTTCGTACGGTCGCAACTTACCCAGAGATAACAGGCAGGTCCCATGGCGATCTCTTCTTCCAATGTGTGGAAGCTTGGGCCCCGAGCAATCGGGTGGTGGTGATCCGGGCGGAGGCTGGCAAGCTCAAAACGATACAAACTACATTCCACGTCTACACAGGGCGTAGTCAGGTCATCGAGGGGCTCCGAGACTGCTTGTTTCGCCCGATACGATTCAACCTCTTCCAGATCGACGACGGCGGTTACCACCTCGATATCATGGACCGAGAACCTTGGGCCTTGAGAAACTATTTCTCCGTTCACCAAGATCATCGGGCCACCGTCGTAGTAGCTTTGATCGCCATCGCAGCCATGCTGATTCGAGTAGAGGATGACTCCACCAATGTCTTTGCTGACATTCTGCAGTGAAGATACCAAGGAGTCGAAGTTCCCGACACTGAAGTGATTGGCTGCAGAGACCGTCAGGATATCAGCGCTTGTCGAGCTCAAGGCTGTCGGAAGCAAATCTTCGAGTCCAATCAACTCGTCGGATGTAATGGCGCCAACACACGCGCCTGAGGTGGAGAGCAGAGCACTGCCGAAAGGAACCACGCTGGTGCCCTGCATGTCCGCAATGAAGTCTGGTAGGGGAAATGCTTCGGGTGGAATAGTGGGATCCCAAGCGGTAAACCACCTCGACTCATTGTAGTTGCCGTCAGTCATCAGAGTCGTTTTCGGACGTATCGAGACAATTCTGCCGTTGTATGCCATCACTCTGCTGACAGGTTGTAAGCAGGTTATCGGAGCAATGAACTAGTGTACTTACCAGATGTATCGGAGATTGTGATGCTTGATTGGCATACCAATGTCCACCAGCATGTTGTCGCAACACTCATCCGTGAGGATACCAATGAGTGCTTCCCAGCAATTGGCGTATAGTTCGTCCTCGTAGAAGTGATCATGACAGCCGTACCCACAGATCTAGTTTCGTTAGCGGGAACGATGGTAGAGCAAATGTGCTCAACGCCTAATATGTAGGTAGGCTTGTGAAACACAAATTTCCGATGGATAGCATAATTTCGAGGTGTGCATGATCATAGAAGTGTCTCAGGCGTGGAAAAGCATTTGCAAAATGATATAAACAAAACGATAACTTACTTCCAGTTCTGGTCCAGCGCGCAATGTAGCACCCTTGGCTTTCGCTTCGCGGATGCTCTGCTTGATACGGGTAGAATTGCCCTCCCAATCCAGAGCCCACTGAGCAAGCGAGCATGATGCAACGACGATCTGGCGACTCATGATGTGATTGCTTGAGGTGAGTCTCGCAACCGGGAACTTCAATGGAGTCGGTCGGGGTGATCTAGAATTAGTTGAGAAGTTGCAGTGAGCGTGGAAGAAAAGCGAGACTTTGAAGTATGCGCTGAACTCATATAGACGGGAGAAGGAACAAGGTGAATGTAGAATTGTGGATTTCGTTCCGGTGTCGCAATCGAGTCGTGACAATCGCGCAAGCGGCCAACAGAACCACACCGACCATAATCATCTTGGTGAATAGCCATTGTTTATGAATGATAGCGAGCATCCAAGGGATAGTCCAGTTCGTGTTAGTGTAGTGTGATGAACCACGATGCCGATGCAAAGGGATTTCCTTCCAGTCTCCTGCCTGCAGCGGTCGCCAAACCCGAAGGGAACCAGCGGGTACAACCCCATTTGACGGCAACCGAAGAATGGGGCGACGAGGTTTTATTGGATTGTTGGTGGTCTGCAAGGTTTTGGGGTGCTCGCGTAGGTTAAGTCGTAATGTCCAACCTAGGAAAGAGTTGAGGTGTTAGAGACCATGCTTGTCTGAGTAATCCCTTCTCAACCCCCTTTTACAAATCGAGACGGACTGCATGAGAACATTTGGCAGGGGCCATCATATCTTCATGAAATCTGATCTGTAGGATTTGATCGCCGACATCCTTACCGTGAAGTTGGAGAGGTTGCCCTGTCTTATGCACAAGGTACGAATCCAGTCGTGTTGGGAAGGCCGGCATGATGTGTCAGGCGAGAGCTAGACTTCGACACAAATGGAGGATCTGAATGGACTTTTGCTTTTTGCCGACGCGTCCATGGCAATGTTGAGTAATTGGGGATATGCATGTCCATTGCTGTTGCGTTAGTGAGCGGTCGTTGGCCCAGGAGGATTTGCCCGGACCCATTGATTCGATCCGTCGCATCATCTTGGTGGCTGAGTTCATCTTCGCCGTTACAACTCGTATCATACCTAGGTAATGAAGGAAAGTGTGTCCTTCACTTAATTTGACCAGGTTTGAACAAAGACGCATGACGTAATGAAGGACGGGCAGTTGGTCGTTTTCACGGCCAGGTCCTCGTCGGGACCTGCAAGCGGACTAGAGTGAAAGATAACTTGGCGTCATAGGTACGGAGTTTGTCCGCTGGTGCTCAGGACGAACTGCGCGATGTGGAAAGACGAAGCTGGGAGGTCTGGGCATGGTGTTTAGTGGAGTTAAGAGCTCGAAATGCGCTAGCTCGGAGCCGGATCGGAGAACTTAGCATCTCCGATCACCGTCTTCACGACACCAGCATCAACAACACTCGCGTCGGCTGCCTTACATCTAAGACATTGTAAACAGGCGATACCATTGGCTCGATGTACCGGCCCAGTCGTACTACAAAACGGGCCTTTGCCGTATTGAAGATTCCCAATGTCGAAAAACTTCAGATGGTTTTAAAGCGTAAAGTCCGATGACTACACCCGGAATCTCTATGAAGGCTGCAAATGCGTGGCTTGGTTCAAGACGCGGCCCGACTAGGATTACTGATGGATGTGATAGATCAGAGCAGCTCAGAGGTATATAAGTTAGGTGATCATCAACTTTTGTATATCTACCAACATACTATCACTGTCTCATCACTTCCTCAACGACACTCAAATCCAATAACGACATCGTTCACATCCTCACCAAACACCAAACCCCCAAGATGTCCAAGTCTAAAATCGCCGTCTTCGGTGCCACAGGCAACCAAGGCAACTCTGTCGCCCGCACCATCCTCACCGACCCCTCCCTATCAGCCTTGTACAACGTCCGCGCCCTCTCGCGCTCTACCACCTCCCCCAAGATGCAAGAGCTACAGTCTCTCGGTGCGGAGCTGTCCGCAGCCGACATGGACGACCCCACGACGCTCCCATCTGCCCTAGCAGGCTGCACGCACGTCTTCCTCATAACAACAACGCAATACACCGGCTTCACGCGCGAAATCGAAACACGCCAAGCACGCGCCGTATGCAGCGAAGCCATCAAGCAGGGTGTTAAATATATCATCTTCAGCTCCATGTCGCACCCGTTCAAGATCAGTAATGGAAAGTTGAAGAACGTAGAGCACTTTGACGATAAAGCTGAGATCGAAGAGTATATCCGCGGTTTGCCTGTGCAAAGCGCGTTCTTTGCTCCAGCGTCTTTCATGCAGAATTTCGAGGGCATGATGAAGCCACGTCCTTCTCCTGCGAATGATGGGACGTTCGTGTTGGGGGATATCTTGCCGGGCGACACCCCTGTACCGTACATCGACATCACCGAAACGGGGAAATGGGTTGGGGCTATCCTTGCTGAACCAGACAAGTACGCAGGCAAATTCTTTGCTGCAGCAGAGGCGTTGTATACGCCGGACGAGGTCGCCGAGATCATGAGCAAGGTGACGGGGAAGACGGTCAAGCATGTTCAGCTTCCAGATGAGGTAGTCAAGGGATTTTTCCCGGAGACGTTCCGGGAGCAGTTGTATGAGATGTTCGTGTTGAACAGGGAGTATGGGTATTATGGCAAGGGGCAGAAGGAGGCCGTTCAGTGGGCGAAGGAGCAGGTCAAGGGGGAGTTGACGGGGGTGGAGGCGTTCTTGAGAAAGACTGGCTTCAAGTTGGAGTGATGATACAAGATACATGGCGCGGCAGGATGTACTGTAAGGGCGGTATTGGGGGCTGAGAACAATGGATTCATGCTTGAGTAAATCGTTTGCGCCCAGTATAGTATGTCTTGTAGTGCTACACGCTTTTGTACTTCTACCTGTATAGTGATTTTACATACGATACAATACAATGACCCAGAAGTCTACATTACACCCCAAAGTTGCAACTGTATATTTTTTTGCGCGTATGTAGACTGCAACGCACCTCAGTATCCATTGTAACCACCCTGCATGTTGGGATCGGCAGGGTAACCCCACATTGCCATTGAGTCCGGGATGAACAGTGCTGACAGATCTGCGTCCGAGCCTGTGCCTAGATCGAATTGGGTGAAATCGAAGTTGATGTCGAATGGTTGTTGTGCACCAAGACCCATCATATCTGGAGTAGGCTGTGCGTTCATGTTAGGATACCAGTTTGGCATGGCTTGCTGAGAATGCTGCGCGTGGGCCTGTAAAGCGGCCTGAGCTTGTTGTTGAGAACGAGATTGCGCCTGTGCCTGCGCTTGCGTCTGCTGCTGCTGCTGTTGCTGAGAAGCGACATTGTTGCTGCTACCCATTGCGACTTCCGAGAGAAGGTGAAGCGGAGTTTGGTTTGCAGGTGATTGGCGCGTGGAGGGTCGGGAAGTTTGACTGTTGTTTCGGGTGGAGTCGTATTCGGGATCCGTTTGTTGCTCGCCAGCAGCACCCTCTTTGATGTGAGCGAACCGTTCTTGAAGGCGCTTTGCAACGAAGTAGAACTTTCCATGGGGCGATTGAGCATCGCGGGAGACAATGGCATTGAACATGGAGACTAGTTGTTCGGTATAGGCCTCGATCTTGAGATCTTCCTGGCAGATGATACTACCCACTTCGCCGGAGCTAGTGACTGATACCCACATCTTCATGAGGCAAACAATAGCGTAAATGGCTCGTACACCTGGATTGTGTTAGCGCATATATTACGTTGAGATCAGGGCATATTACAGAAAATGACAGGCAGAGTCAGCAGGATGTCAAGTTCAATACTTAGGATCGTGTCTAGGATACCGTGCGTAGCAGTGAGACAATCACCCAGGGCACCTATGTGTGCTGGGCCAGCAGGTACATCTTTTTTGACTCCAGATGGTAGAGAGGGCGACAACGTATCCGAAACAAAAGGGGGTTGTAGATCGGCCGAGCCCTGATTTTGGTGCAGTGCAATCTCATGCAGGTATAGGTTTGTGACGTGTTCTGCCAAGCGAAGGGTTGCTACGACTGTCAGTAGATGCAATGAATCGTGACCGCTACAACCTACGATCAATTTCACCCAGAGAGGAATTCTCCTCCCTGAGTGAGCTGAGCTCGTTCTCAAAAATCTTCAGGGCGTATATGACTTTTGGATCGGAAATGGTAACCTCGACTGAAGGGTCATCCATGCAGAACTCCACTGAGATCTTTTCTCCAATGTGCGCCATCTTGACCTGCTGGCAAAGCAGTCTGTCTGAAGGCAATGCCTCTGGCGAGGTCTCCAGTATGCGAACACTCTCCGCCATGTAGTTAGTCCAGCGGAGCAGAATTGGTCGTCGCAGAACCATTGTGATACTCATGCAGAGATAGTAACACACAAGGAAAGTCCGACGGGCTTCGACACTGCTAGAGTTGGGATGGTACCTCTTGAACGGACCAACCGAAAGTCTCATGACATTTGGAGTTGCCTTCCTTCCGAGACCTAGGTCAAGAGCCATTACGGCAGCGCAATTGACCATCATGTAGAAGTTGTGCTGTTCAAAATGAAGAGGCGGCCGATACCAAAGCACAGATATGTGTAATGCCTGAACAATTTCGAGCGACTTTTCTCCGTTGCGCCAAATGATGTCGGCAAGCTGATCTTTAAGGAGCTTGGTCAACTCGCGTTGCGCCTCTTGCGAGACCAGTTGTTCTGCACTCCCATGCGAAGATCCAGCCAGGACAGCGAGGAAAAGAAGCGGTTTCTTCTCTCGGACTTCACGCGCTGTCGTACCAGGAGGGAAGGGTACGGCAGGGAAATGTGGACAAATCTCGTTCACGTAACGAAGGAAAACCCGCTCCGCGATATCCGGTGTCATGAGGTTGTCGATCAAAGCACTGATGTGTGAATGGTCGGCGTGGATCTTGTTCTTGCTCGTCCGTCGCATTTCCGGGTGCTCTGCTAGATCGCGATGAATAGCATCCATATCCTCGGGGATCGTCTGAAATGTTAGTTTTGGCTTCACATACAATTGAGGCAACTCACAGCGTGCGCATTGTCCATCTTCCTACGCTTTGGCTCGGGCCCTCTCTGCAAGCTCTGTGCCGGACCATAGCCGGCTGGTATGTCTGGGTATCTGGCCGTTGGCGGCTGCGCCCAGTCGTGTTCGACTGTTCCCATACGATATTGACCCTCAACCGGCATGGGTATCGCGTTGGCGCCGGCGCCGGGTTGTGGTATACCTCCATGGTGCCTCATTTCCGGTACTCCCGGCACTCCCGACTTCTGCGCGTGTAGTGTGGCTGTCAATGCATCGATCTTGCGTTCGAGCTCGGCGACTCTACTGTCGGCCTTCTTCTGGCGCTTCCGTGTCGGCGGTGTTGTGATGCAAGGTCGGCCTGCTTTTGCGCAACGTCTGCATGATACATCAGGTCGCTCTTGGTCGCAGCGGACCTTCAGTCCTCGACATGAATCGCATGCTCGTGGGCGCTTGAGGTCGGCAGGAGATTTGCCAGAACCAGGTGTGTCGTGTTCATGCGCGTCGTCGTGGTCGTCGTGGTCGTCGTCATCGTGCTCTGTTCCTGGTGCGGTCGGCGATGTCTGCTCAAGGGCGGGATCGAGTATGTTCCCTAGTGGGGCAGGCTGCGACAGCTGGGCATGGTGTTGAGCGGTCGGAGATGGCAGGTAGTATGGGTGGCCGGTGTTCTGCTGCTGCTGCGGTGCAGACGCGTACTGAGGCCGTGAAGATGGCGCCGAAGACGCGCTCGCAAAAAGTCTAGGATCGAGCAACGGATCGGACATCATGAATCGTCAACCTCGAGGCTTAAGTTCAATGACTGTCGGCGTCGGTAGTATAGTGACCGAACTTCCGCCTGTGGGTAAAGTTGACAGAAACCTCGGCGTTCAGGCGTCAGTGCGTACGCCAAGCCAAACTTGGCCCGTAGCTATTCACTTTTGTTTTTGTCTATCACCTCACACAGCAGAGATAAGTAGGTGCGCTGCGGTCTACATTATCGTAAAGACAAGGGTTTGCAACAGTCGAATGTAATGTAGACTTCTGAGCAAGTAGTTGTTACGATACTACAGAAAGCATGGAGTTAGTTCTGCTCTTCAATGGCATGGTACGAGGCGTCATTGGGAATTACAGCAGTACTTGTGTCGAGGCTCTAGCATAAGCAATCTGTCATACCACGTGTGATCGCATACAATACAAAGTTCGTAAATGTTGTAATGAGTTCATTAAAGAGATAGAGTTCATAACATCATCAATAACATAAAACCATCCCGTTGAGCTCATCCTGAACTGACAGGTGGGATAATAGCAACCTCATCACCTTCGACGATCTGCTTGTTCGCGTCCTCGGCATCATCTTCGCCAACGTCAACGTACTCCATATTGATCGTCATCGCGCAGCTGCTCAGCACCTTGTCACGAATACCCGGGTACCGCTCCTCCAGCATGCCAAAGACATCGCGAGCTCGGACGGGTGCAGGAAGATGTTCGCTCGTCTTGCCCGTGAAGGTGGAGGCTGCTGCGAAGTACAGGATCGAGAATTGGCCCGCAGGCGTTTTGGCGGGTGCCATGCTGCCTGTTGAGACATGTCAGAATTGTGTCGCGACATCGTCAAGTCCTAAGTGGGAACATTGAAAATTCAATCAGGAAAATTTTTGCTCCGCAGTCTGACGCCGAAGCGACGGTCGGATAATACATGCTATAATTTTGAATACATCATGAAAGGGGGTCGAGTGGAAGGAGACGATGTACATACCTTGGGCGAGTGAGGTGTAGGAAAGATGGACGGAGGTGTGCGGAGAAACATGTGAGTTCGCGCGGCCATTAGCGTGTCTGCACAGACCACCACCCGAGCGCGCCTTGCCTCCGCCGCACTTTTTGTGTTGACGACATCATCGACCATTCGCCTCAACATGTATCCTCGACTTCAGCAGGCAGCGGGCCATGTATGCTTGCGGTGTCAATGGCGATTGCTAAGCCAGCGAAATGCCTCTCGACAAATACAACTTTCACGCGGGCTTTCTACTTTGAAAGTTCCGCAAACACCAAGGCGGGCGCTTCATGTCGCTAGCAGTGTAAGTGACTCGCTCAGTATGCCATTCACAAACTGACACATATCAGCGCTCGCAACTATCCTCACATACCGCCACCCCCACACCGCCTCCAGAACCGTCTCTTCTTCCTCGACCTGAGGGCGTTGCAATCCGCGAATACCTCGAACAGTGGCAACAGCAGTTTGGTGGGCCGACCGAGGAAGTACTATCGGCGTTTGAGAATCACCCCGAACGTGAAGACATACAAAATGGCCTGTCGAAGCTGTCGTCTGCGTTCAAGGCCGACGAAGACGCCAGAGAGAATGAGTGGGATGCTGCTGAGGAAGACGAGGGAGAAGAAGTGATTACGATTGGGCTCTTCTTGAAGCCTGGCGACGTAGTGGAACTCTCACAACCGGGTCGTGAACCTGTGCTTGCTGTGTTCGTGCAGCAACTGAACAACGACAGTCAGTTCTTCTCCGTCAACGGCAGATGGACGCATTCGACCATAAGTCGGGTTTCCTTTGCCATCCAAGGTTGCATCGACCCAGCACTTCTCCAGCCGCTCATTCCATTCCTACCCACGGATCCCGGCGCGGCTAATCCCAAGGGTGAGGTTCATGTCCCGCGAGACTTTGCTGCTCCTGTGATAGCGAGTCTTGAGAATATGACTGAAGAAGCCGAGAAGATCTACCGAAAGAATGCTCCAGTCTTGGACACAGCCTATGATATCCTGGCAGACAAAACGAGGACACGTATGATGACACTGACACAAATTGCGAAGTTTCTGCTCGCGCGGGGTTCCCCCGACTGGGTACCACCGCCAGCAGCGCTACTAGCAGTACGAAAGGCCTTGAACCACAACGAATTTCGCTTTCGTTCCGATGGTCGTAACCATCGCCTTACGAACATGTTCGCTATACGACCCAAAACCGATGTCGAGGTCGTAGAAACAGTTCACGAGTGGATCCGAGAATACAGAGAATACCTTGCTCTTTCCGTCAATAGCCCTTCGGAAGCCAAGCGAAGCCGTACTGATGGTGCCACTCATATCATAGACTTCCTGGCAAAGGCCGGCAGGCTTATTTCAGCGAGTCGAAAGTTACGTGAGCCAACCTACGGAGGCCTTGGACCCAGTAAGACTCCAGCGACACAGAACGAGCCCTCTAATCTGCACATCACTTGGGGGGAGCCGTTCACAGGTGCTGACAAGCAGATCATTAATTTCCTACAAGCATGGGTACTGACCGGTCAGTTTACGGGTATGGCTGGTCTCCATGCTGCTTGTGCGAGCTTGATCTCAGCATCAGGTTTCTATGGTTCGGACGTCTTTGGCGATACCGGATCTCCCGACGATACCCTAAGCAACATCAAACGTGCTACTGGATTGTTGTTTTTACAAGAAATTGGCGTCATTTCACCACACGACAATCGATCGATCTATGACGAGCAGCTGATGCTGCCCACTGTTCGTCTGTCTCGTAATCTGGAGTTACTCAACACTAAAGCGGAGCTGACAAGAAGGAATCCTGACTTCCGGGATTCAATGGCGAACCTACGTCGCGACTGGGGTTCGACCACCGTGTATTGCATTGACGATGTCGGCGCCCAGGAGATCGATGATGGCATATCGATTGAACGGGTCAAAGACGCGAGCTCCGAGTTCTGGATCCACGTACACGTCGCAAATCCAACAGCATTCTTCGACAAGACCCACACCCTGTCTGGACTCGCCGCGCACATGACCGAGTCTGTCTATACACCGGAGCGATCTTTCCCGATGCTTCCGACTTGGGCTAGTCAAGGCCACTTTAGTCTTGATCGTGGCCGCCCGGTTATCACCTTTAGTACTCGCATCGACGGAGCCGGCAATAAGCTAGAAACAAAGATCCAGCACGGCTTCATTCAAAATATCGTCAGTATCACACCGTCCGAGTTGGCTACTCTCATGGGTGATCAGAGTACTACGAACACCCGAAGGATTGTTGTCGGCGGAGAGGTGCCGCGTGGATCGGAGCGGCCGCCGCCGAGTGTTTCTCCAAGTCAACTCGAGGAACTGCGTGATCTTTATACTGCAGCTCAAGCCCTATGGGCTGCTCGCAAGGCTGCTGGTGGCGTTCGATTTGGTAGTTCGAACGTCAACGCCCGTGTTTTTGAAAGCGCCACTCAGGGAGGTCTAAGTTGGAACGCTCCCTCTCTGGATAGGGCACGATATATACAAGGAGACCCGATCATCGAGGTGACGAACTCGATACCAGAAGGCTTTATGCAGCTCACCATCGGGCCCAAGAACATCGTTGAAGAAATGATGATGCTTGCGGGTCAAACTGCGGCGGCTTGGTGCACGGAGAGGCATATCCCCGTCATGTACAGAGGCACTATTGAACCACCTAGCGGGGATCTGGATCCAAAAGAGCTACAAAAGCTCGTCCAAGCTCACTACGAAGAGCATGGAAAAGTACGACTCGATCTCACGGCGCGGTGGTTCAAAGCACTTGGCATGGCTGTTGCACATTCTTCACCCTTGCCACACAAAATCATAGGAGTCCCTGGTTATATCAAGGTCACCAGCCCTCTTCGTCGATTTTCTGATATGATTGCACATTGGCAAATCGAAGCCGCTGTGCGATGGGAGACACAGTCCGGTAGGAAGTTCGATGGAACCCAGGCTTCCAGCTACAAAGCTCTTCCATTCTCGCAACGACAAATGCAGGAATCTATTGTAACTCTATCACCTCGGGAACGGATCATTACCCTAGCCAAGCGTCACTCAACGCGATTTTGGGTCGCTCAGGCGATTCACCGTGCCCTCAAATACAAAGAGGCTGCCCTTCCCGATTCCTTCAAGTTCTGGGCTCGTCGCGTTCGCCCAGGCCGGTACGCCCTTGGCGATATACCTGAATACGGTCTTCAAGCTGTCCTGAGCGGTGACTATAAAGAAGGTGACGAGTGGGAAGTAGCGCTAGATAGGGTCGACCTTTTTACGAGGTTGATCTATGTCAAGCCGATTCGCCTCCTTGATCGAGTCCCCGATGCGCTTTGAGTGAGCATGGAGTCAAAATTATGGTGTAAGTTCATCATGCAGGGACTTCGATTCTATCGATAAGCATCATACTTCCTTCCGAGCAGACTGTATGTCTGACAGGCAAATAGCTTGGCGTCCCGCAGTGGCGTGAGGAGGCGTTTTTGTACTACAGCGCGGGACGGGCGCTCCGTCATTGTAGATCGCTCTCAATCACGTACCCGAACCCAAATTGCCAGCCTCACATTCAAAACCATGGTGTGCTGCGAAACGATCATGATAGCGCGCAGCAATCACGTCCGAAGCAATGGAAATTGGCCAAGGGAGGCTAGAGCGACAGAGGCGTCCCAGCACGCGCATCTGCAAGCCACTCCAAGCCACTGATGCATTTGCTACGAACAGCCAGCATTCGTGTAGATCTGTGGTGTCAAGATCGTGTTCTCCGCTCGGTTATGGAGATGAGGAAGCAACACGGCAAGCAACCCGGTTCGTCGTGCATGCGCGTGCGCTTGAGGAGACCCAGAGGCTCGGGCCGTCAAAAGGTGCGTCAGATCTGTGTGCCGTGTCAAGCTTCCTGTAATGCCCCGACGGTCCCTTCAACCCGCTTGGCGATATCTTTTGTACAACAGCGCCTCAACGTTTGATGAGGACTAGCGTCAGCGCAATGCAACACCACCAATCCGGTAGTCCAAACTTCGGTGAAAGCCCAGCATATCTATCACTAGCGTTCATCTTTCTTCCAATGACTCGCGGACATCCAATTCAAGAATGAGGCTCCAGTTTCTCGTTTACTTATCACGGCAGTTGGCCTTAGATGATGCCTGTCATTTCGTCCCTACATAATGGTACCCCGGAGCTTCTATCATCAAAGGTCCAACAGCCTATCGAATCCCCAGTCCATGTCTATGGGATCACTTGTTATACTCAATCAACAGCCAATTGTCCTTGTATCGCTTCTCACCCAGTATTCGCCATTACGAAACACAACTTAGCCGAGTGATCCGATTCTACCATGGCTGAAAGTGTAGGCGCGCATATACATATCGCGCAAGACGAGGCCTCGACCTTGGTCGAGTCCAACCGGAAGAAGCAACAGGCTCAACAGCCGCGCCAACTGCTCTCATGTACAAAATGCAGAGAGCGAAAGGTCAAGGTCAGTCATATCCATCGATTCGCATTACAGGTTGCGATGTGTGAGATGCCGACAGTATCCTCGCGCTGCGCTTTGACTGCATATTGAGCTAACGTAGCATAGTGTGATCGCACAAAACCATGCTCGGCATGTTGTGCTCGTGGCTCTCCACGCGACTGCCACTTCATTGCAGAAGATGGCAATTACGCCCCAATCCAACAGAGTTATGAGCTTCGTAAACTGCGCGCAGAGAATTTACGTCTTAAAGAAAGGCTGCGCGCCTACAAGATCTCAGCAGATGATGACCTGGATCAGATGGATTCTTTGGACTCACCTCTTAATGAAGGTGCTGTTTCGTCGAGACGGCGAGCTGTGAAGCAGAAACGTTTCCAGACTTCCGAGTGGCAGGATAGCATCTACTTCGGCTCGCCTGGACTAGCTACTGTCCTCAGTGATGTATGTATACTCTTGCACACCTTAAGCACCAATCTAACATCACAAGTTCCCCTCAGCGGATGCTAGCGTTCTGCCATTGTCGTATACAATACCCCGAGCCTCGGATATGTTTCGCAGTCTGCCAACGTATCCCTTCCCGACTCTCTTCGTTGCTGCACCCGATGAATGTATCCCACAGCTAATTAGCTGCCTACCCATGAAGGATGAGCTTATGGAGTACTTTGGAGTATTCCAGCGGCTTGTCTGCCCAGTGCCTGTGCAAACGACGAAAAAGGAGATTGAGGCTTTCCTTTCCGACGCACGAAAGAACTCCCAACTCTATCCAACTACTTTGGCATTACTTTTCGGATTCATCGCGCTTGGCGCACAGCATTCAGTCTGGGACAAAAGTGGAGGACGATGGAACGCTGACGCCATCGAAATCGAGACTCAGAAGGGTAACGTCTACAGTAGGTGTATGCGAGGCTATTGGAGTTCAAGCTAACGCTCTTGGTCCAGTTGCAGCAGCGATGCAAGCTTTACGCCTGTCGTCATTTACACACAAACCGTCTCTCTCTGCAATCCAGACGCTCCTCATGATTGGGAGTTATCTAACCAACAACGGAAGGATGCTGGATTCGTTCGCGTTGTTCGGTACTACGATTCGCCTTGCCCACTCGATTGGCCTTCATCGTCACCCGAAGTATCTAAATCCTGCCCCTACGAATGAGAAGGACTGCGTTATACGGCAGAAGGTCTGGTGGCACATGCTCCACCTGGATGAACAAATGTCTATGACCCTTGGGAGACCTCTAGGAATAAGCGGCATCGGGGACAATCCCTGGCCGACCGAGTTGACGACTGACCCGGTCTCGTTACGATTCGGCGAATTCGTTAACCACTTCACGATACTGGCCAGACAGATAATGAGTAGCAACCGCTTGACAAATGCCAGGATTGACGAGTACACCGACATACTCCGAAGATTGTTGGATACTATACCTGAAACGCTTCAATTTCGTGACACGTGGATGCTCCCTGAGACGACTCTGCCGGATTTATATGCCGTAGCCACTGGTACGTCTCAACAATCTTTTGCCTGTATTTTGGTCCTCGTGCTCAACGGGTACGATCTTGTCATAGGTACCTACACCTTAGATTGGGAGTATTGGACATAACCCCGAATAGCGAAACCATTGGCGGCTTTTCTCTTGCGACTCCTTCTACGGTCTAAAGAAGACATCATCTGATGTATGCGTTCGCTCACATGATGCAGTATACTTTTCCAATGCTCATACTTACATCGTCCTTCTGAACCAGCAGAAAACCGAGAAGCATGCCACTTCTGCCACAATCTCAACTGGCAAGGATGACGTATTACCATTCCAGGCTGTCCACCACGCGTCCTCCTTGGACTTTTCACACGAGACATACTCAACACAAGCTGCACCTCGCGGAAGGACGCTGGTACTTGCTTCATCGGAAGCTCTGATTTCTGCCTTCATGTTCTTCCATTACAGAGACCCAGCTGCGCTAATCGATTGGGCGACCGCACAACAGGCCTTCAATGGATGCATGATCCTTCTCTTGGATGCATTAGAATGCCGAACCGTTACCACTGGTGCATTCAAAGCGGAACAAGCCTTTGTTGTCTTCAAGAACCTGTACGAGAACAGTGTCCACGAGCTTGCAGGGTTGGCTGTAGAGAAGCTGAGTCTTTGCTTGCAAGAGTTGCACAGGCTAGTAACACTGCCGTCCGACGTCCAATCGCGTGGACAGAGGCATACGGCTATGCAAGGGCCGCAGCACAACGAAGCAACACGAGCTTCGGTTGTGACTGACACAGTGATGGGCCAAACTGGCATGTTTCTACTCGAGGACATGAGCCAGCAAACTGCCGCGAACGAAGTCTTTTCCCCGATGGCTTGGAACAATCCCGATATTGCCACCCAAGCCGAAGAACATCGTCATGCAGGTTTACATCGCGGAGGCACATATAAGAAAGTAGCAACATCACCCAAGGATCATGTCGCCAACGCTCGATACACAGACGGCATGCAGGGCTTGCGCAGATCGAACACGTTGCGATCAGCGTCCACACGATACGCGACTCTGTCTGAGGACGATCACATGCAGCCACATGGTTACACTGCTCCAACCTCGCCTGCAGACTTTTCAGCGCTGCATGATCATCAGCTGAAGAACACGATAGATCATCGTGGGTGGCAAAAGTCCCGAGGAGATGAGAGTAGCCGTCCGCTTCACTTATATACCCACTTCCAGAAACTCGCAGCATCAGGAGACCCGCAGCAAGATATGGTTTGGCATCATGATTGGAGTTATGATGTATCGGGTGAAATTCAGGAGCGCAGGTCCCAATCCTCCGCATGGCCACAAAGGCATAACTCATGTCCCGCCGTACCTCCAGTCAGTGCTCATCCGCCGATTCTCAGACCGGCTTTCTCCTCACCGGATGACATCGACCGGCCTACCATGGAGCGAAGATCACTAAACACGCCCATCACCTCAGCCGAGCACACATCTTTCAACGTATCAGAGAGCTTCTCCCGGGTTGTAGAGACGAACCCGCGCGCCCCCTTCACTCCTCACCGCGCAGCACCGTTACAAATGTCAAGCATTGCTGAGGCCACACCTGGCTTTTCACCGACCGTTCTAGGAGGGTTCTATGGACAGCAAGGGCAGATTAGATCACAGGTCGTGACATATCCATCAACTATCGCTGCGTCGTCATCACTCACGCCTATGACAGAGAACATGAATATGAACGACTGGAATAGATACGCGGGTAGCGAAGGCTTGGACTAGGGAAGCATTGGTTGTTACAAAGCTGCCTTGACTAGATTGCGAAGGGTTCACTTGTGGATGGATTGTATATTTGGTATCGGAACGAAGCATCTCAGACCAGTATCGTGGCGAGTCAGAATGGAATGCCCCGCCAAGACTGTTGATATTGTCCTCAAGTTTTCCCCATTTCCTTCTTCAGCTTAGGAGCTTACCCGGAATCTCGGTTCAGATCGCATCTAAACGCGAAGCCACTTAGAGTTATTTGTCACAAGCGACCCCATAGTCTGGGTTAGGCGGCTCCTACTAACATTCGCTGGATACCGCGCGAGGTTGGATGTACGACTAGCTAGCACTAAAAACGCATATACAAAGTACATGTTATTTTTCTAAATAAATTAAGAAGAATATATAAGTAGTTATTTTACTAAAGTATATAAAAATAGAAGTTATTTATATATTTTTTTTTATATTTTCTTTATCTACTTATACTTTTACCTTTACTATTATATTAACTTATTTTACTTTTCTTTTTTTAGTAGAGTTTTTAAATAAGTAAAGTAAGAACTTCTAAATATAGTAGCTTAGTTACTATACTATAAAACTTTAGTTAAGTAGTATTTTTAGGTATAACTATTTATAAAAATACTATATAGCTTTATTATAGTAGATACTAAAAGTATTATAGTTATTATTTAAGCTAGTTATATAAGTATATAAGTTTACTAAAAAATAGTATACTTATAAGTTTTATGTTAAGCTATTATTTAAAAAAAAGAGATACTCTACGCTAAACTAAGTAATAAAGATATTAATCTTATTACTAAGTTTATACTATAGTTTTAGCTTACTTACTATATTTTTTATTAAAATAGTTTTTATATTCTTACTTACACTATATATAAGTATAATTAGTTTATAAAAATATTTCTATATAAGCTTACTAATTTAGATTCTAGTATAATTAGATTATATAAGCTTAATAATATTATACTATATAAGTATTATAAATAGCTACTAGATATAACTTATTCTAATTTAGCTATCTAAAGACTTTATATAGCTATATTAAAAAATAAATATCTCTCTACTACTATCTACGCTATAATAACTAGCTATATTAGTAAGCTTCTTAGTATATAAAAAAGTATATATATCTATCTTATAATATTATAGATACGCTTTAACTACTAGATAGAGATATAGTAGTAGAAGGTTTAGTATTATAGTAAAAGAGCTCTTTCTACTCTTCTTAGTAGTTTTATAACCTCTACTTAACCTATTACTATAATTATTTTCTACTTTTCTTTTTTTATATAGTAGTTTTTTACTAAGCTTAGAAAAGTAATAGTAAGCTAGTTACTTAAGAGCGCCTGTATAAGTTTTATTAAAATCTTTAGATAGAATTTTATAAAAAGCTATAATTATTTAGTATAGTTAGCTTACTAATATAAAGGTATCTAGATATTATAGATACTTACGCTATAGTTACTAAAGAACACTTTAAGTACCTACTTTACTTCTATAGTTAATAGTATTATAATAATAGAGAAGAAAGAAAAGAAGAGAAAGTAGTAAGCTTCTAAGATAAGCTTATAATTACTATCTATTAAGATAGTTATTTATATTACTAGCTAGTAAAAAAGATATTTAATCTAGAGTTAATATATATAAAAGTAATTAATAGTAAACTTTATAAGAATCTATAGAGTATATATAGTCTCTATAACTTTACTATTAGATTCTAATTATATATAGATATATATAGCTTATTAAAGCTTAAGTCTTAGTTATATTAGATATTTATAAGTCTTAAAAAGATATTATAGCTAGTAGTAAACGCTTAGAGTCTTAAAAAAGATCTTAGAGCTACTTAGGTAAGTTTTATAATATATACTCTAATATATAACTTTACTACTAGTATATTTTAGCTTACTACTTTATTTTATAAAGAATAAAAAAGTACGCCTTTTACTTATACTATAGTCTAGTCTTAGTAGAGCTAAGTTATTAAGATTATACTTTAGTATATAGTATAATTATAATAGCTTTAATATTATTTACTAAAGTATATAGTATATTACTATAGTACTATAGTTATTCTTAGAGCGCTTTATTCTATAAGATATTTTTAAGTATTTAGAGTCTTATAAAAAGTCTTAGAGCTTACCTATCTAAGTAGATTTTATACTATATATACTAAGAGAAATAGCTTTAATATAACTAAGACTATACTTTTATAGAAGTTAAAGGTATATTTCTTTCTTTATAATAAGATATCTTACTACTAGATCTTACTATATAAAGATATAGATTTCTAGAATTCTATTTTTATATTAAATCTTTTTCTATTTATCTACTTATAATATTAGTAATTATTATACTATTATTAAAGCTAACTATAATATCTTCTAATTACTTTCTCTAGTTCTCTATATATATACTTAAGTAGTCTACTAATATTAATCTTAACTAGCCTAATAACGTTAAAACTAATTAGCGTATTAATATTAAACTTAACTAGCTTTCTAATATTAAATATTATCTATCTACTAATATAAAGCCTAATAAGCTAATAGATATTAAACTTAACTAGCCTACTAATATTAGTACTACGTTACCTTAGGTATAAGAGACCTAGTATAAGATACATAATTATATTAGTAATTACTTTAATAATCTACTTATAAACCTTTTATATATTTAGCTATAGAGTAGCGCTAGTATAGTATTTATATTTAAAGCTTTCTTCTATTTAGTTACGTATAAGAGTATCTTTTAGCTTATTAATAAAGCTATAATCTAAATTATTAATAGTTATAATTACGTATTATTAGAAGTAGTTATATAGATAAAAGTTATTTATTATTAGCTACTATATAGTGTTTAGTTTATTATAGTATATTTACTATAGCGTAGAATCTATTAAGAGTAGCTATTCTCTATTTTATTACTTACTTATCTTCTCTTTTACTTCTACTAGTATATATAAATATAATACTACGTTTATTTATTTATAATTACTTATTACTCTATATTCTATATATAGTAAGAGCTATAGATATAGACTAATATATATAATAGTAAATTTAACTCTTTTATAATAACTCTATATAATATATTACTATAAATTCTTACTAATCTTAGACTAAATAGTAATATAAATTCTAGTCTAATTTTATCTTCTATTACTACGTCTATATATATTATAATAGTTTAGTTCTCTAGGCGTTAGGCCTACCTTAGGCTAACAGCCTACACTATATATATTTACCTCTAAGTACTTTTTCTAAGCCTTACTGTAATAATATTATAATTTAATATAATATTATTATCTAATCTTTATATAACTCTTATACGTTATTATAGTTCTCTAACTCTCTAATAGTAACTTAGTAAAGCTTAGCTAGTTACTTCTAATAAGACCTGCATTAATTACAACTATATTACTAATCTTCTAGTTTCTAGTTAGTAACGCTTCTATTAAAGACGTCTTTTGTGTTCTCTTCTGCAACACTAGCTCTAGTTAGGTTATAGTAAGTAATAAGACCTATTATATAGCTACCTTAGGCGCTGCTACTCTCTTATTTACTAAACTAACTACTACCTCTACTACGCGTAGTTAGCGCAGCAACTAATAGTAGTTCTAGTTCTTATACTTTACTACGTAGAAACTAGACTCTCTTACTACTATAGCTTATAGTTCTTAGAACTCTTATTAGGCTCTTCTACACTCTTACAGCTTCTCTAACCTACATAATAGTAGTTTCTCTATTATTCTTAGCTTCTTCTAGAATAGCTTCTAGTACGTCTCTTCTATAGAAGGTAGTTACCTTACTAACTCTAAGAATAATAACGCTAACCTTACTAAGATTTATTACTCTATTAGTAACTGTAATAACAACTATAACTGTAGTAACTTAATTAAGCTTTTAATAAGTAATATTAAGTCTATTAGCTTCTCTAATAAGTTGCTTAACATTACTAAGACTTATAGTAGTAAGAGGTAGCCTTACTACTTCTCTCTTAGCAACCTACTTAGCTACGTTACCTATAGTAGCGCCTACTACCTAGATCTCTTTAACTTTTTATTTAAATAGTGCACTCTTTATTGCAACGCTAACTAAGACGCTAATTATAATACTAACTATAAGAATAGCTGCGCTGCTACTTATAACTTACTATATAAAGTAATATTAGGTTTCTCTAAGGCCTCTTTAAATCTTTAGTTACTATAAAAGCTAGTTATAATACTAACTACTTAATAACTCTCTTCTTCTCTAGAATAAGAGTCTATTACCTATTATATTATATTCTACGTACCTACTAACCGCAAGATTACTAGCTACGTTATTTTTAAGCCTAATCTCTTTTAAAGTAGCTAACTAATCTTATTAGCCTATAAAGTAAATGCCTAAAGTTAAGCTAAATATATTAGTAAGTTTAATAAGACTCTTTTTAAAGATAGTCTAGTCTATACTATATTCTAAGATAGTGTAAAGCTCTATAAGCTTCTTTTTAATACTATCTAATACTTTAATAATAACCTTACTATATACATTAGTTACTTAAAGAAGACTTAGAAAGATCTTACTAATAAACGTAATACTATCTATAGCCTACGTCTTTAAGTTACTAAAACTAATAAGGCTCTAGAGGCTATCTAATAGTAGCTACTTAACTCTAATAGTAAGCTTATATATCTATAAGAAGAGATCTACCTAATAAAAAGTAACGCCTACGTCTCTAGAGTTTAACTTAAAGAGTATTATGTTACTACTAAATAATAGATTACCTATATATATAAGTGTAAAGATGTTTATAAAAAGATATATAAGAAAGAGTATACTACCTACTTTAAAGTATTAGAGAAGGTCTTCTATCTTTAAAAGCTTATTAAGAAGACTTCTCTAGCCTTTCTACTAAATAACTCTAATAGCTCTAACTTAGATAAGTCTAATAACTTAGCTAGCGCTTTACGCCTAAGCTACTATAGACGTACTACTAACTACTTTAACTATACTTCTCTACTAGCTTCTATATATAATACTTATTACTCTAAATAGTCTAAACTTAATAAGTTTAAAGGTTCTATTAGCACCTGTATAGACACCTACTAGAAGTAGAAGCTTAATATTATAAGCTAGTTCTGTGCTTATATAAGCACGTTTAAAGGTAATAAGGCTAAGTAGCTTAACTTTATCTATATAAAGACTAGTAGTTTAGCCTAGCAAAGTATATTTATTAGCTAGTTTATTTCTAGTTACAAATTCTAATAAGTATAATAAGTCTAGAATATTCTTAATAGAAGCTATAGTTATCTTAATACCTACTATAATACCTATAACTTCTATAATAAGAAAGTAAGTATAAAAGCTAGTAAGAATATTAGCGCCTTTCTATTACGCTTCTAAGTAGATATTACAGCTCTTTTATAGAATAATAAAGAAATAATTCTTTAGGTATATAAGAAGCTTCTATCTTAATAGTGTACTTATATTAAGCCTTTCTTAGATAATAACTACTATATTACTAATTTTACTACCTTTAGCTAGAAGCTCTACTACCTTAAGCAGCTCTACTTCTCTATTCTACTTACTTACAATACTTCTAAGAACGCTAGTAGAAATAGAACTAGAGGTAGAGGTAATAGTAGAGGTAGAGGTAATAGTAGAGAACGTAGAAACTATAACTATAATAATAACTTCTCTAGAGACTCTAGTACTTTACGTTATGTTATTAATAAGCCTTATAAGAACTATACTCTTATAGAAACCTAGGTTCTTACTAATCTTAAGTAATACTTTAAGTGCGCTTACACTAGATACTATTCTAATAGCTCTAATATACCTTATAAAAGTTAGAATAGTGTTACTTTAATAAGTTACTTTAGAGAAGTTCTTACTACACTTAATAAAGCTTGTAAGGCTACTAGAGTTTCTATTCTAAAGGCCTCTATTAGCGTTAACGCTATATAGAGCTCTACCTTACTAGAATTTATTATTAACGCTTTTGTAGAAAACGCCTAGTCTCTAGTAACTATTACCTCTAGAGACTTTCTAAGTCTAAGAAATATAATAAACTATACACTTTAAAGACACCTATAATACTAATTCTCTTATCTTCTTCTATTAAACTTTATAATAATAATAATAATAAACCTAACTCTATATTATAAGCTATTCTAGACTAGATTAAGAATCTAGAGAGCTCTGCGACGCTATAAGTTTAAGTCTCTACTATTATAGCTACTACTATACGTAGCTCTATATATCTTCTCTAAGTAGATTAGTAACTAGTCTTTAAAGAAATTATATCTTCTCTATTATAACTATCTTTATATATTAAACTAATAAGTAACTCTAGTTATACTTCTATCTTTATTAATAAATCTTACGCTTGCGTAAACTACTATAAAATAATTATACTATAAAACTCTACTATCTTAGAGCTAGTAGATAGCTCTAAAGTTGCTAATATTACCTATATAACTAGAGTAAATATTAAGTTTAATAATTATAAGAAATAAGTTCTTGCCTATATTATAAGACTTAGTAGAGTTTAGATAATTCTTAGTACTCTATAGTTTTAATAATATAATCTCTAGGTTAACTAGAATACTATAGTAATAATATTTAACTCTAACTATTATATATAATACTGTCTACACAACTATAAACTCTATTATATACCTAGTAGCTATTACTCTAAGAGACTAGCTCTATCTTTCTATAAATAGAAAAAGGTACGCTATCTAAAGGCGCCTTCTCTTATTAATATCTTCTTTATCTTAAGTTAAGTTACTACTATAGTAGTAATCTATAGAGATAAAGTGTATATAACTTCTATAGAGGAAGTTAAGAGAATCTGTAATATAATAGATTAAGAATAGGTAAATACTTAGCAGCTCTAAATAGCTAGCGCTAAGGTACTACCTAAGAACTTTAAGAAATTCTAGAATTATATAGAATAACTACCTATATCTAAAGATAAAATTCTATCTAAGCTCTTCTATATTCTTTATTCTCTCTATTATAGCTTTAACCTATAGAAGGCTAATAAGGTCCCTCTATAGTAGAATAAGCTTAACTATACTATTAAGATCTAACTTAACTCTAATATAAGCTACCTACTATAACCTTTCTTATAGTAACTAAGGCCTCTATTCTAGAATAAAGCTAGAGTAGTTAAGTTATATATTAATAATATGTTATAGAAGAGCTATATTAAGCGTAGTATATCTAAATAGGCTACACCTCTATTAGTAGTTAAGAAGCCTAGAAGTAGTATTTATATTTATGTTAACTATTAAGAACTTAATACACACACTATTAAGAATAAGAATATACTACTACTAATCTATAATATGCTTACTAAGTTAGCTAAGGCGTAGTACTTTTCTAAAGTTAATATTATTACTACCTTTAATAAGATACGTATACGTAAAGAATATAAGTACTTTTCTACGTTTATTACTCTCTATAGGCTATATTAATATATAGTTATACTTTTTAGTATATATAATAGCCTAGAGACTTTCTAAGTGTATATTAATAACGTCTTACATAAATACTTAGATAAATTCTATATAGTATACTTAGATAATATTATTATCTTTAGCAAAACTAAAGAAAAATATAATAACTACTTTCTATAAGTAGTTATACGTCTCTCTAACGCTAGACTCTTTATAGATATACTTAAATTAGAGTTTATTAAATAGAAAGTTAAGTTTCTTAGCTTTATTATTATCTTAGATAAGATTAAGATAGACTCTAAGAAGATCTACACTATTTAAGACTAGTAGCTCTCTAGAACTCTTAAGAATATATAAGCCTTTCTAGAATTTATAAACTTCTATTATTACTTTATCTATAGTTTCTCTAATATTACTAAACTACTTACTTATCTTACTAGAGAAGATCTATCTTAGTTCTAAATAACACCTAACACTATACGCTTGTTTAATAAGTTAAAGAAAGTATTCTATAGTAATATAGTTCTAGTCTATTTTAACCTAGATCTTAAGAGTATTCTTAAGATAAATATATTAGACTACGTTTACGCAGCTGTTCTCTTATAAATCTAACCTAATAAATTTATCTACTCTATAGCGTACTTATTAAAAAAGATAATACTTATAGAATATAATTATAAGATCTATAATAAGAAACTCTTTGCTATAGTCTAAGTATTTAAGAAATAGCGCCTAGAGCTCTCTAGAACTACAGACACTATTAAGGTTCTTACTAACTACTATAGCCTTAAATACTTCTGTATAAAGCGTTATCTTAATTATAAGTAGGCTAGGTAGGCTAAGTTCTTAGAAGAATTTAACTTTAAGGTAAAGTATAGACTAGAGAAGTAAGGTACTAAACCTAATAGCCTTACTTATTATATAGGTAACCTACCTAAGTACGTTATAGATAACTAAGTGTAATACTAATATTAAGTTATTCTTAGTAATTACTACTAGAATAGAGAAAGCTATAATACTATAAAGCTAGCTAGTCTCTATCTAGAAGACTCTAAGTGCAACGTTCTATTACTTCTTACTCTATAGTATAAGTCTAAAGAAAGTAGTTTATAGCTAGGCTACTTTATAGTAGAACTCTTTAGACTATTCTTAAAGAGTTAATATAATCTCTATAATAATATTAAAGGCGTAGATAATCTACTAATATAAGATATTCTTAATTACCTCTACTTTATTAATATACAACTTACTACTATCTAGAATACACTTAATAATAGTAACTATTATATACTTTACTACCTTATTATTAAAAGTGTAAGGCTTAAGCTAGAAGACTTAGAGTTAAGTAATAATAGTAAGTTATTTCTACGCAATAATAGACTACTTATTCTATTTAGCGAGAAGCTGTAGACCTATATTATTAAGAATATCTATAACTCTTTGCTAGGTAGTTATAGTAGCTGTACTACTATGTATTAATAGTTAAGTTAGTAGTATTACTAGCAGAGTATAACTAATATAATTATAAGATTTACTAATAACTATATAACTTATTATTACTTAAAGGTTAATTACTATGTAAAGTATAGGTTGCTGCACCTACTACCTATACTAGAGAGGTATTAGAAAGACATCTCTATTAACTTTATTACTTTTCTTCTACTATTCTTATAGTATAAACGCTTTTACTACTATATTATAGTTATTATAGATAGGCTTTCTAAGAAAAAGAAGTTTATAGCTATAGAAAATATAAAGGTCTCTACTATTATTAATAAGTTTCTTAAGTATATTTAGAGAGAGAAGAGGTATTCTAAGACTTTTATCTCTAACTAAGGCTACTAGTTTACCTTATACTTCTAGCGCTGCTTATATAAGTAAGTAGACACGTAACTTAAGCTTAGCACTACGTATTATCTAAAAATAGATAGTTAGACTAAGAATGTAAATATAGACCTTAAATAGTACCTACGCTTCTACGTTAACTACCTCTAGAATAACTAGGCCTAGCTACTACTCTTAGTAGAATTTAAGTTAAATTTAGCTATTAGCTTAGTAACTAGAGTTTCTCTATTTTAGGCTATAAAGAGCTACTAGCTACGTTCTAGTTTAGAGCCTCTCTACGCTATTACTAATACTATACCTACCTTTACATAGTTACGCGCTACTAATACCTTAACTAATTATATTAATATAATATAATAGTACCTCTATAATAAGATTACTTAGACTTAAGATAAGATAAAGAAGTTTACTAACGTTTATTACTACTCTATACTCTACTTTAATATAGGTAATTAGGTACTTCTTAACGCGTAATATATACGCACTAAAAGGCTAGTAAAATTCTTAGACTATAAAAATATAGGTTTTTATTAAATTACTTATATTATTAACTATATAGCTTATAAACTAAACCTTTTAGATAGTTTTAAGGCGCTATTTCTAGCCTTCTACTCTTAGCTTCTATAGCTATATAAAGATAACGCGCTATCTAGTTAGCTATAAGCTAGAGATTGCGCGCTACTAGAGGTCTATCTTACTAATAATAGTAAGACTAAGTTTATAGTTACCTAGGTTCTAGACTCTTATATATAATATAATATAACTAACCTTTATATCTACTAACGTAGTTATTTGTAATATAAGGTTAAGTAGGTAAGTAATAATTAATCTCTATACTAGTAACCTTACTTTAATCTCTAAGAAAGTAAGAAATTAGTTTAGAACTTTTATAACTATAACCTTAATAAGCTAGGCTCTTATAACACGTTTTACGCGTATAATAACTATAGTAAGCTTATAGTTACTCTACTCTGCCTATTAGACTTTATATACTTAGAAAGAACTAGCTAGTTATTTATAGATTTACTTAACTATATTACTTCTACCTATTAAGGCAATTATAACACACGTCTCTGCCTAACTTTAACCTCTATAGATAATAGTAGCCTTAAGGTAACTTATTACTCTACTTAATGCTATAGATCTCTACCTAATATAGAGTCTTCTAAGGTACCTTAGTATATTAAAGAATCTATAACACTATTACTACTATTAGTTCTATTACCTTCTTATTAGCTCTCTACGTTAACTCTTATACCTACTTCTCTTAGCTCTTAGGCCTTAAGTTATCTATTAATAGCTCTACGTAAGAAGATAGATAATATCTTTTCTATTTTATCTACTTAGTTAGAACTTTAAGCGTTTTTTGCTAGAGAACGTATAATAGTTTAGTTCTCTAAGCGTTAGGCCTACTTTAGGCTAACAGCCTATACTATATATATTTACCTCTAAGTGCTTCTTCTAAGTCTTACTACAATAACATTATAATTTAATATAATATTATTATCTAATCTCTATGCAACTCTTATATATATAAATCTAGCTAAGATTTCTTTTCTAGTATCTAATAACTCTAATCTTATATTTAAATCTAATAAAATTATTAATAATAAAATATAGTCTAAATTAATAATACGTTTAATAGATAAACTCTTAAATAAAGATCTAGCTAAGGTTCTCTACTATAATAGTTTAGTTTCTTAGGCGTTAGGCCTATCTTAGGCTAATAGTCTATATATATATATTCTACCTCTAAGTGCTTTTTCTAAGCCTTACTATAATAATATTATAATTTAATATAATATTATTATCTAATTTTTATATAACTTTTATATATTATTATAGTTATCTAAATCTCTAATAAGTAACTTAGCGTCTTAGCTAGTTACTTCTAGAAGAGACTTACGCTAATTATAACTATATTACTAATCTACTTCTCTAAGAACTTTTTAATTAGAGATACCTTCTATATTCTTTTACGTAATACTAGCTCTAGTTAGATTATAGTAAGCTTTAACGTAGAGGCTTTAGTAACTACTACTTCTAGCGCTATTACTCTTTTATTTACTAAACTAACTACTACCTCTACTATCTATAGTTAGCGTAGTAACTAGCTATAATAGTAGTTATAGTCTATATACTTTACTACTCTAGACTCTTTTACTACTATAGCCTTTAGTTTCTAAAACTTTTATTAAGTTCTACTTTACTTCTATAGCTCTTCTAACTTATATAATAGTAGTCTACTTAATATTTTTAGTTTTTTCTAGAATAGCTTCTAGTACGTCTTACTTATAGGTAGTAGTTCTTTTACTAACTCTAAGAATAACAACACTAATCTTACCTAGATCTATTACTTCTCTAATAACTATAAAGATAATTATAATTATAGTTATAGTTATAGTAACTTAATTAAGCCTCTAATAGATAATACTAAAGCTATTAGCTTTACTAATAAACTACTTAACATTACTAAGACTTATAGTAGTAAGTAGCTCTACTATATCTTACTTAGTAACCTACTTAGCTATATTAACTATAGTAGCGCGTACTACTCTAACTCTCTCTACTCTACTAAATTACGTATTACCTATTATAATAAGAATAGTAACGCTAAGCGTTATACTACTTATATTCTAGTTAATAATAAAAAGTTTAATTACTCTATATCTAAAGTATTCTTAAATACCTAGTTACTATATAAGTCTATTATACCTCTAGATAGTAAGTAGTAATAGCTTTCTCTCTTTATAAAGTCTAAAGATATCTCTTACTATACTATATTCTATATATTTACTAACTATAATATTACTAGCTATATTATTCTAAAGTCTAACTTTCTACTAAGTAGCTAACTTATCTTAGTAGCCTATAAGATAAATATATAAAACTAGACTAAATATATTAGTAACTTAGATAAGACTTTATTTAAAGATAAGTCTATTTTTATATTATAAAATAGCGTTAAGCTTTATAAGCTTCTTTTTAATACTATTTTCTACTTTAATAATAACTTAGCTATATATATTAGTTATCTCTAAAAGATCTAAAAAAAACTTACTAATAAACGCAACGCTACTTACCTTCTACGTTTTTAGAATATAAAAAGTAAAGAGTTTTTTAGCACTATCTAATAGTAGTTACTTAAGTTAGATAGTAAAGTTATAAATCTAAAGAAATAACTATATCTAATAAAAGATAATACTTATATAATAATAGTCTAGCTTAAAGAATATTATATTACTACTAAGTAATAGATTAGCTAAGTATATAAGTAGAAAAATATATATAAAAAAGCTTATAAGAAGAAGTATACTACCTACGTTAAGATACTTAAAGAAGTCTTCTAACTAGAAATACTTATTAAGAAAACTTTATCTTCTTCTCTACTAAATAACCTAGATAACTCTAATTTAGAGAAGTTAGATAGTTCTACTAGCGCTTCTTATCTAGACTACTACTAACGCGCTACTAACTATTTTAACTCTCTAACTTACGCGCTTCTTTCTATATCTACCTATAATATATATTATTCTAAGTAATCTAAACTTAATAAGTTTAAGAGTTCTATTAGTATCTATATAGATATCTATTAGAAGTAGAAGCTAAATATTATAAGCTAGTTCTAAGTATATACTAGTATATTTAAGAGTAATAAAAAAAAATAGCTTAACTTTATTTATATAAAGACTAGTAGTCTAGCCTAGAATAGTATATTTATTAGATAGTTTATCTCTAGTTAAGAGTTCTAGTATATATAATAGATCTAGAACATTCTTAATAGAAGCTATAGTTACCTTAATACTTATTATAATACCTATAACTTCTATAATAAGAAAGTAAATATAAAAGCTAGTAAGAATATTAGTACTTTTTTATCTTACTTCTAAGCTAGTATTACTACTCTCTACTAGAATAATAAAAAGATAATTCTTTAAGTTTATAAAAAGCTTCTATTCTAGTAGTATACTTATATTAAGTTACTTCTTAATAATAAGCGCTATACTAATAACTTTACTACCTTTAGCTAGAAGCTCTACTATCTAGAATAGCTTTACTTCTCTTTTCTACTTTCTTATAATACTAATATAACTAAAAATACTAGTAGAAGTAAAGATAGAAGTAGAGGTAGAGGTAGAGGTTATAGAAACTATAACTATAATACTAATACGTTTTTAGAAGGCTTTAGTACTATCTACTTTATTATTAATAAGCTTTATAAGAATTATACTTTAATAAAAACTTAAGTTCTTACTAACTTTAAGTGCTACTTTAAGTATACCTACGTAGATTATAAGTCTAATAGCTCTAATACTTTTTATAAAAGTTAGAATAATATTATATTAATAAGTTATTTTAAGAAAGTTTTTACTACTTTTAATAAAGTGTGTAAAGCTACTAGTATATCTATCTCTAAAGCTACTATTAAAGTTAACTCTATCTAAAGACTAACCTTACTAGCTTTAGTTACTACTACTAACGCCTACGTAAAAAATAAGTAGTCTTTAGTAATAGTTACCTTTAGAAATCTACTAGGCTTAAGAAAAAAGATAAAGACACCTTAAAGATACTTATACCTATACTATTTCTTCTATTTTCTTTTATTAAAGTTTATAATAATAAAGATAATAACTTTAACTCTATACTATAAGCTATTCTATTCTAGATTAAGAACTTAGAAAGCTTTATTATACTATAAGTTTACGTCTTAGCTATTATAGCTACTACTATTTATAGCGCTATATATCTTCTCTAAGTAGAATAATAGTTAGTTTTTAAAAAAATAATATCTCTTTTTTAATAACTATTCTTATATATTAAACTTATAGGTAACTTTAGTTATACTTCTATCTTTATTAATTCTTCTTACGTCTACGTAAATAACTATAAACTAATTATATTATAAGAACCTATCTACCTAAAGCTAGTAGATAGCTCTTAGGTTACTAATATTACCTATATAATCTAGGTAAACGTCTTCTTTAGTAACTATAATAAGTAAGTTCTTATATATATTACAAAACTTAGTAGTATCTAGATAATTCTAGGCACCTCTTAGTTCTAATAATATAATCTTTAGGTAAACTAGAAAACTATATCTATAATATTTAATTCTAATTACTACTTATAATAGTATCTATATAGTTATAAACTCTATTATATTACTAGTAGTTAATACTATAAATAGCTTTTTTCTCTAGAGTATAAACTTAAGAAGGTACGTTACCTAAAAGCTTTTTCTTCTATTAATATCTTTTTTATATCTAGCTATATAGTAGCTATATTAGTTATAAAAGATAATAAAGTCTATCTAACTACTATAGAAGAAGTTAAGAAGCTTTATAATATAAGTAACTAGAAATAAACTAATACTTAACGCCTATATATAGCTAGCGCTAAAGTACTACTAGAAAACTTTAAAAAGTTCTATAATTATATAGAGCGCTCTCTAATAAGTAAAGAGAATATTTTTACTAAACTTTCTAAGGTTCTCTACTCTCTATACTATAGTTTTAACCTATATAAAGTAGATAAGATTCTATCTTAGCGTAATAAGCTAGATTATACTATTAAAATCTAGCTAGACTCTAAGACTAGGCGCTCTCTATAACTCTTATCTTAATAACTTTAACTTCTATTTTATAATAAAGCCTAGATAGTTAAACTTTATATTAATAATATATTATAAAAAAGATATATTAAGAGAAGTATATCTAAATAGACTACGCTATTACTAGTTGTAAAAAAGCCTAGAAGTAGTATAAAGATATATATTAACTACTAGAGACTTAATATATATACTATTAAAAACTATAATACTCTTCTACTTATTTATAATATACTTACTAAGCTATCTAAAGTCTACTACTTCTCTAAGGTTAACGTTATTACTACTTTTAATAAAATCTATATTTATAAAAACTATAAATATCTCTTTATCTTTATTATCTTTTATAGTTTATATTAATATACTATAATACTATTTAGAATATATAATAGCTCTAGAACCTTTTAAGTTTATATTAACAATGTTCTTTATAAATATCTTAATAAATTCTATATAGTATACTTAGATAATATTATTATATTTAGTAAGATAAGAGAGGCTTATAATAACTATCTTCTACGTGTTATAATAAGACTTACTAATATAGGCCTATCTATAGATATTCTTAAGTCTAAGTTTATATAGTAAGAAGTTAAGTTTCTAGAGTTAATTATTACTACTAATAGTATTAAAATAGACTCTAAGAAAGTCTTTACTATTTAGAACTAGTAACTACCTAAGACTCTAAAAGATATCTAAGCCTTTTTTAGATTTACTAACTTCTATTACTAGTTTATTTATAAGTTCTCTAATATTATAAAACTACTTATATATCTTATCTATAGAGACTCTACTTTATTTAAAATAATATCTAACATAGCTTATATATTTAATAAGCTAAAAGTAGCCTTTTATAGTAATATTATCTTAGCTTATTTTAACTTTAATTTAAAGAGTATCTTAGAAACTAATACTTTAGATTACGTTTATATAGTAGTACTATTATAAATCTAGTCTAATAATACTATACGCCTAGTTATATACTTATCTAAGAAGATAACGTTTATAGAATATAACTATAAAATATATAATAAAAAGCTTCTTACTATTATTTAAGTCTTTAAAAAGTAGCGTCTAGAGCTTACTAGTACTACTAATACTATTAATATCTTAACTAATTATTATAGCTTTAAATACTTTAGGTCTAAATAATACCTAAACTACTATTAAGCTTAATAAGTAGAGTTTCTAGAAGAATTTAACTTTAAAGTTAAGTATTATTTAGGTAAATAAAGCACTAAGCTAGATAGCTTTACCTAGAGAATAGAAGACTTACTAGAGTATATTATAGATAATTATATTTAATATTAATATTAGATAATTCTAGAGAACTATAAGTAGAATAGAGGTAGCTACGCTGCTATCTAACTTACTAGTCTCTACTTAGAGAAAGTAGCTTATAATCTACTATCTCTTCTTATACTTCTATATAAAGTAGAGAAAAGTAGTTCTCTACCTAACTATACTACTATAGAACTTACTTAGATATCTCTCTAGAGATAGTTTAATCTTTATAATAATCTTAATAGCACTAATAATATTAGTACCTAGAATATTATTAACTACTTATACCTAGATAATACTTAACTTACTATAATATATAATACTTTTAATAATAGAGACTATTATATCTTTTATTACCTTATTATTAAGAGTATCTATCTAGAGCTTAGTAATTTAGAAAGTAGTAATAAGAGTAAGCTTTTTTTATATAATAACTACTTATTAGTTCTCTTTAGTAAAAAGCTAAGAATCTAAGTAATTAAGAATATATATAACTTTCTACTAGAAGACTATAGTAGTTAAACTACTACTTATTAGTAAGTTAGCTAGTAGTATTATTAGTAAAGTATAACTAACACTATTACCTACTTTACTAATAACTATATAACTTATTATTACTCTAAGATTAATTATTACGCTAAATATAAACTTCTATATTCTCTTTTTATACTAGAGAGGTACTAGAAAGATATCTCTATTAACTTTATTACTCTACTACTACTTTCTACTTAGTGTAGCTAGTTCTATTAGTATATTATAGTAGTAGTTAATAAACTATCTAAAAAGAAGAAGTTTATTACTATAAGAAATATAAAAGTTCTCTCTATTATAGATAAGTTTCTTAAGTATATCTAGAAAGAAAAGAGATATTCTAGAACTCTAGTATCTAACTAAAGTAGATAGTTTACTTTTTATTTCTAGCGTTATCTATATAATTACGTTAGTACTTAACTAAAGCTTAGCACTACGTATTATTTTAAGACTAATAGTTAGATAGAAAATACTAATATAAATCTAAAGTAATACTTAAAGTTATATATTAACTATCTATAAGATAATTAGGCTTATCTACTACTAGTAGTAGAGTTTAAAGCTAACTTAGCTATTAGCTTAGTAACTAGAGTTTTTCTATTCTAGACTATAAAGAGATATTAACTCTACTTAAGCTTTAAGCTACTTTACACTATTACTAATACTATATTTACTACTACCTAACTACGCGCTACTAATATACTTATAAATTATATTAATATAATCTACTACTACCTACGTAATAAGATTATATAGAGCTAAGATAAAATAAAGAAGTTTACTAATATCTATTACTATTCTACTTCTTAGTTTAATATTAGTAACTAGATACTACTAAATATAAAGTATATCTACACTAAATAGCTAGTAAAATCTCTAGACTATAAGAATATAAAGCTATATTAGATTACGTGTATTATTAACTATATAGCTTATAAATTAAATCTACTTAATAGCCTTAAAGCTCTTTTCTCTATCTTTTATTCTTAGCTACTATAGCTATATAAAGATAATATACTACCTAGATAGCTCTAAGCTAAAGACTATACTCTATCTAAAGTCTATCTTACTAATAGTAGTAAAATAGAGTATACTATTACTTAGGTTCTAGATTTCTATATACGTAATATAATAAATAATCTTTATACTAGCTACTATAAGTGCCTATAATATAAGATAGAGTAGGTAGATAATAATTAGTTTCTACTATAGTAGCTATACTTTAACCTATAAGAAAGTAAGAAATCTATTTAAAACTTCTATAACTATAACTCTAGTAAACTAGAATTTTATAATATATTCTACGTATATAATAACTTTAGAGAGCTTATAGTTATCTTACTCTATCTATTAGATAAGAGCTTAGAAAGAACTAGCTAGTTATCTATAAACTTTCTTAACTATATTACTTATAAAGTCTATTAAGCTAATTATAGCGTACGTTTCTATTTAACTAAAATATCTATAGTTATTCTTAGCTCTAAAGTAGTTAATTTTAGCTACTCTACTTATAACTTTATATCTATACCTAGTATAGCGTTCTCTAAGATACTCTACCTTACGTCTAGATCTTACTATACTTTTAGACTCTACTTCTTTTCTAGACTCTACTTTACTTAAGAACTCTATTCTATATAAGATTATATACTACTACTATACTCTTTATTAACTTTATAACTTCTATTTCTTTTACTTTCTCTATTATCTATACGCCTTATAATAATATTATCTTATATCTTACTTCTTAGTTAGAGTATACAGCCTAGGTTCTTTTTAGAAAGTATAGCTAGACTTATAGAATCTTATTTTACTATTCTTAATACTTAGTTAGAACTTTAAGCGCTTTTAGAAAAGAACGTATAATAGTTTAGTTTCTTAGGTATTAGATCTATCTTAGGCTAATAGCTTATATATATATATTCTACCTTTAAGTACTTCTTTTAAGCCTTACTATAATAATATTATAATTTAATATAATATTATTATCTAATCTCTATATAACTCTTATATCTACTTAGAGTTTAATAACTCTAATCTTATATCTAAATCTAATAAAGTTATTAATAATAAAATATAATCTAAACTAATAACGCGTTTAATAAATAGACTCTTAGATAAAAGTTTAGCTAAAAATCTCTATCTAGTGTTTTATAACTCTAAACTTATATTAAAAAGTAATAGAATTATAAGTATAGAAACTTACTATTAGTAAGGTAAGTTCTACTTCTTAACTTTTTCTTTTTATATATACTTTAATTTAAACTATATTAATACTCTAAAACGTGTTAAGATAGTAGTAGCTACTATTAAAAGCTTAATATCTAAGGCTAATACTATAAGCTATTAGTAAGAGTTATAAGGTCTAGTTATATATATATTATAAGTTATTATTAAAGTTAGAGAGTAGTTATAATTAACTAATTATAGATATATAATTACTTAGCTCTTAGGTATATAGCTAGAAATTTTATTCTAACTTTCTTTAGTAGTAGAATAATTATAATATACTTAATTATCTCTAATTATTAATTATCTCTAGCTCTAATAGTTATAAGCTTAGCTACTTAATTATAGAACTAATTTCTACTACGTATTAAAGCTTACTAGAAGATAAATTAATTAATTTTATTTCTACTTTACTCTTTCTAAATATTCTATAATTAAAACTTCTTCTATATAATTACTTAATTACTACCTATCTTTTTATTATTTTTTATATCTTTATATTAATTCTATACTCTAACTTTATAAATATAAGTAATTATAATATAGCTATTATAGCTATAAGTATACTTTTTAAGAAGTAATCTAACTAAAATACCTAGTTTACGCTTTTTAAGTAGTACTATAATAAGAAGAGTATCTAAAAAGAGATTAATTCTAATCTTTTAGATATTAAATATATAGATACTTAGAAGTTTAAGTTTTCTAACTTTTTAGTTCTAAAGTCTATAGCTTTAGCTTCTTTTTTTATAAAGCTAACTAAAAATTAAAAAAATAAGTATAATAAAGCTATCTATAAGTATAATACTTTTTTATAAAATTATAACTATAAGACTAAGAATAGCTTTATACTTATAGCCTACTAGAACTATAAGTCTAAGTAGTAGTTAGAAAAAAGTAAGAAGATTAATAATATTAAAAACTAGATTATATATACTATTACGCCTAAGTATTTATTACTTATAACTATAAGTAATAATAAAAAAATAGTCTAGTCTCTTATAAAGACTCTTAAGACTATACTTACTTCTACTAATTAAACTACGTAATATATAGTTTATATAAAGTATTATACTTATCTTAAAAAAATTTAAAAGAAAACTACTAAGAAATAGTTTAATAACTAGCTAATAATTTACTAAAAGGTAAAAATTTTTAAGCTCTTAGAGGTTAAAGAACTTTTTATAATTACTAACTTTTTTACTATAATTAAAAAGTTTAATTCTAATTAAGCTTACTAGTAGTAATATAATTAATTATTTACTATAGCTTTTAAAAAGAATATATTAAGTTTTAGTAATTTTAGTAAAGTATTTAGTATTATTCTTTAGAAGATATTAATTACTACTAAAAAAAGAAAAGCTAGTATAATTTTTAATACTATTATAAATTAACTCTTTACTTTTACTAAGTTAGATAAAAAGTAGTTAAGCTTACTACCTAAGCTTTACTTTTATAAATCTAACGTAAAGTATAAGTAAAAGCTTATCTTATATTACTAATTATAAACTATAATTACTAGATCTAAGCTACTAAGTATTTTACTAATAGAACTTTTAGCTTAAAATAAGTAAAAGATCTAGAAGTACTATTATAAAAAGAAGTAAAGTAGCTTATATAAAGAGATTAAGTAATTTAGCTAGAAGATAAGCGCTTTAGCTTCTAAGTATTTAAGTAATATAGTTTTAATAATTATTTACTTAAAAAAGCTAATTACTAAGTTTAAGCCTTTTATCTTTAGTATAAACTTTAAGTCTTACGTACTCTTAGCTAGTATAATTCTTAATAGTAAAGCTATAGTCTACTTAGTTAATAATAAAGCTTTAATTAAGTCTAATTTTTTTATTAAAACTAATAAAGAAATAGTTAAGATAGATAGCTAAATTCTTTTAGTAATTAGTATTAGTAATTATATACTTTATCTTATTCTTAGTACTTTTAAAAAACTTAAAAAAGCTAATCTTATACTTACTAGTGTTAAAATTATCTCTAGTTTTTATACTAATATTATCTTAAAGAAGCTTTTTAGAAATAGTAGTATATAGTATATAGGCTATAATTATATAATTAGAATAGATATACTAGAGATATTTATTATTCTTATAACTCTTAAGTATAGATTTAACTTTTTATTTATTAAATATAACTCTTTTATCTATTCTTTTAATTCTATAGTTATAAATACTATTACCTACTTATAAGTTCTATAATTACGTACTAGTAACGCTAATCTTTAGTACTAAAGATCTAGCTATCTAAGTAAGTAAGCTCTTAAAGCTCTTATTAAAGCTATCTAGAATATAGAAATTATAAGTATATAGTATAGTAAATATAATAATTACGCTACTATTTATATATTTTAAAGAATCTTTTATTATTTTTATAAACTATTACTATATCTTTTCTTTAGAGTATTATAAAACTTATTTAACTTCTTTATAAGCTATATACTTAATAAATAGACTCTAATTATTAAAAAAAATTATTTAGGTAAGCTATATAATTATAACCTAAAGAATAAAATGCTAAACTTTATAATAAAAGTTATTATAAGCTTTATAGCTATAGTTAAGTACTACTATTAGTAGAAGATTATAAAAATCTATTAGAATAATAATACTATAATATTATCTTAAAGAAAGTACTTAAGATATAAGAAATAGGCTAAAGAAAAAAAAATTATAATTATAACACTTTTACTATATATCTATAAGTCTAATAGCTTAGTAGAAAGAGCTAGCTAAAAGCTTATTACTAAGTTAATTAAGATATATATAAGCGCTAATCTTCTAGCTAGGCTCTAGCTAGTAATTATAAATATAGTAGCTTAACTTTATAAAATAAGTCTATTATAGCTTTATAGCTATTAATCTCTAGATTAGGTATTATATAAATAGTTTAGAAAATACTTCTAATATTATTAGCTATCTAAGATTAGGCACTAGACTACTAATTTTTATCTAGATTAGAGTAGAATCTATACTTATAGCTATTAAGTGTATCTACTTAATAGTAATTGCGTAGCTAGAAAGTACTATTAAGACTTTAAAGTTAAGCTTTATAGCTATCTAGAATATCTTATTAGCTATTAAGCTTCTTATATATATTATATATAGATACTAGTAATTAATTAGATAATTACTACTTATAATATTATCTTTAATAAGTAAAAGTTCTATTAAAGTAAGTATAAAGAGAAGCTAACTAGAAATTAAGTAATTAAGTAAGTTAAAATACTTAATAATAGTAAGCTTAATAATTCTATAGAGAAGTTTAATATTCTTTCTATTAATTAAATAGTAAGTATAGTAGAGCTATTAACTACTAAGTAAGATCTTAAAAGTAAAGTAAACTATAATTAAAGTAATATAGTTAGCCTATCTATTAAATATAATTAAAGCTTTATTAATTTAATAGAAATAGAGTATAAGGCTAGTATTTTATTAGAAATTTCTAATAATTAGTAACTTTTTACTAGGCTTACTACTCTAGAACTTACGTCTAAGTATAAGATTTTAGAAATAAGTAATTAAAGTAATTATAGAGTTTCTAATAGTTAAAGAGTAGTATATACGCCTAAAAGAGCTAATTTATTAAAGCCTAGAAATAGAAAGCTTTCTATATATAGATTAGAAGATCTAACTCTATTTATTAAGCTTATTATAATAGACTCTAGTTCTATAAAAATAGATAAAAAACTAGCTTAACTAAAGTAAGCGCTAAAGAGACTAAAAAGTAAGCTATTTAAATTAGTAGCCTTCTTTTAATAATTAATATAGCTAAAAAATTAGCTAGTAGCTAAATTCTCTAGAACGCGCTATAGTAGAAGAGTTATAGATAAAGAGTCTAAGCGCTCTTTTTTTATAAATATTATTATAGAACGTATCTCTAGATACTTCTTAAGAGTATAGTATATAATTATACTAGTATAGATTAAGATAAGCTCTTAGAAGCTTTACTACTTAAGAGAGCTTTTTAAGTAAGCTTATAATATAATAATTTATCTTCTATTTATTTCTATACTTCTAGATATAATAGTTATAAGTCTAGCGCTTTAAGAAAATAATATAGTTCTATATTTATATACTTAAAACGCAAGGCGTTTAATAAAGTATAGTAATACTAATTTTATTACTAATCTTTGCGCTTCTATAAAAGCACTACTCTATTACTTATAATAAGTAACTCTATAATAATCTCTATAAGAGCTTTTATACTTACTAACTTAGTATATTAGTCTAAGTAGTTTACTTAGTTTAAATTCTATACTCTAAGTAGAGAAATTTAGGCTAACATTAACTCTAACGCTAAAATAGCTACTTCTATCTAGATAAGTATTCTAACTACTCTAGAGCTAGTAGTAATTATATAGAACGCTTTAGTTAATAAGCTTTACACTAATAAGTATAACTTATCTATTATAAAGTATAAAGTATAAGTAATAAAATAGTAGTTAAAGAGTACTTATATTAGGTATCTTTAGAACTAGATTAATTAGACTATTAGTCTAAAGCTTCTAGCTTCTACTATACTCTTTATCTTTATAGAGAAAAAAGCTATATTATAAGTACTTATTAAATACCTTAAGTCTACGCTTTCTCTAGAGAAGAACTATACTAAGAATTTTATACGCTTATAGTATAGAGTATACCTCTAGAAAGTGTAATAAAAACGTATTAACGCTAAGCGCTAGTAATAAAAATACCTCTATATTCTAGCCTAAGCTAAAGCGTATAAACTTACTAAAGTTAATAATACACTTACTATCTAGAACTATTTAGAAGTAATTAGCGTTAGACTTACTCTAGAATAGAAGTGCTTTATATAGTAAGACCTTATTAAAGCTCTTACTATTAGTAGAACTTAAGTTACTCTTAAATAAGTGTTAAAGATTTTTACTACGCTAATCTAAGAGTATACTACTTACTCTACTAGTAGAGGTAGTATATTTACTATTATAGAAGTACTATAATAAGCTTCTAATAATAATAACTTATTCTAGAAGTCTAAGAAGAATTACCTATATAAATAGTACTATAAGTAGTCTACTACTATATATAAGCGTTTAGAAACAGCGCTTATAAGTAAACTTCTAAAGCTTTCTAATAAAGCTAAAGCTAAAATTACTACTAAGCTTAGAGACTTAAAGTATAATAGTTTATAGAGAGCTTTTAATAAGAAGAGATAGACTACTCTATAGTAAGTATAGATTAAGAGCCTAAACTCTATCTACCTAGAGTTAATTTAGATAATACTTATTAACTCTACTTTTATTATAAGTTAGCTAAGTATTAGTAGTATATACTTTACTATAGATTTTAACATCTACTTACTTTCTATAAGTACTATCTTAGATAATAAACTAGTAGTATATTTTATTAATAATATATCTTTACTTAAGCTAAAGACTTTTATAAGAGTATATAAATTCTATACTATAGAAGTAGAAAGCTTCTTCTTCTAGGTGCTTAGATATAGTATATAAAGAATTAGAAATGCTTTAACTAGAAAAAGAGAACTATATATAGAGAATTTTATTCTAATAAGTATAGCGCTTATAGAGAGTTTTTATATTAATATTATCTTAGAAGTAGCTCTTAATAAAGCTAGACTATAGTACCTAGAGTTAGACTTAATACTTTATATAAAAACACTTACTAATAACTTTATACTAGTAAAGCTTAAGAGAGAGTATAAGCTTACGTTTATTAAATATAATTCTTTAAAGTTTTATCTAACTATAATAAGTATAACTAATAACTAGCGCTTAAGATAATTTTAGAGAAGTTTTTCTTAGTCTAATTTAGAGAAGCTTTAGTATATAAGAGTAGACTACTTAGGTCTAGAAGCGCTCTAAGCTTTTGTTAAGAATATACGTAATATATATATTAAGAGAATAAGCTAAAGTAAGTATAAGTATTACGCTATTACTTATATAAAGTAGTATATTTTTAGATAACTACGTAAGAAAGCTCTAAGATCTTATTAGAGAATCTTATAGAATCTTTTTAACTTTTCTACTAGTTATAATAGAGAGCTCTAGATTATAGTACTTAAAGATAATTATAGTAGAAAGATTTATTAATATACTCTCTAAGCTAAGATACTTATAAAGATTATAAAAGTCTTTTATAACTTTATAAGCTTTCTTATAGCTTAGTATAAGCTTAATATCTATATTATTATCTAAGATAATAATATTATAACGCTACTTTAGAGAGGTAAGTTATACTTTAAGATATAGACTAAAGAGTAGAGTATTATTATAGAGCGTACCTTTATCTATACTTATAAACTAAATAGAGAAGTAAAAAGAGTAGATTAGAAGATAATTACTAAGTTTATTAAGATAAGAGTTAGTATAAATTTTTCTAAAAAGCTCTAGCTAAATATTATAGAAGTAGCAACCTAGCTATATAATATAAGTCTATTATATACTTATAATCTCTTAGTACCTAATACTATACTTAACGTATAGTGTATAGAGTATAGTAAGAAGGTCTATACTATTATAGCTAATCTTTACCTAGATTAGAGTACTATCTACGCCTATAGCTATAGAGCTTACCTACTTAATAGAGAGTAAGTAGCTAGATAAAATAAGTATAACTTTAAAGTTGTACTAAGAGACTATATTAGATACCTAGTAGAATATAAAGTATCTAATATTTATAGAATATAGATTCTAAAGCTTAATTAAATAATTATAATAAGAAACGTAAGCTTTAATAAAAAGCTTTTCTATAAGAGTAGCGCTAAAGGTAGCTAGAAGTACTTAGTAGAAGAGCTTATATATATTATTAATCTTCTATATAAGAATAAGCTATATAACATAGAAGAAGTATATAAAGATATCTTTAACTAGCTCTACGCTATAGTAGATAAAACACAAAACTAGTACGCTTCTAAAAACTTTATCTAGAAGCTAGAGAGTAGTGTATTATAGCTTACTATTAAATAGGCTAGCTAGCCTAATTAATAAGTAGTATATAATATATCTTCTATATAGGTAGAAAGCTTAGCTAGCTAACTACTAGAAATCTATATAAACTCTTAAGAGTATACTAGCCTATTTACTCTAGAGTAAATACTAGAGCCTAGAGCGTACTAGACTATAAGGTCTAGTTAGAAGTATAATAGTAACGTCTAGAAAGTATACTAAACTAGAGAAGAGCGTTTACTAGTACTAAGTAATAAATAGCTTTCTAATATAGAAAGCTTTTATTAAAATAAAGTATATAGTACTTATTAAGATAGAGTACCTCTAAGTATACTATATTTCTATATATACTCTACGTTTAGAACTTCTCTAGAATAAAGTAAAATAGAACTACTATCTACTTCTAAACTAATACACTAGAGGCGTAATTATAAGAAACTAATATAATTAAGCTCTAGAATTAAAGAGTAATATAAAGACCTAAAAGTAGAAAAACTAAAAGTTTATACGCTATATAATCTATAGAATAGTATATAAGATAATAATCTTCTAAATAGTCTTCTTTAATACTTATATAGAGTAGAAAAAGACTAGAAAAAGCTTATAACTATTTACTTAATAATAGTAGCTATAATTTTAGGTAATATACTTCTATAGAAGTATAAGCTATCTAAACGTATATACTATAATTAACTACTATAGCTTCTAAAGAAGTATAAGAATCTTAGTAATTATTTATATAGTAAGCTCTTCTATAAAGTTTATAAAAAAAAAATTAATATACTTTATAGAGTAGGTATCTAAAAGAAGATTAAGCGCTTTTTAGTATAAAAGCGCCTACTTTTACTAAAGTAAGTATTTATATATAAAGTTAATTAAGATAGCTACTTTATTAAGTATAAAGCTTACGTAGTAGTAAAAGAAGATCTATAAGTAATTAATTCTATATACTTTACGTATGTAGTAACACTTATTTTGCGCTCTTTTAGAATAGTAATAGTAATAGTAGCTAAGTTTAATCTAAAGATTCTCTAGTTTAATATTATAGAAGTATTTTTTTATATATACTAAAAGCACTAGCTAGTTATAGTATATAATATACTAGATAGCTTTAAAAAGCCTAGTAAGTATATAAAGCTTAAGCGTACTCTCTATAGACTAAAGAACTCTCTACTACTTTAGTATAAAGAGCTCTTACGTATAGTAAAGAAAGTAAGTTTTATTACTTCTAAAGAAGAGCTTTATTTTTTTTTTAATAAATAAAAAAAGATTCTTTTACTCTTTTATATTAATAATATACTACTTATATATTACTATACTACTTATTAAGAAGCTTTATAAGTTACTAATATAATAAAAGTAGTATATAATCTAAAAAAGAAAGGCCTAGTTAAATAGTTTCTAGAAGTAAGAGTATTACGTAATTACGCTACTTGTACTATAACACTTGTATATAATAAGTATTTAGATAAGCTTACTAAGAAGTTTAACTTAGAAAGTACTTCTTTAAGCCTAGCTATACTACTTCTAAGCTAAGAGCTTATAAAGTTAATAAGTAAAGTAGATAAGAAAGTAGTTAAAAACTACTAAGAGTATATTAGATTACTACTTTATATAGCTATTATACTATAGCCTAATATAGTATACGCTATCTTAAAGCTTTTACACTTTTTTATAAATCTAAGTAAAGAGTATATTAAAGTAGTTAACTAAGTAATTATATACTTATATAAAACTTACTACTAAGCTATCTACTATAGAGTATACTCTAGAGTAGAACTTATAATTTGCAGTAACGCTTCTTTTATAAATAATCTAGAAACTAAATACTCTTTATAAAGCTATCTTATTATACTCTTTAGAAGTACTATTATTTAGAAAGTAGTATAATAAGTAACTATAATAACTTTAACTATAGAAGTAGAGCTTCTTACTTTTAAGTATATTAGTAAAAAGGTAATAGCTTTTAAAAGGCTATTTTAGAAGCTTACTCTTACCTTAGAAGTAGCGTAGATAATTTTCTATAATAACTAGTAGACTATATACTTAGTAGTTAGCGCTAATAAGTATATAATAATACGCCTTAGATATATTAATATCTAAAATATATAGCTAAGGTAAGAGTATACTAAAGAGTTTTTTAGAGTTAAGTATCTAGAGACTAAGAGTATACTAGCTAATAGGCTTACTAAAAATCTATTAGTTTAGTAATTTATCTACTTTAAGAAGTAGTTAAATATAAAGAATATTAAATTATTAGTAGTATTATAAAGCTTATAAAATATAAAAGAGTTTTTAGCTACTCTTCTTAGAGAGTAGTAGAAAGTGTATTTTAAGTATAGCCTTTCTTATAGATTTATAGAAAACTACTTATTAAAAAAGGCTTTTATTAAAGTATATACTCTAAAGAGCGTAGTAAGATAAGAAAGTATATACCTAGAACTATAATTAGAGTAACGCTTCTTTAGTTATCTAAGCGTAAAGTTAAAGAAGTACTACTAGTTATTAGTAGTATTCTTATAAGCTTAGAAATACTTAAACTCTAAGGTAAAGAACTAAGAGAGTATAACTTTCTCTATAGACGTAAATACGTAACTAAGTTTAGTAGTAATACTTTTATAAGTAACTATAATAGTATTATTAGTAATAGTCTTAGAAGATACTCTTTTATTATTATTATTAGAGAGCGCTATACTATTATCTATAGTTTTATTATAGTTAATCTACTTAACTACTAGACAAAGCTTTATAAAGCTTATTAGTACTAAGAAGTTAGAGTACTAGAATAAAACTTACTAGAAGAGCGCTGCTTAGAAGTAGAAGTATTATTAGCTTTATTATTAAAGTTAGATTAAGACTACTTAATACTAGAAGTATTCTTAAACTTATTAGTATTACGCTCTACCTTTAAAGTATTAAAGCTCTACTTCTTACTATACTTCTAAATTATATAGCTATACTTAAGATACTACTTAAAAGTAGTATTATAGTTATAGATAAGCTTATAAAAGTAAAAGTTCTTAATATTAAGTAGATAACTAGTCTTTAAGTTCTACTCTATATTATAAAACTAATTAACTATACGCTTAGTAACCTTCTTTATATACTTAGGTTTAAAAAAGAGTTAGTAAAGCTTCTTAAGCTTAAAAAAAAGTATATATATATATTATTATATCTATAATTACTAATAGCACTAGTAAGATAGTATATTAACTTCTTACTTTTATTAATACTTACGTAGTTTTTATAAAGAGAGTTAGTAGCCTTTCTAGTGCTTATAAACTAAGAGTATTAGAGGTACACTATCTTATAAAGCTTACTAGTAGTAATAAAAGTAAGCTTTTTAGAGAAACGCTTACGTGTAGACTTAGTTACTAAAGCTCTATTATTTTTATTATTAGAATCTTTATTAAGTATATACTTTTTATTATTATACTTCTTATTATTATACTTATTAGAAGAATTAGCACTATCTAAACTATTAGACTAGATAGAGAGCTTTAGATTAAAGAGAGAGCTTTTTATACTACTTATAATAATAAAAGAATACTACTTTTTCTTAAGAGTAAAGCTAAAAAAAAGTAAAGTGTTATAAATAGTGCTACTCTCTTAAGAAATAGAAAGCTTACTTAAGGCTTTAGTAGAAAGCTTAGAAGTATTAAAAAGAATAGTAGAAGAGTTCTTAGAAGTAGAGCTCTTAGAACTAAAAGAATCTAGAAATAGAATATTAGAATAAGTATTACTAGTAGCTAAAGAACTAAAAACTATAATAGTAACTTTAGTAGAATACTTATAAGAATTACTAGAAAGCTTCTAAGAAAGCGTAGTAACGTTAGAATTATAGTTAGTATACTCTTTCTAGGTAGCCTTACTAGTCTACTTATTATAGTACTTTTCTATTACGCTAATAAGATTAGTAAACTACTACGCTTAGTAGATTACTTTCTCTAGAACTATTTCTTAATAGAGCTTAATAGTCTTTAGAAGTAGAATCTTAAAGTATTTTTACTTAGTACGCTACTTATTAATAAAGCGCTTATTCTTAAACTTAATACACTTAGTTTTAGTATTAGTCTTAGCTTTAGAATTCTTATTACTATACTCTAAGTTATACTTAACCTACTTATTACGCTTATAATATAGACGCTACTTATTTTCTATAGCTTAACTAGTAATATAATACTTATAAGTAATCTAGTTATAATACTCTTACTCTATTTTATTCTTAGCTTTAAGGTTATAAGTATACTACTTATTAGCGTACTTCTAAGTAGCGCGCTTATTATAATATAAAATATTATTAGTCTACTCTTAAGTAACTATATTACTATACTTAGTAAATAGATTAGACTTCTTAGAAGTATAAGTTAGAGTAGTAAATAAGTTATAGGTAGAAGTAGAAGTACTTAAAGAACTAAAGCTCTACTTCTTACTAGAAGAACTACGCTTAGAAAAGCTTCTAGAAATACTATAGAGCTTATTTAAGCGCTTATAATTATCTATCTTAGAGAGAGTAGCTAGGTACTTAGAGAAGTTAAAGGTATTAGAGCTTAATAGCTTAGCCTTTAACGCGCTTATATAACTAAAACTTAAAAAAGTTATCTTAGAGGCGCTTATAGAGCTAGAACTAGACTACTTATTCTTAAGAAAGTAGCTATTCTTATACTTATACTTATTTCTCTTTAATATAATACTAGAAAGCTTAGAGATAGATATAGAAAAGTATACTTAGTTTAATTAGTATAATAGAGTATACTACTAAAGTTAGTAAGCGTACTAATAAAAATTAGAGATACTTACTTTTATTTTAGATAAGAAGTAGAAAGCGTTTAGCTAATTAAATAATTTTAGTAATATTATAATTAGCGCGTATACGCTAAGTAAGCTCTTAGTACTATATACGCTTTAATAAGTATATAATTAGCGTTCTTAGCTATAATAAAAGAGCTTATTATAACTACGTAGCCTACTTTTATAAGCTGCTTAGAGAGTATATTATAAAACGTACCTCTAGATACTTCTTAAGAGTATAGTATATAATTATACTAGTATAGATTAAGATAAGCTTTTAGAAGCTTTACTACTTAAGAGAGCTTTCTAAGTAAGCTTATAATATAATAATTTATCTTCTATTTATTTCTATACTTCTAGACGTAATAAATATCTATTAACTATTAAAATACTCTAAAAGTAAAAGTAAGTAGTCTACTTAGCTTAGTAATTAACTAAAGAGTAATAGCGTAGATAGCGTAAATATAGTAATTATAGGCTTAGTTAATAAGTAAGCCTAGATAAACTTTTATAAGACTTATCTTTCTAGTCTTTAAAAAGACTAGAATAATTAAGCTAGCTATAAGACTATAAACTCTATTATTATAGCTACTACACTTAGTAAGTATAAGCTAAAAGCTACTTACTAATACTATAATAATCTTTAAGAGCTATCTAGATTATAAAAATAACTAATCTAGTATTTAATATATATACTCTTTAAAAATACTTTTAAGAAAGAAATTAATTAGCTAAGTAAAAAAAGAATCTAGATAGAAATCTATAGGTTATAAGTCTAAGATTAGCTACTTCTATTAAAATAGGTATAAACTTATAAGTATAATTAGAATAGCTATCTTCTTAAATATAAAGCTTAAATTATAGTTTATATTAATTTCTAAAAGAATAACTTAATTAACTCTACTTATATAGTAATACTTACTATAAAGTTTTTCTATACTATAATAGTAATTACTACTTAGAGTAATCTAGAGATTAAATAGTTTAATATTATAGAAGTATTTCTTAATATAAAGATTATAGTAGAGAATCTAGTAATCTATAAAATACTAAATAGCTTTAGAAAGCTAAAATTATATATATAGCTTAACTATACGCTTTATAAATTATAAAACTCTCTACTATTATAGTATAAGAAGTTTTTAGAAACGCTAAGAGCTATCTATATAATAGCTTTTTAAAAAGAGCTTTATCTTTTCTTTAATTAAAAATATAAGATTCTTATTCTCTTTTATATTAATAATATTCTATTACTCTATTATAAAAGTATAAAGTAACGCGTAATAGCTATATAGACTAAGATCTCTAGTAAGTATAAAATCTAAAATTAGAGAGATATAAAGTAGTTCTTTAGTATTTATATAATTAAAGACTAATATCTAAAGATAATTATACTTATTTATAATATATATATAGATAAAATACTTAAGAAGTTTAAGCTTAAAGATAGATTTTTTCTTCTAACGCCTTTACTATTAAAGAAGCTAATTAAGAATACTAAAGAAGTAACTAAGCTTAAAATTAAAAGATACTAGAAAATAGTTAGCTCTATACTTTATATAGTAATTATACTCTAACTAAATATAATATATACTATTTTAAAGCTCTTATACTTTTTTATAAACTTAAGTAATAAGTATAAAAAAGCTATAAAGTAAGTAATTATATATTTTTATTATACTTACTATAATATAATCTAGTATAGTAACTATAATAGGCCTAATCTAATAATTACTAAAGATATATTCTTTACTAATAATCTAGAGACTTACTAATTATCTTATAGCTATATTACTATATTATATAAAGGCGTAATTTTTTAAAAAGCTATAAAGTAGAGTATAGTTACTACTTCTACTATAAAAGTAAAGCTACTTACTTTTAAGTATACTACTAAGAAAGCTATAGTACTTAGACACTTTCTTAAAAAGCTAGCACTTAATCTTAGAAAACTCTAGACTATTTAGTATAATAATTAGTAGATAATTAAGCTAGTTATTAGAAAAAATAAGTATATTAACACTTAGCTTAGGTATATTAATATCTAGAATATATAGCTATAGTAAAAATATACTAAAAAATTATTTAAAGTTAAGTATTTAGAGACTATAATTATATCTATAGATAGATTAACTAAATTACTTACCTAATAATAGTTTAAGAAGTTTAAATAGCTACTTAACTTATAAGATTTATAATATTTAATTCTTAAAAAGTAGATAGAGTAGAAAGATTTTTATTTAGACTACTACTATAAAGATTAATTATATCTAAACTAGATCTTAGTTACTCTAACTAGCGCCTAGTTATAAAAAAGTAATTACTAATAATTAATATAAGTATAAAGTAGATAAATTACTAAACTTTTCTACTAGACTAATTTATATAGCTATTTACTTAGTAACTACTATAGCGCTAATTTCTCTAATTATAACTTTTATAGTTATTTTTATTAAAAGCTAGCTTACTATTTTAGCTATTTTTAAAGTTCTTAACCTAAGCTTATAAATAAGTAGTTTTAGTAGCTTAAGTTTATATATAAATCTTAAGCTATATCTAATTATACTTAGTACGTAGTAGTACTTCTACATACTTAGCTTTAGCTAGCTAACGCTAAGTATAGTAATAGAACCTATTACTTATAACACTAGATATAAAGCTATTAGACTAGTAACTATATAGCTAAGAATTATAATACTAAGAATAATTATTATATAGCTAAGACTAATAATTATACTACTAAAACTAGTAGTTATACTACTAAGACTAATAATAACTATACTAATTTTACTACTAATTCTATAGTAGCTAATTTCTAAATTAAAAAGCTTATAGCTAGAAAGTTAGTAGTAGTAGCTACTAAAATAAGCTTTAATAATAATATTCTAAGTATTATAGTATTAAATTAAAGGCTATAGATAGATAACTCTAAGTAGAAAGTGTAGATAGAGCTATCTAGCTACTACCTATATTAATCTTTTTTATTCTCTTACTTAGTATTATAGACTTACTATAAGTACTATATTAATTAGAGTTTTAGAAAGTTATAAGTAAAGTACTCTTTAAGCTCTTCTTACTTAAGAACTTAGAAGTTCTACTTAATAATTTAGCTAGAGTCTTAGAACTACTTTTAGCTTTTTTTTTTTTACTTTTTATAAGTATAAAGATTTTAGTAAAGCTACTTATAATACTTAATAGTTTTCTTAGTACTTTAGCTCTATTATTAAGTTAGTAAAAAATTAAAAAAACTAAAAAGAAGAGAATTATAAACTTACTTTAGAACTATAGTAATCTACTAAGCTTATAAAGTAATTATATAAATCTTAATTAGTAGAATAGTAGTTATAAGAGTTATAGAATAAATAATATATAACTTAATAGAGTTACTTAAAATAATTAGTTTTCTAAATATTATTAAAAAGCTACTAATAAATATAACGCTTATACTTAGAAAGTTAAAAAGCGTTATAGTTAGATAATACTCTAACTTACTTATATAAATAACTAGTATATATTAGATATAAATAATCTAGAAGAGTTTTAAATATAAAAGCTTTACTCTTAGAGTTCTTAGAAGAGTAACTATAACTATAACTTTTACTTAAAAATACTTACTTCTTTTAATCTTAAGCGCTTTAGTTCTTAATATAGTTAAATTACTAAAGACTTAAACTTTAAGTCTAAAAAGTATTATTAGTAATAAAAATACTACTTTTAGAGATAAGCTTAATAGTCTCTTAGATATTTTTATTATTAAGATTATTAAACTAAGAGCTCTTATAATCTAAGTAGGTACGCTTAGTATATAACTCTAATTACTTATAATTCTTATAAAAGTTATTATTACTAAAGTTACTAGTTATCTTAAAGCTTTAATCTAGTTAATTATTAGAATTTATAAAGTTTTAAGATAGTTAAGTATTAGAAGTCTAATTACCTTAGGTAAAGCTACTAAAGAATAGACTATTAGCTACTATTATTTTAGAAAAGAAAAGTAAAATTTAAGTAGTAGTATTTTTAAGTTAAGCGTAGTAAAAAAGTTAAGTACTTAACTATAAAGTATTATTAAGTAAAGCGCTATTATACTAAGCACTATTACGCTAAGTACTAGCTTATATATTATAATTACTACTACTAAAGGTATTATAATTAGAGCGTAGAATACTATTATAGTAGAAGCTAGAGCGCTAGTACTTATAGCTAGAGTTAGAGTTAGAAGTTAGATTATTAAACTAAATTATAATAGTTAGCTATTAATTTAAGTATAAGAGTAAGAACTTACTATAGTATTAGAGAGAATAAAGAAGTAAGTAGAGTAGTATATTAAGTAGAGTAAAGAATTTAGCGTAGAACTTAAGAGTACTAAAGCTTAAGAGCTAAAAATCTTAAGTAAATAAGTTAATTAGATAGATAGCTTATTAGCTTATTAGCTTAAGTATCTTAATAATATAAAAGTAGATAATTATAATAAAAAAGAAAAAAATTTAAAAACTTATTATTATAAAGTCTCTAATTCTAGCCTAAGCGCGTATCTACGTAAATAGCTAGTATAGCTTATTAAGCTTTTAATTATACTATAAACTTTACCTAGAAGAGACTAGAAGTCTAGATCTTACTATTAGAATTATCTTTTACTAGTTAAATACTTAGATTTTTATAGCTATTAGCTATATTTTAGACTATTATAAGATAATTTCTAAACTAATAGAGTTAATTTTTAAGCTATTAAGCTTTATTTAAATAAGTAGAAGCTTACTACTATTAGTATTAAGTATAATTAAACGCTTAATTAGGCTATAATCTACTACTATACTCTAAATTCTTAAGCCTAGACTCTACTAAAGTATACTAATTATAGTAAATTTAATAGAATTAATTTAAGTAAAGTAGATTAATACTCTTACTACTCTAGAGAGTATATTAAAGTTAGAGAGTAGTTATAATTAACTAATTATAAATATATAATTACTTAGCTCTTAGATATATAGCTAGAGATTTTATTCTAACTTTCTTTAGTAGTAGAATAATTATAATATACTTAATTATCTCTAATTATTAATTATCTCTAGCTCTAATAGTTATTAATATTATATATATAGCTTAGAATATTTCTAGTAAAGTATTTAATAGAATATAGAGGCTTATAGTAAGAAATACTAGGCTTATTAATTATAAGAGCCTTAGTAGAAGAAAGATATATTAATACTAGTTTCTCTTTATCTTCTATAGTAGAATAACTAATATAAATATATCTCTATTCTTTATAAACCTTTTTAAATAAGTTACTAAGAAGTAAAGAGTTAGTATTTTAGCAGATAGTTATATAGAAACTAGTAAGTTATATACCTTCTTCTATTTAGAATACTATCTTATAGTATCTATAGTATAAGTCTTTCTAGATACTATATATATTACTAAGATATAGATTACTACTATTAAAATTAACTTTACTAGACTCTAAACTACTATAAGTAATATAAAGCTTAGAAGTAGAGATATCTAGTTAATTAGTAGTAATATATATATAATATAATACTTTAAAACTTTATTAATAGTATACTTAGTAATAAGCGTACTAATACTCTAAGTATTAATAGAATACTAGAAGAAGCTTTATAAGATATAAGAAATAGCTTCTAATATAAGTTTTTTATAAAGTTATCTAGTCTACTATATCTTTATTCTAGTTAAAAAATAGTATAGTATACTTATATTAGTAAATCTTATAGGCGTAGAAAATAATAGCGTTAATTTCTAAGACTTAACTAGTAATATAATTAATATAGAGTAATTATACTTTAATATATAGCTTTAATACTACACTAAGAATCTAATAAAAGTAGTTTTTTATATAAGTACTCTTACTAACACTATATATCTTTTACTACTAAGATTACTACTAAGTAAATATTCTACTATTATATACTTTTTCTATATTAATAAAGTGTAAAGCGTAGTTACTTACTTACTACTATAGTTAGAAGATCTAGTTACTATTATATAGGCGTATAAGTTTTACTAGATATCTAAGTAAGATAGAGCTTATACTCTATCTTATCTATTAGTAAATATAAAATATTTAGAATCTTTATAATAAGCTAATAAAAAGTATAAAAATATAGTAGGCTATATATAAAGTAACGTAAACTAAGTAGAGAAATATAAAAGAGGTAGAGTTATATAAGTATAAGACGTAATAGCTATATATAGATTAATATTATTAATATTATTAATATATATAACTATAGGTTTAAAGTAAAGATTATATAGATATAAGAGAATTTAATTTCTATTCTTTATACTTATACTCTATCTACTAAGAGCTATCTAAATTAATTCTATACTTCTTAATAATAAGAAATATAACACTATATAGTTTTCTATTTTTTTAAAGTTATTAATCTCTTACACTAATAGAAAGTGCTACTTTTAGTTATACTATAATAAAACTAATACCTATTCTTACTATACTACACTACGCTCTTAGGCTTATTTATTACTAAGAAGCTAGTATTAGAATTCTCTAATTACTTTTTTATAATAATATATAATCTAAAAGGTAACTAGCTAGTAGAGTTAATAATATAAGTAGAAGTAGAAGAATTTTATTATTCTTAGTTTAATATATAAATATAGTTATTAACTATAGTTATAATAAAACTATCTAGTATCTTAATATTAAGTAGAAAGGTACGTTTGTTATTTAGAAAAGAATTAGAAGTATTAGCTTTTTCTATAGCTAGAGCGCCTTCTATCTTAGTACTAGCTAGTAGTAGTAGAGATTTATAATAGATTAAACTATATATAATACTAGGTATATATTTTATACTTATAGCGCGTAGCTTTTTATTCTATAGTAAAGCTTTATACTCTAGTCTAAATAGCTAAAGCTTTAAATAAGCTAGCGTAAGATCTAAATATATCTATATAATATCTATAGCTATAAGAAACTTATAGATAATATATAAAGTTATAGTACTTATAAAAACTACTTATTTACTAAGATTTATAATAAAAACTCTAACCTTTTTTAATTAAGTAAGTTATCTAGCGTATTCTATAAGATTAGACGCTATCTTCTTAGTTATATCTAGTTTATTTAAGAAGACTAGAGTAATATTATTAGTCTAGTTACTTATCTTAAAGTACTAGATAGTGCTATAGAGAGATATAGAAACTATAATAGCTAGGTATATTAAAATTAATAATATATTAGTATAGAAAAGTCTTTTATATAGCTATAAGATTAAAAAGTAATATTAGTAATAAATTAAATAGATTAAATAAAAATTTACAAAAAGTTATTAACTTTTAGATAATTACTAGTAGAACTAACTTCTCTATAAATATATCTACGTTTACTACTTTTTATATAAAAGCTTCTAGTACTAGTAAAAGAAAAGAGTATATATCTACTAATATCTATATTTTAATACTATTATTCTTTTTAGATAGCTTTATTTTAGCTATTTATATATAGAGTATAAAACTTTTAAAGCTATAGTAGTTATATAGTAATAGCTATATAGTAATAGAGATAGTAATAGTAATTATAACTATAACTATAAAGATAAGAATAAAGATAACTACGCTAAACTATTAGTATATAAAAGAAAGTATAAGTAATCTATAGTTCTTACCTTTATTATATATAGTAAGTAATAAGATTATAGAGAATAAAGCGCTTATTAAAGCTTATTATCTTTAAGAACTTAGTAATAATAGTATATAAAGCTAAGCGCTTAGATAATAAAGTAGTAACTTTAGAAATATTCTTACTAGTTTTATTTTACTATAGCGCGTTTACGCGTATTATAGACTACTTAACTAGCCTTAGCCTTATATATAGTGTAGAAAATCTAGTAGTATACACTATTATAATTATAGTCTAGAAAGCTACTAAATAAAGCTACTAGCTAGTAGACGTAATAGTAATATTAGGTTTAGTAGATATAAGTAAAAATATATATATAATAGTGTAAGATAATCTAAAAAGATAGAAAGTACTTAAATATAAGCTAGCTAATTAAAGAAAAGCTAGAAATATATAAGCTAATATAATATATCTAATAATTCTTTTTTCTCTACGTAAAACTCTACCTTCTTACCTATACTTTACTCTAGAGCTTAGCTTTTAGTATTATACTATCTACTAAAGTTTATATTTATCTACGTAGACTAATTTACTACTTTATAGTTTAGACTTCTACTAAACTTAGCCTATCTACTATCTAAGTACGTAAGTTTATATAATAATACTACTAAAATATAATATAGAAAGAAAGAAAGCTAAAAATATAGAAAAATAAATACGTAGAGTACTTATATTTATTACTAAGTCTAATATATTTAATATACTGCGTTATACCTATTTAGATCTATCTACACTTTTAGTAATTTAAAGTAAGTTAGCTTTTTTATACTCTATAGTTAGTTAATTTAATAGTTAATACTTAGGTAATAAAAGTGTACTAGCTAATAGTACTTTTTTTTTTTATTCTAAAGAGATAAAAAGCTTCTTTCTTACTAAAAATCTAACTACTAAACTTATAACTACTATAGACTATATTTACTAAAAAGATATATAGTTATAACTATTTAATATTAAAAGCTATTTATAAGAGAAGAAATATATAAAGTTTAGATAATTATATATTCTCTTTATAGTCTAAGTATTACTAGAAAATCTAATAAGTATCTATATTATTTTCTAGTAGTTTTAGTAGATAGCTTTAGATATTAGCTACTTTAGTCTATATTACGTTTAGGCTAAGAATATCTTTTATACGCTTACTTTATTAGTAAAAGCTACGTAGAAGAAGACTATTTAGTATTAAAATTTATCTAATAATATAATATTCTATAAATAGTATATTCTAAAGTTTAATAATAATCTAAATATACTATATTATAGTTATATCTAATAGAACACTACGCTTAAAAGTATTACTACGTTTTATAACTATCTTACTAGTTTCTTTAGTCTATAACTTTTTTATAACTCTATAAGTCTATTTTTTATAAATATAGTTCTAGTTAAAAATAGCTATAAATAGTATTTTATTAAGTATAAAGCTATTTTATTAGAAAAATAGTTAGTTAACTAGTTTTAAGATTTACTAAACTAGTATTTTCTTATATTATACTTAGTTAGAGATAAAGTATTATTTCTATTCTCTTAATCTAGTAATAAGAATAAGTATATCTAGTATATATAAGAACTATATAAAGAAGAAAGAATTATACTAAAGATATACACTATATATCTAATAAACGTATATATTTATATAAATAATTAGAATAGCTTTTTAAACTATATAATAGTGTATAGTGCTAGCGTATAAAAGATACTTAAAATATAGTAAGCTAATACCTTAAGCACTAATAAATATAAGGTAAAGAAAGTCTAGTATAATTAATAAAATAAAAGCACTATAGATTATTTATATAGTTAATTTTATTAGTATCTAAATATATAGTCTTATACGTACCTAAGAGATAGATTTATTATAATACTTATTAGTTACTTATAGAGCACTATAGTTATCTTTATAGTTACTTATTATAGTAAAGTATTAATATAGAGTAGAGTAACAAAACGTAGTTAGTAACTCTATATAGTAATCTTAATATAGGTATATTTTTTAAATATCTTATACTTACTATATATAGCTATAATAATTAATAAAACTCTTTTTATAATATTTACTATAGATATAGTACTTTAATAATAATAATAATAATAATAATATACTTATAAAGAGTAATAGTAATAGAGGCTTCTTTAGTGTACTTAGAGGTAAACTTAGAGATAGTAATAGGTAAGCTATAGAGCTATAGAAATATTAAAATATTCTTAAAAGTTAATATAGAAGCTTTCTAAGTATAGATAAACTTTAGATCTAGAGTAATATTAAATTATAGTACTATACTACTATAAAATACAAAAAGATATTTACGCAGGTAAACTATAGTATAAAGAATAGTAGCCTAGAAGAGAATTATACAAAGCTTTATATATAGAGAATACTTCTTTTTATTTTATATCTTTTTTAATACCTCTATATATATCTAAAAAATCTACTAATATATCTACTAAATATAAAAAATCTTCTATACTAAACTTCTCTTCTATACTTATAATAGAAGCTTTAGTTCTTATAATAATAATAATAATAATAATAATGCCTAGTATAATAGAATATACTACGCTAGTAGTTTTTACTAGTTATACACGTAGCGTATTTAACTTTCTAGTCTATTCTAGAGAGTTCTTAATAAAAGACTTATAGAATATAGCTATAAGAATAGAGCTAGAAAAAAGCTTCTATTAGAATAGTATAAGGTAGATAGAAGTAATTACTAGTAATAAAAGACGCTTTATAGCTTTATATATTATAGATATATACTATCTCTTCTAAATAAATCTTTTTTCTAATATTTTAGTAATTATAAAGAAATAGTTTAACTAACTTAGTATATTAAATAAAAAGCTAGCTAAGTTAGTAAACACGCTAGTAACCTAAGATAAGCTTAACTTTATTAAGCTTATAAAAGGTACTATTTTTCTTAGCTAGAAAGAGGTAGCGCTTTACTAGCTATAGAAGGTAGTATATATATAGTGTAGTATTAAGCTATACTAATAAATACGTAATAATAAGTAGAATAGATAGTTAGTATACTAGAGAATAGCGTAATATAGCTACTAATATAGCTAGCTTATAAGTAATTATATATAGAGTATAAGTTACTAGTAATTATATAGGTATTATATATATATTATATAAGTATCTTAGGTTAGATTAGACTTTATACTAGTAGTAGACTTACTAGATTATCTTTTAGAGATGCGCAGTTATATAAAGCTAGTATTAGTACTAGTTAATAGTCTAGATAGCTATTAGTAATATATAATAAATATAAAGTAGTTAGCCTATTATAATTACGTATATTAACTATTATATTAGTAGTAGAAGTAGTATAAGTATAAGTGTTATAAGTTATAAATCTAAGCTTATATTAGAGATTTTTTAAGTTTACTTTTAGAGTAATATAGTAATACGTTATTACGTAATTATATAATTATATAATTATTTAATTTTAAAAAAAGTACGCTATAGGCTCTATCTCTTAGGCCTAGAGAGGTATAGTTACTTATAATTATTTCTAACTTAAGTATACTATCTTTATAGAAACTAGATAATTTCTATATTCTTAGTCTAGCTTTTGCGCTTATTATATTAATTTATATATTAAATTATAGTTATTAGTAATAAGCTATATTCTATAAGATATCTACTTCTTATATCTTTTTATTACTATCTAGTCTTCTATATCTATCTATTAAGCTTATATTATAATCTTTATTATTATTAGAAAAGGTAATATATAGATTATAGATATAAATACTCTATATATATATATATATCTTTTCTAGCAGAATTTTATATTACGTATAGCTCTAGTATAGAAAATCTTAATAATAGTAAGATTTAGACGTATAAAAAGATAGATAAATCTAGAAATTTCTTACTAGTCTAAGAAGAGATCTATACTTTATCTATTAGATTCTTTTCTTTACGTAGTAGTAATATATAGCTATATTTATAGAACCTTTTAATATTTATAGACTATAATACTAAACTTTACTAGCTACTATAGAGCTAGTAGTAGTATAGTTTCTCTAGAAGAATACTATTTCTAAAGTACTTTCTAGTTTATAATTACTATTTTAATAACTTAGAAGAATATAATATAGAAAAGTTTTATAAACTATATATATTAAATAAGATAGCGTATATCTAGAAGAAATACTTATTTTATAAATAATCTAATTAGTGTAATTAATAAAATAAATATAATAAAGCTTACGTCTCTAATAGATATAATATACTATAGCTTTCTAATATAAAGTAAAATATATATAGTATAGACATAGTAGTAGTAGTATAGCTATTATAAAACTAAGTTATAGTATATAACTACTATATAGAAATCTACTATATACTTATACTATATATTCTAATTAAGAGGTAATACTTAGTTTATAAATATTTAGCTTACCTTTCTTAGGCCTAAGAGATAGAGCCTATAGCGTACGTTTTTTAAAGTTAAATAATTATATAATTATATAATTACGTAATTACGTAATAACGTATTACTATATTAGACCTAATAGTAAACTTAAAAATCTCTAATATAAGCTTAGATTTATAACTTATAACACTTATAACTATACTACCTTTACTACTAATATAATAGTTACTATATATAATTATAATACACTAACTACTTTATATTTATTATACTTTACTAATAGCTATCTAGACTATTAACTAGTAGTACTAGCACTAGCTTTATATAATTATATAATACTAAAAAGAAACTAAGTAAGTTTAGCTACGCTAGTATAAAGCTTCTAAACTAATCTAAGATATCTATATAATACTATATAATTACTAGTAACCTATATTTTATACGTAATTACTTATAAGTCTAGCTATATTAGCTATATTACGTAACTACTACTTACTATCTATATTTACTTTTACTTACCTACTTATCTACTTATCTACTTATTCTCTATTTATACTAATAACTTTTAAGCTCTTATAGCTATAGTCTAAACTTTATAATAATACTTAAGTTATTCTAAAGCGCCTATAACTACTATTTCTTAGCTTACTAGCTCTATTACTACTATACTTATACTTATAGCTTATTTTTTATCTTTCTAATAATTCTAAGTATTTCTAACTTCTAGAGTAAAGTTTAGAGATAGAGTTCTTTTAACTATATCTACCTTTTTACTACTATCTATACTAGCACTATTATTATATTATATATTACGTCTACTTTTTGCTAATACTTAAATTTCTTCTAAGTAAAGGCTTTATCTTTCTTCTTTCTTATAGTATAGTATATAAATAGCGTATTTATCTAGAATAGCTTAATAATAAAAGGTATATCTATATAAAGATAAGTATATAGTACTTTATTCTTTAGGTTAAATTCTTTTAGTAGAATAATATCTATAAATATTACTATAATATTCTTAAAGTTATCTTTATATATCTATACTTAGAAGTATAAGATATTAAAAGTTATATTAGTATTAGTAATACTAACTTTATAAAAGACTAAGCCTATTAGTAGCACTAAGTAACTATTACTTAGACTAGGCACTAAAGAGTTAGAAGTACCTACCTAAGTAGTAAGTATAGAAAAAAAGGCGTTTAATATCTTTAAAGTAATATTAGTATTAGTATTAAGTTTAGAAGTTATACTTAAGTATTTAGCTAAGTATTTAGCTAAAAATTTAAATTTCTTAGATATATAAAAAGCTTTTAGAGATATAAGAAATTCTTTAAAATAGAAAAAAAAAAAAAGAAGAAAAGTATTCTCTATATATAAAGCTTTTTATACTTCTCTCTAGGCTACTATTCTTTATACTATAGTTTACCTACGTAAATATCTTTTTATATTTTATAGTAGTATAGTACTATAATTTAATATTACTCTTTAGACCTAAAGTTTACCTATATAGCGTTTCTACCTACTTAGCTTTATAGCTAAGAGAAAGACTATATTATACTATACTCTAACTTCTACTCTAACTTCTACTCTTTCTACTAAGGTTTCTACTAAAAGCTTTCTTTTAGAAAGCTTTTACGTTAACTTTTAAGAATATTTTAATATTTCTATAGCTTTATAGCTTACTTATTACTACTCTTAAGTTTACTTTTAAGTATACTAGAAAAGCTCTTATTACTATTACCTTTTATAAGTATATTATTATTATTATTAAAGTACTATATCTATAGTAAACGTTAGAGAAAGAAAGTTTTATTAAATTCTATAGTTATATATAGTAAGTATATAGTATTTAGAAAATATACTTATAATAAGATTACTATATAGAGTTACTAACTATGTTTTATTACTCTACTCTATATTAATACTTTACTATAATAAATATTTAGCTTATAAGTTCTATATATATATAAAATATAGTAAGTTTAAAATATATAAACTACTTAAGTACTACTACTTATATTATAAGTAGTATAAAAGCTTATAGCTTATAAGTTAAAAGTACTAAAAGTAAGAGATAATAGATTACTAACTTCTATATTCTACTTTTATATCTAAAAATATAGCGTAGATTTCTAAAGCTAGAGGTATTACTACTTATTCTATACTTATAGTAATATACTACTTAGATACTAATTATAAAAAGGTAATAGATAAAAGTATACTTATCTAGATAGTTTTAAAGCTCTATAATTTATAAAAAACTCTATTATTTAGCTTATATATAAAATTCTCTTTATAAGTAATAGAGCTACTTAGCTATAACTTCTATTATATTTAGTTATATAGTACTATTTTTAAAGTAAGAATCTATACTTCTAAAGTTATAAATATAGAGTTTACGTATACTATACGTATATAATATAAAGAAATAGCCTAAATAGACCTAGTAGATTTAAAGTAGAGTATAGTATAGACTCTAAGATAATTTCTTTAATTTTCTAATTTTTACTACTCTACTTCTTAAATTACTTAGGCTTCTTATAGTAGCTTCTATACGTAGGTTTAATCTAAATAATATAAAAAGATTTTAAATAATTAGTATAATAAATAATAAAAGATTATAGCTTTAGAAACTATAGCTAGTTCTAGAAAAGTATACTATATAAAACACTATTATTTTAAAGTAGGTACGCTATAACTACTAGATAGTAGCTATATTTTACTAAGAAGATATAGATAAAGTTAGTAGTTTTTATTTTAGACCTAAAATATATACTTAATAAAGAGCTTACTATAAAAAATAACTCTAGTAAACTTATACTATAGATTCTCTATATATAAGACTACTTTTAGAGAAAGAAAAAGTAGACGCTATATATAGAATAAGTTAAATAAGTATATTTCTTTTAAACTTATAATAGTGTAGCGCTATTAGCTTATAATTATAAACTAGATATATTTAAGTAGTTTAGAAAGAGCTAGCTTTAGATTATATAAATTCTATAATTAAATAAATTAAAAGATATATTATTAGTACTTTCTAAGAAGCTTTATAAGTATACCTTAAAAGTTTCTAAATATATTCTAAACACTAGAAAGCCTAGTAGTAAGACTTAAATACTATACGTATAGTCTAGTACTAATAGTAATTAGATTTTATACTAGCTATACTTTTTTAATAGCTAATTAATAAGTTCTCTCTTATATCTTATATAATCTAGTATTAGCTACTTAATCTAATTATCTTTATACTTAAAGAAAAGATAAATAGAAAAGACTTAGAGAATAGTATAAAAGAGATTTATAACGTACTAAAATTATTTTATAATATACTTATTAAGAAGAGATAAAACTATATATAGAAGAGCGTATAAGAACTATATAATAGCTAGTATTTATAATATATATTACTAGAAAAGCTAATATATATATATAAATATTAGCGCTAGTTACTATTACGCTTAGCTATAACTTTAGATTAAGGTATTCTAGCTCTATTATCTTTAGATAGCTTACTTAGATATTAACTATAAGTAAAGTAGAATATATTTAAAGCTATAGTAAGGTAAAGAATTAGCTTTTTAAAACTCTTAGCCTATAATATAGCTTATATACTTAGATTTAATATTAGTCTAAACTAGTATAAATAAAGTAGTTATAAGAGTAGTACTTTTACCTCTATCTTTAGATTAATTATTTCTACTTTATAGATCTATTATTCTATTTACTAGTTCTTATACGCTTAGAACTTAGTATAAATAGTATATCTATCTTATACTTAGAAGAAGACTACTAGACTTAAGTAAAGTTTTTTAGTTTAGCCTTATTCTTACTTCTATTTCTAGATAAGTTCTACTTTATAATTTACTTTCTTACTTTTATTACTAGCTTCTTTATTACTTCTAGTTTCTCTTTTTTTTTTTTTTTTATTAACTCTAATTAAGAGATAATATAATTATTATAGTAATTATTTATAATTTTACTCTAAGTCTTATATACCTTTTCTAATATTTAGTAGTAAAGATTTACTTATAGAAAGCTAAGAATACTATAAGTAGATATATAGAATCTATCTAGTTTAGTCTCTTAGAATCTATTCTCTTAGTGTAGTTTAAGTTTTTTAGTACTATCTACTAGCTAATATAGATAGGCTATAGTAGGTAAAAACTTATACTACTTTAGAATTTACTACTTAGCTCTAGGCTTATATCTATAAAAGTTAAGTATAATTACTAGTAAACTTATATAATTAGTAGAGATAAAAAATGTATTTATCTATACTTACTTAATAGTAGAAATCTAGCTATATAGTCTATATATAATAGCGCGTGTTATAAATATACTTTAGTTCTACACTTTTCTTAATATTATACTTACTAGTAAAGCGTATAAAAAGACTAATTTACTAAAATAGATTAACTCTACTATATAATTATTATACTTATATTTTCTATCTAGTCTATTACCTAGAATCTACGTAATCTAGTAGAGTAGTTTCTTATTATAAATAACTTAGTTAATAAAAACTACTAGAATCTATATAACTTAGATAACGTACTTATAAATAAGTTATATACTATATTTTATATCTCTATTTTCTTAATATACTACGTAGTAGACTATACTAGCCTAGTTCTTAAAAGCTTATTACTATATTTTAAAGTTAGTTATATTCTTATCTATACTATTATTAGAGCTAGAGACAATTAATAATTAGAGATAATTAAGTATATTATATTTTTTCTACTACTAAAGAAAGTTAGAATAAAATCTCTAGCTATATATCTAAGAGCTAAGTAATTATATATCTATAATTAAGTAATTATAATAGCTCTTCTAACTTTAATATACTCTCTAAAGTAGTAAAAGTATTAATCTACTTTACTAAAATTAATTCTATTAAATCTACTATAATTAGTATACTCTAGTAGAGTCTAGGCTTAAGAATTTAGAGCGTAGTAGTAGATTATAGCTTAATTAAGCGTTTAATTATACTTAATACTAATAGTAGTAAGCTCTTACTTATTTAAATAAAGCCTAATAGCTTAGAAATTAACTTTATTAGTTTAGAAATTACTTTATAATAGCCTAGAATATAGCTAATAGCTATAGAAATCTAGGTATTTAACTAGTAAGAGATAATTCTAATAGTAAGATCTAGGCTTTTAGTCTCTTTTAGGTAAAGTTTATAGTATAATTAAGAGCTTAATAAGCTACGCTAGCTATTTATATAGATACGCGCTTAGGCTAGAATTAAAGACTTTATAATAATAAGTTTTTTAATTCTTCTCTTCTTTACTATAATTATTTACTTCTATATTATTAAGATACTTAAGCTAACTAGCTAATAAGCTACTTATCTAATTAACTCTTCTACTTAAAATTCTTAGCTTTTAAGCTTTAGCGCTCTTAAGTTCTATACTTAATTCTCTACTATAAAAGTCTTATATATATTAATAATAGAGGTATATAGAATAATAATATTATTATAGTAGAGAGCTTTAGAAGAAGCTATTAGAGGTAAATATATATAGTAGAGGCGTTAGCCTAATATTAGACTAATAGAGCTCTAGACCTAAAACTATTATACGTCTTCTTCTAAAAAGTACTTAAAGTTCTAACTAAGTAGTAATAGTAAGGTAAATAAAAAGTAAAAGTCTTTCTTAATAAAAAGGCCTAAAAATAAAGTTAAATATTACTATTCTAATGTACGCTAGTAGTAATATTATTATCTTCTAAAGAGTTATATCTAAAAGATAAGAATAGTAATCTAGTTATCTACTAGAGTACTATAAGAAACGCTATATTAGCTAAGGCTAATAGATAGTAAGTAGAGTAGTAAGCTATCTTAGAGCTACTAATAGCTATAGAAGTTAAAGTTAAGTAGAAATATACGTTAGAATTAATAATCTAGTAGACTTCTAAGATAGTATTATAGCTAAAGTAATTATTAAATAACTAGCTAGTTCTTTCTAAGTATATAAAGTCTAGTAGCTAGAGTAGAGTAATAGTAAGCTCTCTATTATTATTATAGTTATAAAATATAATATATAGTTCTAGTTAGCCTAGGTTATAAGTATAGTAGTTTTAGATAGCTTTCTTATAACTATAAAGATTTATATATAGCTACTATAGTAAGAATTAATTATTATCTACTTACTTAACTTTATATTATAGTAGTCTATAGTGTCTAGTGTAAAGATTAACTATATTATTATAGTACTATAAGTTAAGAATCTAGAAGATAATAAACTTTATAATGCTATTATTAGCTAAGTATACTTTAGGTAGAGTAGTATTAGTAGCGTAAGCTTACTTTAGAAAGGCGTTATTTTTATAAAGCTATAATAGCTAAGAATAGAAAGTAAAGAATACGTTCTTAAGCTAAGTAGAGAGATCTAGTTTATAAACTATACTATTAATAATATATACTACTTAGTAAAGGCTTATATTCTTATAGTTTAGTAACTTAACTAGTTACTTAGTCTTAATATAACGTGCGCTTAGTATTACCTAGTTACTAATAGTAAAATAGAGAGCTAGTAACTAGTTTACATTAGTAAACTTCTTTATCTTATTTTATATTTATAGTATCTATTATTATAAAAAAGTATAGATATTATTAATATAATAGATAAGAGCGTTAGTATTATATTATTATTAGATAATAGTAGAAGTAGAGTATAGAGAGCATAATTAGTGTATAGGCTCTAGCCTAGACCTTAGCTACTAACTCTTTATAGTAAGAAATATAAATAAGCCTATTACTATACTTATTACTAAATTAGCTTTAAACTTAGCTAAAGAAAGTAGCTATATCTAGTTAGTTTATAAATAATTAATATAGGCGCGTAAGTATTACTTTAGATCTATATTTATATTTTTAGTTTACTTATTAGTCTCTAAGTAGTAAGTAGTACTAAGCTTTAGATAGATTTCTACGCGCTTATAGAGATAATTCTAAAAATATAATATAAACTAGTATTCTCTATTAGATACTACTATTCTAGAGTATTTCTTATACTTCTAGATATACTCTATAAACTTATCTATAATAGTAGAGACTTCTATATTTTCTATAGTAATAAACTTCTTTATCTTTAATAAATAATTAACTATAACTATAATATACTTATACGCGTAGCTACACTATATTAAGATAGATAGAGAAGTAATAAAGTTAACTAAGATATTATTCTAGTACTATATTAGCACTAAAAGTAGGTAAAGAAGGCTATATTAAGCTAAGTAGTTTACTTTAGACTAGTAGTATGTTATATACCTATTTATATAACGTATAATAGTATTAGTTATACTCTACTAGTAATACTACTAGCTAACCTACTAGTAGATAGTTATATAATCTCTATACTCTCTAAGAAAGCTATTATAAAAGTAATAGATAATATAAGTATAGAGCTTCTTACTAAAAGAAACTACTAACTAACTATTACTAATAAATAGCTAGTTATTATTACTAATCTCTAGATCTCTAAGCTCTATCTAAATACTCTTAGTAATAAAGTAGTAGAGAATATAGCGCTTATTTAAAGTTAGAGTAGCTCTAATATTAATAAAGTATTAATCTATTTAGCTAAGTACTAGAGTAACGTCTTTAAAAAATATAGTATTAGCGTTAAAAATATTATTATAAGAATTTAGGCTACTTTTAAAAAAGAAGTATATAAAACCTACTAGTAGAGTTAAAGATAATATAGAAGCTTTCTTACCTATTTTTTAAAAAAGTATAAGTAGAAAGCTAATATTATAAGAGCTATTACTAAGGTAGACACTAGCTAGTTATATAGCTACGTAGCTACTACTATTCTAGTAATAATCTTCTAGAATTATCTAACACTAGTACTAGACTTTATTATTAGTTACCTTATCTAGAAGGTTACTAGTATAGTAAGTAAAGCTATTAGGTTTAGTGCTCTATTTACTAAAGTAATACTAGATCTTAAAGTTAAACTTTTTTAGAAATTTAGCCTAATAGACTTATTAGTAGTTTAAGTTATACTTAGTATAAAAGTACTTTAGCTTATAATAGTTAGTAAAAACTTCTACTACGTTAGAAATATCTACTAGTTCTAGGCGCTATTCTTTAAAGGCGTAAACTATTATAAAAAGTTTTTTATTATAGATCTTATAGTTATATTTTATAGATATTATTTTTTTTAATAGATAGGCTATAGGTTAGATAGTACTATTCTTCTAAACTTATAATAGTATAGTAGCGTAGACGTAGTTAGACGCGTTAGTTTCTATAATACTTTTTAGATCTAGGTTAAAGTAAGCTAGTATAACGTTAGTATAAAAGATAATCTTTAGTATAATAAAAGCTTACTTAGCTTCTACTATTATCTTAAATAACTTAGAGTTACCTCTAGTAAGATATATAAGTAGCTTTATAATATTAGAGAAACTATAAATAAAATATTAATAGAAATTTATAAATCTAAAAAAAGTTTATATATCTTTTAAGAACTAAAGTAGCTTCTAATCTTAAATAGTATTAACTTTCTTAGAGTCTATTTTAATACTATTAGTAGTAATAATAAGTTTTAGAAATTTTACCTCTATCTTTATAAACTCTAACTTTAGTATATCTATAGGTAAGCCTACGCTAGTAAGGTAATCTACTACCTTAACTAAGTAAGTCTTATATTATTTTAGTAACTTACTAAAGATAATAATATTATTAAGATAGACTATATAGAAGTTATTAAGATACTTATATAAGACGTTATTAATATAAGTCTAAAAAGTTTCTAGGCTATTATATATACTAAATAGTATAATAGTATATTAGTAAAAATTATATAAAGTTATAAAAGCTAAGAGATACTTATACGTATTCTTAATACATATTTTATTAAATATAGTAATAATATCTACTTTAGAAAAGTACTTAGACTTAGTAAGCTTTATAAGTATATCTTATATAAAAAGTAGTATATTTTAGTTCTTTACTATATATATATTTAGCTCTCTATAGTTTATATATATATAGATACTATCTTCTAGCTTATATATAATAAGTAGAAGTGTAGCCTATATAGAGGTGCTATATTTAATATAGCTCTTCTTAACTATATTATTAATATATAACTTAACTACTTAGACTTTATCTTTTAATATTAGCTATAAACGCTAAGAGAATAGTTTAGATAGTTATCTATTATTATTAAGCTTAAGCTTAATCTTATAGTTAAAGTCTTCTTAATATATAAAGAGCTTATTAGCTTTCTTAGAGTTAAATTCTTAATATAAAGTATAGAGAATCTTAGAGAGCTTCTATAGAAGCTTTGCCTTAGTTATATAAAGCCTCTCTATCTTATTATAGAATTTATTATAGTTTTCTAGTAGAATCTTAGTACTAGCTACCTATAAGCGCTATATATATTTCTACTTCTTATTACCTATATCTACTAGTTAATATATCTTTTTATAGAAGGTAATACTTATATTCTAGTCTTAGTAGATAGCTATAGTAGTAACCTAACTAAAGATATAGGTAACGTTAATTAGAGAAAAGGCTTTAGAGTATTAGGTAACCTTATAATATAGATTAAGTATTACTAGAAGAGGCTACTTATAATAGTAGCTACTCTAAGTATACACTAGCTTATAATTATAGATATAACTAGAGAGATACTATAGTAAAAAGAAAGTTAATAATATATTTTTCTAGTTTACTTATAGTTTATAAGTCTAGAACTATAGCGTACCTAAGATTATTTAGATACTAAAAAGCTTAGTAATATAAGTAAAAACGTTTTTAGAGTAGAAGCTAAAGGTAATAGTTATATAAGCTATATAAGTAACTTCTACTACTAAAGATCTATTAGCTAGCTCTAAGATAGTAAGCTTAGAAAGAGAGATAAGTTTATATTTATATACGTAGGTATAAGAAAAATTAATAAAAAGAGAGATATAACTAGTGTTATTTATAAGTTTAGTATATTAAGAAGATAAAAAGTAGTTAGATAATAATATAATTCTCTTAAAGACTAGTTACTAGCCTATAAGAAGCTAATACTTATTACTATATATAGTAGTAGTAGTAATAGTTAAGATAGTAATATAAGATCTAGTTAAGCTCTATTATTTAAGAGCTTTAATATAATTAGTAATTACCTAAAGAGTAGAATTAGAATTATTATTATTATTATTACTACTAACTTCTAATAGAGAAGATAAAAAAGTAGCTTAGAAGTAATTTAAGTCTAAATTCTTATTTTCTTTACTATTCTTAACTAATAGTAATAGGTGTAAACGTATAGAAGTATTAGATACTAGTAATAGAATTATAGGCTTCTTATACTAGGTAGGTCTCTAGAAGTAACTATTACTAGAGACTATAAGTTTTCTAAAGAGGTAGAAAAGTTAGTAACTACATTAACACTAATAGTAGCTATAGAGGAAATTAAGCTAGAAATAATAGATTTAGGTAATTAGAATTGTAATTACTACTCTTATAAGATTAGATAAAAGCAGTGTAATATATACAGGCAAGCGCGTAAAATACTAGTACAAAAGAGAGAAAGTACGTAATTAACCTAATAGGTACTTAAATACCTATTGCAATAGTAGCGCTCTTAGCCTTAGAATAAACTAGATCTCTAACTAAGTTACTACTATTAGTAATAGTTTTCTCTAACGCGTCTTATACTTTAGTAAAGGTATTAAATAAAGTTAGAGCCTATCTAGAATAGTATTCTCTCTAGGTTTTATAGCTATAGTTCTTCTTAAGATAGTTAAAGTAATAATTTATATACTTTAGAACTTTAATCTAAATATTAAAGTATTTATAGAGGCCTTAGTCTATACTAGCTCTAGTATTATAAGTAGAAGTAGTAGAGAACTTATTAGCTCTACCTCTACTACTACTATTACTAGAGTTATTATTATTACTACTATATCTACTAGTATTAGTAGAGTAAGAAGAGTTAGACTACTTAAGTAAGTAAAAGATCTAATAAAAGAATAAGTAGAAGAAGTTAGAGTCTAAAGTGTTTATAGTAGTTATATTATACTACTACACTAGTAGCTAGTTTCTTAAAAACTAGATTTTAATATTCTTAGTCTATTAAAGAGAAGAGATACTAACGTTAAAGTAGGTAATATACTTATCTATAGTTTTACTAGCCTTTATATAAAACTTAAAGCTCTTATACTAGTTTTATATAGTAATATAGCTATTTAGAAACTTAAAAATAAAGTCTAGAATTACCTAGACCTCTATAGTGTTAATAAACTTAGTACTAGATTTAAAGTAGCTTTATATAATATTACTAAAAGCTTTATTTTTAGTTTTCTACTAAAAGTAGCTAAGCTTCTAAGCTTTAGAGGTAAAGTTCTATAGGTAGTAGATAAACTAGTTAGAGATATCTATCTTCTACTTAAGATAGTTCTACTCTATAGTGCTAATACCTAAAAATACTTTAGGTTTAGACTTCTTAGAGCGCGTATAATAAGTATAGCTTTTATTCTTAGTATTAGCGCGTAATAGTAAGATATAGCAGCGCTAGTTATAATAATCTAGTAGAGAATAGTTAAAGCTATAGTTATTATAGTTATTAGAGTTATTATTATTACTATTATTATTAGAGTTAAAGTAGCTAGATAGAATAGAGGTAGTATAGATACGCTTAGACTTAGTTAAAATCTTAACTTATAACTTAGCGCGCTAGAGGTAAGTCTATAAATTAGCTACCTAGGTCTAGAGCTTATTAATAGTAATATACGTAGCTTAGTAGGCATTAAACTTAGTATAGTACTTTACTTTATAGCTTAACTTACTTAGCGCTATCTTATATAAACTATTCTTAATACGCTAGTAGTCTTAGTAGTTAGTATATATAGTGCTATAGATATTATAAAGTTACTTAGTAAGCTAGGTATAGATAGAGTTAGTAGACTTTACTTACTCTTAGCTAGTTTTAAGCTAATCTTCTAGCTCTATAATCTTAGTAAGAGTATTAGTAAAGTTACTTTTATAGCTCTTAAAGCTATTCTAAATATTTTTATTCTTATTATAAAGCTTATTAATAAAAGCTTTCTAGGTATAGAGTTACTTATATAGCTTATTACTATAGTAGTACTTATTACTAAGATTAGTCTATATATTATAAATCTATTTATATAAGTTATTAAGAACATTAGTATAGTTAATATTAGCGCTTATCTCTTTAATAGAAGTAATATAGAATATATTCTTCTTAATAGTATTATCTAGTGTATTAGTCTTTTATATATTAAACGTAGTAGTATTATTCTTTTAAAGAATAGTGTATAACTTAGAAGATAGATATTTAAAGTAAAAGCGCGCTATAGACTTTAGAAAAATAATCTTAACTAAAGAAAAAGCGCGTAGAGAGTAACTAACCTAAGTATTATTATTAATATTATTTTTATTAGTTCTACTAGAGAACTTCTAGGCGCTTATTAAAGAGTAGTAGAGAGATACTTATTAACTAAAGCTTAGTATAAAAAAAACTTTCTTATCTTTAGTATAAGTAGTAATAGTAGTAGAAAAGTTTTTATTAGTAGAATTATTAGAGAGTTCTATAATATAAATAGATAGCTAAAAGCTATTAGTGTTGCTATTAGTATTATTATTACTATTACTAAAGAACTAATACTTTCTAGATATATATATATTCTTCTTAAGAAGATTATTCTTACTATATATATAAGTAAGCGCACTTAGGTAATACTTTTAGAACTAGATAGTATTTATAAGTATATAGAATAACTATCTAGAGTCTTAGATCTAGGTCTAAAGATTACTTTCTATCTTATAGATATAGTTAAGAGTAGTAGTAGTCTTACGCTAATAGCTAGAGATCTTAGAAAAAGTAGATATATAGTATAGGTTAATAGAGCGTAGAGCTAGAGTAGTTTCTAGTATATTATAATATACGCTACGCGTTAGCGTAATAGAAAATATATTTAGTAATATATTAATCTTAGAGTAGAAAGAGTTAGGTCTAATTAAAGCTATAGCTCTAGATAATATTACACTTCTTAGAAAGACGTATTATAAGAGCTAGTATTATAATAAACTATAATAATGTATAAGAGTTTTACATACGTTAATAATAGAAATATATAGAATAATAATATTATTATAGTAGAGAGCTTTAGAAGAAGCTATTAGAGGTAAATATATATAGTAGAGGCGTTAGCCTAACGTTAGGCTATTAGAGCTCTAGATCTAAAACTATTATATCTAAAAGTAAGACTTTTATACCTAAAACTCTTTTAGATTATTTATACTTAATATATACTAGTTATTTATATAAGTAAGTTAGAGTATTATCTAACTATAATACTTTTTAACTTTCTAAGTATAAGTATTATATTTATTAGTAGCTTTTTAATAATATTTAGAAAGCTAATTATTTTAAGTAACTTTATTAGATTACGTATTATTTATTTTATAACTTTTATAACTACTATTCTACTAATTAAGATTTATATAATTACTTTATAAGCTTAGTAAATTACTATAGTTCTAAAGTAAGTTTATAATTTTTTTCTCTTTAGTTCTTTTAATTTTTTACTAACTTAATAATAGTGCTAAAGTACTAAGAACGCTATTAAGTATTATAAGTAGCTTTACTAAGATCTTTATACTTATAAAAAGTAGAAGAAAAAAGCTAAAAGTAGTTCTAAGACTTTAGCTAAATTATTAGATAAGACTTCTAAGTTCTTAAGTAAGAAGAGCTTAAAAAGTACTTTATTTATAACTTTCTAAAACTCTAATTAATATAGTACTTATAGTAAGTTTATAATACTAAGTAAGAGAATAAAAGAGATTAATATAGGTAGTAGCTAGATAGCTTTATCTACGCTTTCTACTTAGAGTTATCTACTTATAGCCTTTAATCTAATACTATAATACTTAGAATATTATTATTAAAGCTTATTCTAGTAGCTACTACTACTAACTTCTTAGCTATAAACTTCTTAATTTAGAAATTAGCTACTATAGAATTAGTAGTAAAATTAGTATAGTTATTATTAGTTTTAGTAGCATAACTACTAGTCTTAGTAGTATAATTATTAGTCTTAGCTATATAATAATTATTCTTAGTATTATAATTCTTAGCTATATAGTTACTAGTCTAATAGCTTTATATCTAGTATTATAAGTAATAAATTCTATTACTATACTTAGCGTTAGCTAGCTAAGGCTAAGTACGTAGAAGCACTACTACGTACTAAGTATAATTAGATATAGCTTAAGATTTATATATAAACTTAAGCTACTAAGACTACTTATCTATAAGCTTAGGTTAAGAACTTTAAGAATAGCTAAAATAGTAAGCTAGCCTTTAATAAGAATAACTATAAAAGTTATAATTAGAGAGATTAGCGCTATAGTAGTTAGTAAGTAAATAGCTATATAGATTAGTCTAGTAGAAAAGTTTAGTAATTTATCTACTTTATACTTATATTAATTATTAGTAATTACTTCTCTATAACTAGGCGCTAGTTAGAGTAACTAAGATCTAGCTTAAGTATAATTAATTTTTATAGTAGTAGTCTAAATAAAGATCTCTTTACTTTATCTACTTTTTAAGAATTAAATATTATAAATCTTATAAGTTAAGTAGCTATTTAAACTTCTTAAACTATTATTAAGTAAGTAATTTAGTTAATCTATTTATAGGTATAATTATAGTCTCTAAATACTTAACTTTAAATAATTCTTTAGTATATTTCTACTATAGCTATATATTCTAAATATTAATATACTTAAGCTAAGTATTAATATACTTATTCTTTCTAATAACTAGTCTAATTATCTACTAATTATTATACTAAATAGTCTAAAGTTCTTTAAAATTAAGTACTAGCTTTTTAAAAAAGCGCCTAAGCGCTATAGCTTTCTTAGTAGTATACTTAAAAGTAAGTAGCTTTACTTTTATAGTAGAAGTAGTAACTATACTCTACTTTATAGCTTTCTAAAAAATTACGCCTTTATATAATATAGTAATATAGCTATAAGATAATTAGTAAGTCTCTAGATTATTAGTAAAGAATATATCTTTAGTAATTATTAGATTAGGCCTATTATAGTTACTATACTAGATTATATTATAGTAAGTATAATAAAGATATATAATTACTTACTTTATAGCTTTTTTATACTTATTACTTAGATTTATAAGAAGGTATAAAAGCTTTAAAGTAGTATATACTATATTTAGTTAGAGTATAATTACTATATAAAGTATAAAGCTAACTATTTTTTAGTATCTTTTAATCTTAGGCTTAGTTACTTTTTTAGTATTTTTAATTAGCTTCTTTAATAGTAAAGGCGTTAGAAAGAAAAATCTATCTCTAAGCTTAAACTTCTTAAGTATTATATCTATATATATATTATAAATAAGTATAATTATTTTTAGATATTAGTCTCTAATTATATAAATACTAAGAAACTACTCTATATCTCTCTAATCTTAGATCTTATACTTACTAGAGATCTTAGCTTATATAGCTATTACGCGTTACTTTATACTTTTATAATAAAGTAATAAAATATTATTAATATAAAAGAGAATAAGAATTTTATATTCTTAATTAAAGAAGAGGTAAAGCTTTTCTTAAGAAGCTATTATACTAATAGCTTTTAGTATTTCTAAGAACTTCTTATACTATAATAGTAGAAAGTTTTATAATTTATAAAGCGCGTAGTTAAGCTATATATATAATTCTAGCTTTCTAAAGCTATTTAGTATTTTATAAATTACTAAGTTCTTTACTATAATCTTTATATTAAAAAATACTTTTATAATATTAAACTATTTAATCTCTAGATTACTTTAGGTAGTAATTACTATTATAGCGTAAAAGAACTTTATAGTAAGTATTACTATATAAGTTAAGTTAATTAAGTTCTTTTTTTAGAGATTACTATAAACTATAATTTAAGCTTTATATTTTAGAAGATAGCTATTTTAATTATACTTATAAGTCTATACCTATTTAAATAGAAGTAGCTAATTTTAGACTTTTAATTTATAGATTTCTATCTAGATTTTCTTTTTACTTAGTGTTAAAGTTAGAGAGTAGTTATAATTACTTAATTATAGATACGTAATTGCTTAGCTCTTAGGTATATAGCTAGAGATTTTATTCTAACTTTCTTTAGTAGTAGATTAATTATAATATACTTAATTATCTCTAATTATTAATTATCTCTAGCTCTAATAGTTATAAGCCTAGCTACTTAATTATAGAACTAATTTCTACTACGTATTAAAGCTTACTAGAAGATAAGATTAGTTAATCTTATTTCTACTCTACTCTCTCTAAATATTCTGTAATTAGAACTCTTTTTACGCAATTACTTACTTACTACCTACTTCTTTATTATTCTCTATATCTTTATATTAATTCTACGCTCTAACTCTATAGATATAAGTAATTATAATATAGCTATTATAGCTATAGATATACTTCTTAAAAAGTAATCTAACTAGAATACCTAGTTTACGCTTCTTAAATAATACTATAATAAAAAGAGTATTTAGAAAGAGATTAATTCTAATCTTTTAGATATTAAATATATAGATACTTAAAAGCCTAAGTTCTCTAACCTTTTAGTTCTAGAGCCTATAGCTCTAGCTTCTCTTTTTATAAAGCTAACTAAAGATTAAAAGAATAAGTATAATAAAGCTATCTATAAGTATAATACTTTTTTATAAAATTATAATTATAAGACTAAAAATAGCTCTACGCTTATAGCTTACTAGAACTATAAGTTTAAGTAGTAGTTAAGAAAGAGTAAGAAGATTAATAATATTAAGACCTAGATTATACGCACTATTATACCTAATTACTTATTACTTATAACTATAAGTAATAATAAAAGAATAGTCTAGTTTCTTATAAAGACTTTTAAGACTATACTTACTTCTACTAATTAGACTATGTAATATATAGTTTATATAAAGTATTATACTTATCTTAAGAAGATCTAAAGAGAAACTACTAAGAAGTAGTTTAATAACTAGCTAATAATCTACTAGAAAGTAAAGATCTTTAAGCTTTTAGAAGTTAAAAAACCTTTTATAATTACTAACTTTCTTACTTTAATTAAGAAGTTTAATTCTAAGTAGACCTACTAGTAGTAATATAATTAATTATTTACTATAGCTCTTAGAAAGAATATATTAAGCTTTAATAATCTTAGTAAGATGTTTAGTATTATTCTTTAGAAGATATTAATTACTACTAGAAAGAGAAAAGCTAATATAATCTTTAACGCTGTTATAAGTTAACTCTCTACTTTTACTAAGTTAGGTAAGAAGTAGTTAAGCTTACTACTTAAGCCTTACCTCTATAAACCTAACGCAAAGTATAAGTAGAAGTCTATTTTATATTACTAATTATAGACTATAATTACTAGATTTAGGCTACTAGATATTTTACTAATAGAACTTTTAGCTTAAGATAAGTAAAAGATTTAAAAGCGCTATTATAAAGAGAAGTAAAGTAGCCTATATAAGAAGGTTAAGTAATCTAGCTAGAAAATAAGCGCTCTAGCTTCTAAGTATCTAGGTAATATAGTTTTAATAATTATTTACTCTAAGAAGCTAATTACTAAGTTTAGACTTTCTATCTTTAGTATAGACTTTAAGCTTTATATGCTCTTAGCTAGTATAATTCTTAATAGTAGAGCTATAGTCTACTTAGTTAATAATAAAGCTTTAATTAAGTCTAATTTCTTTATTAAGACTAATAGAGAAATAGTTAAAGTAGGTAGCTAGATTCTTTTAGTAATTAGTATTAGTAATTATATACTTTATCTTATTCTTAGTATTTCTAAAAAACCTAGAAAGGTTAATCTTATGCTTACTAGCGTTAAGATTATTCTTAGTTTCTATACTAATATTATCTTAGAAAAGCTTCTTAAAAATAGTAGTATATAGTATATAAGCTATAATTATATAATTAGAATAGACACGCTAAAGGCGTTTATTATTCTTATAACTCTTAAGTGTAGATTTAACCTCTTATTTATTAAATATAACTTTTCTATCTATTCTTTTAATTTTATTATTATAAATACTATTACTTACTTATAAGTTCTATAATTATATACTAGTAATACTAATCTTTAGCACTAAAAATCTAGCTACTTAAGTAAGTAAGCTCTAGAAGCTCTTATAAAAGCTATCTAGAACGTAGAGATTATAGGTATATAGTATAGTAAGTATAATAATTATACTACTATCTATATATTTTAAAGAATCTCTTATTATTCTTATAAGCTATTACTACGTTCTTTCTTTAGAGTATTATAAAACTTATTTAACTTTTCTATAAGCTATACGCTTAATAAATAAGCTCTAATTATTAAGAAGAATTATTTAGATAAGCTATATAATTATAATCTAAAGAATAAGACGCTAGACTCTATAATAGAAGTTATTATAAGCTTTATAGCTATAGTTAAGCGCTGCTATTAGTAGAAGATTATAGAAATCTATTAGAATAATAATACTATAATATTACCTTAAAGAGAGCACTTAAGATATAAGAAATAAGCTAAAGAGAAGAGAATTATAATTATAACGCCTTTACTATATACCTATAAGCCTAATAGCTTAGTAGAAAGAGCTAGCTAAGAGCTTATTACTAAGTTAATTAAAATACGCATAAGCGCTAATCTTCTAACTAGACTCTAGCTAGTAATTATAAATATAGTAGCTTAACTCTATAGAATAAGTCTATTATAGCTTTATAGCTATTAATCTCTAGATTAGATATTATATAAATAGTTTAGAAAGTATTTCTAATATTATTAGCTATCTAAGATTAGGCACTAGGCTACTAATCTTTACCTAGATTAGAGTAGAATCTATACTTATAGCTATTAAGTATATCTACTTAATAGTAATTACGTAGCTAAAAAGCACTATTAAAACTTTAAAGTTAAGCCTTATAGCTATATAAAATATCTTATTAGCTATTAAGCTTCTAATATATATTATATATAAGTACTAGTAATTAATTAGATAATTATAACTTGTAATATTATCTTTAATAAGTAGAAGTTCTATTAAGGTAAGTGTAAAGAAAAGCTAACTAGAGATTAAGTAATTAAGTAGGTTAAGATACTTAATAATAGTAAGCTTAATAATTCTATAAAAGAGTTTAATATTCTTTCTATTAATTAAATAGTAAGTATAGTAGAGCTATTAACTACTAAGTAAGATTTTAGAAGTAACGTAAGCTATAATTAAAGTAATAAGGTTAGCCTATCTATTAAATATAATTAAAGCTCTATTAATTTAATAAAGATAGACTATAAAGCTAGTGTTCTATTAGAAATTTCTAATAATTAGTAGCTTTCTACTAGGCTTACTACTCTAGAATCTACGTCTAAGTGTAAGATTTTAGAAATAAGTAATTAAAGTAATTATAGAGTTTCTAATAGTTAAAGAGTAGTATATACGCCTAAGAGAGCTAACCTATTAGAGTCTAAAGGTAGAAAGCTTTCTATATATAGATTAGAAGATCTAACTCTATCTATTAAGTCTATTATAATAGACTTTAGTTTTATAGAAATAGATAAGAAACTAGCTTAACTAGAGTAAGCGCTAAAAAGACTAAGAAGTAAGCTATTTAAATTAGTAGTCTTTTCTTAATAATTAACATAGCTATAAGATTAGCTAATAGCTAAATTCTCTAGAACGCGCTATAGTAGAAAAGTTATAGATAAAGAGTCTAAGTGCTCTTTTTCTATAAATATCTATTAACTATTAAGATACTCTAAGAGAAAGAGTAAATAGCCTACTTAGCTTAGTAATTAACTAAGAGGTAATAGCGTAAGTAGCGTAAATATAGTAATTATAGACTTAGTTAATAAGTAAGCCTAGATTAACTTTTATAAGACTTACCTCTCTAGTCTTTAAAAAGACTAGAATAATTAAGCTAGCTATAAGACTATAAACTCTATTATTATAGCTACTACGCTTAGTAAGTATAAGCTAAAAGCTACTTACTAATACTATAATAATTTTTAAGAGCTACCTAGGTTATAGAAATAACTAATCTAGTACTTAATATATATGCTCTTTAAAGATACTTCTAAAAGAGAGATTAATTAGCTAAGTAAGAAAAGAACCTAGATAGAAATCTATAGATTAAAAGTCTAAGATTAGCTACTTCTATTAAAATAGGTATAGACTTATAAGTATAATTAGAATAGCTATCTTCTTAAATATAAAGCTTAAATTATAGTTTATAGTAATCTCTAGAAGAAGAACTTAATTAATATAACTTATATAGTAATACTTACTATAAAGTTCTTCTACGCTATAATAGTAATTACTACCTAGAGTAATCTAGAGATTAAATAGTTTAATATTATAAAAGTGTTTCTTAACGTAAAGATTATAGTAGAGAACCTAGTAATCTATAAAATACTAGATAGCTTTAAAAAGCTAGAATTATATATATAGCTTAACTACGTACTCTATAGATTATAAGACTCTCTACTATTATAGTATAAGAAGTTTTTAGAAATACTAAGAGCTATTAGTATAGTAGCTTCTTAAGAAAAGCTCTATCTTTTCTTTAATTAAGAACGTAAGATTCTTATTCTCTTCTATATTAATAATATTCTATTACTTTATTATAAAAGTATAAAATAACGCGTAATAGCTATATAGGCTAAAATCTCTAGTAAGTATAAGATCTAAGATTAAAGAAATATAAAATAGTTTCTTAGTATTTATATAATTAGAGACTAATATCTAAAGATAATTATACTTATTTATAATATATATATAGATAAGATACTTAAGAAGTTTAAGCTTAGAGATAAATCTTTTTCTCTAATACCTCTACTATTAGAGAAGCTAATTAAGAATACTAAAGAAGTAACTAAGCCTAAGATTAAAAGATACTAGAAAATAGTTAGCTCTATACTTTATATAGTAATTATACTCTAACTAGATATAGTGTATACTACCTTAAAGCTCTTATACTTCTTTATAAATCTAAGTAATAAGTATAAGAAGGCTATAGAGTAAGTAATTATATATCTTTATTATACTTACTATAATATAATCTAGTATAGTAACTATAATAGGCCTAATTTAATAATTACTAAAGATATATTCTTTACTAATAATCTAGAGACTTACTAATTATCTTATAGCTATATTACTATATTATATAAAGATATAATCTTCTAGAAAGCTATAAAGTAAAGTATAGTTACTACTTCTACTATAAAAGTAGAGCTGCTTAGTCTTAAGTATACTACTAAGAAAGCTATAGCGCTTAGGCGCTTTTTTAAAAAGCTAGCGCTTAATCTTAGAAAACTCTAGATAGTCTAGTATAATAATTAGTAAATAATTAGGCTAGTTATTAAAAAGAATAAGTGTATTAATACTTAACTTAAGTATATTAATATCTAGAATATATAGCTATAGTAGAAATATACTAAAGAATTATTTAAGGTTAAGTATTTAGAGACTATAATTATATCTATAGATAGATTAACTAAATTACTTACTTAATAATAGTTTAAGAAGTTTAAATAGCTACTTAACTTATAAGATTTATAATATTTAATTTTTAAGAAGTAGATAAAGTAGAGAGATCTTTATTTAGACTACTACTATAAAAATTAATTATACTTAAGCTAGATCTTAGTTACTCTAACTAGCGCCTAGTTATAGAGAAGTAATTATTAATAATTAACATAAGTATAAAGTAGATAAATTACTAAACTTTTCTACTAGACTAATCTATATAGCTATCTACTTACTAACTACTATAGCGCTAATTTCTCTAATTATAACTTTTATAGTTACTTTTGTTAAAGGCTAGCTTACTATTTTAGCTATTCTTAAAGTTCTTAACCTAAGCTTATAGATAAGTAGTCTTAGTAGCTTAAGTTTATATATAAATCTTAAGCTATATCTAATTATACTTAGTATATAGTAGTGCTTCTACGTGCTTAGCCTTAGCTAGCTAACGCTAAGTATAGTAATAGAACTTATTACTTATAATACTAGATATAGAGCTATTAGACTAGTAACTATATAGCTAAGAATTATAATAATAAGAATAATTATTATATAGCTAAAACTAATAATTACGCTACTAAGACTAGTAGCTACGCTACTAAAACTAATAATAACTATACTAATTCTACTACTAATTCTATAGTAGCTAATTTCTAAATTAAGAAGCCTATAGCTAAAAGGTTAGTAGTAGTAGCTACTAGAATAAGCTCTAATAATAATAGCCTAAGTATTATAGTATTAGATTAAAGGCTATAAATAGATAACTCTAAGTAGAAATTATAGATAAAAGTATCTAACTACTACCTATATTAATTTCTCTTATTCTCTTACTTAGTATTATAAACTTACTATAAGCACTACGTTAATTAAAGTCTTAAGAAGTTATAAGTAGAGTACTTTTTAAGCTCTTCTTACTTAAGAACTTAGAAGTTTTATCTAATAATTTAGCTAGAGTCTTAGAACTACTCTTAGCTTCTTTTTTTTACTTTTTATAAGCGTAGAGATCTTAGTAGAGCTACTTATAATACTTAATAGCGTTCTTAGAGCTTTAGTGCTATTATTAAGTTAGTAAAAGATTAAAAGAACTAAAGAAAAGAAAATTATAAACTTACTTTAGAACTATAGTAATCTACTAAGCTTATAAAGTAATTATATAGATTTTAATTAGTAGTATAGTAGTTATAAAAGTTATAAAATAAATAATATATAACTTAATAGAGTTACTTAAAATAATTAGCCTTTTAAATATTATTAAGAAGCTACTAATAAATATAATACTTATACTTAGAAAGTTAAGAAGCGTTATAGTTAGGTAATACTCTAACTTACTTATACTAATAACTAGTATATATTAGGTATAGATAATCTAGAAGAGTCTTAGATATAAAAGCTTTACTTTTAGACTTCTTATAAGAGTAACTATAACTATAACTATTACTTAGAGACGCTTACTTCTTTTAATCTTAAGCGCTTTAGTTCTTAATATAGTTAGATTACTAAAGACCTAAATTTTAAGTCTAGAAAGTATTATTAGTAATAAAGATACTACTCTTAAAAATAAGCTTAATAGTTTCTTAAATATTCTAGTTATTAAGGTTATTAAACTAAGAGATTTTATAATTTAAGTAGATATACTTAGCGTATAACTCTAATTACTTATAATTCTTATAGAAGTTATTATTACTAAAGCTACTAGTTATTTTAAAGCTCTAATCTAGTTAATTATTAGAATTTATAAAGCTTTAAGATAGTTAAGTATTAGAAGTCTAATTATCTTAGGTAAAGCTACTAAAGAATAGACTATTAGCTACTATTATTCTAGAAGAAAAAGGTAGAATTTAAGTAGTAGCGTCTTTAAGTTAAGCGTAGTAAAAAGGTTAAGCGCTTAACTATAGAGCGCTATTAAGTAAAGTACTATTACGCTAAGCGCTATTACGCTAAGTACTAGCTTATATATTATAATTACTACTACTAAAAGTATTATAATTAGAGTGTAGAACGCTATTATAGTAGAAGCTAAAGCGCTAGCGCTTATAGCTAGAGTTAGAGTTAGAAGTTAGATTATTAGACTAAATTATAATAGTTAGCTATTAATTTAGGTATAAGAGTAAGAACTTACTATAGTAATAGAAAAGATAAAAAAGTAAGTAGAGTAGTATATTAAGTAAAGTAAAGAATTAAGTATAGAGCTTAAAAGCGCTAAGGCTTAAGAGCTAAAAATCTTAAGTAAATAAGTTAATTAGATAAGTAGCTTATTAGCTTATTTTCTTAAGCGTCTTAATAATATAGAAGTAGATAATTATAGTAGAGAAGAGAAGAATTAGAAAACTTATTATTATAAAGTCTCTAATTCTAGTCTAAGCGCGCACCTATATAAAAAGCTAGCATAGCTTATTAAGCTATTAATTACGCTATAAACCTTACTTAGAAGAGATTAAAAGCTTAGATCTTACTATTAGAATTGTCTCTTACTAGTTAGATATCTAGATTTCTATAGCTATTAGCTATATTCTAGACTATTATAAAGTAATTTCTAAACTAATAGAGTTAATTTCTAGACTATTAAGCCTTATTTAAATAAGTAAGAGCTTACTACTATTAGTATTAAGTATAATTAAATGCTTAGTTAGGCTATAATCTACTACTACGCTCTAGATTCTTAAGCCTAGACTCTACTATAGTATACTAATTATAGTAGATTTAATAGAATTAGTTTTAGTAGAGTAGATTAATACTCTTACTACTTTAAAAGGTATATTAAAGTTAGAGAGTAGTTATAATTACTTAATTATAGATACGTAATTGCTTAGCTCTTAGGTATATAGCTAGAGATTTTATTCTAACTTTCTTTAGTAGTAGATTAATTATAATATACTTAATTATCTCTAATTATTAATTATCTCTAGCTCTAATAATATTAAACTTTTTTATAGAATTAATAAGCTTACTATTATTAAGTATTTTAATTTACTTAAGTGCTTAATCTCTAGTTAGCTTCTCTTTACGCTTATCTTAATAGAACTTTTACTTATTAAAGGTAATATTATAAGTTATAATTACTTAATTAATTACTAGTATCTATATATAATATATATTAGAAGCTTAATAGCTAATAAGATATTCTATATAGCTATAAGGCTTAACTTTAAAGTCTTAATAGTACTTTTTAGCTATATAATTACTATTAAGTAGATATAACTAATAGCTATAAGTATAGATTCTACTCTAATTTAGGTAAAAATTAGTAGCTTAGTATCTAATCTTAGGTAGCTAATAATATTAAAAGTATTTTCTAAACTATTTATATAATATTTAATCTAGAGATTAATAGCTATAAAGCTATAATAAACTTATTCTATAGAGTTAAGCTACTATATTTATAATTACTAGCTAAAGCTTAGCTAGAAGATTAGCGCTTATATATATCTTAATTAACTTAGTAATAAGCTCTTAGCTAGCTTTCTCTACTAAGCTATTAGACTTATAAGTATATAGTAGAAGCGTTATAATTATAATTTTCTTCTCTTTAGCCTATTTCTTATATTTTAAGTACTCTCTCTAAAGTAATATTATAGTATTATTATTTTAATAGATTTTTATAATCTTCTACTAATAGTAGTACTTAACTTTAGCTATAAAGCTTATAATAACTTCTATTATAAAGTTTAGCGTCTTATTCTTTAAGTTATAATTATATAGCTTACCTAAATAATTCTTCTTAATAATTAAGGCTTATTTATTAAGTATATAGCTTATAGAAAAGTTAAATAGGTTTTATAATACTCTAAAAAAGAAACGTAGTAATAGCTTATAAAGCTAATAAGAAATTCTTTAAAATATATAGATAGTAGTATAATTATTATACTTACTACGCTATATACTTATAATCTTTATATTTTAGATAGCTTTTATAAAAGCTTTAAGAGCTTACTTATCTAGATAGCTAGATCTTTAGTATTAAAGATTAGCGTTACTAGTATATATTTATAAAACTTATAAGTAGATAATAGTATTTATAATAATAGAATTAGAAAGATAGATAAAAGAGTTATATTTAATAAATAAGAAGTTAAATCTATACTTAAGAGTTATAAGAATAATAAACGCCTCTAGTGTATCTATTCTAATTATATAATTATAGTTTATATACTATATACTACTATTTCTAAGAAGCTTCTCTAAGATAATATTAGTATAGAAACTAAGAATAATCTTAACACTAGTAAGCGTAAGATTAGCTTTTCTAGATTTTTTAAAAGTACTAAGAATAAGATAAAGTATATAATTACTAATACTAATTACTAGAAGAATTTAGCTATCTACTTTAACTATTTCTCTATTAGTCTTAATAAAGAAATTAGGCTTAATTAAAGCTTTATTATTAACTAAGTAGACTATAGCTTTACTATTAAGAATTATACTAAATAAAAGTATATAAAGCTTAAAGCTTATACTAAAAATAGAAGATCTAAACTTAGTAATTAGCTTCTTTAGGTAAATAATTATTAAGACTATATTATTTAGATACTTAGAAGCTAAAGCGCTTATTTTCTAGCTTAATTACTTAACTTCTTTATATAAGCTACTCTACTTCTTTTTATAATAGTGCTCTTAAATATTTTACTTATCTTAAGCTAAAAGTTTTATTAGTAGAATATCTAGTAGCTTAGATCTAGTAATTATAGTCTATAATTAGTAATATAAGATAAGCTTCTACTTATACTTTATATTAGATTTATAAAGGTAAGGCTTAAGTAGTAAGCTTAACTACTTCTTACTTAACTTAGTAAAAGTAGAAAGTTAATTTATAATAGTATTAAAAATTATATTAGCTTTTCTCTTTCTAGTAGTAATTAATATCTTTTAAAAAATAACGCTAAATACTTTACTAAAATTACTAAAGCTTAATATATTCTTTCTAAAAGCTATAGTAAATAATTAATTATATTACTACTAGTAGGCCTACTTAGAATTAAACTTCTTAATTATAGTAAGAAAGTTAGTAATTATAAAAGGTTCTTTAACCTCTAAAAGCTTAAAGATTTTTACTTTTTAGTAGATTATTAGCTAGTTATTAAACTACTTCTTAGTAGTTTTTTTTTAAATCTTCTTAAAATAAGTATAATACTTTATATAAACTATATATTACGTAGTTTAATTTATAGAAGTAAGTATAGTCTTAAGAGTTTTTATAAGAGACTAGACTATCTTTTTATTATTACTTATAGTTATAAGTAATAAGTAATTAAGTATAATAGTACGTATAATCTAGTTCTTAATATTATTAATTTTCTTACTCTTTCTTAACTACTACTTAAACTTATAGTTCTAGTAGACTATAAGCGTAGTACTATTTTTAGTTTTATAATTATAATTTTATAAGAAAGTATTATACTTATAGATAGCTTTATTATACTTATCTTTTTAATTTTTAGTTAGCTTTATAAAGAGAGAAGCTAGAGCTATAAACTCTAGAACTAAAAAGTTAAAGAACTTAGGCTCTTAAGTATCTATATATTTAATATCTAGAAAGTTAGAATTAATTTTTTTCTAAATACTTTTCTTATTATAGTATTACTTAAGAAGCGTAAACTAGGTATTCTAGTTAGATTACTTCTTAAGAAGTATACCTATAGCTATAATAGCTATATTATAATTACTTATATCTATAAAGTTAAAGTGTAGAATTAATATAAAAATATAAAGAGGTAGATAGTAAGTAAGTAATTACGTAAAAAAAGTTCTAATTATAGAATATTTAGAGAAAGTAGAGTAGAAATAAGATTAATTAATCTATTTTCTAGTAAGCTTTAATATATAGTAGAAATTAGTTCTATAATTAAGTAGCTAGGCTTATAACTATTAGAGCTAGAGATAATTAATAATTAGAGATAATTAAGTATATTATATTTTTTCTACTACTAAAGAAAGTTAGAATAAAATCTCTAGCTATATATCTAAGAGCTAAGTAATTATATATCTATAATTAAGTAATTATAATAGCTCTTCTAACTTTAATAACTATCTAGTAGATACCTAGCTTCTTTTTTAGAAAGATTTTATAAAGCTTTAAATAACTCTTTAGATCTAGTAGTTTTACTAGTAAGAACTTTCTTAATATTTCTTATTATAAGCTTTAGTTTTTAGAAAGTTTTAAGAAGTTTATTAAATAGTGTTATTAATATAAAAAGATAAACCTTAAAGTCTATTCTACTAAGTAGCGTTTACTAATAATATTAAGAATAACTTTCTATATTAAATTTATAATTATATATTTTCTTCTACTAAAAGTATATATTATATAAAATTATAGTAAAGTTAGATTTAAGTTCTAATATATAATATCTTAAATATTAATACTTTATTTATACTTAATAGTTTTAGACTAGCTCTAAATCTAGATATTAACTTAAAAAGTCTTCTAGAAAGGCTACGTTAATAGTATAATCTATATAAGCTTATATAGTAATATTCTATTCTATAGTCTAGATAAAATAGAGTAGTCTTTCTCTTATAAGATAGCTAAAAGTTAAGTTAAGTAAAGTAGTAAGAGTAAAGCTAGCGTTAGAAGTAGTAACTAGGCTTAGCGCTGTCTTAGGTTAAATAGTAGGTATATAGTAATATATAAAAAGTAGTAAGTAATCTCTAGATTAAGTTAAGTAGTATAATAAATAAGAGTAGATAGTAGTAGAGAGCGTAGTAAGTAAATTAAATAATATAGATAAAAAGTATAAAACCTAGCTTAAAAGAGAAGTAACTAAGTTTAAGAGCTTTCTACCTAGTTACTAGTATATACTATCTAATACTTATTTTATTTACTATCTAGGTAATAAGCTTTAATTTCTTCTAAACTAATAGCTTTACTCTTAAAAAGTTTAGAAAAGAGATAATTATTACGTAGATCTATAAGGTTATATTACTACTATTACTACTACCTCTATTCTTATATATTAAGTATACTACCTTCTATATCTTTATAATCTAGAACGTTTAGCTTAGTAAAAGCTTAGTAAACTTTAATAGTAGTATAGTAATTAGTAAGACTTTAGTGTAGCTATCTTATAGTAATATAAAACTACTTTAGTAACTACTAAGAATCTAAAAAGTATAAAAAGCTATTTATATTAGAATAAGTATAAAGTAGTTTCTATATATTAGTCTATTAGATATAACTACTAGAATATTTAAATATAAGTAGCTCTATTATATATAGTATATAATCTATAATAGTGTTTAGGTAGTAAATCTACTAGATAAGAAGAAAACTATAAGCTATATATTTATTTTATTTATACTTAGTAAGGTTTATCTAGTAATAATTATAATTAACTAATAATATACTAATATTCTTAAAAGAGATTATAATAATAAAGCTATAAATATTATAGTCTTCTAGACTAAATATATTAAAAAATAGTAGGTAACTAGTGTTATAGGTATTAAGACACTTAAATTTAGATAGTATAAGAATTAAGCTATAAGAAGAACTAGCTCTATACTTAGTATAAATAAGAGTAAATACTACTAGAGTAGATATTAGTAGATAACTAATAGTATAAGAAGATTAGTTTAATAGAAGAAAAACCTTCTTCTTTTACTTACTCTACTAATAGTAATAATAGCTAAAGTCTACTATTAAGTACTCTTAAGCTAAGATAAAAAGTAGTCTAGATCTATATAGAGTATATTATATTATAATATTATAAAAGTACTTCTTTATAAAGTAGCTTAACTCTTAAGATAGTTTCTTAGACACTATTAGTTATACTATAGTATTAATCTATAATTATATCTATAAAAAGCGTTATAGTTAACTAGTCTAATAAAGATATAGAGTATCTTAAACTATATAATATATATACTTAATCTAGTTACTATCTATATCTATTACGTAGTAATAGTAATAATATAAAAGTATATAGTCTAGCGTAGTATATATATCTATAGATATATAAAATATATCTAGTAGTTACTTCTCTAGAATAAAATAAAACTTCTTAACTATAGCGCTAGTGTAGTATTACTTATATTAAAGCTTATACTAGAAGAAGTTAAATTTTAATATATAAAGGTTAGAAAGTAGAAACTATATAATTTTTTAATATAGATAAGAAGTACTTACTATTTCTTAGTAGTAAAGTACTATCTTATAGTCTTACTAGTAATAAGCTAACTAATAGTAATCTTCTTATTACTATAAGCTTACTTAAAAGAATTAATTTTATATTATATAAAGACTTAGCGCTATATTAATAGCTAATAGCTTCTATATTATAGTAGCTCTCTTAGTAGATCTATAGAAATAAGTAACTTAAAGTCTACTAGATAGAGCTATATATTAATAAAGTTAAAGTTTATAAAAGTAATCTTTATAGCTTTAGCTATTTATATACCTCTCTATATATCTACTATACTAACGTAACCTAAGCTATATTAAGTCTTTTTATCTAGTATAAGATATTTATTTATATTTACTAGAGTTAGATACTAATTCTTAAACTTAACGCTAGTGTAGAAGTTTATATAGATACTAGTTACGCTCTAGATATAGTTATAGATCTAAGATATTACTTATAATAGTAAATAAATAGGTATTTAATATAGTATATTATATAAACTAAAATATTTATAAACTATTAGATAAATAAGAGCTTTATAAGTAAGGTTAACTACTATATTTCTTTTCTTAGCTTTAGTTTTCTAAGATAATATTTACGCGTAATAATTTAGATATAGCTTAATAAAACTTAAATCTATAGTATATATACTAATATAAAACTAAGCTAGCTACTACTATTATATAGTAGTAATATAGACCTAGTGTTTTATAGTACTAGAAAAGGTTCTCTTACTATTAAAAAGTAGTAATAATAATTTAGTAAGCCTAGAGGTAGTATCTAAGTTATTATAGCTTTTATTATATACTTTATTAAGCTTCTAGAATTACTTACTATAAGTACTATAAAGAGGTACTAACTCTATTAAGTAGTTTACTACGCTATTAATAGTGCTTAACTTAAATAAGTAGTAGATATATAAGTAAGTAAGAAGAATTTAAAAGATTTTTACTTTATAATACGCTTTCTAATTTAGAATAATTAAAAAATAAAGTTTATTAAAAGTAGAGTAAGATACTATACTAGACTACTAGCGTAGTAGAGGCTATATTAGAAGGTATATATAGTACTTATAATAAAGTAGTATATAGAAAATAGTTTTATTTACTTATAATTTATAAAGTATAGACTTAACTATATATTACGCTAGTTCTAATTATATAGTATAGAATTAGTAAGATTAGTATTATAAGTATATTAAGAATATATTTATATCTACTTAGTATAACACTTAATATTATAGAAAAGAGATCTAAACTACTTATATATTATAGTTATACTAGAACAGAAGTAGCTAATTAATTATATATAGTAGATAAGATAAGAATTAAATTTATTATAAGCTACTAGTTAATTAAGAATAAAAAAAAAGTAGAAGTAGTTATTAAGTCTATATTAGATATACGTAACTAGATAGACTTTAAGAAGTACTTTATTAAAAAGAAGTATTAGTACGTTATTATAGAAACTAGTAGAGACCTATATACTATATAATAAAGTATTCTAAATATATAGCGTCTAATATATATAGTTAAAAATAAAAGTAAAACAAAGCGTACTAATATTACTATAGTTAGTCTCTAAAGATAATTTATAGTAACTAAGTTAGAAAAAGCTAACTATAAAGTAGCGCCTACCTATAAAAGTAGAGAATAATATCTTAATAACTTATTTATACTTTAGTGTTATTAGATTAGAAGATAGAAGAATATTCTACGTCTAGTTAATAAGCTACTAGTTTTAACTATAGTTAACACTCTTATATATATATTTAGAGAGTAGTATAAGAATACTAATAAAGTTAGTATTTATAGAGCTAAAATCTATTAGACCTTATTAATAAAAAAATTAATAATATACTACTCTTATAAGAAGTAGAATTACTTTATATAAATATTTCTATTATCTTTATAGTATACTATCTTATATTATATAACTATAACGTTTAGTAAGTATTAAGTTATCTAAAGAAGTCTTAAACTAAAGTCTTAGACTTTATATTTAATATCTTTATTAGATACTTTATCTATACCTACGTTATTAGCTTTTTTAGTTCTTTATTCTTCTTAATAACTATTAGGTAGTAAAAGCTATACTAGCTAATTAATATAGTTTATATATATACTAAAGAATAGAACTAGGTATAATAGTGCTAGATAAGATAGTAAAAGAAAAAGATTATAAGTAAAAAAGCTACTAGGCTTACACGTCTAGTATATAGTATAATAGAGATACTTTAGATTTATAAATTAAAAAGGTATAAAGCGTTTCTATTTACTATAGGTAGAGTTATCTTTCTATAAATCTAGAAAGGTATTAAGCTACTAACTATAATCTAAGCTAGATAGATTCTATTTACCTAAAGACTATATTTCTATAATACTCTTAAGCTCTTTAGCTATTAAAAGGTATATATACATACTAGTATAGAGAAGAACGTAGAAAGTATACTTTATAAAGTATAGTTAATAGGTTTTATATAAAGCTATCTAAAAATAGCTAATTAGAGTATTATTAGTAAGTAAATTTATAAAATAGTTATAGACTATATACTAGGTATATTATAAGCTACACTTAAAGTTTATATAGCTTTACTTACTTTAAGTAAAGTTTATAAAAATAAAAGTAGAATATTTAAGTCTATTAGTTTTAGAAAAGGCTTACTATTATTCTAGATATAATACTTACTTAAGTCTAGAGTTACTATAACGCTCTATAACCTTACTAGCTATATTATAATTTAGAAAATACTAAAAGAAACCTCTATACTACTAGCCTATAGAGAGTATTTTATTCTTTTAGTTTTTATAATTTTTAATAGTATTTAGATTCTAAGTAGTAAATTTATTAAATACTAGTACTAAAATTTTATTAAGTAGTAGCACTTTTAGCTTTATTACGTTAGGTATTTTATTATAGATAGTAGTACTAATAAATATAAGTAATAGAAGAAACTATATAAAATAGCGCCTTATACTACTAGATAGCTTATAGAGTAGTTTTAACTAGAATAATATAAATTACTTTTAAGTAGAAGATAAAGTACTTATTACTTAAGCTATAGCGCTAGTTACTTTATAAAATATAGTATAAATAGATAAGTTAGTATCTAAACTTTAACTTAGATTATAAGTTATATATTATATATATATATATATACAAAATTCTATATAGAGCTTACTACTCTTATACTATAAGTTTTAATATAGCTATATACTAAATTATTTATTCTATATTTAATACTACGTAATATAGCGCACTACTATCTAACTATTACTACTTATCTTAGTAAAGTAGCTTATCTAAACTACTCTAATTATAGTGTATAGCTTTAGTATATCTATAAAGTATACTAGATAATACTTAATATAAAGCCTCTTACTACGTAACTCTATATAGATAATTTTATAGCTTTTCTAAGTTAGTAGAATAATCTTAAACTTACTTAACTTATTATATATAAGCTCTATCTAAAAGTACTAATACCTAGTAACTATCTTAAAAGTTTTATTTAAGCATATTTCTAACTACTAATCTATTTTAATTTAAAGATAATAAATAAAGCACTAGTAGAAAGTAAAATATATTATAAGAAAGAGTTAGAGAAGTTATAGAACACTAATATATATTAAGTAAGCCTACTTCTATTAGATTATAGTACACTAAATAAGAAGAAAAAGAAAAAAATATAAGTATAGCTAAATACTACCTCTTTTAAAGACTAGTGCTATAAGAAGTATTACTTATATATAAGTACTTATTATAATACTAATACGCCTCTAGAATTATAAAGCACTATTTATTATTAGCTAAATAGCACTAAGCCTTCTACTATAACTACCTATAATAACCTCTATTAGTTACTTCTACTATAACTATTACGCAGCCTTTCTATAGTAAACTATATCTAACTATATACTACTATTCTATAATATAGAGATAATTAGTATATAAATAATATAGAAGATTATAGTAAATAAAAAAGAAGATACTAGAGAAGCTAAATTTACTAGCTATATACTATAGTTTTACTATTCTTATAAGTAATCTATATAATATATAGCTCTCTAGTAAATACGCTTATTATATAGTAAATATAATATAAAGTATCTTTTATATTTACTATTACGTAAGATTCTATTATTATTCTTCTATCTTAGTGTATAGAGAAAGTATATAGTAAAGCCTTAATTCTAGCCTATTATACGTTTAATTTATTAAGCTACTAACTACTAAGTACTTCTATAATTACTTTTAGTATATTAATAGTAACTTATTTCTTACTAGTCTACTACTAAAGAAACTTCTAGCCTTTCTTACTCTAATAAAGACTTCTACTACTAGTAATAGCTTTAGCGCTACACTATATATAGAGTAAAAGGCTTTTTATATTATATTTTTTATATATATTAATAGTCTTATTAATAGTATATTCTAGGTCTAAGATTTTAATATTATAATAGGTATTTTACTATTAAGGTATATTACTAGTTAAGAAATAGTAAAGGCTACTCTAGGTATCTACTATTCTAATACTATTAGAATAATATCTTATTACTAGTAATATCTATATTATAAGTAAGATATAGCTTAGTTTATATAAAGATATTACTATAAATTAAGATATATTAGGTAGTATAGTAGAATAAGCCTATATAATATTAAAGTTAAGACTTATTTCTTACTTTTTCTATTATAATTTAAATATCTAAGCTATCTATTCTTATCTAGCTAGCTTCTAATAATTAGCTTTATATCTAGATATTTATTTTAGTTATTATAATCTCTAAATATCTCTACGCGCTATTTAAAAGAACTTAGACTACTTTTTTATATAATATTATATAAATAAGCTATAAAGTCTATTACTATTCTTATTAGCTTTTATTATATCTTTAAGATTCTATATATAGTTAACTAGTTTAGTAACTATAGTTATACTTTTAAGATTCTATATATAGTTAGCTAGTTTACTATATATTCTCTATTACTAACTTTATATACCTATCTACTTAGCTAGGCTTTTATACTAAATTACTAGTTATTACTTCTAGAATACTATTAGGCTAGACTCTTAGAAACTACTCTATTCTACCTTATAGCTATTAACTTTATATAGTATAAAGCCTAGTAGTAAAGCTATTTCTATATATTATTAAGTTATATTACACTAGCTAGAGTCTTTTTTATTCTTAACTAATTCTATAATAAGTACTCTACCTAGTAATAGTATCTATTTCTAACTAGAGAGCTAGACTACTATATTAGCTACTATAGTTAGACTTAGTATACTAAAGTATATAATTATATTTACTACTAAGAAGTAATATTAAAGAATATCTATAGAAAGGTATATAGAGTGCTCTAGTGTCTAATTAAATAGGTAATATTTACTAGTACGTTAGTTAAAAAGTTTAAGAAGATAAATAATATAGACTATAAAAAACTATTTATTATTAATTAGTTTCTAAAAAACTTAGGTTAAGCTTTATTATTTATAGTTAGACACTAGTATAATACTATCTTTATCTCTAGAGTAGATAGCTAATATAAAATTAATCTCTTAGTAGATAATTTAGTTAAAAGTTATATCTAATAAAGTTCTACTTAGAGCGTAGGTAATAGGTATAGAAGGTAGTAACGCAGGTAAGCTTAACTAGTAGTTATTTTAGTCTAGATTATTAGATAGAGAGATTATAATAACTATAGTTATAGTAGAATCTTAGTAGAGTATAGTAAGAGTAAAGACTAGAAAGAAAGAGTATACTATACTTTTAAGCTAAAGAGATTTCTAGTAAGCTATAAAGTAATTATATTTACTTATAAAGTTATATACTTTATAATTTTATTTCTATCTAGTATAAGCTATAAAGAAGTTAATCTATATAAGGTTTATCTTAGAACTAGTAGCTTATTATAGCTTTATAGTCTTCTAACTTATAGTATAAGCTATAAGAAAGTAAAGCTATAGAATTTACTTTAGTTTAATCTACTTACGTATATTCTACTAAGAGAAACTACTTTCTTTCTCTTATAGTACTTCTACTCTAATAGTTACGTAGATTTATATAAAAGCTTAGAGTTACTAAAGTATTTATTAAGTACTATAAGTAAATTTATTTTATAAATATAAAGTGTAATAGAGCGCGTACGCTAGAGTTAAGCTTTAAGTACTATTATAATATAGATAAAAGATATTATAAGTATAAGTATAATAAGAATCTTAATAGCTATAAAGGCTACTATAATATAGATTTTTATATCTAGCTATAGCGCTACCTTTTTAAAGATTTACTTATATATTTTAGAAATAGTAGCTAGTAGTAGCTATCTATATTATCTTAGAGTTATTTAAATAGAGCTACTACTCTATCTTATACTTATACTTATACTAATACTAACTATTTATATATTAAACTTAGAATTACTCTAAGCTCTCTTATTATATATATACTATCTAATATATACTTTTACTATACTCTTATATACTAGTAGAAAAAAGTATTACGTAATACTATAATATAGATAGAAATAGTAAGTTATTAAAAGAAAAGAGAAGTATAGATATCTTTTAAGTAAGCTCTTATAAGAGAGAAAGAATATATAGTATTATTATATACTTTAATATAAGTATATATATTATACTTATTAAAGTAACTATAGTAGATATATAAAATAAAATAAGCTAAATAGTTTTAGTAAATATAATAAGTACTTTATAATATACTTTAGAGTCTTAGAAGTTTAGGCTATACTACACTAGATACTAATTTTATAGACCTAGGTATTTACTATAAGTATAGTAATTATAACTTATATATTATAAATAGAATCTACTAATAAGCTATATAAAGATAGTAAATTAGTAGAGAGAAAAGTCTAAAGTGCCTAAAGCCTATATTATTATTAGATAGAACCTATCTAGCATCTTACTATACTACTCTCTTATTATAAGATTCTCTAATACTTACTACTCTAGTATAGTATTACAAATCTTACCTATTCTAAACTAGTGTATTTTCTAGATCTTAATTACTTTACCTAGTAATATATTAAGTTTTCTAATTAATATTAAATATTCTTAGTATATTATAATCTTTTTATTATATTACCTTAGTTCTATATAAGTATCTATAACAACTACTATACTTTCTCTTAGACTTTTTACTTTAGTATAGTAAGCTAACTTTAAGACCTATTATAACTTAATATAGTTTTTAAAGATAGTAAAAGTAGTACTAGTACTTAATCTTACTACTTTAAGAAACCTAGTAGTAATACTAATACGCTACTTATTTTTCTATAAATTTACTAAAAGAGTACTAAGTATCTTTAATATATATAAGTAGTAATATAAATTTATAAGCGCTATTAGATAGAGAATTTATATATATATATATAGATAGTAAGTTAGTACTTAGCCTCTACTATAGTAGAGATAGAACTATTAGCGCTAGATAGTAAGTTAATAATACTCTTATTAAGCGTAGTAATATTAATATAGTCTATTATCTAGCTATAGTATTCTACTCTTCTAACTTTCTAATTAGATAGAACTTTATATAATCTTTAGAGCTATAATATCTATACTAACTAAATAAAGCTAGCGTATATAATAGTAAAGATTATAACTTTACTTTATATTCTAAGTAAAGAGAATAAGATATTAGTAGGCTCTACTACTTATTAGTACTCTATCTAGATATTATATCTTACGCTAACTAGGCGCTTTAATTAGAAACTCTACTATTAGTAGTATTAACTAGAGGTTTTTTACTAGTAGACTTAGATTTTATTATAGTTTATAAGTTCTATAGTAACTAAGATACTTTATTTACTCTACTAGCTCTTTATTTACTACTTATAACTTATATTAAACTTATAAAAGCTAGCGCTTCTTATAAAGATTAGATAGATAGGTTATAGCTAGATATTTATATAACTATATCTAACTAATATTATATCTTCTATAGTTTTAGAGTAGATATTATTATATATAAAAGTTATATTATATTTATAGAAAAGAGAAGTAGCTTACTTAGAACTATATCTAGATATAAAGGTAAAGTAGATAATAAAGAAAATTTTATACTTAAACTTACTTTTTCTACTTCTAAAATACTTTTACTTTTCTACTTACTTTTATTTACTTATAACTACTTATTATATCTTATATATAATAGGTACTAAATACACTATACTCTAGCTAGAAAAATACTATACTAGCTAGTTACGCTAAGTAACTTAAAAATATAGCTATAACTCTTAGAGATAAAAAGCTATTACTCTATCTATTTTATAAAATCTTATATAACCTTATATAAGAGTTTCTTAAAGATATAGATAAGTAAAATATTAGTAAAAATTTTAGTTTTAAAAATATTAATAGTATCTCTAATAACTCTTTAAAAGTTTTATAAAAGTAGATTTAGAGTTAAAAGTATATATTTACTAAGTTTAATAAGGTCTCTAATACTAAGGTATAAGTAAATATATTATAGTTAGTATATTTCTACTTTCTATTATCTATATCTAAGCTTTACTAATAGAAATAGATTTTTACTATTATTTTTAGTCTTATAATAGTTATAAGTAACTAAATAAAGTAGCTATATTAGTAATATATACTTATCTATTTACTTACTTAATAAAGCTCTTAACTAGCTACTCTTAATTTATCTAGTTCTATATTAAAACTATTTATTTATATCTCTATTAATACTAGTTATAAAATATATAGATATTATTAATCTTTCTTTATATATATATAAAGCTAAAATATTATTATAGCTTTTATAACTATATATAGATAGCTATATAAAGTAATATATTACTATATTATTATCTTAGTTAGATTATAGTTTCTACTTTTATTAATATTTATCTTATAAGTAGTAGTTTAGTACTCTTATAGCTAATATTTAGACTTATATTATAGTAGTATTTACTAATAGCTCTATATCTATTACTTACTTTTATATTCTACTCTATCTACTAGATAATCTTCTTATAAAGACTTTTTTATATAATAATATACCTCTTTATATAGTCTTTATCTTTATTACTTTTATTACTCTTATAGTTATATTAGATATATTTACTACCTTTATACTATATATTATTAACTACTTTAATAATATATCTAGTTTATAAATAAATACTATTATCTTACTTAGAAAGCTCTACTAGATAGACTTTTATATATTAGAGGTTAAATATTAAATTAGCTTAGCGTTTAATATTATAAGTATAGTATATAGTTTCTAAGTTTTTTTGTTAGAGCTAGAGATAATTAATAATTAGAGATAATTAAGTATATTATATTTTTTCTACTACTAAAGAAAGTTAGAATAAAATCTCTAGCTATATACTTAAGAGCTAAGTAATTACGTATCTATAATTAAGTAATTATAATAGCTCTTCTAACTTTAATATACTCTCTAGAGTAGTAAGAGTATTAATCTACTTTACTAAAATTAATTCTATTAAATCTACTATAATTAGTATACTCTAGTAAAGTCTAGGCTTAAGAATTTAGTTTGTAGTAGTAGATTATAGCCTAATTAAGCGTTTAATTATACTTAATACTAATAGTAGTAAGCTCTTACTTATTTAAATAAAGCCTAATAGCCTAGAAATTAACTCTATTAGTTTAGAAATTACTTTATAATAGTCTAGAATATAGCTAATAGCTATAGAAATCTAAGTATTTAACTAGTAAGAGATAATTCTAATAGTAAGATCTAGGCTTCTAGTCTCTTTTAGGTAAAGTTTATAGTATAATTAAGAGCTTAATAAGCTATACTAGCTATCTATATAGATACGCGCTTAGGCTAGAATTAAAGACTTTATAATAATAAGTCTTTTATTAGAGCTAGAGATAATTAATAATTAGAGATAATTAAGTATATTATAATTAATCTACTACTAAAGAAAGTTAGAATAAAATCTTTAGCTATATACCTAAGAGCTAAGTAATTACGTATCTATAATTAAGTAATTATAACTACTTTCTAACTTTAATATACTCTCTAAAGTAGTAAAAGTATTAATTTACTTTACTAAAACTAATTCTATTAAATCTACTATAATTAGTATACTCTAGTAAAGTCTAGGCTTAAGAATCTAGAGCGTAGTAGTAGGTTACAGCCTAACTAAGCGTTTAATTATACTTAATACTAATAGTAGTAAGCTCTTACTTATTTAAATAAAGCCTAATAGCTTAGAAATTAACTTTATTAGTTTAGAAATTACTTTAAAATAGCCTAGAATATAGCTAATAGCTATAAAAATCTAAGTATCTAACTAGTAAGAGATAATTCTAATAGTAAGATCTAGACTTCTAATCTTTTCTAGGTAAGATTTATAGTATAATTAATAGCTTAATAAGCTACACTAGCTTTCTACGTAGATACGCGCTTAGACTAGAATTAGAGACTTTATAATAATAAGTCTTTTAATTCTTTTCTTCTCTACTATAATTATCTACTTCTATATTATTAAGATGCTTAAGAAAATAAGCTAATAAGCTACTTATCTAATTAACTTATCTACTTAAGATTCTTAGCTTTTAAGTCTTAGCGCTCTTAAGCTCTATGCTTAATTCTCTACTTTACTTAATATACTACTCTACTTACTTCTCTATTCTCTTTATTACTATAGTAACTTTTTACTTTTATACTTAAATTAATAGCTAACTATTATAATTTAGTTTAATAACCTAACTTCTAACTCTAACTCTAGCTATAAGCGCTAGCGCTTTAGCTTCTACTATAATAGTATTCTACGCTTTAATTATAATACCTCTAGTAGTAGTAATTATAATATATAAGCTAGTACTTAGCGTAATAGCGCTTAGCGTAATAGCGCTCTACTTAATAGCGCTCTATAGTTAAGCACTTAACTTCTCTACTACGCTTAACTTAAAGACGCTACTACTTAAATTCTACCTTTCTCTTTTAAAATAATAGTAGCTAATAGCCTATTCTCTAGTAGCTTTATCTAAGATAATTAAGCTTCTAATACTTAACTATTTTAAAGCTTTATTAATTCTAATAATTAACTAAATTAAAGCTTTAAGGTAACTAGTAGCTTTAGTAATAATAACCTCTATAAAAATTATAAGTAATTAGAGTTATACGCTAAGCGTACCTACTTAGATTATAAAGCCTTTTAGTTTAATAATCTTAATAACTAGAATATCTAAAAGACTATTAAGTTTATTTCTAAAAGTAGTATCTTTATTACTAATAATACTTTTTAGACTTAGAATTTAAGCCTTTAGTAATCTAACTATATTAAAAACTAAGACGCTTAAGATTAAGAAAAGTAAGTATCTCTAAGTAATAGTTATAGTTATAGTTACTCTTATAAGAAGTCTAAGAGTAAGACTTTTATACTTAAAACTTTTTTAAATTATCTATACTTAATATATACTAGTTATTAGTATAAGTAAGTTAGAGTATTATCTAACTATAACGCTTCTTAACTTTCTAAGTATAAGTATTATATTTATTAGTAGCTTTTTAATAATATTTAGAAGACTAATTATTTTAAGTAACTCTATTAAGTTATATATTATTTATTCTATAACTCTTATAACTACTATACTACTAATTAAGATCTATATAATTACTTTATAAGCTTAGTAGATTACTATAGTTCTAAAGTAAGTTTATAATTCTCTTTTTTTTAGTTCTTTTAATCTTTTACTAACTTAATAATAGCGCTAGAGCTTTAAAAATACTATTAAGTATTATAAGTAGCTTTACTAAGATCTCTATACTTATAAGAAGTAGAAGAAAGAAGCTAAAAGTAGTTCTAAGACTCTAGCTAAATTATTAAATAGAACTTCTAAGTTCTTAGGTAAAAAGAGCTTAAAGAGTACTCTACTTATAACTTCTTAAGACTCTAATTAATATAGTACTTATAGTAAGTCTATAATACTAAGTAAGAAAATAAAAGAAATTAATATAAGTAGTAGTTAGATGCCTCTACCTATAATTTCTACTTAGAGTTATCTACTTATAGTCTTTAATCTAATACTATAATACTTAGACTATTATTATTAGAACTTATTCTAGTAGCTACTACTACTAACTTTCTAGCTATAGGCTTTTTAATTTAGAAATTAGCTACTATAGAATTAGTAGTAGAATTAGTATAGTTATTATTAGTCTTAGTAGCGTAACTACTAGTTTTAGTAGTATAATTATTAGTCTTAGCTACGTAATAATTATTCTTATTATTATAATTCTTAGCTATATAGTTACTAGTCTAATAGCTCTATATCTAGTATTATAAGTAATAGATTCTATTACTATACTTAGTGTTAGCTAGCTAAGGCTAAGTATATAAAGGCGCTACTACGTACTAAGTATAATTAGATATAGCTTAAGATTTATATATAGACTTAAGCTACTAAGACTACTTATCTATAAGCTTAGATTAAGAACTTTAAGAATAGCTAAAATAGAAAGCTAGCCTTTAATAAGAGTAACTATAAAAGTTATAATTAGAGAAATTAGCGCTATAGTAGTTAGTAAGTAAATAGCTATATAAGTTAGTCTAGTAAAAAAGTTTAGTAATTTATCTACTTTATACTTACATTAATTATTAATAATTACTTCTTTATAACTAAGCACTAGTTAAAGTAACTAAGATCTAGCTTAGATATAATTAATCTTTATAGTAGTAGTCTAAATAAAAATCTCTCTACTCTATCTACTTTTTAAAAATTAAATATTATAAATCTTATAAGTTAAGTAGCTATTTAAACTTCTTAAACTATTATTAAGTAAGTAATTTAGTTAATCTATTTATAGGCATAATTATAGTCTCTAAATACTTAACTTTAAATAATTCTTTAGTATATTTCTACTATAGCTATATATTCTAGATATTAATATACCTAAGTTAAGTATTAATATACTTATTCTTTCTAATAACTAGCTTAATTATTTACTAATTATTATACTAAACTATCTAAAGTTCTCTAAAATTAAGCGCTAGCTTTTTAAGAAAGCGTCTAAGCACTATAGCTTTCTTAGTAGTATACTTAAAAGTAAGTAGCTCTACTTCTATAGTAGAAGTAGTAACTATACTCTACTTTATAGCTTTCTAGAAGATTATACTTTTATATAATATAGTAATATAGCTATAAAATAATTAGTAAGTCTCTAGATTATTAGTAAAGAATACGTCTCTAGTAATTATTAGATTAGGCCTATTATAGTTACTATACTAAATTATATTATAGTAAGTGTAATAAAGATATATAATTACTTACTTTATAGTCTTTTTATACTTATTACTTAGGTTTATATAAAAGTATAAGAGCTTTAAGATAGTATATACTATATCTAGTTAGAGTATAATTACTATATAAAGTATAAAGCTAACTATTTTCTAGTATTTCTTAATCTTAGGCTTAGTTACTTCTTTAGTATTTTTAATTAGCTTTTTTAATAGTAAAGGCATTAGAAAGAAAAATCTATCTCTAAGCTTAAACTTCTTAAGTATCTTATCTATATACGTATTATAAATAAGTATAATTATCTTTAGATATTAGTTTTTAATTATATAAATACTAAGAAACTACTCTATATCTCTCTAATCTTAGATTTTATACTTACTAAAGATCTTAGCTTATATAGCTATTACGTATTACTTTATACTCTTATAATAAAGTAATAAAATATTATTAATATAAAAGAGAATAAGAATCTTATATTCTTAATTAAAGAAAAGGTAAAGCTTTTCTTAAGAAGCTATTATACTAATAGCTCTTAGTATTTCTAAGAACTTTTTATACTATAATAGTAGAAAGTTTTATAATTTATAAAGCGCGTAGTTAAGCTATATATATAATTTTAGCTTTCTAAAGCTATTTAGTATTTTATAAATTACTAAGTTCTTTACTATAATTTTTATATTAAGAAATACTTTTATAATATTAAACTATTTAATCTTTAAATTACTTTAAGTAGTAATTACTATTATAGCGTAAAAGAACTTTATAGTAAGTATTACTATATAAGTTAAGTTAATTAAGTTCTTTTTCTAGAGATTACTATAAACTATAATTTAAGCTTTATATTTTAGAAGATAGCTATTTTAATTATACTTATAAGTCTATACCTATTTTAATAAAAGTAGCTAATTTTAGACTTTTAATCTATAGATTTCTATCTAGGTCTTCTTTTTACTTAGCTAATTAATTTCTCTCTTAGAGGTGTTTTTAAAGAGCGTATATATTAGATACTAGATTAGTTATTTCTATAATCTAGGTAGCTCTTAGAGATTATTATAGTATTAGTAAGTAGCCTTTAGCTTATACTTACTAAGCGTAGTAGCTATAATAATAGAGTTTATAGTTTTATAGCTAGCTTAATTATTTTAGTTTTTTTAAAAACTAAAGAAGTAAATCTTATAAAAGTTAATCTAGGCTTACTTATTAACTAAGCTTATAACTACTATATTTACGCTACTTATACTATTACTTTCTAGTTAATTACTAAGCTAAGTAAGCTACTTACTTTTACTCTTAAAGTATTTTAATAGTTAATAGATATTTATAGAAAGAAAGCGCTTAGACTCTTTACTTATAACTTTTCTACTATAGTATATTTTAGAAAATTTAGCTACTAGCTAATTTTATAGCTATATTAATTATTAAGAGAAGACTACTAATTTAAATAGCTTACTTTTTAGTCTCTTTAGTACTTACTCTAGTTAAGCTAGTTTCTTATTTATTTCTATAGAACTAAAGTTTATTATAATAAGCTTAATAGATAGAGTTAGATCTTTTAATTTATATATAGAAGGCTCTTTACCTCTAGACTTTAATAGATTAGCTCTTTTAAGTATATATACTACTTTTTAACTATTAAAAACTCTATAATTACTTTAATTACTTATTTCTAAAATTTTACTCTTAAATGTAGATTTTAGAGTAGTAAGCTTAGTAGAAAGCTACTAATTATTAGAAATTTCTAATAGAATACTAGTCTTATACTTTATCTCTATTAAATTAATAAAGCTTTAATTATATTTAATAAATAAACTAACTATATTACTTTAATTATAGTCTACTTTACTTCTAAAATCTTACTTAGTAGTTAATAGCTCTCTTATACTTACTATTTAATTAATAAAAAGAATATTAAACTTTTCTATAGAATTAATAAGCTTACTATTATTAAGTATTTTAATTTACTTAAGTACTTAATCTTTAGTTAGCTTCTCTTTACGTTTATCTTAATAGAACTTCTACTTATTAAAAGTAATATTATAAGTTATAATTATTTAATTAATTACTAGTACTTATATATAATATATATTAGAAGCTTAATAGCTAATAAGATATTTTATATAGCTATAAAGCTTAACTTTAAAGTCTTAATAGTACTTTCTAGCTATATAATTACTATTAAGTAAATATAACTAATAGCTATAAGTATAGATTCTACTCTAATCTAGGTAAGAATTAGTAGTTTAGTGCTTAATTTTAGATAGCTAATAATATTAAAAGTATTTTCTAAACTATTTATATAATATCTAATCTAGAGATTAATAGCTATAAAGCTATAATAGACTTATTTTATAAAGTTAAGCTACTATATTTATAATTACTAGCTAGAGTCTAGCTAGAAAATTAGCGCTTATACGTATCTTAATTAACTTAGTAATAAGCTCTTAGCTAGCTCTTTCTACTAAGCTATTAAGCTTATAGATATATAGTTATTAAAGTTAGAGAGTAGTTATAATTACTTAATTATAGATACGTAATTACTTAGCTCTTAGGTATATAGCTAGAGATTTTATTCTAACTTTCTTTAGTAGTAGATTAATTATAATATACTTAATTATCTCTAATTATTAATTATCTCTAGCTCTAATAGTTATAAGCCTAGCTACTTAATTATAGAACTAATTTCTACTACATATTAAAGCTTACTAGAAAATAAAATTAGTTAATCTTATTTTTACTCTACTCTCTCTAAACGTTTTATAATTAGAACTTCTTCTGCGTAATTACTTACTTACTACCTACTTTTTTATTATTCTCTATATCTCTATATTAATTCTACGCTCTAACTCTATAGATATAAGTAATTATAATATAGCTATTATAGCTATAGGTATACTTCTTAAGAAGTAATCTAACTAAAATACTTAGTTTACACTTTTTAAACAATACTATAATAAAAAAAGTATCTAGAAAGAGATTAATTCTAATCTTCTAAATATTAAATATATAGATACTTAGAAGTCTAAGTTCTCTAATCTTTTAGTTCTAGAGCCTATAGCTCTAGCTTTTCTCTTTATAAAGCTAACTAAGAATTAAAAAAATAAGTATAATAAAGCTACTTATAAGTATAATACTTTTTTATAAAATTATAATTATAAAATAAAAAATAGCTCTACGCTTATAGCCTACTAGAACTATAAGTCTAAGTAGTAGTTAAAAAAGAGTAAGAAGATTAATAATATTAAGATCTAGATTATACGCACTATTATGCCTAATTATCTATTACTTATAACTATAAGTAATAATAAAAGGATAGTCTAGTCTTTTATAAAGACTCTTAAGACTATACTTACTTTTACTAATTAGACTATATAATATATAGTTTACGTAAAGTATTATACTTATTTTAAAAAGACCTAAAGAGAAACTACTAAGAAGTAGTTTAATAACTAGCTAATAATCTACTAAAAAGTAAAGATCTTTAAGCTCTTAGAAGTTAAAAAACCTTTTATAATTACTAACTTTCTTACTATAATTAAGAAGTTTAATTCTAAGTAGGCCTACTAGTAGTAATATAATTAATTATTTACTATAGCTCTTAGAAAGAATATATTAAGCTTTAATAATCTTAGTAAAGTATTTAGCGTTATTCTCTAGAAGATATTAATTACTACTAGAAAGAGAAAAGCTAATATAATCTTTAACGCTATTATAAATTAACTCTTTACTTCTACTAAGTTAGGTAAGAAGTAGTTAAGCTTACTATTTAAGCCTTACTTTTGTAAACCTAATATAAAGTATAAGTAAAAGTTTATCTTATATTACTAATTATAAACTATAATTACTAGATCTAAACTACTAGGTATTCTACTAATAGAACTCTTAGCTTAAAATAAGTAAAAGATTTAAAAGCGCTATTATAAAGAGAAGTAGAGTAGCCTACGTAAAAAGATTAAGTAATCTAGCTAGAAGATAAGCGCTCTAGCTTCTAAGTATCTAGATAATATAGTTTTAATAATTATTTACTCTAAAAAGCTAATTACTAAGTTTAGATCTTCTATCTTTAGTATAGGCTTTAAGCCTTATACGCTCTTAGCTAGTATAATTCTTAATAGTAAAGCTATAGTCTACTTAGTTAATAATAAAGCTTTAATTAAGTCTAATTTCTTTATTAAGACTAATAAAGAAATAGTTAAAGTAGGTAGCTAGATTCTTCTAGTAATTAGTATTAGTAATTATATACTTTATTTTATTCTTAGTACTTCTAAAAAACCTAGAAAGGCTAATCTTACGCTTACTAGTATTAAGATTATTCTTAGTTTCTATACTAATATTATCTTAGAAGAGCTTTTTAGAAATAGTAGTATATAGTATATAGGCTATAATTATATAATTAGAATAGATACACTAGAGGTGTTTATTATTCTTATAACTCTTAAGTATAGATTTAACCTCTTATTTATTAAATATAACTCTTCTATCTATTCTTCTAATTCTATTATTATAAATACTATTACCTACTTATAAGTTCTATAATTACGCACTAGTAACGCTAATCTTTAGCACTAAAGATTTAGCTACCTAAGTAAGTAAGCTCTAGAGGCTCTTATAAAAGCTACCTAGAATATAAAGATTATAGATATAAAGCGTAGTAAATATAATAATTACGCTACTACTTATACTTTTTAAAAAATCTCTTATTATTCTTATAAGCTATTACTATATTCTTTCTTTAAAGTATTATAGAATCTATTTAACTTTTCTATAAGCTATACGCTTAATAAATAGGCTCTAATTATTAAAAAGAATTATTTAAGTAAGCTATATAATTATAATCTAAAAAACAAGACGCTAGACTTTATAATAGAAGTTATTATAAGCTTTATAGCTATAGTTAAGCGCTACTATTAGTAAAAGATTATAGAAATTTATTAAAATAATAATACTATAATATTACCTTAGAGAGAGTACTTAAGATATAAGAAATAGGCTAAAGAGAAAAAGATTATAATTATAACGCTTCTACTATATACCTATAAGCCTAATAGCTTAGTAAAGAGAGCTAGCTAAGAGCTTATTACTAAGTTAATTAAGATATATATAAGCGCTAATCTTCTAACTAAGCTCTAGCTAGTAATTATAAATATAGTAGCTTAACTCTATAGAATAAGTTTATTATAGCTTTATAGCTATTAATCTCTAGATTAGGTATTATATAAATAGTTTAGAAAGTATTTCTAATATTATTAGCTACCTAAGATTAGGCACTAAGCTACTAATCTTTACCTAGATTAGAGTAGAATCTATACTTATAGCTATTAAGTATATCTACTTAATAGTAATTACGTAGCTAGAAAGCACTATTAAGACTTTAAAGTTAAGCCTTATAGCTATATAAAATATCTTATTAGCTATTAAGCTTCTAATATATATTATATATAAGTACTAGTAATTAATTAGGTAATTATAACTTATAATATTACTTTTAATAAGTAGAAGTTCTATTAAAGTAAGCGTAAAGAGAAGCTAACTAAAGATTAAGTAATTAAGTAAGTTAAGATACTTAATAATAGTAAGCTTAATAATTCTATAGAGAAGTTTAATATTCTTTCTATTAATTAAATAGTAAGTATAGTAGAGCTATTAACTACTAAGTAAGATTTTAGAAGTAATATAAGCTATAATTAAAGTAATAAAGTTAGCTTACCTATTAAATATAATTAAAGCTCTATTAATTTAATAGAGATAGACTATAAGGCTAGTGTTTTATTAGAAATTTCTAATAATTAGTAGCTTTCTACTAGGCTTACTACTCTAGAATCTACGCCTAAGCGTAAGATTTTAGAAATAGGTAATTAAAGTAATTATAAAGTTTCTAATAGTTAAAGAGTAGTATATACGCCTAAGAAAGCTAATCTATTAGAGCCTAGAAGTAGAAAGCCTTCTATATATAGATTAGAAGATTTAACTCTATCTATTAAGCCTATTATAATAGACTCTAGTTCTATAAAAATAAATAAAAAACTAGCTTAACTAAAGTAAGTGCTAATAAGACTAAGAAGTAGACTACTTAAATTAGTAGCCTTCTCTTAATAATTAATATAACTATAGAATTAGCTAATAGCTAAATTCTCTAGAATATACTATAGTAGAAGAGTTATAGATAAAGAGTCTAAGCGCTCTCTTTTTATAAATATCTATTAACTATTAAAACGCTCTAAGAGAAAAAGTAAATAGTTTACTTAGCTTAGTAATTAACTAGAGAGTAATAGCGTAGGTAGCGTAAATATAGTAATTATAGGCTTAGTTAATAAGTAAGCCTAGATTAACTTTTATAAGATTTACCTCTCTAGTTTTTAAAAAGACTAGAATAATTAAGCTAGCTATAAGACTATAAACTCTATTATTATAGCTACTACGCTTAGTAAGTATAAGCTAAAAGCTACTTACTAATACTATAATAATCTTTAAAAGCTACCTAGGTTATAGAAATAACTAATCTAGTACTTAATATATACGCTCTTTAAAGATACTTCTAAGAGAAAGATTAATTAGCTAAGTAAAAAAAGAATCTAGATAGAAATCTATAGATTAAAAGTCTAAGATTAGCTACTTCTATTAAAATAAGTATAGACTTATAAGTATAATTAGAATAGCTATCTTCTTAAATATAAAGCTTAAATTATAGTTTATAGTAATCTCTAGAAGAAGAACTTAATTAATATAACTTATATAGTAATACTTACTATAAAGTTCTTCTACACTATAATAGTAATTACTACCTAGAGTAATCTAAAGATTAAATAGTTTAATATTATAGAAGCGTTTCTTAATATAAAGATTATAGTAGAGAACCTAGTAATCTATAAGATACTAGATAGCTTTAGAAAGCTAGAATTATATATATAGCTTAACTACGCGCTCTATAAATTATAAGACTCTCTACTATTATAGTATAAGAAGTTCTTAGAAATACTAAGAGCTATTAGCATAGTAGCTTCTTAAGAAAAGCCTTACTTCTTCTTTAATTAAGAATATAAGATTCTTATTCTTTTCTATATTAATAATATTTTATTACTCTATTATAAAAGTATAAAATAACGCGTAATAGCTATATAAGCTAAGATCTCTAGTAAGTATAAGATCTAAGATTAGAGAGATATAGAATAGTTTCTTAGTATTTATATAATTAGAGACTAATATCTAAAGATAATTATACTTATTTATAATATATATATAGATAAGATACTTAAGAAGTTTAAGCTTAGAAATAAATCTTTTTCTTTAACGCCTTTACTATTAGAGAAGCTAATTAAAAATACTAGAAAAGTAACTAAGCCTAAGATTAAGAGATACTAAGAAATAGTTAGCTCTATACTTTATATAGTAATTATACTCTAACTAGATATAGCATATACTATCTTAAAGCTCTTACACTTTCTTATAAATCTAAGTAATAAGTATAAAAAAGCTATAGAGTAAGTAATTATATATCTTTATTACACTTACTATAATATAATTTAGTATAGTAACTATAATAGGCCTAATCTAATAATTACTAGAAACGTATTCTTTACTAATAATCTAGAGACTTACTAATTATTTTATAGCTATATTACTATATTATATAAAAGTATAATCTTCTAGAAAGCTATAAAGTAGAGTATAGTTACTACTTCTACTATAGAAGTAGAGCTACTTACTTTTAAGTATACTACTAAGAAAGCTATAGCGCTTAGACGCTTTCTTAAAAAGCTAGCGCTTAATTTTAGAGAACTTTAGATAGTTTAGTATAATAATTAGTAAATAATTAAGCTAGTTATTAGAAAGAATAAGTATATTAATACTTAACTTAGGTATATTAATATCTAGAATATATAGCTATAGTAGAAATATACTAAAGAATTATTTAAAGTTAAGTATTTAGAGACTATAATTATACCTATAAATAGATTAACTAAATTACTTACTTAATAATAGTTTAAGAAGTTTAAATAGCTACTTAACTTATAAGATTTATAATATTTAATTTTTAAAAAGTAGATAGAGTAGAGAGATCTTTATTTAGACTACTACTATAAAGATTAATTATATCTAAGCTAGATCTTAGTTACTTTAACTAGCGCTTAGTTATAAAGAAGTAATTATTAATAATTAATATAAGTATAAAGTAGATAAATTACTAAACTTTTTTACTAGACTAACTTATATAGCTATCTACTTACTAACTACTATAGTGCTAATTTCTCTAATTATAACTTTTATAGTTACTCTTATTAAAAGCTAGCTTACTATTTTAGCTATTCTTAAAGTTTTTAATCTAAGCTTATAGATAAGTAGTCTTAGTAGCTTAAGTCTATATATAAATCTTAAGCTATATCTAATTATACTTAGTACGTAGTAGCGCCTTTATATACTTAGCCTTAGCTAGCTAATACTAAGTATAGTAATAGAATCTATTACTTATAATACTAGATATAGAGCTATTAGACTAGTAACTATATAGCTAAGAATTATAATAATAAGAATAATTATTACATAGCTAAAACTAATAATTATACTACTAAGACTAGTAGTTACGCTACTAAGACTAATAATAACTATACTAATTCTACTACTAATTCTATAGTAGCTAATTTCTAAATTAAAAAGCCTATAGCTAGAAAGTTAGTAGTAGTAGCTACTAGAATAAGTTCTAATAATAATAGTCTAAGTATTATAGTATTAGATTAAAGGCTATAAGTAGATAACTCTAAGTAGAAATTATAGGTAGAGGCATCTAACTACTACTTATATTAATTTCTTTTATTTTCTTACTTAGTATTATAAACTTACTATAAGCACTATATTAATTAGAGTCTTAAGAAGTTATAAGTAGAGTACTCTTTAAGCTCTTTTTACCTAAAAACTTAGAAGTTCTATCTAATAATTTAGCTAGAGTCTTAGAACTACTTTTAGCTTCTTTCTTCTACTTCTTATAAGTATAGAGATCTTAGTAAAGCTACTTATAATACTTAATAGTATTTTTAAAGCTCTAGCGCTATTATTAAGTTAGTAAAAGATTAAAAGAACTAAAAAAAAGAGAATTATAAACTTACTTTAGAACTATAGTAATCTACTAAGCTTATAAAGTAATTATATAGATCTTAATTAGTAGTATAGTAGTTATAAGAGTTATAAAATAAATAATATATAACCTAATAAAGTTACTTAAAATAATTAGTCTTCTAAATATTATTAAGAAGCTACTAATAAATATAATACTTATACTTAGAAAGTTAAGAAGCGTTATAGTTAGATAATACTCTAACTTACTTACACTAATAACTAGTATATATTAAGTATAGATAATTTAAAAAAGTTTTAAGTATAAAAGTCTTACTCTTAGACTTCTTATAAGAGTAACTATAACTATAACTATTACTTAGAAACGCTTACTTTTCTTAATCTTAAGCGTCTTAGTTCTTAATATAGTTAGATTACTAAAGGCCTAAATTCTAAGTCTAGAAAGTATTATTAGTAATAAAGATACTACTCTTAGAAATAAACTTAATAGTCTTTTAGATATTCTAGTTATTAAGATTATTAAACTAAAAGGCCTTATAATCTAAGTAGGTATACTTAGCGTATAACTCTAATTACTTATAATTTTTATAGAGGTTATTATTACTAAAGCTACTAGTTACCTTAAAGCTTTAATTTAGTTAATTATTAAAATTAATAAAGCTCTAAAATAGTTAAGTATTAGAAGCTTAATTATCTTAGATAAAGCTACTAGAGAATAGACTATTAGCTACTATTATTCTAGAAAAGAAAGATAGAATTTAAGTAGTAGTATCTTTAAGTTAAGTATAGTAAAGAGGTTAAGCGCTTAACTATAAAGCGCTATTAAGTAGAGTACTATTATACTAAGTGCTATTACGCTAAGTACTAGCTTACGTATTATAATTACTACTACTAGAGGTATTATAATTAGAGCGTAGAACGCTATTATAGTAGAAGCTAAAGCGCTAGCGCTTATAGCTAGAGTTAGAGTTAGAAGTTAAGTTATTAGACTAAATTATAATAGTTAGCTATTAATTTAGGTATAAGAGTAAGAACTTACTATAGTAATAAAAGAAATAAAAAAGTAAGTAAAGTAGTATATTAAGTAGAGTAAAGAATTAAGTATAGAGCTTAAGAGCGCTAAGGCTTAAAAGCTAAGAATCTTAAGTAAATAAGTTAATTAGATAAGTAGCTTATTAGCTTATTCTCTTAAGTATTTTAATAATATAGAAGTAGATAATTATAGTAGAAAAGAGAAGAATTAGAGAACTTATTATTATAAAGTTTTTAATTCTAGTCTAAGCGCGTACCTATATAGAAAGCTAGTATAGCTTATTAAGCTATTAATTACGCTATAAATCTTACTTAGAAGAGATTAGAAGCCTAGATCTTACTATTAGAATTATCTCTTACTAGTTAAATACCTAGATTTCTATAGCTATTAGCTATATTCTAGACTATTATAAAGTAATTTCTAAACTAATAAAGTTAATTACTAGGCTATTAGGCCTTATTTAAATAAGTAAGAGCTTACTACTATTAGTGTTAAGTATAATTAAACGCTTAGTTAAGCTGCAACCTACTACTACGCTCTAAATTCTTAAGCTTAGACTTTACTAGAGTATACTAATTATAGTAAATTTAATAGAATTAGTTTTAGTAAAGTAGATTAATACTTTTACTACTTTAAGAAGTATATTAAAGTTAAAGAGTAGTTATAATTACTTAATTATAGATACGTAATTGCTTAGCTCTTAAGTATATAGCTAGAGATTTTATTCTAACTTTCTTTAGTAGTAGATTAATTATAATATACTTAATTATCTCTAATTATTAATTATCTCTAGCTCTAATAATAGTAGAAGCGTTATAATTATAATTCTTTTTTTTTTAGCTTATTTCTTATATCTTAAGTACTCTCTCTAAGGTAATATTATAGTATTATTATTTTAATAGATTTTTATAATCTTTTACTAATAGTAGTACTTAACTATAGCTATAAAGCTTATAATAACTTCTATTATAGAGTTTAGCGTCTTATTCTTTAAGTTATAATTATATAGCTTACTTAAATAATTCTTCTTAATAATTAGAGCTTATTTATTAAGTATATAGCTTATAGAGAAGTTAAATAAGTTTTATAATACTCTAAAGAAAAAACGTAGTAATAGCTTATAAAGCTAATAAGAGATTCTTTAAAATATATAAGTAGTAGTATAATTATTATACTTACTATACTATATACTTATAATCTTTATATTTTAGATAGCTTTTATAAGAGCCTTAAGAGCTTACTTATCTAGATAACTAGATTTTTAGTACTAAAGATTAGCGTTACTAGTATATATTTATAGAACTTATAAGTAAGTAATAGTATTTATAATAATAGAATTAGAAAAATAAATAGAAGAGTTATATTTAATAAATAAAAAGTTAAATTTATACTTAAAAGTTATAAGAATAATAAATATCTTTAGTGTGTCTATTTTAATTATATAATTATAGCTTATATACTATATACTACTATTTCTAAGAAGCTTCTCTAAGATAATATTAGTATAAAAACTAAGAATAATTTTAACACTAGTAAGCGTAAGATTAGCTTTTCTAAGTTTTTTAGAGGTACTAAGAATAAGATAAAGTATATAATTACTAATACTAATTACTAAAAGAATCTAGCTACTTACTTTAACTATTTCTCTATTAGTTTTAATAAAGAAATTAGACTTAATTAAAGCTTTATTATTAACTAAGTAGACTATAGCTTTACTATTAAGAATTATACTAGCTTTAAAAGCTTATCTAAATATATATTTCTAGAATTTTAATAACTCTATAGCTCTATAGCTTACCTCTAGCACCTCTAAGTTTACCTCTAAGTATACTAGATAGTTCTCTATTACTATTACCTCTATAAGTATATTATTAACGCTTTAGATCTATAGTAAACGTTATAGAGAGAGTTTTATTAATAATACCTACTACTATATTATAGCAAATATAAGGTATTTAGAAAATATACTTATATTAAGATTACTATATAGAGTTACTAGACTGCGTTTTGTTACTCTACTCTACATTAATATTTTACTATAATAAAAGAATTATACTAAATAAGAGCGTATAAGACTTAAAGCCTATACTAAAAATAGAAAGTCTAAACTTAGTAATTAGCTTTTTTAAGTAAATAATTATTAAGACTATATTATCTAGGTACTTAGAAGCTAAAGCGCTTATCTTCTAGCTAAATTACTTAATCTCTTTATATAAGCTACTTTACTTCTTTTTATAATAGTACTTCTAGATCTTTTACTTATTTTAAGCTAAAAGTTCTATTAGTAAAATACTTAGTAGCTTAGATCTAGTAATTATAGTTTATAATTAGTAATATAAAATAGACTTTTACTTATACTTTATGTTAAATTTATAGAAGTAAAGCTTAAGTAGTAAGCTTAACTACTTTTTATCTAACTTAGTAAAAGTAGAAAGTTAACTTATAATAGCGTTAAAGATTATATTAGCTTTTCTTTTTTTAGTAGTAATTAATATCTTTTAAAGAATAATACTAAATACTTTACTAAAATTACTAAAGTTTAATATATTTTTTCTAAAAGCTATAGTAAATAATTAATTATATTACTACTAGTAGGCTTACTTAGAATTAAACTTCTTAATTATAGTAAGAAAGTTAGTAATTATAAAAAGTTCTTTAACTTTTAAGAGCTTAAAAATTTTTACTTTCTAGTAGATTATTAGCTAGTTATTAAACTACTTCTTAGTAGTTTCTTTTTAAATTTTCTTAAGATAAGTATAATACTTTATATAAACTATATATTACATAGTTTAATTTATAGAAGTAAGTATAGTCTTAAGAGTTTTTATAAGAAACTAAACTATTCTTTTATTATTACTTATAGTTATAAGTAATAAATAATTAAGCGTAATAGTACGTATAATCTAGTTCTTAATATTATTAATCTTCTTACTCTTTTTTAACTACTACTTAAACTTATAGTTCTAGTAGGCTATAAGTATAGTACTATTTTTAGTTTTATAATTATAATTTTATAAAAGAGTATTATACTTATAAGTAGCTTTATTATACTTATTCTTTTAATTTTTAGTTAGCTCTATAAAGAGAGAAGCTAAAGCTATAGGCTCTAGAACTAAAAGGTTAGAGAACTTAGGCTCTTAAGTATTTATATATTTAATATCTAGAAGGTTAGAATTAATTTCTTTCTAAATACTCTTTTTATTATAGTATTACTTAAGAAGTATAAACTAGATATTTTAGTTAAATTACTTCTTAAGAAGTATACTTATAGCTATAATAGCTATATTATAATTACTTATATTTATAGAGTTAAAGTGTAGAATTAATATAAAGATATAAAGAAGTAGATAGTAAGTAAGTAATTATATAAGAAAAGTTCTAATTATAGAATATTTAGAGAGAGTAGAGTAGAAATAAGATTAATTAATTTATCTTCTAGTAAGCTTTAATATATAGTAGAAATTAGTTCTATAATTAAGTAGCTAGGCTTATAACTATTAAAGCTAGAGATAACTAATAATTAGAAATAATTAAGTATATTATATTTTTTCTACTACTAAAGAAAGTTAAAATAAAATCTCTAGCTATATACCTAAGAGCTAAGTAATTACGTATCTATAATTAAGTAATTATAATAGCTTTTCTAACTTTAATATTTTTATATATACTAATTATCTTATATAGACTATCTTTTATATAATTATTAGAACTATACCTTCTTATATTACTAATAGTCTTACTATTATACTTAATACTATTATAAATACTACTATAAAAGTCTATATAACCTCTATCTATATTCTTTATATTATTTATAATATCTTTAGTATAGCTATTAGCTTTTATTCTACTCTTTATATTTAGTACTAAGATTCTTAAATTACTAATACTATTTTTACTATATTAGTTCTTATTATTATTATAATACTCTTACTTTAAGTTTAAATATTATTTTATATAATTAGATTTCTAATTACTATAAGTATATAGCTTATTATAATAGTTATATATATAACTCTAAAGTAGATAGTTATCTTAGTAAGTACTATATATATTACTAAAATAGTACTTTACTACTCTTTACTTTAATTAGTAGCTCTAAGTTAGTAATAAATTATACTTAGTTATAAAGTAGTAATAATAAAGTAATAATAAAGTAATAATAGAGTAATAATAAAGTAATATAAGATATAAGATATAAAATATAATATAGATAGTCTATATTAGAAAAACGCTTAAAGAATTAATTATTACTTTTAGTTAAGGTATAATATAGCTAAAGCTATATTTAATACGTAATTTAAATATATTAAGTATATATTATAAGTAATAGTATATATATATAGAGATAAGTATAAAGTATAGAGCTTCTATAGCCTACTTATAAATAGGTGTAGGTAGGTTAAATAATGTAGAGCTTAGCGCGCTAAGTCTCTAGCGCCGCATTTAATACGTAAAAATATTTACTTTGCATACTAATCTATAGGCATAATCTACTGCAATAGTAGTGTGTGAGAAGTCTGGCTCACATAATCAAGATGACAATCTGTGAGTGAGAGGATGATCCCGTGCAGCTCGGACCCGTTACGCCACGGTCCGCCACGGCTTTACCTGACATCCACACTCTCACAGCCATGCATTCTCCCGTCTCCATTCCGCCAATCACAAGTTAATCAACCCTCGCATACAACAACATGGGCACCACATGCTAGTCACGCAATCCCGATAGTCTGGAGTGACAGGCTGTCGGAACACGTCTTCAGGATCGAGGCCCCCAGCGCCGGAACCGCAGTCTCGAGATCGGTGAGGTACGCGCGAATACTACGTCGCACAGCAGCCAACCAGCCGACAGCCACTCGCAGCAAAGCGCTCAACGCCGATAATTGCACATGCTGCAGGGCGCCGTCGATAACGTCGCCGATCTCCACTGCTTCAAGCTACGAAGGCGAGTATGCTGTTCCGAGCATTGGTTTCGCGCTCATGCTGATCGACGGAAGACTTGCTCTGGGGCCAGATTCGCGAACTGCGGTGGCGTGGAGACATGACTCGAGTTGACACGTGCAACGTTGAGCCTCACTCTTTGGTGATCTGCGTTGTGCGCGTGGATGCTGGGATGTGTTGGTGTTGACACCTCGTGGTTTGCGCTGATCCTTTGGTGGTGGCGATTGGTAAACGCTTTTCTCAGCTTTCACCGGGTGTTCGCGATTCCAACGCAGCGCAACGCAATCGACGCAATCGCGTCGTCATAGACGGTAACGAGATTTTCTGCTGCAGGTATGGTGTCTACCGGGATATCTGCACGCGCTGACAGTACGCCTCTTGGACTGCTTTTTTTCTCTCCTGCATTCCACATACACTGGTCGAGCCGGAAGCGGTAATCCATACATGGACGCGGGGAAATTTCGCCGTCTCTTGCCATGTTCGAGTACGATGCTAAGGCGTACATACATGATCGTAGACTCCGTAGTGTGTCTCTATCTCGACTAATCGGTGTAGACTATGTTGAAGCGGGAGAGGTAAAGTAACACGGCGTTTGTGTGCTGATCTGGCCTGATGACTGCATAGTGTATGTGCAGATATCTAGCTAGTGTAGCCAAGACCTTTTCACGATTATGCATGTGCAGAATCTGGTACACGGGCGCGTATGTCGCTAGTATGCGTCAAATACTTCAGAATAGCATGGCCGGTAATAGCGTAGGCCCAAGGCTGCGTTGAATGGGTAGCTTCCTTCCACCCTAATCCGCAGCAACTAGAACCAAAACCAGGCACACCGCCTACAATGAAGTTGAAGTACTCTTTGTCGAAACTGTGAGGTATGCCTTGAACGACTGTGTTGAGCATCATGAATACACTTCGATGTTACAGCGGTCCTCAAGCGACGGGTAACTTGGTCCCCACTTCCCTGCGCTTCGAAGACTGTACGTAGAAACTGTGTCGCATTCCTAGGTAGAAAAGAAAGATAGAGCACCCTGATATTCCCGTGCTGTAAAGCAGTCACAGCACAGACGCGAAAAGTTTGTGGGCGCATGCCGCTCATCGAGACATAAAGGTGATGGATGGATTGCCGTTCACCCTGAACGTTTTGGCAAGGCTGAGCTGGTGCCTAATCGTCGCAAGAACGCGGAAAGGATCGGAGTAAGCACAACACCTGATGCTGTTGGTCGGCTGTCCGACAGTGCCGATGGGGCTTCTCCTCATCAAAGAGAGTGTTTATAAAACCATGTTCTATCGTGATAATGATGGTAGTTAGAGTGCGCACGTCCGATCCGATTTGCCCGTAAGATAGAATACCACGGCACACCTATTTGCCGAGTGTACATCACAGGATATCCCATCATATCATACACAGCTATGAGCATAGAAGAGCATGGAACTACCACTCACGGAGATACCCGCAAATGTCGATACCCCTTAGGAAATGATACCTCAGACACACTGACGCTTCCCGACGGGCGCAAGCTGGGTTACGCACAGTACGGGTCGCCTTCTGGCCATGCCATCTTTTATCACCACGGACTTCCAGGGTCTCGCATCGAAGCAGCTTCGTACCAGGATATCGCTCTGGAGCTAGGCTTACGGATAATCGCGGTCGATAGACCTGGAATCGGCTTGAGCACGCCGCATCCCCAACGAACATTGTTGGATTGCCCAAGAGACCTACAATGTCTCGTCGACCGTCTGCAACTCGAGAGCTACTCTGTTCTGGGTGCATCTGGAGGAGGCCCCTATACTCTTGCGTGCGCAGCAGCACTTCCAGCTCCGCAGCTCAAATGCGTATCCGTTGTATGTGGGGTCGGACCAATGGACATTGGCATGAAGGGAGCAGACCTCCAGCACCAATTTGGCTTCCCGTTCGGATGGAAGCACGCGCCCGTCTTTCTCATCAAATGGTTCTTCAGCCGCGATGCTTTTGGGCGTATGGATCTAAGCGACGAGGAGCGTTTACAGCGTGTGCTAGACCCCTCAAAGCTCGCCTCAATCAAGGATCCAAGGGATCGCGAGATCATGGCAGATGAGGACCTCATCCGCCTGATATTACGATCAACTCGTGAAGCGAGAGCGCAGGGTTTCGACGGTATAGCGTTGGATGGGCGAACGATATGTAGTGACTGGGGTTTCCGGGTCGAGGACATCAGGAAGGATCTGCCGGTGCAGTTGTGGTATGGCAAGGATGACTGTTTCGTACCTGCCCATCATGGAATGCAGATTGCGGCGAGGCTGGGCGGTGACAATGGAAATGTCGTTTTGAGGGTGGAGGATGATACGCATACGACCATCTCGCAGAGGTGGAAGAGGGCGCAGCTTGAAGCTATTGCTGCCGTGATGCAGGGGTGAGGCCCCGGTGGTGCCAAGCCCGTGCTGCCTCGGCAGACCCCACTCTAGCCTTGCACCTCGGATTATCATGAATCTACACTCAATCATCAACACCATGTTCTTCGTCCCGGACGTTCCAACCTGTCCTTCTCACCAAACTTGCTCGTCCGCCTTGCTTGCGGGTTCTCTTCTCTTTCATTTGTGTACCTTCAATTTTCTGTTTCTGCGCCGCATTCTTTTCCTTGGGCTTCATGAGCCCGTAGTACTCGAACCATGATCTTACATACTCCCAAAGATCGGTGGCCACTGCCCAAGGCCTTCTCCCGTACACCAATCCGAGTGCGACCACAACGCAAACGGGTATGCCGATAGCCCAGAGTTGCCAGAACTGTTTTCTACCAGGGCGAAAGTCGTCCCCCATGCTGAAGATGCCAGCAAGCAGGGTGAGCGGGAAGACGATGGATGCGAACAGGCTGAGACGAAGGCCGAACTCGCCGTCTGAGACGCCTCTGAACGCCGCCCGAAGATTCGCGAGATCGTTTGAGACAGAGTTCAAGGCTTCTGCGCGATCGCGCAAAGGCTGCATCCTTGTGTGTATTGTAAGGAAGTCCTTCTGCGCATGCTTGATCGCTAGAGACGCTTCTTTGGTGACAGTTTCATCACCTAGCTGAACACCAAGACGCTCTAGGTTGAGATACATAGCGCGCCAAAAGTGATTCAAGTGTCGGCGCATGTAATTGATGTCCTTCGCAATCTCATTGATCTCCAGTAGGTCAGACTTCCATTTCTTTTTGGTCAAATTGTCGTCGATTTTGGCTTGGTAGTCATCTGCGAACCATTCAGCCCTCGCAATGGTGGTATTCATGAGCTCAAGTTGATTAACCCAGTGTTGCGCAACATGTTTCAAGAGGTAATAAGCAGCATTGGATGACTTCAGGTTCGTCTGCTGGATCAAGTCTGGAGTGGCAAGCTTGGTCCAGTGGAATGCTATTTCTTCCATAGCACTGGTAAGATTTCGCTTTTGTTGGAACATTGGAAGATTCATCTCTTTTGTACCCAGACCAACTTCGGAGAACATGAGGGGAGCTAATGTAGAACATCCGTAGTGGTACGGCCAGCTCTGATGAGAGACCGCTTCGAGTTTGGGGGGTCGAGATGAATTGTGGTCTTGTGCTTTCCAGAGTTCCGACCGGTCGGGGAAGATTGTGGGATCTTGCAGGATCAAGCAATCATCTAGAGCTTTGCGTGCACTTGGATCCAGTTCAGCCTCGTGATTTTTTAAGCACTCGCTTGCAGCCACACCCGTCGCCCGTCCGCCGCTGGCCGACTCCGTCTTTGGCGGCTCGCATGCGGTAGCAAAGGCGGGATCTACTAGGATGACAGCTAAAGTGGGTGGCCGTCAGCAGTGATCTACCAGATAACATCGTCTCAGAAGCCTTACCATCCCAACCTTCATCGTTCGCCTCTCCATCTGAAGGAGAAGTCTGTGATGTCCAGAACGAAGCGCACCGTCTCACAAAAGCATGCCTTCGATCAGGGGTGCCTGATGATGGTACGTCAATATCCCGCCACCTCTCGTATCTCCGACGATTCACTGCGAACGACGTCTGCAGTTTCAGAACATTTACCGACTTGGCACAGAGCAAAGTCCGCAATTCGTAGTAGCGCAGCGTGAATGACTGCCCGGGCACTGACATCGATGGCAATCCTCTATGTGGGATGGACCAGGAGTCCGTGAACTAAAGATGAGTGTACGAAGTCAGTGTCTGTCTCACATACAGTTCGTACATGGATATTACTAACGTTCCAGGTATTCATCTGCTCGCTGAAGACAAGAGGGTCGACGCCTAGATGATGGCCCAGTGCATCCACATAGTCCGGTTCCATATCTTCAAGAATGAAGAGCCGCTTGTGTCTCTCCTCACGGCTCTTATTGGCTGGCTTCTCCTTGAGGTACTCCCGGAGCACAGCAGCGCTCTTAAAGCCACCTTTTTCCACCTCCACAACGCTTTTGGCCTTGAACTCCAAGCAATAGCATCGACCCGGCGTACGTTGATGCTCTTTCTCGTAGTGTTGCCTGACAGCCTGACGGCCGGCTTCTCCCTCGTTTGCTAGCTTTTCCAAGAAGGACTTGAGCGCTGGGAATGCATCCTCGAGCGTGTCGAGACATTGCAGATAAGGCTTTCCTTCAAAGCGGGGAGGAGGACTGGTACGTTGTCCGTTTTGTGCCGATGTGTCAGTCATTATGATAGGATCTTTGGAGAAATCCATCTTGATAGCCGGAAGATAATACAATGAGAGCTGACAAATACTTGTAGCGGGCCAAAAGAGCAGGCTGAGAAGGAGGACTTGCGCGATCAGCTCCTTTTCTTGACCGGATGCTGACAGGATATAAAGGCGCAGCTCAGCGCTGCGTTCGAACCCCCTCGCGCATGGTAGCTTGCATACCAGTTCCTCTGGATTGGAAACACGTTCTCAGTGATGCGATTACGTCGCTGTTCTCAGCAAGATTTCGGTGTTGCGGCTGAGCATGCTGCGCCCACCGTGGCTGCCTCAGCTGATAACCCCGCATAAACTCAGCCGCGCTTCCACATGGTACCGGAAGCAACGATACTCTTCATCGACCTTGACCTTTCCTTCGCAATCCTCGTGCTCGGGCTAGAGTCAAGTCTCAAGCGATTTACCATGGCGACTTCAACTTCATTTTCCCCGTCAAGTATCCTGGCGAATGACCCAGTCTCGCAGCTGCGGAGTATAGTACAGCCTTCTCCCACCGATTTCTTCGAACACGAATCACTCGATCATTCGCAGCCTTCCATAAGGCTGCTAAAGATATCACCAACGCTGTCAGCTGAAGGCCTCGTCCAATGTTCCATATCGCATACGACCATAGACTATGCGCCCTATCGTTGCTTATCGTACGCGTGGGGCGAACCTGAACCGAAACAACTTGTACTGATGAACGGAAAACATTTCTTCGTTCAACCGAATCTCTTCGAATACTTGAAGGTCACCAGAGCCGATCCTGAGCGTACAGCTCATACATATTGGATAGACGCTGTTTGTGTTGATCAAGAGAACACAGTCGAACGGAATCACCAAGTCATGCAGATGGGGAGGATATACTCCAGGGCCGAAACGGTCATTGCATGGCTGGGACTTGCGTCGAAAGAGACAGTTCTACATTATCATGGAGAACTACAGCTGAGGTACAGTCATCCTTCTACTTGGAAGGAAAGAACACCCGTGCGGGAGGCAAGAAGAGCAGTAAACAATGATCTACTCGGCAACGACTATTGGACCCGAGCATGGATCACACAAGAGCTCAAACTTGCGCGCCGCATCGCCGTTGCAATTGGGCCATTAACGATCACAATGCATAGGCTTCGGGTATTGCTCCGTGGCTTGCCTGGGAATACAGATGAAGCAATCGGTCGAGTTTTCGCGCTCATTAGCAGTCAAAAAATTGTCGGAAACCCTCTAGCAAGCCTTCTGTTAACATTCCGTGACAAGAGATGCAGCGTTGCCAGAGATAGGATCTTCTCACTACTTGCGCTATGCTCTGAGACACATGCTATCACAGTCGATTACGGTTGTTCGGGTCTTGAACTGGTGTACTCCATCATGAAGAGCAATGAGCATACTCTCTGCGCTTGTTCTACTCTCGTTGTTATGCAAAGCCTGGCGCCTGAGATTGACAACCTTCAGCCCAACAGCGATGGCCGAATCAGGAACGGGTCGTATATTGAGATTGAGACAAACGGGACTGATTGGGTACATATTGGGGAGGGAAATGGATGCGTCGTTCTTAACTACATTTGTTCTCGGGCCTTTGCGACCAAAGACACGAGGTTACTACCTGATGCGACCTATTGTGGGCAGGAGCATATCAAGTCGCTCACAAAAACGCCCACGCCAACCAATGCGTACTCCGCGGGTTCAATAGAGCCAAGAGATACGCAACCTCTTGGTAGAAGCGTTGCTGCGATCGGCCCAGGGCGGGCAAGAATCAGGATATCTCTATGGTCCCTCTTTGATCTGTACGGTAAGGATAGCCTACAAAAGAGACGAGTCCAGCTTTGCCCAAGGTCATGGACTGGGACTAATGGATCCATGACTTCAATTCGTGTGGGTTATGGCAGTTGGGATATTAACGCTGCTGGGTCTGCACCAGAAGAGTCGGTGTTCTGAAGACGAACCCGCGAGCTAAATAATATACGCGTTCGTAGATACTAGACTACAGCATTAACGCATACACTATCGAACACATTTGCTCACTCCAAGCTCTTGAGAATAGCAGGCAAAACCTCAACCTCCGTGAAGTCCCAAATCGTGCTCGAACTCCCCGAAGCCCAATTCGCTCCCGTCCAAAACGTATTCGTCATGCCTTGCAGAGCCACGAAACGCTTGTAAAAGCCGTTCTTAATCTCATCCACTGAGACGCTCAAGGCGAAAGGGGAATGATTATTGCTAGCCTTTATCGTGGTAGATTGATTGGCAGGAGCCAGATCCAGGGCCTCGCGAATCCTCTGGACCGTGGCGAGGATATCAGAGGTGAAGTAATCGTCCGAGGCTTCCTCTGGGGTAGAGTACTGCACTGAGTAGAGATTGTCGATTTCGGCGGTGAAATAATATGCGCCTGGAAGACCGGGGATGCCGAAGGCGGCTTTTGCGTCGTAGTTGTAGAGAGAGACGCCCTCGGGGAAGCCAGTGTTGGCCACGACTGCATTCCAGTAACCGCTGCTGTTGAAGCGAGAGAAAAGGTCTGTTTCCTCCGTGTTCAGGTCCAAGAACTGGTTGAGGAGGGCGACCTTAGGTGGGATGGACATAAGAAGTTTCTTTGCGCGAATGGTCTGGGTGCCTGATGGGGTCTGGACGACCAGGGTGACGCATGACGGGCTGCGTGTGATAGATTTGATGTTGGCACACTTCACGACAGAGCTGTTGCCCATCCCGAGTTTCTGTTCTGCGGCATCCCAGAGCGCCTGCTGGTCGTGGTTTGCTTGCGAGACTTTGGTCTTGTCTTTGCGAGCTGAGACTTGCATGGGATTGAAGAGCTTCATCACGTATAGGGTAGGTTGGGCCAGGATATTGCCCATGCCCTGGAACTGCAAGAAGCCATCATATGCCAGCGCACCCACGTCGTATTTTCGCAGGAAGTCACCCCAAGGCATTAATAGGTCCTCCGGAACGGGGTCAGGGAGGTGGTATCCACGGAAGAAATCGTCTGGGTACTGCGTGAGGAGAGCCTGGTACTTATCCAGAGCTACAGCAGAGGCATTAGCGTCGACGACGGGCCATGAGAGCCCGACGATCGAATTTCGGAAATCGACTGCCTTGGGCTGGCCACCAGGCTTGAAAGGAGCTAGGGGAATGTTGAGGGAGTCGAACAAGTGTCGAACGGTGGTGGTATTGACAAGAACTTGGGTGCCGTAATCGAAAGTCTCGCCAGTCGCCGTGTCCTTGTAGGTGTTGGTGTGTCCACCCAGCCGGCACTCTTTCTCAACGAGCGCAACCGATTTTTCAGACTGCTGCAGCCGGATGGCAGCGTGAGTGCCACTGGAGCCTCCACCGACCACGAGCACGTCGTAATCGTATTCATTGGCGGTAGCCAAGGAAAGGAGACCGGGCGCCACAGTCAATAAACCTAGCCGCTGTAATTGTACCATGGTGGCAGAGGGTCTTGGGGAAGAAAACGAGAGGGATGTGGTGCGGGAAAGAAAAACGATGTGACTTTGGTACAAGCGATCAGAGGTCTTAGATGAAGCGGACCGAAGACGGGACGACGGCGCTATTCATCTAGTGTCGGCGAATATGTTTGTCGCCTCTACGATGGCCTCGGGGTATACAACAAGAGAGCTAAATTCTAGGTTTGACTAATAGTCTTGTTACTACATCAGCGGCTGCCCTACTCACCGCTTCCTCATTTGTAGCCAACGCCTGCGCGAATGCGAATTCGCCTCGACCTACGGCAGATCCATCACTCTCAAGATGCAACACTCCAGAAGCGGAAACATTTGTTTAATGGGCTGGATGCTGAGTTCCACACCCATAGAGCTAGCAAAGGACGACCGAGTTCTGAGGCGCGTTCGCGCGGGTAGCATGGGACTTGCTTACGCGTCATTAGCCGGTTTTGAGTACGGAATGAAGGAAGCTGCGTCAACATGGTTGTTGTGTCGAGATGAAGTCGCGAGATGTGGCTGCCACAAAAGAAGTTCGGAGGCTGGAGACTAGGCGACGTGACGCGCTGAGATGCGATGTTGGGAGTGGGTCGAGGATCGTTACTCGACTCGCCTTACCAGCCTCGTGGGACTAGCCTTAAGACCCACTTCCATCACCCTAGTCCGGTGCCTGCAGGAAGTCGCAATAGACGCCGCCGACGTCTTCTGGTGATCGCACTTGAACCCAAAAGTGACGTCCCTGGTAATGCTTCTTGACAATTCCTCACAAGCTCGATGCAGGAAACATCAATTATCGAATCTTCACGACCGCAGGGAAATGGATGACTCCATGGAAACAGCAAGATTGAGGTTATAACGACCATCACTGTAGTAACCAAAGCCTCAGGTTGCTTCCCACCATGGGGCTTGTTTTCGGTGTATTGAGTGTAGTAATACTGCTATGCCATATTCTTCTATACTCCCATATCAGGAACGAAGAGTGAGTCTATAAATGCAAAGACACTCGAAACCAAGGATAATGCCTATGATGATAAAGAAGGATAGGGGTATACCAAAAACGCCGATAAAGGAAAGCTCCTAATCCCAAGAGTCTGCGGTGCGCCAAGTGTATCTACCGGTGGGATATGCAACAGTCGATGTCATCGATATAACCACACAGCTACTCCTGCAACTGGTGCGTGGGGCAAGCACCCCGGCCTTTCTTATCCCACCACTCCTTGATACAAGTCTGAGACACATGTTAGCACCTTGGGCCCATCGTACTGGGAAAAGGAAAGACAAACCTCATGGAACTTGCACCAGCAAACCAACCTAGCCATCTTGTCCCCAGATTCAAAGTCTTCCAGACAAATCGTGCACTCGGCCTGTCTGCCCTCTTCATCAACACAGTCCTTCTCAGTCGCGACGTACGGAAACATTCCACGCGCAGCATGGCTCATTCGATTTGCGTTACTGGCGCCTTCACCATTACCTGCACTGCTCATACCGCGGGTGCGTTGAGTGGGTAGGCTGGCAGATGTTTGCGGCGTGAGTGCAGCTGTTGGGCCTGGAGAAGCGGAGTGTAGGGCGATACATTCTTCAATGTGCTGGGTGCGGTCCGAATCGTCGTTGTCAGGGCCTTGGGGAGGAAGCTCCTCGCCACAGATGGGACATTCGTCTTCCTCAGGGATTTGGCGGCGAGGCCGGGTTGGCTGGGCATTTTGAGGTTGAAGTGGAGGCGGTACAGGGGTTGACATGGCTTGGCTGAAAGGACTGGTCCCCGAGAAAGATCCGTACCCGAAGTTCACACGGTTTTGTGCGTTGCGGGCCCGGTTGTTAGCTACGGTTTGGGAAATGAGAGGTGCGCGGTGATGTGGGTGTTGCTGCTCGATAGCAGATGGCGGGAGAGGTGGCAGCCGCCGCTCTCCCATATGCGAGCCCGCATGATAGCTCACTCTCCTACTTTGATTGCTCTCGTTTGTGGGGTCGCGTGTGCCATATGCATGGCTCTGGCCTGCGCCGCGCGAAGCATCATGTACGCTGGACGACGATCTGTGTGGGCGAGGATGTGGGGGTGGTGGAGGTGGGACCTGTGAAGATCGGGGTGGGATGGGCCGAGAGCCATGACCGAGTGAATCGTATCGTGGAGGTGGGCTGAAGTTTGGATCAGGTACACAAGGATTGCAGACGCGGACTTCCTCGCCTCCGCCTAGCGCTGGGTTGCGGAACGGGCCGAAAGTTGACATGGCGCTCTCGTCTTCTCCTGTCAGATCGACGAAGTTTGCTATATTCTCGGACGGCGGATGCACGATGAACTGGCGTGGAATAGTAATACGATGTGGCGAGCATGAAGCGCACACGACCCTCCCGCATTTCCTGTTCTTGTTGTCAGTAAACAGTCCAGACGGGCGCAACTTGTAGGTTTCTAAGCAGACGAGGCACATGACCTCAAACGTCCGATGGCTGACACGACTGCGACGATAGGTCTGGCGGTACGTACCTGCAATGATGCCTCCTAAGTAAGAATGTAAAGGGCTTCTTGCACACCGGACACTGAGACACTTCGTTGTCCGGCTGCCATGGCGGCAGCACAATATCACTTTGTCTCCTCATGGTGCCTGTGTTCGCTTGTGATGTGACGGGCGGGGTGGGAGGTAATGCGCGGATGGAGGCAGGCGACGAGTCCAACATGATGGGATCCGCACTCGAGTCGCCCGCGCTTTCCGAGTGCATGCGTATGCTCGACGGCCGCCTCATGGGCGAGTCGGCGGTTGTGAGACGTCGCTTGCGGTCTGAGCTGCGGGAGGAGGACGAGTCGGTGCGTTGCGAGGGGCGGTTTGGGAGGGTGTATCGTGACGGGGAAGGGTTCGAGCGAGCTTCGGTGGCGGCAGCGGGGTTGCTATGTGCAGTCGGTGGTTGCTGGTTGGCAGTGGATTCGGTACCGTCTCTCAGGAAGTCCATCCATGTTTCGCGGTCCTGGGCCAGGAAGTGTGATGCGACAACGCCCTGTGAATGGTGTCGGGAGTTGCTGCCCATAACAGCCTCGCGTGGCCCGTCTATGGTGCTGCTTGCTCCGTCATATTGACCGCCGTATGCGTGCGAGTGGTGTGAATAGGGTCCACTCGGGCGTTGATTGGCGTTCGGAGGCATTTGGGAGAGCTTGTGACGGATCGACGCGACCGAAAGCGGAGGGAGCGAGCCAACAGAGGCCAACAGCGTCAAATTCACGCGCGAGTGAGCAACGGCTTATGTGATGGTGAACGGGAGGGGTGCTCTTCGTAGAGAAGGTCGGCCGGCTCACGGCGACATGCCGCCACTTGCTTGGGCGTCTGCGTCGCGTGTGGGCTTTGGCACTCGGAGCGTGGATAGCGCTGCTCGTTCCAGTCAGCCTGGAGCCACAGGGCAGCTATCTTTCACCCGCCTGTAAGTCGCGCAGCGCTGGGTTGCGGTGTAGAGGCCGGAGGTGGGTGGGTCCTGCGCGTCGGCTCGGCGAGGGGAACTCCAACCACGCTGCTGTATGCGCCGCTCGTGAAGGTGCAAAGTCCAGAAGATAGATCAGAGAAGAGTCAGGCGACAAGTAGCGCACAACGCGACACGTACTGGTGAGCAGAGAGCCGTGGCTTCTAAGCGTGGCCGGCAAATGTTGGAATGCCTCAGGCGCCACTATGCCGTTATCTTAGCGGTTTCACGCGACCATCTGCGCCGCCATGCCTGCCTTAGCCTTGCGAGAGAACAACGGTGCGTCGCCGCGTCTTCGTCGGCCCTCTTCACGTGCCAAAACTTTGGAGTGTCCCTCTGCCATGACTAGTCGTGGATTGACTGGAATTACTATTGTACGTTACTACTCGTGCCTGTGCACTCCGTTCCGCTTATGTATATAGAAAGTATCAAGAAGTATGTAGTGGCCCCGTCTACGCCCAAAAGAGCCCATCGCTCGTGTATCCCAACCAACGCCATCAAAATCGCTTTTGCACAACTATACAGTAAGGAAACTCGTAAGCGCACGTTGGGCGCCAAGATCAAGATTAAAATGGGAATCTATCAATCCCAATATGGTATACGGGAAAACAGACATTAATGAAATGACTTTTTCATCTGTGGTAGCTGCGCCCACTGTGTTGGGTGCTGCCACTGCGACTGCGGTCCACAATCTCCGCTGAAGCCTCAAGATGACTTCCCGCGTCATACACGTCACGTTGGACGCTGTCTTTCGTCACATGGTGCTGGACAACACCAGTGCTGAGAGGACGCTCCGACGTTCCACCAATCGCTGGAGGCGCATTCAGTTCACTGACACCGTCATTACGGTATATGCTCGATGCTGCTGATGGCCCAGGCGAGCGCTCTGGTGAAGGTTCGGTCGATCCAAAGGGTAAGCGAATGGGAAGGCCTCCAGGTCCGCCCGGTTGCAGGTGCTGACTGCGTCTTTGACTGCTCGGACTCACTGACGTCGGCACGTCCATAACAGTCGACAGCCGTTCTGGGAGGAGAGCAGCTTCCGTCGACTTCGTACGACGTGAGTTCTTGCGCGGTATTGATGGCACGCGACTTGGAGGTCCTGGTGGTTGCGTAACGCGGGAAGCACGCGACCCAATTCTACTGGGCAGCTCGATTCCGCCAAAACTCTCAATGGGTCCCAGAGCCGGTGCAATAGGCGAAATCCGATTGCCTGGATCGTAATCTCGTTCCTCGTCACTCGTGTCTGAGTCGCTATCGGAAGAGTCTCGTCTCCCTCCAGCCAAGGCAGCCGCTGTCGCTACGCCTGACCCTCCTGATGCGTTCCGAGCTCGCGGAGGTGACTCAGGACTGTCCCGATATGGCTCCTGCACGACTGCTGGCGACTCAGCGTCTTCTTCCACGGCCATCATCTGCGGTGGTATTCGTGTACTTCTGACCACTTCAAATCCCTTGCTCTTTTCCTTCTTCCGCCCACCCAATAGGTTCAAGCTCTTGAACCAACCTGTAGCCGACGAGACAGGACTCATTGGATCCGCAGGCCCTGTCTTCAGCTTTCGCGTAGGTTGAGAAGACAAAGCAGGGCCACGAAGTCCATAGTAAAAGTCTGACTCGCGCACGGAATAGTCGGTATTGTTGTTGTTCCTTCTATCAAGATTTGGGTCCGAGTCGTCTCGATTCAACCGCAGATAGGCTGGAGCAGGTGTGCCGGAAGTACGCGACGGGCCTTCACCGGCTTTGATAGCTTCAGTGTCCAGATTGTCCGAGTAGGGGGCGTCCACAATGTCTGCACTCCCCAGAGGCGCCTTGCCTGGTGCAGCTGCGGTTAGAGAATCCATCGTATGCTTGCGAGGGCGTGGAGGTCGATAGTATGGATCCGCGGCCTCCATGGTGCCCATCGTTGGTCGGCGAGAGCTCTGGCCAGAAGACCCACCACCTAAGAAAGTGAAGGGCACCGGACCCGATCCTGGAGTTGGACTGACATTTCCGTAGTCGCCCTGACTGAAGCCGTCAAATCCAACACTTGCCCGTTGGCTGTCTCGGTCATAAGGCCCATTCAACAGCACGGCTGAACTGGCAGACATACTTCGAGATCGACTGTTCATGAGCTGTATGTTCTTGTTCTCATCGTGTGACAACATGGCAGCGTTCGAGTTCAGACTACCACGAGTGTTTCGATGAACGTTACGTTTCGACAGTTGTCGCTTTCCAAAGACCGCGGTAAGACCACCTCGCTGGTCCGCACCTACGCCACCAAGTCGGGCAGAAACTTCGATGATTGTCTGAAGAGCGTTCAGGAAGAAGCCGAAGACCAACACGATAGCGTGTAGTAACAGGATGATGTATCCGATCCAGCCTTTGGGTGCTTCATCCACGTCGAGGGAAGGTACGAAAGCTACCGAAAGAAGGACGCAGATGAGTCTGATTGTGGCGAAGAAGGTATGGTACGCATTCATCGAAGTATTCGACTGGAACGGCCGGAAGGCATGTAGAGTAAGGATCAGAATAACTTCGCATATAGCAAGTATGATGATTTGCGCGATGCCAGACGGTTGAATAGCGCCGATAGCGATGCCACGGATGATAGTGAGCAGGACAGGGATGAAAGAGAATGGAGCGGCATCATCCGAGTAGGTATTGTAGAGTGGTCCATAGGTCAAGACAGTAGGGAGGTCGTCAAACAAATGAGCACGAGGGCGTGTGGTGAAGATAAACCAGAATATCCAGGTAACTGATCCGGCGACGATGATCAGCATGATGACGGCTGAGGAGACGACGGAAGCCGGCGAGCGTGGACCGACTACGAGTTGGAACAGGGACAGCGCTATAATCGGAAGCATGAAGTAGTTGTACACGACACGGATGATGTTGCCGGCGGTGAAAGACCAGTTCTTCCCAGTCAGATCACCATCTTGCGTGTTGGTAATCCAGCGGAAGAGCCAGCGTATAAAGAAGCCGAGCTGGGTAAGCACAATCACACAGGCTATCAGAACGAGTAGGAAGATGGCCATGCACGCCCATATATCACGCTCTCTACTCATCCCAACGTACTGACCCAGGCGGTTCAGGCCGTAGGTTCCGTTAGCAAAGTAGATGCCGTCAACAAGACTCTGGGAGCCGTTGCCTTGACTGACGAAACTCTGATTAAACAGGAGTAACGACCAACTGGCCTGGCTGACGACGGGCTGGAAGTAACCAGGGTAGTTCAGGCTGAGACTTCCTGCCAAGACGATGAACTGGATGTACTGCAAACAATCTCCAAATCCTGGCGTGACCAGCCGCAGCAGGTCCTCATCTCGACCATAGTTACTGGTCCAGCGGAAGATGTTTGACGTTCCCCATGGGCTGCAGGTCGCCGCGAACACGGTTGCAATAGCCACGAGGGCGAGCACGGCAGCCGGAAGGTAGCATATCGCGTCGGATAATTTTTTGCCGAGGTCTGGTGTGATGTTTGCAGAAATGCAGCCGAGAGCCTGTGCATTGTCGTCACCAGAAACGATGCGCAGTGTCGAGGCCCAAGTCGAGAATGCGTACGAGCTACCGAAGTTGTGTGCGACACTGACAGCTGGTAAGGTCCAGAATTCGCTCAAGTTCCCACCGAAGGATGGAGCCACCGGGCAGCTTGTGTTCAGTACGGACTGACAAAACTGGGCGGCGGGCGCGTTGTATGCGTTGTAGGTCAGGACCTTGTTGTTCCAGAACAGAGTAGTGTAGTGCTTGTGGTTCGGAGCGAGGTTCACAATCTTGCCAAACGTCATATTCGGGTCCTTCCAATTGTCGTCGTTCAATGGTGGGTAGTCACCAAGCTGGGCCTGACCCGAGACATTGCCGTATACGGTGACATTAAGAGTGTGATCCGGACTGAAGTCGGCCCAGACGTATTCGGGGGTGAAGCGGAGGTAGGGCGTTTGCTTGCCGTCGGCCAGGTAGACCCGTGTCAGGCAATCTTCAAAGTTTACGAATACGGCGCTTGCGATTGGCAGGAAGGAGGCTATGGCGAGGAAGACGAGAAGGGGGAAGAATGCGCGCAGGGCCGGCAACGTAGATGCTTTCCGTCTCGATCGTGGGGGCGTCTGTGTGGGTCGTATCGAGGGTATCGTGAGCTGTTCGGACTCAGGCAGCCGCAGCGCGTCATCGCGCGAGGTGGTAACGGCCATCATGACGTCCCCCTCTTCATGTTCACCCTCCAGCCTGCGTCTCAACGCGATCGTCTTAAGATGGTGTCGCAAAGATGGGCCGGTGGCGGTCTCCAATGGAATGTGTGGGCGTGGCAGTAGTTTCGTGGGCGGCGTCGGGGGTGCGGTGGGTGAGCGTAGGTCGGAGCAGTCTGTTGTGGAATGCGTTGGGGCACAGCTGAAGAGTGTACTACGGCGAGCGAGGGTAAGCCTGCTGGGAGTGAAACAGGCGTCAGAGGAAGCTGCGCCGATGAGCTGGCAGGGGCGACGGAACCCGGGCGATCAGCAGCGGCAGTGCATGGACGAGAAGACGATAACAAAGCGTCGTATAGCGAGTGTACGAATCGAAGGCGGGTGAGGTTGGAGAGCTGGAGCCGGAAACCCAAAGCGTTGGTAGTGAAACTCCTGAGGCGAATGTTTACGGTGGGGTGCAGCGGATCAGGAAAGCCAGGCCATGGAAGCGCGACCAACAAGGCGCTAGCTTCGTATACGGTGCACACACGCTCCTTCCGTTTCGACTCGAGGTTGGCCGCAAAGAAGGTGCGGGAATGACTGTTTTCCCAGCGCCGCCACGGCTATGATGCTGGCCTTAGCTGGCTGCACTGGCGAACAGGGCGGCATCCATCGCGTTAACAGCCCGTACTATCGCCAGGCATGGGCGCAACGTCATCGTCATGCCACTAGGGAGCTCTGTGTAAAGGAGAATTAGGGCCTGTTATGCTCAATCGCGATCCGGACGGAGAAGACGCGCATGTCACGGCATGTGATTGGCCCGCAAACACACTTTTAACAACTTCAGAATGCGGAAGTGCCACATCCCTAGCGCTATTGGCAGGACTGAGCAATATCAAGAGTCGACATTGCATCACATGTCCAGTATCAAGGCATGCTTCCCAGTATTACTACACATCGACATCTTTAGGCCAGCTGCCGCCCGTCTTTTGTTGAGGCCACCTGCTGATTAACGCGTTGTTCTTGCCTTAGAGCAGTGGCGCAGCCAGCAGACTAAATTTAGCGTCCTGCCCAGCCGTGTCGATCCAGGTTTCATCCCGCATTCGCAGACCACAATGCGAGTCTTCTGCATTAACATGCCTAATTTTTGAACGCGTAGCTCGGTGCGCTCACGGCTGCTTCTACACGGTGTTTCTAGATTCAGTCAGACTTAAGCCGGCCTCGGCTGGGGTCCGTGTTAAGCATCTGTCTCAAGACGTGTTTGACGTGTCTGTATGCTCGTTCACATGTAGTATGTTTGACTATCGTTATCATCATGTGTCGAAAGAACCATCTGGGTCAAGAAGTGGACGTCGACCGGCCTCTTTCGCAGCCATCGACTCTTTCCAGAGATTGGAGAGGCTATGGTCTTCATTCACGTGTATGATGATCAATCTTAAAGGCTCATTTGGTTGTTCCTCGAAACCAACGGTCCACACGCAATTCGGTGCAGTTGACTTACCACTATTCGCACCATCAAGGTCAAGCTAGTGACATTGCATCAGATTCCCGACTACGAAGACACAGGTTCACGACAAAGATCCGCAGACCATCTCAGATATGTTGATGCAATGGACGTAGAAATGAGGCGTTTGGTCGTCCAGTTGGGACGCATTTGCTTGGCGCCAAGCACCGTGAACCATCTCGTCATCTTGCAGTTCATCGCGGTTCTCAAACAGTCGTCGTGAGTTCGTGTCCGGCAACACAGAACCACTGTGACGGCTGCTCGGGACACGTCTGAACAGATCCGTACTACCCTACACCTTGGCAATCCCTCGCGTTCCTGTCACCCGGATTTCTTTCAGGCCGCACACCGTCTCAAGCTTCATCTGGCAGGTCCTGCAAATACAACATGCGCGTTCCATGGAACCCCGCTCCTATCAGCGATATCATCGTCCAAAAAGCACAAGTCCAACGTCTGCCCAGATGCCGGCTCAATAAAAGTCGGTTAAGCCGTGGAAAGCTTCCTTGGCACATGGCTAATGAGGCAGGTGCGTATCTTCAACGTCTTGGCAGTGATTGTGATGCTCCGCTCCGCATAGTGACGCCGCGCCCGATAACCCGGACTACAAATTATGTCCCAGTAGTCCGGCTTGATCTCACAGAGGTCTCTCCTGCACTTCCGACTTCTTGAATCCGTCTCAAGCTGTGCAGAAAAGATGGCCATCAAGAAGGTGCTCGTGGCCGCTGGCCTCTTGCTGGGGTCTGCTAAAGCCATAACAGTCGAGTAAGTCCAGCCTAATGCTTGCGCACCTTCATTCTGACGATACTTAGGGGCATGCTTGCTGCACCTCGCAGAAGCACTGGTAACTTGAGCCCCAAGGGAGTGAGTTGACCAGCTTGTCTCTTATGGTGGCTGGATGCTGACTTTGTAGGACCGTGCTTTGTTCTCCCAGACGAAATTCAACTGGACGTCTGAAAAGTCCAGCACTTCTTGGTACTTCATTGACACCGAGTCTGGAAACATCACCAAAGCGCCCTTCGGAAGCGATGCCTCGGAGGTTGTGTGGGTCGGTGACACTGCGGACAGCATTCTCTACCTCAACGCAACCAACGAGGAAATTCCCGGAGGTGTCACTCTGTACACTGCTGATCTCAGTGGCGACTCTTTCGAGCCAACTTTGGTAGCATCTCTACATGCTCCTCTTTCTGGATTGAAGGCTGTCAAAACCGAGTCAGGCATCAACTTTGTTGGCAATTGCCTCTCATACGAAAGCAATGGAACCGCATACAACCCCGAACTTGTCACAGCCCCGAAGAGTCTCGGACAGTTATACGACAGTAACTTTGTAAGGCATTGGGATTACTACATCACTGCCGAGCGTGTTGCTGTCTTCAGCGGAGTTCTGAACGGCGGCAACGGAAGCTACAACTATGGTGGAGAGCTCAAGAACCTGTTGTACGGCATGAACTACACTGTGACGCGCCCAGAGAGCCCTGTCCAGGGTTCCTCAAGCGACCCGGGTGACTATGATCTGTCTCCCGATGGTAGCATGGTTGCTTTCCGTACCAAATCCCCAGATCTCCCCAAGGCAAACTACACAGCTAGCTACATCTACGTTGCTCCATTTGACGGATCCGCGGTCGCTGTACCAATTAACGGACCTGGCACTACTGCCCCTGAGACAGCTCAGGGTGCATCTGGTGCTCCTGTTTGGTCGCATGACGGCAGCAAGCTGGCATACACACAGCAAGATGGCATCGATTACGAATCAGACAAATACAAGCTGTACGTTGCGGAGATTGATGGTATGAACAGCAAAGTCCGCTCCGTCGCTGAAGACTGGGATTCCAGCCCGACCGGTCTCCAATGGAGTCCTGATGATGTCGATCTTTGGGTCACTTCCGAGTTGCACGCTTCTGTTCGCTTATGGCTTGTTCCCGAAGACGCGCCAGCCGACTTCACACCCGTCAACTTTACCGGTCCTGATACAGTGCTTTCCGACTTCGGTGTTCTACCCGACGGCAGTGCTTTCGTCTCAGCAGCGGCTTCCTGGACCAGCCGGATGTTCTACAAACAATACCCTGGCCAGGACAAGCATGTCCTCTTCACTGCCAACGAAGTTGATCCAGAGCTGGAGGGTCTCAAGCCAGACTCTGTATCGAATTTCTGGGTCACCAACGATGACGGCGACGATATCCAGACCTTTGTCTTCTACCCCACTGGCTTTGACCCAAGCAAGAAGTACCCTCTGGCGTTCGTTATCCACGGTGGACCACAATCTACTCAGGGAGACAACTGGAGCGTACGATGGAACTTGAGAACTTGGGCAGATCAGGGCTTCGTTGTTACTGCAACGCAATTCACCGGATCGCCATCTTACAGCCAAGCCTTCACGGATAAGATTCAAGCTAACTGGGGCGGAACTCCTTACACTGATCTCGTCAAGGTCTTTGAGCACCTCCGCGACAACGTCGACTATATCGATACCGACCGTGCTATTGCCGCCGGCGCATCATTCGGTTGCTACATGACAAACTGGGTACAAGGCCATGACCTAGGCCGCGAGTTCAAAGCCCTCGTCTGCCACGACGGAAAGATCAACCAAGTCGGTTCCTACGCCACCGAGGAGCTATGGTTCATCCAGCGCGACAACAACGGCACGGTCTGGAACGACCGCGCCAACTACGAACTCTGGGATCCTCTTGCCCATTTCGCCAATGCCAGCACCCCCGAGTTCATCATCCACAACGATCTCGACTACCGTGTTGTGCAGGCTGAGGGACTGCAGACGTTCAACATCTTGCAGAGTTTGGGTGTGCCGTCGCGCTTTTTGCATTTCCCCGATGAGGGTCATTGGGTTACAAGCAGGCAGAACAGTCTTCTCTGGCACAAGTCCATCTTCAACTGGATCAGGTACTACGTCGGATTGGACGAGGAGCTGTCGATGGATGGCGTTATCACGCAGTAGTTAGCTTGCGAGAGCAAATAACCTTTTCGCCACACGCAAAGGATGCGATGGGAATGCATTGTTCGGTTGCCAATAACGTGCTTTCTTGTTCGCGCATTATCGTGAGTGTATCTCCAAGAACTAGCTGCTTCGGGTAGGCGCTTTGGCTAGCTTGGCCATTGCCCCCTAAGTTCTTTCCTCACCATACTAAGGAAGCCCCGAGCACCTACCTCCTAGAAGTCAACATCTGGGATCGGTCTTAACGTCGAGTTTTGTATGCAGGCAGCATCGCACCTTTTCAATTTTCCCTTTTATCACGTGTCCGAGGCAATCACATCACCCTCTCTCGCAATCTGGACTCATGAGTTCCACCAAACAGCGTCGACTGCTCTGTGGTGTCAGAAGCTGCAAGGCTAGCAGGGGGCTTCCAGACTTGCGCGAGATCCGTATGCAGATGTACAGCCACGATTATGACGGCTGACACCCCACCTGCAGTTGCGTGAGACGCAGCTGCTGTCCAGGCATCCGCGCTTGCAAAGTCCAGTGTCTTCGACACAACCCGCTCCACAACGCATAACCCACCTGTTCCTGCCTTCTCAGCATTGCGCAACTATCCAGTCATTCTTGTCGATCTCGTTCTTACCGACTTCGCGCAGCTTGAAGTTAGTCTAATCAGTCGGCCAAGTCCGCATTTACCAACGCGCGTGAACACGCGGCGTTTCGGTCCTGGTTCCAGGTCGCTACTTGTTGCCTGATGCAATTTCGACGCGTATTCAAGCACCGCCGTGCTTTCCAGCACGACCCCCTGGATCACACACAACCATCCATCCGGCTGGTTGAGATCAGGCCAGGACTTTCCGCGAAGGGCCTCATCAGATGCAGAATATCACATGCTAGTATCGAGTCTAGATACACTTGCTTATCCTATCGTTGGGGAGACGAGAATCCTTCAACTTCGAGGATCATACTGCTGAATGGAGAGCTGTTCACAGTTCGTCAGAACCTATACGACTTCCTGTTTTTGGCATGCACCAAGGATGAGTGGTCAAAAGCAACGCAAAGAAAGTACTGGATCGACGCTTTGTGCATAAACCAATCCAATAAACGTGAGCGGAACCACCAGGTTGCTCAAATGGGCGAGATATTTGCTAGTGCGCAGCGCGTTCACATATGGCTTGGGCAAACGTCCAACGTGCATCGTGTATCCACACTGCTCTCCAGGACCTATTCAGATAGTGGCAAGCATAGCGGACCTTTTGATCTGCAAAAGAACTTGGATCTGATTGGAAGATACGTCTTGCACAACGAATACTGGAATCGGGCCTGGGTCGTCCAGGAGATTGTTCTCGCACGAATTGTTGTGGTTTCACTCAACGTAACAACGATGTCGCTCCGTCGCTTTTGCAGAAGAATTCATCGCCTCCGCCTTGACCTTACGGAAACGCCGTTCCAACAGTTTGAGATTTACAATAATCAGGATCCTTTACAGTCGCTGCGGAATTCAAGCCTACTGTCATTACTTGGCCGCTTCCGCGACAAAGACTGTGCGGTTCCAAGAGATCGTGTTTTCTCTCTGCTCGCAATGTGCCATCCGGAAGAACAGATTCGAGTTGACTACGGCAGCTCTTGGACCGATGTAGTCGTAAAGATCCTCGGGAAGACCAGACACATTCCGTGCATCTGTTCGGCTACGCTACTAGCGAGAAGTCTTATACCGCCTAGTCGTTCAAGACCTGATGATACAATCCCTTACGCTGAACCAATGCTTACGTTTGACATCGGGGACGTATATGTTGACGGCCAAAACTTTTTGTGGCATGCACACAAGGAGCGCAAGGTTGGAGAGTGGGATGACGAGCGTGCAAAAATGGATCTGAAAACCCATAGATTGGGCCACAGAAACTGTCTGTGGCATCTGCTACGGATACTCCGTGACGTCACGCAGGACAGAGTCAATCGTGTTTTCATACCGGGTCGAGGCTCATCAATCGCGCCTTTTGAATACTCGATTCCTTTGAGAGACATCTTGAAAGATCTACCTAAACGCCCACCAAAGTCTGGTCCAGAAAGCGAGACAACCTCGCCGAGCTTTGTTGACTCATTCCGCGATTTCTTGAAATCAAGAATTAGGAAAGATCACTCTCACCGGTTCCAGCGAACGGGTACTTCGTTACGTTTGTTTAGAGTTTCGCCTGGATGGTATATGAGTGAACGGGACGACAGGACTGAGACTGTGACGGTACATGTCTCGTTGAGCGCCTTAGGCAAGGCATCAGAAGGCATAGCACTGTGCGGATGGCAGGGTGAGAGGGAATCCCTAACGAGAGACGACAGTTTGTTCAGACAATTCAGTGTGTATTATCCACCAGAAGATCGAGAAGGGGAATATACCTCATGCAGGCGATGACACATCGCCTTCATCATAGACTTCGCTCAGGTGCGAACGGTTGGTTTCAAGAGGGTATATATATTTCGGGCGGTTGCTAGTTGCGTTTCGTGGCAGGCAGTATATTTTCGCAGCGTTCCCGCTCTAATATGTGGACCTCAGATTTCGTTGAATACAACGATGTGGTCATTCCATGCGGCGCAATAGTAGATAGCACACCGAGAAGGGTTCTTAGCTTTCCCAGAAAGGAAAAGCCCTGGCTGATGTTCCTCAGATCAGAGCCTCGCCTTCTCCATCCTCGAAGCCGGATGCCTCTCGTCAATTCTTGGCAGCTTATCACTCCACGTCCTCCCATTACGCATAAACACCCTCCTCCAATCCGTCGGATTCAACGGCGCCTGATCCCACCTCCTGCCTCTCTTTGCACTGACCTTCGCTCGCTTCTCTTCCGCAATACCACTAGCAGCAGCCACCTTCTTCCCTCTCTCCGCACCAAAGTTGCTAGGAATCGCTTGACTAAACTCTTTCGCACTGACTTCCAGTAGCGCCTCGGTATCGGCTTTGATCCGGTCTGCAAGGAGACGGATAGATGACTCAGCGCAGTGAGCGGCGGCGCGGCGTTGCCAGTATTCCAGGAAACGGTATCCATGGCCGATCATGCCGCACATTGCGCCTGCTGAATGAAGGAAGTGGCCGTTGCCGAAGGAATCGCCTGCTACGACTCCATTTGTCGCAACGCGCGCGTCGGTACCGATGCGCTCAACAAGGCTGAAAGGTTTGGGGCCGTAGACCATGGCGACTCGCCGGAGCTCGTCTGGCGATATTTCCAGGACGAGAGAGGCTTGCGAGATGTAGTAGTCGTAAAGGAGGAGTTGATACGCTGCGAAGTATTCGGCGGAGTCTTTGCTGGTCTCAGCACCGACAAGTCCGCGTTCGACTGGACATAGCGAGACAAACTCAGGTACCTCGACGATGAGCCAGGAGACCCTTGGGTCGCCTTCGTGACCTACAGCGATCTGCCGTACCCATGATTCATTTCCATGCTTATCAAATTCGGAAGCGATTCGACGACGCAACCGTCCATCAACGAGTATATTGAATTGGCCGGCGACGAAATCTGCTTGCGCTACTTTGACACCTTGACCATCGCCATGGTCAACTTGTACGTCGTGCTGCTGGAAGCCTAGTTGCTCTGCTTCACGGCAGTTGATGCCTGTGGCGACGCTGAACAGCTCTGGAACCCCAAGATCGATAAAGTCGCTTCCTGGCGTGCGGATTCGTTGGAGGTCGTTGTGATATTGAACTTCGGTAACTTCTTCGATCCGAATCTGGACACGGCCGCACGGAAGATGGACTAGACCACTTCCATCCTGTACCACGCGGTGTTTGGTGAAGAGGCGGCATCTGGGGGTCTTGCTAGCGTTGACATCAATCTTCTCGAGCGCCTCGAGATAGCGGCGGAGAAGAAGCTGGATGGAAAACGCCGCAGCTTGCCATGTCGAAGGCCCGTCGAGGACTTCTCGCATATCGGTACGAATTTTGGTCGGGCACGGGTGCTCCGGGATAGTAGGCGGAGGCACAGTGGTGACAGTGCGATGCGGCTTGCCATTCTTCCAGCGGTCGTCGATGTATTCAATGTTGTGGATTTCGCCGACCATATGGAGTTCCTTCTCGTATCCCTCGATGATAGCTCCGGGTATGATGTCCCTAGATTTGGTCATGGGATGATAGAACAAATCTGCCAGACTAAGCAGTGTTCCATCCAGTCTTTTCGGGAGGTTGTCCAGTCCGTAACGATCCAACATCATCTTGTCGATAAGGCCCAGCTGATGATACATGTCTTCACGAATGTTCCAGTGCACTCCTAGAAACGGGTCGCCACGAAGTTCAACACCGACGGCACGGCGACCCATAGCTATAGCCCACAGCATCGCCAACATGTTTGCGCCTCCAAGGCCGATTGCAACGAAATCGGCATCTTTGACTCCGGATAGCGTGGTTGAGCGACTGCCACCTGGAACTTTGGTGTTCTGGGTTCGTTCTTGAGCCAGATACTTGGTCGTTGAGTAAAGATTGCTGTTAGTGGAAGCCATTGGGGCTAGAATGAAGTTCAAGTCGAATTGGCAAGTGTGAACAAGACGGGTACAGCGCTTCTTCAAGGGACCTGAAAACCAGCATCCCCGCTGAACCATTCTATGCGGGACGGGGCGTTTACGTCGCAGAGGTGACTTACCGTTCTGGTACATCTGCCCCGTCAAGGCCCTGGATGCCTACCATGCTGAGTCTAGGTTCCCCACAGTTGCTAACTCAAGTGGAACTAATACAGTTCGCATCTTACCCGTGAGATAGGCGGCGTGGGGCGGCACGCTGCCACGTATCGTTTATTGGCGCGACGAAATATGTGCCCCTACAAGCGTAAATCCTGCCATGCGTGTCCTGCACGTTGTGTGGTAGTTTCGGTGCGACGGGCCTTTCATAAAGTCACTAATGAAGACCGTTGTGGCATTCCCGTCGGAGCTGTTATGGAAGCAACTACATTTGGCCATGTAGTATCGATAGTAAGAATCCAATCGCCTCCGGCTGCAAAAATGTGCGGATCCCATAAGTGACAGCCAGGTTGCTGTATGACTGTGACGGTAGTTTTTGGACGCCTCCACGAGCGCACGACGATAGGGTAACGTGATCTAGAAGCGGGATATCATGAGCTTTGTGCTAACGATGCATGGAGCACATCCGGAGTAGAACCTTCTTTCCCCCTCACAAGACGGGCTAAGCAAGGCGATATATTTGTGACAGGCGCCGCAATCAGGTGGGTATGTTGCTCAAGGCCTGCCACGCCATCTAGAGTGGAGACTGACATCCATGGATGCAGTAAGCGACGCATGCAGCAATCAATGCACCGTGAAGGCGGGGAGTGTGCCGAGGCCAGGAACGATCGAGGGTGCTATCGCGGAAGGAATTTTGTTGATTCGGAAACGGATGTGACAGCGAGCTGTACACAGTATACGGTCGCAACTTGTTCGGGCAGCTGGTCGCGAGGGGATGAAGGATTGGGGGTGGCCGGGAGCGACAGAACGGAGATGTGACATGCTTGGCGCTAAAACACGCGTCCGAAGCGCGGAACGCGCTCTTAGCTCGATAGACCCGGCATCGACTGCGACCCCACAATCGAGGTTTAGCTCTTTCAATCGCGCGCCTCGTGTACAATCAGTCGCAACTATACGTCGCCATGCTTGATAGCGGATTCGACATATGCACTCCTCATCTCCCACGTGGGACACGCCACACGAAGTCGCCACTACTATGCATCCCTCCTACCGTCAGACGTGTTCATTCTCTCGGCAACCGCTTAGCACATCATATGCTCCAACATGCGACCTGACAACGCCTGGCTAAGCACGAGAATCAGAGGCTATTGCCATAAATCTGTTGCAACAGATCAGCATCGCGCCCCTCGACCGACGCGTATAATCCCGACTATCGTACACGACACACCAAGGTTACCACGCGCCCGACCCTCCATCACTTCGCCGTTATGCCCTCCAGACTACGAGTACAGTCTTGCAGCACGCTGCTGTTTCGCCGATCACACGCGCCGCATGGGTAATGCCACGCCCCTCCTCTTGCGCGATGCGGATATACGTGGACCTAGCAGCTGGGAAGCTATGGAAACATGGGACACACAATCATCATACATCTCGACCTTGACGTCGGAACATGGCCTCTGTCGGACTATATACCCAAACAACGAAGAGAGAGCGCACCACCTCCACGCGCAGGTGCATGAATACGTCTAAGACTATGCACGGCTCAGAGTGTACAAGCGTCCCTGCAGAGAGAACTTGTCTCGATCTACGAGCGCATGTGTACACGGCATCCATCTCCCGAAGCAACTACCAACGTCAAGGTCTGCCTTTCCCGGCCGGTAGGGACAATAGGGTCATCCTTCGGAACAGTCATGGAAGGGAACATTTGTACCAACCTCGCTACGGTATATCCCGCCTCCAGCAGGGCAAACTCTTGACCCAGGCAAACTCGTGGCCCGCCATTGAAGGGAAGATACCCGTAACCCACATCTCGCAATAGTGATCCATCCTCCCACCTCTCAGGGCGGAACTCGAGTGCATCTTCGCCGTAGATGTCTGTACGTCGATGCATAGCGTATAAGTAACCGACAGCCTCGCCTTTCCTGACCAATATCGGCGACTTTCCATCTGGGCCTCCTCCAACAGGAAGTGTCGTCGTCTTCAATGCTGCACGAGAGTTGACCGGCACGGATGGGTAGAGGCGAAGTACCTCCTTCAGAATGAGATCAAGATACCTCATCTTCTTCAAATCCACCCGACTTGGCTGAGGCGCATGCTGTCCGAGGCCTACTACTGCCTCTATTTCCGAACGTAACCTTTCCAAAACCTTAGGGTGACGGACCAGCAAGCGCAAGGCCCAGGTGAGGCAGCATGCTGTTGTGTCTCTGCCCGCCAGTAAAACATTGAGACACTGGTCGCGAAGTTCCTTCTTGTTCCGAGTCTCTTGGATGAGCGCGTCGATAAACACATAATGCTTCCTGTCCTCGGCTTCTACTTTCTCTGGTTCTGTATTCTCCGCATTGTCCAGTGCTCTTTGAATCGCGTCGTCAACGAAGCGATGAGAAGTCTTGCAAGCTTGCCAGAACTCGGGAGTACTCGCAAGCCAGTACAACTCTCCCAGCCTGCCACGATGCGACAAGTAATCCTGTCCCAAATTAAAGGCTGCTGCAAACTCAGACTCTTGTCCAGCAATGTCACTGCTTTGCAAAGAGCTCAATGTTTTGCCAAAAAGCAGGAATGTTGTCGTGTCGAAGGTCAAGCGAAAAAATAACGGTTGGAGATCAACAATGCTGTCGGGACGAACATGATCGATGAGGCTTTCGACCGACTTTTTCATCTCTTCGAAATTCTGGTAGCGATTGGAAGTGAATTGGGGACGGAGTAGCGCCCGCGAATGGCTCCATGCTGCACCGTCTTGGGTAAAAATCCCGCTTCCCATCAATGGAGCAAAGTGCTTGGGTCGGAGCCCAAGACTGAAGTCTACGAAAATGTCAACGCCTGTGCGTGTCCTAACTACGCGGTTTTGGCGAACCTTCAAACTGGGTAGAGAGGATTTCTTCGATGTTGCGTGGTTCAACCGTATTGATACCCCGAGCTCCGACTATGCAGTGTCAACTCCGCAGTGTTGTTGTGCCTTCAAAGACTCACGCAGCTGCTGCTCATGCGTCGGACCGCTAGAGTCCACTATGTCCACAAAGAACTGCAGGATGGTCTGCGCTCTTGCATGTTGCCTCGCTTTGAGGAGCAGATCCAAGCCCTGTGGCCACTTTGCTGCCCACTTCGGCGGTGCTTTGCACCCCATCTGCGCGGCATATCGGTCTTCTTCCTGGTGATTGTCAGCAACGCCACCTCTCACTTTAGCAAACACGCCTACCTCGCGCTGCATTTGGCGCTTCCGGACCTTATAAAACAGCAGGCTGAAGAAGACTAGGCACAGTGACATGCTTGTGGTCGCCATTTTACTCAGCTCGACAACAGTAATCAAAAATTCGATTGATGATGAGCGTTGCAAGTAAAAAGCCGATACGACGCTTTCGCGGCAATGATCTTGCCCGTAGATCGAACCCTGGAAGTCTCAAACGCAGAGCATCTAGGCAAACGCTTCAGGTCTGTTTTTATCAACTGACTGTATATATTTCGGTCAGTGCACGGTACTTGCAACAGCGGTAGGGTGTTGGCCGTTAGGCGCTTTGTCCTTTAGCCTCGCCACTAGGAAGACGGTGATGAAGCCAACACTAGTGTATTGGTCGAGCTTGGCTCGTGCCGCGCCCCTTACCGCGATGACTATACTGTTGCAGGCATCGAAAACTGGGCGTCTATGTTGCTAGATAAAATGAAGCGGCACAGTACGAGCAGGAGAAGGAGGGAAAAGATTTAGAAGACATCGGGCAGAACGCACCCATCGTCGATGTACACCAAGTTATCAAGACTCGATCGGAAACCGATTCCCTAACTCATACATCAGGCGATCGCTACACGCTCTATATTGTCTATGTCAGTCCGGTTCGCACCAACGCGCATACATCGCCATCTTATCCGGCAGGCGCCTAATTCTTCCTCCTCTTACTCAAAGGCTCCACAAACATGTCCCCTAGCTTATACTCCAACTCTTCTTTCCTAAGGACTCGGAGGTGACCGGAAATATCATTACCCATCTTATCACCCGACAAGACCGGACCTAACCGTCTCTGCGATCTCTCGAACTCCGCTTTCGCTTTTTTTCTCAGCATTTCGTAACCTGGTCGCTTTTCTGGATTGACCTGGAGACAGTCAATTACTAGCTGGTGCAAGACATTGGAATACATCGCATCGTAACCTGGAATGTCTGTCGATGTGAACGTATTGCCTTCTGCAAATTGGAACGAAGCTTTGATGCTGTCCTCGCATATCTGGTCCGACGTCTCTCTTCCAAGCGTAGTATGCATCAGTTTCCAGATGACCATTCCATGCGACCAAATATCTGCTTCGGCATTGACAGCATGATGATGTGCTGCCTCTACGATAATCTCTGGGGCTTGGAATCCCTTCGTACCCCAATCTTTCCTACCCTCTAAAGCATCTGTGTTTGGTGAGATCGTCTTGACGACATCGTAGTCAGCAAGGAGAGTCTTTGGGTACGCTAGATAGGGTTCTTTAGCGGTACTGAGAAAGATGTTCGCTGGCTTGACATCCAAGTGCACCATGCTGTCTGTGAACTTCCTCGTTGGCTTGTTTCCCCCTCGCTTTCCTTTCTTTGTCTTTTGTCCCTCTTTTGCGACTTTTGAGCCATCCTCTGCTCCTTCCGCCGTCTTATCTTCGTCGAGCGTCTCTCCGCACACCCCCGTGTTTAGGGTACATATGGCATCGGCCAGCGCAAGAAAGACCATCCAGATAAACTGCTCGGGTATTTGCTTGTCCAGACTCTCTTCCTGGTAATAAACTTTGAGAAGCTCGCTCAGATCTCCGTGCTCGGCGTAATCGGAGTACAAGCGATACGTCAGCGTACCCTCTTGTTGAGAGGCTGCCTCAATGCGATGGCAATGATCACAAAGCTCCAGTTGTCGACTGATATTGTACTCATCTTCGACAAAGTTCACCATTTTCTGCGAACCACAACGTATCTTCTTACATACCTTCCGCTAACTGATGTCAGTACTGTTTACCGAAGTAGGGGTTGATGAAGATACTAACTTTCAACATTCTACCCGTTTCATCGCATAGCACGTACAAGCATACCACTGTGCGCATCTCTCTGGACCCACTAAATCTAGTACGAGAGTCCATCAGTGTCTTGCACCATTGCCATGCTTGCGTTGCGTGGTCATGTGGTTCGTCGCGGCCTCGTTTTCTTGTATGAGGAGGTGCTGCTCTACCAGTATCTGCTTCGGTAAGACCAACCCTTGCTATTGCAATCTCGGTATCACTAGGCTCGTAAGCAGACGTTTCTGTCTCATTCGATGCTTCCGGGTTGACAGCCTCAGCAGTTGTCGCTACGCCATGCAAAGGGTCTTCTATGTTGGGAACATTATCTTCTGGGGCTCCGGGTTCTGCCTGTATACGACCTCCATTGATCGCTTCTTGGGGATCGTTTCTAGACGACTCTTCTCCTCCGCTCTCGATTCCGCGATCTGACGCATGGTTGATCGCCCCAGATGTGGCGCGGTTGATGTATTCCTGTTGCGCCGTGGATATAGTCTTATTCCATACCCGTGAAAGCACACCAGCCCCATCAATCCTGCCATCATACTGCGTTAAGAATAGCAAGTACCCGCGCCGCGCGTCATCGTTGGGTAGCGCATTAAACAGGGTGAGGTATTTCTGCGACGGCCGTCCAGGTAAGGTTGGTGGAGCTGCCATGTATGTCGTCAAATGTTGTATTGCGCGGGAACGAAGATGGTACTCCCGTCGTCACCAGAATGCAGAAAAGCCTCATGTAGTATTCGGGTACATGGCCTTGGTTTTGCGTTGATAAAGGGCCGAACAAAGGTCCTGTTCTTCGTTCTTTGTGGTGTGTTTGCGGACATGCTGACATCTTGAGCTTGTGTTAGGTAGACACACCCTGAGAAGTTGAACCATACTAGGCTGTTTGAATACACCAATTCGATGACACTGTGTGTGTCGGGAATAGGTTTGAAAGACGTCCCCGCGATAGATGGTCGGTCTTGGCGGCTTGCATCTAGGTAAAGCTATCGAGCTGGTAAAGTCTCTGTGTGCAACTCATACTTCTCATACGGTTGTTACACCACCGCTACGCATTCATTCGTTTTCATATTAGATAAAAATCGAATCTAAATCAGCATCCAAGTCGTCTTGGGTTGACGTGTGCTGCACCGGTCTCCTCGCATACCAATCGATCCTGGGCCTTCACTTGACTAAGCGAGCGTTGCGGTAAATATTTCTAGAACAGTAGATCAAAGTCTAGCTGAAAACTATTTTCAAATCACCTCTGGTGACGTAAGACTCATAATCGACATGGAAGGCACCTTCCTCAAGGTTGAGCTCTGCTCCCCAACACAGCAAGCGCCCCTCACCTCCAATTTCCCTACGCTAATCTCTCTCTTTCCTCTGCCTATACTTCTGAATATCTGGAAGCGAAACGCGAAAGTTCCTTCTCCAATCAGTGCTGTCGCAACGTTGCCGCGCAGTATTGCCAACGTCGCTCTTTCCATTCGACAAAGATCTCGGTCGAGCCCCATCACTCCTACCCATCACACCCAGTCATGGCGCAAGAGCAGATCAAGAACACGCGACAGCGACCTCTATCAGGTCCAGTAATGCCTTCGCAACACCGACCATTCGTCGGTCCTACCCCAAACATGTTGCCGGCCAATCTCCCAGCCAGGTTCGAGCGAAATGCAACGGGCGGCCAGGCCTTCCTGCCTCCCATGGCACCACCTCACTGGCCTTCTTTTCCGCATCTCAATTATCCATTCGAGAATTCATATCCTGATCTAACAGCCCGACGCCGACAACACCCACTTCCGTTCAGCATGTCGCGTAATGAACACAACGTCGACCTAAACACTGGCGCAAGAAGCATCGATCTAAAACAGCCTGCGACACCAACGCAAGGCAGTGGTCATGCAAACTCCGCTGACCAGCGTCATGACTCTCTGACTAAGGGAGACAACGCTCACGTCTCGCCCGCACCGCTTCCGACAGGCTGGAACGGTAGTCGTATTCCATCGAACAATGTTCCGAGGAAGGCGCCGCTGGCAGCTCGCTCTCCAGATGATATCTCACCATTCATAGCGAGGAACATACCGCCAACGAAGCCACAGAGATCCACGAGTCAGTCAAAGGCAACTCACGGCCCCTCACAAGGTAGTCGAGTACGCCAGCAAAAGTCTTTCAATACGCCGCCGTTGGGTACCCCTAAGCGAGGACGGCCACGACTAGACGATGGATTGCAGGATAACAACACAGCTGGTGGGCTGAACAGCCAGGGAGATCCTCACATCGGTCAAAAAGCCAGCACGCAGCCTCCCATCGGTCTGTTTGCGCCTCCGCAGGTATCGTCCGCGATTCCACCGAAACCTGTGAGACCATGCCCAAGGTATGACTACGTCGTACCTTTGGAGTTGGTAGCCACACAAAAAGCCCTTGGTAACTGCTCATCGCTCAAAGCTCTAGAGGACAATCGCTGATAACATTGCTTCTAGGCCCAGACAACTGGAACGAATATGTGTACGTCATGGAGCAGCTCTGGACGGAAGAAATCACCTTTGACGAGTTTGGCGCGCGCACGCAACGGATATTCCAAGTGTTCGATGAGGGCATTCGGAGGAGGTTGAACAATACTGTGGCGATGAAGATGATAGTGCCACGGCTAGAGGAAGAGCGGAAGAGAGGTCAGTCGACTAAGGGTGCGGAAGACGTCTAGGTTAAGCTCTACAAGAGCCATCGGGCCCGCGCATCATGGTGAGGTCATGGACATCGGACTGTGGGAGTCGTGCATGCAAGATGCTAGAAAAGTTTAAGGCTATTCTAGAAGTACTCGGTGGCACGCGCGAACACGATCAATTCGAAGTATTCGCGGCATGGCATTCAAAGAGATGATGACCTCCGCCTTCGCTTGTACCCATCCTCGTACGCTTGCTTGTCCCTCAGTCTCTCCAACCATAAATCGTCCTCACAACGCTTGCCGCCTATCAACTGCTCATATGTTCCGTTCTCCGCCCAAAGACGGTCCAAGCCCAGGTATATACAGAGCAAGTCGCCGTTTGGTACCGTGTAGTTGATCTCGTCGCGGACCTGCTGCGTCACTCCTTCAAGTTTCAGAAGAGACTCTCGAATCGCCGTGGCACTGATTGTGGAACACGCCGAGGGAGAAGGAGGATTGGCGTTCCGATTGCTAGGGATGAAGATGATATAGCCGCGTTTGCAGGTCAAGCGTGTCCACTGAAGTGTGTTCCTAGCGAAGTGACAGCGGGCCAAGATAGTCGCGAGCGGATGCTTTGACGCATTCATGTCTGGTGGTACATACGTTAGCAACAAGGCACGGCCGAAAGACACCAGAGAGAAGACTTACCGAACGAGAACGACCCATTCTTCTGGACACTCTCGGGGAGGACCTTCCGCATCTTTGCACAGGGCCAGCAAGGCCAGCAATCTGGGATTTGCTCCTCTTTCCCTGTCCATTCTGGACTTTCGCTCTTGATCGTTTTCCACTTGTCACAGCCTTTCAGTTGTAACAATTCACCACTATCGTCAGGCACAAAGTCCATGGTTCGTGTGATATCACTGCAGATGCAAGTATTGTCATCCCCTCCCCACAGTCCCTCGACACTAGTCTTCTGACTGATGTAATCGCCTCCGTACAGTATTCGGAAGGATACTTTGAAGCTATCCGCCTTCGCTAACCGCTTGATGGTGGCCATAAACAGATCCAACTTGTCGTCATCGTGCGATGGAAATACCCACGCGAATCTTCCTAGAACATCGTCTTTCCAAAGCTGGCGGCGCTGGTAGTGCGAGAGTATAAACGCTTTACCCTTGTTGTTCGTAACATGATCTTTGGAAGCTAGTAAGTCGTCTCTAAGAGCGAAGATCATGACTGCTATGGTGTTCGCGTCTGTGTTGAGATAGGCGTGCCAGAGGAGCGCGGTGTGACCTACATGTGGTGGATTGAAAGATCCGGGGTATATTATGATGTGGTTCTCGCGGCCGCGTCGGAGCTCTGGTCCTGGAGATCTGGTGAAGATGCGTGATGAGGAGTTGGGAAGTCCTTGTATGTCTTCGTATGCGTGGCGGATGTAGTCGTCTAGATACTTTGTCCGTACACCATCAGAACCCATGGCACCTGCAGATGAGTGTGCCTGGATGATTGTGTTAGCCGAGGAAGGCTGGAGATTACTCTTGCCTAGTTGAGGGTTCGCCATTCTCGACCTACTGCATAGAAGGCGCGGTTGCTCTCGTAACAAAAGCTCTACACTAGAAGGCGCTCATAGTGAGAGCTCGTAAGGCCCGTGCATTGTCGCACATAGTGCTGTAAGTATTCACTGCCGATGTTTGTGGTAACACTCGAGGTGAAGCAGCCTCCAATACCATCCTGTGTTTGCAATAGCCGATGTTATGTATAATCTACCATGAGAACAGTGTGTAAGGCTCCGAGTAAGATGTTGACAGGAATCTCATACTTGGGAGACGATACCCTGCTTGAGTGTTCGAGATTCCCGGAGTCTGATGGACACAAGAGCTTTGTTGGTAACGCTACATAATGACCAAGAGCTATAATGTACACCATAATCCGGACTGTTGGTTGAGCTCGATTCTCGGGTTAGGGCCAACAGAAGCACTATTGCTGATTGTCTATCCAGCGGCCTTTTAATCAGCTAAAGTCATATGTGTTACGCCCTTTGTTTGCGCATATGCCTGTATCAGCCGTTTCCTACTACCACCAGGACGGGCCAAGGACGGGCTTAAAGGTAGTACCAGTCTGCGCACTGCTTATTGAAGTGTTTGTTCTCGATCTCGCACCGCATGGCCAAGGTCTGGAGCATGCAGATAGAGCTGTGAGAAGGCGATAGTTTGAAAGATTGCATTTAGAGCATTGTCGGTCATGTCCGAAATCGATAACGCAGCGTTGCGGCTAGCGGGAACTAGTAGGATATCGGAGTAACTTTCGATGAGGCTCGAGTGTGATTAGTGAAAAAATGCTGGCTAGCTGTCCAAAGTGGGCAATCCGGAGGCTGTGGAGTATGACGGCTCCATGGTGTGGGGTATCGGACGATGTCTAGCGTTGCAATCGACCGAGGCCCACTTCAACGAGAGCCTCATGGGTTCGAGACACGAAGTGCATATCGCGCCTATGTAGTGCAAGGACGGTTAACAGACGCTGGAAAAACTAGCGATATGTGAATATGTGTGATTATATGCGCTAAGAAAAGGCCGGGAAAATGAGTTCACCATTTGCGACCCTGTGCCGCAGCCGGTAGCCGCGGGTTGCTTCTGCTCGCAGGACGGTACCTGGTCCCTCTGTTTGCGGTAAAAGCACCGGCATGCTCGTCGGCTGCGCATCTCATATTCTTTGTCTTGCGCGTGCGCATGTCCAGTGCAACACAGGCACGTGAGCGATGTTTCCGTGGTCTGTGTGTCGACCCGCTGAAACCTGGAGAGGCCTGGAGAAAATTTTGGAGTAGTCTCCACAAGAACGTGTCGCTACGAATGAGACGTAAGCCCACAATTCTGACAGTTGGGCCGGGCTCGATGTCGTCCCAAGCTTTGGCGAGGGCTTGGATTGTTGGGACAAGGAGACTCAAGGTGCCCAAGACATCGCCGCGCGTACGCTATCGAGTTCGCTGGTCTCGTCGAGGCTTGCCGCCGACGTCGTCCACTGGCTGAGGCGACGATGCGATGGACTTCCTACATTTTCAGGACTTGTCGAACACCTCTCCAGATAGATTGCAGTCGTGATCCTGGCGGAGATTGGGATGGGCTGACACTTATGAGAAGGAAACAACGGGAAGGACCTTTGGCGGCAGTACAATGGCGCCTTGCTCCCTGCCTCGGTGGTCGCGCCAACATGTGCCGGTATGCAGGCGGCTGGCGGGAAGGGCAACATGGGCGCCGATCGGAGCTGGGCAGCGTCAGCTTAACAAGCCGCACACCTCGATCGCACCAAGCACATGCAACGTGAAGCCTTGCACTGATCACGGGGACACCACGAGTACGGGATACCTGCCGCGCTACTGTGACGGCGATTGCGCCTCGTGCGCCGTGCGATGCAGGATACACCGGTAAACATGTAAGGGTGAGCTGACAGCGCCCTTTCACCAACCTCCAGTATGGAGCGGGCTGGCGTGACGGTTGCTCGGAAGACAGCCGAGCAATGTAACGCGGTGGCTTGAGCTAGCGGAATCACATGGGGTCGAGAATGCGGAGGGTGAGGTCATAGACGTCGGCCTGCGCGAAGCTTTGGGGTGAAGGCCAAGCCCCAGGCCTTAAGCGTGGCTAAGATAGCCGCAGCACGCTTGGGGAGGCTTACTCCATGGGGAGAGATGGAGTGGGGATCCTCATGAACGATAGCGCTAGCGCGTGAAACCCCCTCCTCCAAGGCTGTTTCTCAATGGCTGACGCGAGCCAGGATCCCGGGGTGCTCGACCGCCGCGACGGTGGTGCCAGTGAAAGAGAATCTGGAAAAACCCAGGTGCCTGTCGGAAACCTCTTACAGCTGGCGTGCGCCGTTGAGGCTCCACTTTTAGGCCTCCCTCTCACTCCGGACTCCCCCAGGTATAAGATCGACTGCTCATCTCCCCCGCCATTTCTCTCTACCTCCACTCCACTGCTCTCCGCAACTCCTTGCAATTTGTCTTACTAACGTCGGAGCCTGCGAGACATCCACTCCACCATGGACGCAAAGGACACTGGCGTCAGCCACATTCCTGACAAGGAAGTAGCCTACTCTGCTGAGAAGGAAGCTGCCTACGACCCGGCCAACGAGAAGGAGCCTCACTACACGCCCACCGCAGAGCACATCGCGGATACAGGCGCCCGCCGCGAATCTGTCGCTCACAACATCATCGAGAACCCTCTAACCCGCCAGTCAAAGGCCGAGTGTGTCGGCGCTGCCGAGCAATGGGCTGCCACCCATGGTTTGGAGGAGCACGCCGCTCTCTTCGGAAAGGCCGCCCTTATCGCGCGTGATCCTGAGCGCTTCGAGATGCTCACCGACCTTACTCAGGAAGAGCGCGATGCTCTCATCTACGAGCGCGACCACAAGTGGTTCGGTCCCACCATGATGTGGTACTCGATTGGTCTGTGTGCCATCGGAGCCGCCACTCAGGGCTGGGACCAGACTGGATCCAACGGAGCCAACTTGTCCTTCCCTGAGGAATTCGGTCTTCTCGGATCGGACAGGGGCGAATGGATCATCGGACTTATCAACTCCATCATCTTCTTGACTGCTGGTCTGATCGGCGCTTTCATCGTCGACCCCCTCAACAAGTACCTCGGTCGTCGTGGAGAAATCTTCGTCACCGCTATCTGCCTGACTGCCACCCCCATCGGTTCCGCTTGTGCGCAATCATGGCAAGGGCTCTTTGCTGCGCGCTTCATCATGGGAATTGGAATCGGTGCAAAGAACGCCACTGTCCCGATTTACTCTGCTGAGATTGCGCCTCACCGAATTCGCGGTGCCTTGGTCATGTTCTGGCAGTTGTGGGTTGTCATTGGTAAGTTGTATCATCCGTGTTGTCGACGATATGTTATTAACTCCTATTCACAGGTATCTTCCTCGGTTTCTGCGCCAATGTCATCGTCAAGGATACCGGAGCTATCTCATGGCGTCTACAACTCGGTTCTGCTTTCATCCCATCCTTTATCCTCATGGTTGGCATCTTCTTTTGCCCAGAGTAAGTGAAATTCATCAAGCTCAATCATGTCAAGCATATACTAACAAACACTCTTAGGTCTCCTCGTTGGTTGATGAAGCATGGCCACATTGCCAAAGGCTACCGATCAATGGCCAGATTGCGCGCACACCCCATCATTGCTGCTCGCGACTACTACTACTCATACGTCATCTATGAGACTGAGCTAGCCGTTGCACGTGGAGCTGGTTACTTCGACCGCATGTGGGACTGCTTCCGCGTGCCTCGAATTAGGCGTGCCAATTACGGTGCTTCGACTGTCATGATTGCCCAGCAGATGTGTGGTATCAACATTATCTCATTCTACAGCTCGACCATTTTCACCCAGGTCGGCTTTACCGATGACCAGGCTTTATACGCCTCTCTGGGTTACGGAGCTCTTCAGGTCGTCTCCACGATTCCTACTCTGTTCCTCATCGACACCAAGGGACGAAGGACCCTCTGCATGTGGGCAAGTACTTCCCAACCTTTGCGCGACTGATCTTGTACTGACTGTGTGCTAGACCTTCCCCTTCATGTGCATCTTCCTACTGGCTGGCGGTCTATCCCTCCTTAACGACAGTGGTAGCCAAGCTGCTAAACTCGGACCGATCGTCTTATTCATCTACCTCTTCACGATCATGTACTCGCTCGGAGAAGGGCCAGTTGCATTCCAGTACTCTGCTGAGGTTTTCCCTACCATCCAGCGTGAGCAGGGAATGGCCTGGGCAGTGTGCATCAACAACACCTTCGCTGGAGTCTTGTCGCTCACCTTCCCTCGTATGGTGTCAGTCATGACGCAGACCGGCGCCTTTGGATTCTACGCTGGCCTCAACTTGATCGCCTGGTTTATGATCTTCTGTTTCGTCCGAGAGACCAAGCAGCTCACGCTTGAAGAACTGGACCAGGTCTTCAGTGTGCCCACTAAGCAATACCTCCACTACGAGATCACCCAGTCGGTGCCTTACTTCATCAACAAGACGGTTCTCCGCCGAAATGTGCCCAAGCCCCCTCCGATTATCGAGAAAGGCTACGCTACTGGCGCTGTCCCGACTGCGTAAATCCGGATCCAAACTAGTCAGATCATTTGAAGGTCCAGTTCTACTTAGCATAGGACTATGTAATGCGTTCGTTAGTGTAAATAGCACACGAAGCTCTCTGAGCGAGTAATGAATACCCCAGCGTGAGATGCTCACACGCTTAAACTGATTCATGTGTAATGCTGTCATGTGATTGCTCTCCTCTGCGCTTAACAAAGATACATTTTGGGGTTTGAACTAATTGTCCGGTGGAATGCGGAGAACTCCCTACACAACGGTACGCTACGTAGTCTGCCTGTCACACCCAAACAACGCCATCCGCTAGAGATCGCTCCTCCCGTACGCGTCTACTGAAAGTGGGGCCTCACATGGGAAGCTTCAGCATTGACCACCCGTGCCGACCCTCGCCAATGCGGAGTCGGATCTCACGTCTCATCACCTTTGCAACTCCTCGTATGCCACACATGCTCCATTCGCGACTCAGAAGCTGAACACTTTGCGGTCATAATACCTCTCGCTACATTACGAGCTCACACGGTATCGCAGACCAAGCGGGTGTTGGGTGGAAGAAAGGCCGTGACGTTCGGATGACACCTTGGAATGGAAGAACCATTTGGTGATTGATTGTTCACAAACACATCACTAGCCCTGTCGTCTTGCTTCGAAACTGGAAAAGGTGATGCGAAATAGCGGACATACTCCTTCTCGTCAGCCATCATACGCATCAGCTCAAGCTACAATGGTTGGCCCAAGCTCAGATCTCAGCAACAACGAGAATGATGAACAAAGTCTTGTTCTCTGCGACAGGCAACAAAGGAACAAACACCCACGAGCGATACCGGAGGCTCGAGGTTATACAGTCCCCCACGGTATGGTCGCGGTTGCAACAAGTGGCCTATATGCCGAGAGAAACGGAGATCCTGGATCCAGTGTGACACTTCACACCCGACAACGTGTTACGAGAAGTACTTTTATGACGGTACCCGAGCGATAGAGTCACGACGCACGGCTTCCCGCTGTGCACGATCACATGGCACCACGTACGAAGAGCAGTTGGTGGACATGGCATATCAACGTGGGCTTGACTCCTCGAGAGTCGAACGCGGGCTGACTGGTGGCTATAAGCGTCGACTGTGAGTCTTCGGGGGTGACTGGGACGGTGGGTGAGTCAATCAGGAGTATATAAGTTGAAGAAGTGCTTAGTTGAAGTTTGCAAATCCAATACACCAACGAGCAAGCAGCGATATCACAACGAAGAGCTTCACAACGTTTCGGGATTTTGCATTCGCCCAAAACATATTACAGCCATACCCGTCGACGATCATCTACAACTCAACCATGACTTGGACGCCGACGTGGACACCTGATGAGGCGGTCGTGCTCGAAGGTTTACAGCAGCGCAATTCAGAACGCGACGCAGCCCTCGACAAGATATTCGAGAAAGAAGCCAAGCCCCGAAAGTGGAACTGGCCTCCAGAAGCTTTGGAGATCGTAAAGAAAGCACAGGATGATAAAGCTAACGTTGAGGAGCTACTTACGAGAGACCTGGTTAAGCTATATACTTGGCCGAGTGAGGAACTGGCGCGAGATGATGTCCTCATCGAAGGCAAGGGTGCTTTTGTTACTTTCAATCGCAAAAGGACCTGGATCGAAGACCTTGGCTTTTACAAGTTCCAGACTGATTACACATTCTCTGATAATTGGGATAAAGAGCGGATGGTAGTGACTTTCTTCGTGCCGAAGGGACTACCTGCTGGGTACAAAGCCCCGGTTATGTGGTTCTTCCACGGTGGCGGCTTTGTGAGTTACTTCTTGACTATGATGCAATTGAACACCATACTGATAGGATGATAGTGTACGGGTGCTGGTGATTTCCCCGCTTGGTACTCCCAGACTTCAGTTCAGAAAGCCATAGACAAAAAAGCTATCATCATCGCGCCAGACTACCCCCTCGGCCCCGAAGGAAACTATAAGGACATCGTGGATAGTATCCAAGACTTCCTCAACTGGTACAAGGAAGAGGGTTCCCTCGAGCCTCGTTCCGAAAGCTGGACACAATGGCTCTACAATCAAGAGCCGAAGCAAGATTTCATCATCGACAAAGACCACGTGTATATAGAAGGCGAGAGCGCTGGTGGACACGCCGCCGTTACTGCAATGTGGCTCAATGCCACCAAAGGTGGAACCAACCTTCCCATCGATGTGGCGCTCCTGCGATACCCAATGATTGCACACTACGCGCGAAACTGGGACGAGTGCGCCAAAGCCACCAAGCAAGATGGGAAAGTAGATTTTATGGGAAGCCTCTTTACCAAAGAAGAGGTCAAGAGCCGTAAAGAAGATATCGAAAAAGTGATCAATGAACTCGAAGATCGCGGGCTCGTACCGACCTGTTCATCACGCTGGCCCGCGGTGGGCATGGCTTTCGCCTTTGTTCTCTCTGTAACGGAGAGATGGCAATGGTTCTTCCAACGTAGACATAAGTTGGCCGATCCGAAGAAGCAGAAGGAATCAGACTATATGGACGGTATCGAGCGCGTGGAGCACACACATGCAGAAGTCGAGCACGATCTACTTCCTCCAATCTACATCATTCATGGAGATGAGGACAAGAATTGTCCTCCCAAGAACACCAAAAGATTTGTGGAAACACTGCGCAAGACGTATCCTACGCGATACAAAGACGACAAGACGCTTCGACTCGATATAGTGGATATGATTTCAAAGAAACCTCATTCGGATGAAGGTCGACCGATGGTCCTAAACAACGCTAAGGAAGTGGGCCATGCCTTTGACTATTCGCTTGACGAGAAGAACGAGAAGTTCTTGAGAGATGCTTATGATTGGATTGGTGCATATTGGAAGCCCAGTAAGTCGGATAGCCTATCCTCTTCTCTTAAAGATTAGGTGAACACATGGTCAATGGACATGGGAATCAACACCCATTTCATGGTTTTCGATGAACTCTGCCATATTCTACGTATGTGATAGACTGTATCCCCGAAGACTAAGAGATCTTGACATTTCCGGATAGATGGTCGCGCTGCCTTCTTGGTCCCTCATGTCTCCAAGACGCGATAGTTACCGCAAGTTTTACCCACCCGCACCTCTGTCTCTCTCCCGTACTAGCCGTACAAAGTACCCTTGGTACGCTCACTAAACTGCGTCTCGTTATGAAGATGCTGAGTAACATCCATGGTAGTAGTGATATGCTCCCGACTAAGCTTCTCCTCCTTGCGACTAGCCAACAACCTAGCAATCTTGAGGATATTCTTAATCTGCCGACCATTCAGATCCATACGCGCCAGCTCCGTGAGTTCAGCCTTGGAAATGGTGTGTTCCTGCGACGACGAATCGAGGAAGTTCTTCCAGACCGTCTTGCGCGAGTCAATGGTGAGACCGGGGTAGTCGAGCGAGATGTGGATACGCGATTGGAAGGCTGGGTCGAAGGTCTGGACGCGGTTGGTCGTGAGGAACATGGTGCCTTCGTAGTACTCTAGAACGCGAAGGAAGATGGAGACGAGCTTGTTGCGCTCGAGCTCGTGAAGGGAGCGCTGCTCCAAGAAGACGTCGGCTTCGTCGAGGAGGAGGACTGCGTTCCAGCGGCTGCACATTTCGAGGATGTCTTGCAACTTGGTCTCTACCTTCCTAGGATCGAAGCCAAGATCGCCAGCGCTCATCATGTAGAGAGGCACCTTCATTTCTTCGGCGACTGACTCGCTAGTGAGAGTCTTACCCACGCCGGGTGGACCGCAGAGTAGGATAATCATGCCTTTACCTTTACCTTCGATCACGTCGTCAAACGTATCGCGGAACTTCCGTTGAGACTCCGTGAAGCCTAAGATAAGCTCTTTCTGGTTCTTTGGGAGCACCAACCTATCGAACGCGTCGTCTTGCCACTCAATGTCTTTTACGCAGTTTACGAAGAAGTTCAGCCAAAGTTTATTCTTCAGGCTGTAACCACGAAGTAAAGGTGTGCAGATGAGCTTCTGTTCAGTTGTCAAGGGCACGTGTTTGGCTGCATCATCCTCGTCGGCAAATGCGCCATCCAATGGCATGCCACTGTCGTCTTCGTCTTCGAACTCATCCTGGCACTCTTCAATCTCTTCCTCGTCGTACTGCCCCGGAATAGGCGGGACCGGTGGCGGGCTAGGATCTTTCTGGTTCAGTGGCGTTACAAAGACCGAATGAGTGGGGTCGAAACGGTTCCAGCCGTAGGTATCGATGATGATCCGACCCTTCACGTTGTACTTGTCTTTGTTCCCGAATCCACCCTGCCTCCATGCAACACCTTGGTATGCTCTATAGTTCGGACCAGCGAGAGTTTCTGCTTTGGCACCCCGTTCAATAAGGCGAGTGCGGATAGCTTCGCCCTCGGGATGGAACTCGATGGGGTAGACACGCAGATTGGTGATGGCGCGTGTACCGGTATAGGCGGCGATGGAGAGGTTGATCTTGTTGGAACCGAACTTGGCGCCATCCCAATCGACATACTTGCACGTCAGCCAAAAGCAGGGCGCACCCTTGCAATCCTGTCCATAACGCGTCTCGACCAAAATCATGGCCGTCTCTTGACCGTCCTGTCGAGCGAAAACAGTCGCTCCAGGTTGATACAGAGTCCAAAGATGTTCGTATGTCATAACCTTCTTGTTCTTCATGTCCTGGGAGGTATCAATCATGCTCTTGAATTCCTTGGTGAGAATGTCTTGGAGCAACTCAGCGTGGGCTTTGGTCGTGCGCTTATCCTCTGTCTCGTCGCCAAGCTTGGCAATAGCGTCCTGCAACTCAGTCCATCGATGAATCAGTGGCTCAAACTTGCCCTGGAACTCGAGACGGTTGAGGCCGACGGTGACGCCCGGGTAGTTCTTCAGTACACCAGCGAGCAGCTTCTTCAGCAGCGGGCTCTGAACGACAATCGAGTGAATAGACAATACTCGTCGGGGATCGTTGTAAACCTTGACGTTCCGCACGAGCAACGCCCACTTCGCGGTCTCGTCGTTCTCGACGGCTTCTCCAAGGTCTTCGGGGATCTCCTCTTGCCACTGAAAGCGGCCCTTTTTGTCTTCCTTTCCGGAGTACAAGTGCTTTAGACCGTTTTTCATTCCTGGTTTGTAAAGCTCCTCGTCCTCGGGCTTGTCTTCCGGCATGTCATTATCGGCGGCGCCATTCTCAGCCTGCTTTCGACCTTTACCGTTGACAAGAACGTGCTTGACACCATTGGTCTTGGCCTTTGACTTGGTCTTTGAGGTTGGCTTATCTTCTTCGGATGATGAAGAGGAGACCGATGGAGAGCGAGCCTCGCGCTTAGCTCTGTTGCGTTGCTCCAGAGCCATGAGCTGGCGCAAGTAGGCCAACTGCTCAGCGCGCGCGTCTTCTTCAGTGGGCGAGTCGCACATGACGGGTGCTGTTGGGACGGACTGAACTGAGGCGACGGATGTCCTTCGAGATCGGCGTGCTTGAAGTGCTGTAATGGTATGCTGAGTGGGTGGGGGGAGTAAAGGCTTTGAGTGAGTTGAAGGAGAAGTGAGAGCGTAGTGCAGTAAGAGAAGCTGGGAGCCGTGCTAGTCGAGCGGAGCTGAGGATTCGTTTCACCGTATTATCGAAGCAGTTGAACGATAAAGGGAGTCCCAATTCACTCCGATTATTCAAGTAAGATATAACCGTAAAGGAAGAAGGGAGGGGGAATGAGATTCAAGCAAAAAGTACTTCACGAGGCTATATGTAGGCAGCCAAGAGAACCGGTCAGCCTTGCCTGTTGCCTGGTCGTGCGGCGATATCGTGGAACGTCTGCCTGCTGCAGGTCTGGTAGCGAAAGCCCTTGCAGAAGGGCTGCGAAGTTGTCGATTTCAACTACTGTGAGCGGCTTTCACACAGATCTTTACTTACCTGAGTACTGAAAGGGCTATGCGTTGGCAATGCCGTCGGGTCACACAAGGCGTCAGCGGTGGCGTCACTGCAGCTCTTGGATGCCACCAAAGCGAGGAAACGTGTTGCACAGCCTCACCCAAGTCCCTCTCTGCCTTCACCATATTCGAGCCACGCTTGCGATACATCATGTCCACTACTGCTGATAGCGAACGCGTTGACGCGACTCCCCTCTGGATCGCGGTGTCTGTACGTCTGCTCGGTTGTGTGAGAGACCGCAGCTTGGACCGACAAGCTGATGCATGCGATCGCACTGTGGTGACAGAGATGGGGAGCCGAATGCAGAGATGAGATGAGATGGAACGGAGTACTTGGTTGTCTGCGCGTAGCTGGACGCGTCGCGAGGCTGGCAAGAGATGAAGTGTGGCGGTGCGCTACCCCGCGACCGGCGTCGGCGTTTGAGCCCCACGCGATCTTTTTCATCCCTCCCATGCGCTGGTCCAATATTTTTTGCGCGACGACATAACAAGACATCACGTCAAGCCCCAGGCGCTCTGTAGTCCAATATGACTACTCACATCAAGATCCCCTGCTCGTCCGCCAACATCGGCCCCGGCTTTGACGTCATTGGCCTTGCGCTCAACCTCTATCTGGAACTCGAGGTCACAGTCACCAAGAAGGAGAAATCAGAACACTCGCTCAACTGCAAGATAACATATGAAGGCGTAGGCGCGGAAGATGTCCCGCTCGCCGCGCAAGACAACCTCATCACGCGAACTGCCGTATACGTGCTCCGCTGCCATGGCGTTCGCGACTTCCCTTCGGAAACACACGTCCACGTCAAGAACCCGATACCACTGGGACGCGGACTGGGCTCTTCGGCTGCGGCTATTGTAGGAGGTGTGTATCTGGCGAATGAGGTCGGAAACCTTGGGCTATCGAGAGCGCGCATGCTCGACTATTGCCTGATGGAAGAGCGTCACCCAGACAACGTCGCAGCAGCGCTATATGGAGGCTTTGTCGGCACATACCTCAACGAACTGTCGCCCGAAGACACCGAGCGCCTCGAAATTCCCCTCAGCGAAGTCCTCCCACAGCCCGCCGGTGGTGTAGACACGGGTCTGCGGCCACCCGAGCCTCCTCTCAACATTGGACACTACACCAAGTTTGCTTGGTCGCCCGCTATCAAGTGCATATGCGTCATCCCACAATTCGAGGTCTCGACGGCCAAGGCGCGTGCGGTACTGCCTGAGTCGTACTCGCGCAAAGATGCCATCTTCAACATGCAGCGACTGGCTGTCCTGACCACCGCGCTCGGTCAAGCCACACCAGACCCCGACATGATCTACACTGCTATGCAAGACAAGCTCCACCAACCCTACCGTCGCGGCCTCATCCCCGGTCTTACCGAAATCCTCCAATCCGTTACCCCACAATCACACCCCGGTCTGCTGGGCATCTGTCTCTCAGGCGCCGGCCCGACCATCCTCGCACTCGCGACCGAGAACTTCGACAAGATCGCAGAACATCTGCTACAGGAGTTCAGGAAGGAAGGCATAACATGCGACTGGAAGCTCCTTGAGCCGGCCGAGGAGGGCACCACTGTGACACGCCCTTCCAGCACCTCACAGCCAGCTGGCGAGGCGCTGACATATGCATCATCGGGTGTGAGCATCGACGCGGGTAACCAGCTCGTTAAGCAGATCAAGGCATTGACTGCTAGCACAAAACGTCCTGGAGCCGATGGCAAGATTGGCGGATTTGGCGGGCTGCTCGACTTGCAAGCAGCTGGCTACACCGAGGCACCCATACTGGTGGGCGCTATCGACGGTATCGGCACTAAGGTGAAGATTGCCTTCGAAATGGGCAAGCACGACACCGTCGGTATCGATCTCGTCGCCATGAACGTGAACGATCTCGTCGTACAAGGCGCCGAGCCGCTGATGTTCCTCGACTACTACGCTTGCAGCAAGCTTGATGTAGAAGGCGCTGCTAAGTTTGTCGAGGGCGTTGCGAACGGCTGCCGGCAGTCTGCATGTGCCCTTGTTGGTGGAGAGACGGCAGAGATGCCCGGCATCTACCAGGCAGGCGAATACGACGCCGGAGGTGCTGCAATCGGTGCGATCAAGCAGGGCGCAACGATCTTACCAGACACAGCGTCCATGGCCGAGGGTGACGTACTGATCGGTCTGGCCTCAAGTGGAGTCCACTCCAACGGTTTCTCTCTCGTCCGAAGAATCGTCGAGACACAAGGCATCTCTTACTCAGACGCATGCCCGTGGAGCTCAGGCGAGAACCTCGGAACGGCACTCCTGACGCCAACTAAGATCTACGTCAAACCACTACTAGCTGCGACCCGGCGGGGCTTGATCAAGGGTATGGCCCACATAACGGGCGGCGGCCTGCTAGAGAACATTCCTCGCATGTTGCCCAAGACCCTCACCGCGGAGCTCGATGCAAAGAGCTGGCCGCTTCTGGACGTCTTCAAATGGCTCAAGAAGGCAGGTCGCCTGGATAACACGGAACTAGCGAGGACATTCAACACGGGTCTCGGCATGGTGCTTGTTGTTAGTCAAGAGAACGTGAGGACTACCATGGACCGATTGCAAGAGTATGGCGAGAAGGTCTATGTTGTTGGTAGTCTGAAGAAGCGGACAGACGAGGAATGCATTGTGAACAACATGGACGTTTGGGGTTAGTCAGCCTTATTCTGGTAGTTCATGCACACATGCAGTGGAGAAGGTTACGACATGTAGGCAGCATGTATAGAGGACAGTTAGTCTGGGCCATCGGGAGCCTCCGCGGTTGCAGCGGCATATCAAACAATATATACCCACCTTTTATCGAGCTTCTAGAGCATGTCCAATCCACCTGAGATGCTACTACCATGGTTCTTCCGACAGACACGCGTCTGCTGCCTCAGAGTCGCTTTGTCACGACGAAAATATCGTGTGACGAAACGCTGGTCAACCACGGTTCCAGAGAGAAACTTGACGGTCGCGTCATGCATTCGGTTGACGGGTGTCAACAAGTCGACAGGCGACAAGGCGCTAGGCATTGCCCTATTGGGGTCTTTTAGTGAGTATGCATGCATGCCGCGGGTTAATGTGGAGACAAAGGGCTTGCTCGCTGCGAGGACGCGTAAAGTACTTGCTTGCCTTGGATGGTCTGCGCCGTCGCAGGCGCTTGATGAGTCCAGCATGTTCTCTGTGTGTTTCGTTGGCTACTGCTCAGGCAGCGGCGGAACGCGATACACAACTCTCTTCACCGTCTACACTAATCTTGAACAAAGATTGTGTGGTGGTATACCAGCGTGGTACAACAAGCCCAGGATGCCGCTCGACCTTCTAGAACGTCTCACCGCTGCGACAACGCCTTAGTTGCCTTTCGGTTACCACATCCGTGGGGTACTGCACATGATCCCCGCTACGCCTCGACGGCACTGGCTTTTGTTGCGAGACAGAGGACGCAGATCATGTTGTTGACATGTCGTGTTTGAGTAATAGATTGCGCGAATCGCGAATGCAAAGCTAGAGAAGGGCTTTCAACAGTAACGCAGCTACTATAGTCGCCCGAAGGCATGGGATCCATGGGAGGGCAGGAGAAATTGTTGGGAAGCGGCAGTATGACTCTTACCCTACAGCCTACGTGCTCGTTTTCTGGCCTGGCGTGACGTCGACATGTGAATGCACGTCTTCGTTCGGCATCCCTTGGTTCCGATAAGGGTAAATGTCGAGTCTGGCACATGTTTGGCGCCGCAGATAGTTGTGGGTCAGGGATCACGGCGATACAGCTGCCCGTGGCGCGCGTGCGATAGGATGGGCGAGTGCGGTGCGGGCGTAGGGAGCTGCCGCATCGAGCAGCGTGGTGGTGTATAGGCAACCGAGTGCGAAGGTGCTGCGCTGAGCGCTGAGCGCTGAGCGGCTGAACAAATGGCGTCTTGATTCGCCATACGGGGGTTTCGGTGGTGGGCCTAGGAACTGTGTGGCCCTGCGGACCGTTTTCCAGAGGGGCTAACTCAATTTTTTTTGTTGCGCTGGGTACTCTCAGCGACCACGACGACGCCTGAGTCTGACAGCATTGCAGTGCAGCCAGCCAGCCCTGACCACCTTACCCCAACCCGGCTTCTGCCCTAGCCCTATCTATCGCATCCGCCCTCCCATACAGACCTGACCCGTCCGTCTTATATCTCGACGCCGCCCCCTCCCCTCGTCCCATCATGTCCGCTCCCCACGACACGCCCGCCCACAGCACCCACCCCATCAACACCACCACGTCCGCCGACCCCCCACTCAAGGGCGACGCAACCGCCGCGCACCCTCCCCCGCAGAAGCCCGACCCAACTCTCGAGTCCAACAGCCATGGCCCCTCCCAAGGCGGACAGTCCACCCCCCGTCCCTCCGCCGCCGCCGAACTCGCCCGTCTTAAAAGCACGCTGAAGGCCTCGCTCCGCCAGTTCAAAGACTTCCCCGAACCCGGCATCCTCTTCGAAGACATCCTGCCCATCTTCGCAGACCCCGCGCTCCACGAGGGACTGCTGCGCGGTCTTGAGCTGTCGATTGAGAAGCAGTTCGGCGCGACAGGTGCCAAGCCAGATGTCGTCGTCGGACTCGATGCGCGCGGCTTCCTGTTCGGGCCCAGCCTTGCGCTGAGGCTGGGCGCGAGTTTTGTGCCCGTCAGGAAGAGGGGCAAGCTGCCGGGTCCGTGTGAGACGGCGGAATACAAGAAGGAGTATGGCAGTGATTTCTTCCAGATGCAGGAGGGCGCTGTCAAGAGCGGGCAGAACGTGCTTATTGTGGATGATATTATTGCGACTGGTACGTGATATCGTTCGCATCAGAGACGAGACGACATGCTAACACGACACAGGTGGCTCCGCAGCCGCAGCTGGTTCTCTGGTGAAGAAGCTAGGCGGAACTATCATGGGATACCTTTTCATTCTCGAACTCGATTTCCTCAAGGGCCGCGACCAGCTCGACGCGCCTGTACACACATTGCTCTCGGGCCAGGAGGAGAAGATGGAGCAGTAGTGGCGTAATACTGGGACGGCTGGTAATCTTCAGGCTTCAAATCTCGACTCGATACCGTAAACAATACACATTATAGATGGGGCATAGGAATGCATATGGGCGGCGTTGGTGGTTTGTATAGTCACGACATGGCGCGATGAGAGATGCGCGCGAGGATATCACGATAAATACGTCAAAAGTCTCTTTACTCGTATACGCACCTTCAAATGGTCATTTCCACACTATATCATTGACACTGAACTAAGCCCTACGCCCTGCGCAACACGACAGCGGCGCCATACCCTCTTTCCCCGTCGCAAAAGTCGCCGTCCCCAAAATTTCCGCCCTCATTACCCCTCCATCAACAAAAGCATCCCTGCAAGCTGCTGACACGCAGCGCCCGCCCAAGAGGGAAAGTGGGGTAGCTTCCGATGCCGCTCCCAAGCCCCATCTTATGTCACGGGTATAGGGCGGACGCGCTCAATTAGGTGTCCACCTAGCCCGATGATAGCCTCGATTTACCTGACGTAGATAAACGTCCCCATGCTGCTGATACGCACGGCGGTACCAAGAGCTCTACGTGCTTCACGATCCCTTACTACTACAACCACGAATCTCACGCGACCTGCTATCACAACTTCACCCTACAAAGCAAGCGACATCAAAGGAATACGAAAGATGTCTGATATCAAGAAGATTCACACCGCTAACGCGTGTCCTCGTACGTTCAGATTGATAGCGGAGGTGTAGAAGGAGAGCTTGCTAACAGAGATACAGCTGCCGGACCCTACGTACGTTCCTCCTCTATCGTCCCCATCGCATCCGAACACCACGTTAACGTCACCGTCTAGACACAAGCCATCGTCGCAGGCCCCAATGTCTTCGTCTCGGGCCAGATCCCCGCCGATACCAAGGGCAACCTGATCGAGGGCAGCATCGCGGATAAGACCAAGATGTGCTGCGAGAACATCAAGGGCATTCTCACTGAGGCCGGTGTTGCTTTGGACAGGATTGTCAAGGTGCGTTCAGAAATGCACGCGGAAGGACAACCGATAGGGTGCTGACTACGACTCCAGGTCAACGTCTTCCTCGACGACATGGCCAACTTCGCCGAGATGAACGGCATGTACGAGCAGTACTTCTCCCACAAGCCTGCGCGCAGCTGTGTTGCCGTCAAGCAGCTGCCCAAGGGCGTGCCGGTGGAGATTGAGTGCATTGCGTATACTGGTATGAGCTCGAAGCTTTGAGGCGTGGAGCTGATGTTGATGATGAATAGGTTGAACGACGATTCGGTGAAGCAAGGCTACTTTGGAATACCTTGGATAAGTTAGGAAGACTACAAGACACATGTTCAATATGAAGCACACTATTGCTCAACTCATCTTGATCACCGAAGAGCCGACCCGTTGCCATGCTCAAAATCACATGCCAGACGGCCTTCTCCTGTTGAGCCGCCGCGAAGTTGGGTGGCTTGGGAAGGCTGAATCTTAGCGCCGCCACAAGACACTATGCTAATGTATCACGCTCAGCCTCACTGTACTGCCCCGCATTGGCGTCGTTGTCACCACAACATGTTTCCCTTCCTCGCCCAAAGGCAACAATCATTGAACATATGATCTCAATTTTTCCAGATCTCAATTTTTCCAGCTTGTTTCCCAAGATTCTATACTAACGGTAACATGCGCCTTTTGCATGCCTCTGGCGACGACTTCGAACTCGTTGAGTTTGTTCGCTACACGCCAACATACGCAATATTATCACATACCTGGGGCGCCGACGAGGATGAAGTCACATTCAAAGACATATACAAGGGCAAGGGCAAGGGCAAAAAGAAGCCCGGCTACGCCAAACTCCAGTTCTGCGCCGCGCAGGCCGCTAAAGACAAGCTCGAATTCTTCTGGGTTGATACATGCTGCATAGATAAGAGCAGTAGCGCGGAATTGGCCGAAGCCATTAATTCGATGTTCAAGTGGTATCGCGATTCGACAGCATGCTACGTATATCTCTCTGATGTGCCCAGCACCGGCAGGCCGTATTCGCAGAGCAACAAGCAGCCATCTTTCAAGGGTAACCGATGGTTCACACGTGGATGGACGCTTCAGGAGCTTCTAGCACCAAGGAATGTTGTCTTCTTCTCGATAGACGGCACGAGAATCGGAGATAAGACTTCCCTTGCAAAAGAAATTGCAAGTGAGACGAATATCCCCGTAGCTGCATTGGAGAATGGCCCGAGCTTCATGCTGAAGTACCCTATCGAAGAGCGCATGCGTTGGGCAAGACATCGTGGCACCAAACGGGAGGAAGATGCCGCGTACTGCCTCCTTGGCATATTCGAAGTACAAATGCCGCTTATATATGGCGAAGGCAGAGCAAAAGCTTTTGGTCGCCTTCGAAAGGAGATAGAAGATGGCAGGCATGACTGGATTGATAATCTCTTGCATCGATACGGGCTCCCACCGTTACAGGTAAGCATGTGTATCGAGAACTGTCGTTCAGCTTGAGACTTAACTGTACTCCCAGTTCCCTCGGGGTTATATACACCATGGAAATGCCGAGATTGTGAAGACTATGATTCTTACCTTTGCGATCATCGTCTTAAGGTACACGTATAGCCTTCCGCTGACGACATATACTCGGGTCTGCGCTGTCGTTGCCACACCATGCTATCTCTATGCCTGTACCCGATTGAACAGGGCAGAAGGAATTCTCATTTTCTCCCTAGTAGTGGGCGTCTGCTACATATCTGGCAAGCTCGTCTGTTTGCAGGAAGAGCTGCAGAGACTGAACGATATCGTATTCGACAACGCGATGATGCAAGGTATAGATCAACAAACTATACACAGGCGAGAGATCATGCGACGCATTGATAGAAAAGCTACGTAGATCACTACAATTCATGGTTTACTCATTACAGGGGGAGTGGATGAAGCTCAACAGTGGCAATAAGTCTGCAGTATGTGCAAGTTGCTCACAAGCGGAAAATTGTTATTTATACTTAATAGAAGCTGATTTGAGGAAACTGGGAGATTGTCTATACTATAATCGGGAAACCGGGAATGACTACTCTCCTGCTGCCGAGGCGATCAACTCGTTTAGGATCAACCCTTCTGGGCGACAAGCCCCGCGTCGTCAACCGTCTATCCAGAATTGACTATATAATGTTTACAATTGGCCGTCAAGTCAGCGGGAAAGTCCTGCAAAGTGCCCAAGGATCTTGGTATCGGGGAGTATGTCTGGGGTAAATTTCCGGGTAAAGCTACGTGACGTACATTACCGCTTCGGGAACTGATGCACAGCAACCACTATGGGATAAGACAGAACATCCATAATTGCTGTCGCGGTTTGAGAGTGTATAGAAAGCTTTCATGACCCCTAACAGCAACGTGTTACTGTAGACATGCGATCTCTGGTCTCACCGGTTGCTGCTCTGCAACTCGCACTCCAGCATGTATATGCAACAGTAGGCGTCCTCGATATCGACAACCTACTGCAACCAGATCTGCAACAAAACTTACACAAGCCCAGCGAAGATCATTCTTATGCGCCATGGTCTCACAAACCGTACTGCATGACTAGCAGCTATCTCCCCACCCTCGGCCAAAAGTACTGCGTCTACACATCCAACACGACGGGCCCACACGGTCTCTCCCTGATCTTTCCCCCAAGATCCGCCCATCTAGCGTCGGAATATCTCGACGACAACCCGCTCAATAACTTTCTGACTCAGAAAGATGCTGAGCGCTTGTATCTCGGCGGTCAACCATGGAAAATCGTCGATATACCCGGGAAAGCGAAAGGCGTAGTAGCTACGCGCAAGATCAAGATGTACGAAACGTTCATGGTGGATCAGGCCGCTGTTGTTGTGGATATGGGTGCGGAGAAAGCGTTAAGTGAGGCTGAGAATAAGAAGCTGATGAAGAAGGCTGTGGATCAATTGCTTGTTCCTGCGATGATTAGGGATATGAGTTCTGCGCATGCAGGGAAAAGCCATGAGGATAAAAATGATGGAGATAACGAAGAGGAAGGGAGCTTAGAGGAAGACATCATGAAGACGAACGCGTATGGCAGCACGGTTGCGGAGGTCAGCTCAAGGGCGTTGTATCCGCTGATCTCGGTAGGTCGCGATGCAGTCTCAACAGCAACATGGGTGTCACTGACCGTACCAGCGCATTAATCATGCATGCAACCCAAACTCATTCGTCCTCTTTTCCCGGGCAGGCGTCTCAATGGCCATAAAAGCCTATCGCGACATTGAAGCCGGCGAAGAGATCACCGTCTCTTGTAATCTCCACCCTCTTCCTTCTTGTTTTGGTGCTAACGCCACCTAGACCTCCTCTTGGGCATTCCATTCCAGAAACGGCAATCTTTGATAAAGCGCTGGGGGTTCAAATGCACATGTAGCCTCTGCAGCCTATCAGCCGACGAACGCCAAGCCTCTGATCTTCGCCGCACAATGATCACGCAGGCCGAGGAAAAGATTATGGAGCTAGCGAAGGCCTACAAACTTGATGAAGCTATAGCTCTCGCGGAGGAATCCGTCGAACTGATCAAAGACGAAGGAGTCTGGTCGATGTTGACCGATGAGTATGCCATGTTGGCTATGCTATGGTTGGAGAAGGGCGATAAAGAGAAGGCAGAAGCGTATGGCGAGAAGACGCATAGGTTGTTGTCTGATTTGGGGTTTTTAGGCATTGGAGAAGACAGGGAAGCGTGGAAATTGGAGACGCTGTTAAAGAACATCGGAGGGTTGGGAGGGATCGGTCAGCTTTGGAAGAAGGGCCCTTTGAGAGGATAAATCAGACGGGAAACGGAATAGAATGATTATTTGCAATCTGAATATTAGGTAGGGTGATAAGAGGGAGTGTTCTTGGTGTCTGGACCTGAGAAAACTAAACACTTCCGTACTTCCTTCTGTAATGACCTGTTGTGTCAATCGGTCCTGAACCACCCTTCTCAACCCAGCCATCCACGCCGGCTAGTCTTCCTTGCGTAGGTGGCACCGGGTTCTCACCGCGTTCAACCATGGGATGATGGAGACCTACCTTCTGCGACAAAGCGACATGTATCTCATCTGGCGACTTGTTTGCCCATGCTCTCGTGCTCAGATATGAAAGGGGATACAGCGGCATGTTTTCTTCACGACCCATAAAGTCGTTGACGAGAGGCGCAGCGCGTGACATGATAATGTCAAGGTCCTGGCGGATTTGCTGGCAGAAGGCATCCAGAGGTAGGTCATTGACGTCGTGTCCGAAAGGGTCTTCGATCTCACGGCCGATGAAAGCGATACCCAGAATGATGTACGCTGCGACCACACATGCAGGGATGGTGATCCAACCTAAGCTGTTGTAGCATTGGAACGGTAGCAACAGGATATACAGCCATGTGACCTGGGATATGGCGATGGAGTACGCAAGTGGAAGCGGTGTGTTCAGGATTCTCTCCGTGCCACACGACACCTCGTCCATGATTGTCAGCGAATCCAAAGTCTGGGTTTGATAGATGCTGTAGTCTCTCAACGTGCCGTTGTCGTATAGAACTTTCATGTACGCAGAGAGGTGAGATAAAATCTCAAGGGGTAGGTCACCGAGAGGCACGCGCGATTGCTTGACGTGTTTGCGTGGGTTGGGCGTCGCCATAGGCATGCCGAGCAACTGACAAGTCCGCCTGAAAGCGCTCGGAGGGTCAGGCGCAGGCATATCCGCTGCCTGCGCAAAGGTATCCAAATGACCGACCAGGTGCTTCAGATCCTCGTAATGCGTTCCTGGCTCGAACCGCAATTTATGTTTCACTGCGACAGCGAAAGCCACAATTAGGTTCAGGCAGCTGACCTTGCCGAGCAGATCTTGCTTCCCCAACCCTGCATCAGCAGCATGCCTCTCTTCAGCGTGTATCCATATCAGGCGAGCCAAGATGTGCGATGCGAGTCGGAGGCGCCCCCAAAGCTGTCGACCTTGGAAGTAGCGGTCCATCGAGGTAGAACTGCGGACGCTGAGGGCCAGACTGACGACAAAGCCTAGTACGGTGATGAAGACTTGGTCGGTTCCAACTGCGTCATGTTAGAATAGGGCTTTGTGGTACAGGAGAAAGAGGATATGGCTTACGGTCATATACAAGCTTCGAGATGCAAGTGACAGCGGTGGCCCACCCACCTACCAGCAAAACGGGTATGACAAGCTTTGGAGTGATGCTGCCGTGAAGTCGCAGCATCATCGGAAACTTCGAGTGATGGCTGAGGTCGCGCGGCCCCATCTACCCTCCTTAGCAAGTTGCGCGTCCATATACTGCTTGATCCTCTGCAGGTAACATACGAAGTATCCATCGCCAGACGATCTCGGCATGGCTCTTCACTCGTATGGATAGGAGAGATAGAAATCGCGGCGATGTGTGATTAGACGAGTGTCGAGGAAGCTAAGGTGAGATAGGATAGGATCTGTGTGGGAGTGTAGCGACATGGCTGTGCGATCGTTTCGACGACGTTGTGGCAGTCATCTGTAGGAGTAGCAGGTACAATGTGTGACGCAAAGCTACTTGCCCTTTCCCTTTGTTACATGAAGGTCGCGCCTACCTGCAGATGAAGTAAGTTCGGTGGCATCGGCGTCTTCTTCGAAATCTGCAAGAAACATTCGTCGCTCGCACAGAAGCAGACGCGTCATGTCATAGGTGGTGATGCGGCCGGTAATGTATGTATGAGTCTGTCCTGGTTGCGGGCCTTCATCTTCTCAGTGTAGATTGGCAGACGTCGTACAATAACGGAACCATACCCGCGACTGCTGCTAGCATGGCATACGCGCAGCGAGAGAGCGAGGAAGTTGTGAGAAGCGTCGCTGGTGTGATGAGGCATCACGCGTTCCGCTTGAGGCCCCACTTAATGACGTCACGCGCTCCGAAGCTCGCGTCAAACTTCACGCGGACGAACCTCAACTACCCAGATGCTACTCACTACGCGCACCACATCTTCACGATACTCTTACTTCCAACGGAATCGTAGCAAGTGGATTCACAACTGCGATTGATGCTCATGATCTGTAACGAGCCGGCGCGGCACAGTCTCGTTATGTACAGCCAGACAAATCGGCCGTCAGCCTCAAAAGTTGTATTGCGTCACTGATATTAGGCATAGGACCTAGCCAAAGCGCCCAAGTCTGCAGGGACAAAGGATCGATCTTTCAAAACTATCAAGCCCTCTTTACCACCCGCTCCAAGGGAGAACGCTGTGCACCAAACCTGGTTGCGACGAGCGGAAAACTGAACTCACAAAGGGACAACCACACATACCATGAGAGAAGCAAAGCAAACATTAACGCAGTGAGCATACCATACGCCTTCCCTCACCTGAGGAAATGCGAAATCACGAACCGAATCAACACCGCGCCTCAAAGGTCACTGCGTCTAGGTCCTGGTGCGGCTTTTCTGCGGCTCTTCTACATCGGACGCGTCCTCGGAACTGTAGCGAGTACGCTTGCGACTAGTTGCTGGCGTAGGCGCCACTACGATGGTCAGTGAAGTTCATGGTGCCTGATGATAGACCTACAAATCTGCTTTTTCTTCCCGGGCTTCTTGACGAGCCGATCTTCGCGCTTTCGGCCAGCAGTAAGGTCTTTCTGACGCTCGTCGTTCTGTTGGCGGTTGCTCGAGCTGATCTGGAGAAGAGTATCCGGGCATAACACGTACTCCTCGACACATCCTCCACGCAACAGCTTGTCGACACGGCTCTTGTAGGACTTCAACACTACGACAAGTTTCGAGATACGCTCCTCGAACGTGAGCTTCCGTGATTTCTCGCAGCGATCGATCATGACAGGATCCAGGATCGAAACGAACCCTGCGCCTTCTCGATAGATGCGTTCAGTTGTTTCCTTGTTCATGTTAGCGCCGGTAATTGCGTATGCTATAGCGAAACTGACCAAGATATCCCAGCAGAGACGCTCTTTCACCCAAGGTTTGTACACTGTATTGGTAGCGATCTTCTGTGTGCGTTTTGTCTCCCCAGCGTTTCCAACCACGTCTTTGCTCGATTCTCCTGCACTCTCTGCCAGCCAGCGCTTCTTGAGCATGGGGCTCGACATCTTGTCCTGGATGTCGCTGGTGTCTTGGATAGCTGTGAAGAGCTTACGAACAACTGCTATCCGCTCTTCTTTGGTGTTTGGGAGAGTCTCGTCCTCATGAGGCGGCCAGTCCAGTCCCCGAGCTTTCTGGCGGGCTTCAGTGACTTCGGTGAAGTACAGGCCGAACGATTGCAGTGGCGGTGCTTGTCGCTTGGTCTTCTTCGCATTCACGTTGGGCTTCATCTCTGTCTTGTGAACTGAATCACGGTGCTTAGCTCCGTCCACCGTAGCGGGAGGTTCTTCTTGCTCTTCGATTTCCAAAATCCTACTCTTAGTCTTCGTCTCTGCCTTTCTGGACTGAACTGGACTATGGACCAGGGGCGCCTCTTCGGACTGCCGACTCGTCCTAGCTCGCGGAACATACTCTTTCCAACGGCGATCGCCGTTATTGCAGTGGCCAGCAGGAGATGCGTCTTCGAGCTGCGATTGGCGGAGTGTTGAGGCCATCAAGACTGCACCTTCGGGCGAAGCGGGAAGGGATCGTGGAAGTCCTGTAATAGGACCAGCATCATGGAAATTCTTGAAAGCAGACACTTGGTCGTTGTCGCCGAATGGCCAGGCCTCGCTGCCCCAATGAGTTGGGTATGATTGACGATGAAATGGTCCGTGCGTTGTCGCGATAGTGTCAGTCTGACCATACCACATCGGAGGCGGGGAGATAATGTATTCTGATGAGCCTTGAAAATACTGGGGCTTCTGAAGCTGACGGTTTAGAGCGACCTGCGACGCTTCCCACTCATGGACATGATGGTCTGGAGGCATCATCCGCGCATCGCCTTGATCAGTGCCGCACATGTCCCATTCGCCTTGATCGTGGGGGTGATAAACACTTGAAGATTGGCTGAATGGGGCAATATCGGTCTGCGATGATGTTGTCACGGAGGACGCAGCGGTTGAAGGAAGCATTTCGACAGCGATGTAAGTGGTGGCCAGTAGTGAATTGGGTCGGCGATATCAATATCGGACTTGTTCACGATGTAGAAATACAGGATTTAATCAAAAAGTGCGTATATAGAAGTAGTTGTGTTGTCTTATTTGCGACTACCCGCTGACTAGTACTGGTCGGGTGGCGCTCTGACCAGTGTGATGTAAGAAGAAGGTACACTGAGCACGACCGCGGCAATGACAAGCACCACATCGCTGCGTCTGAAGAGCTATCCAGAACTATATTGAGATAGAGATACTGCGGAAGCTCAATGTATTGACAACTTCAGGTATCTTCACACGGCTCTACAACCTGCTATATGTATTGTTCCAGCGCGGCGACGGTCTGGAGAAAAGATCACGTGGGAGCGAAGGCTCTTGACCCCGTGCTTGAGAACTCAGTCGTCCCTGACTTCTCCGCAAATGGTCACCTGGGCACTGACGTAAAGTCACGTGGGAAATTTCCGATCAACGATGTTGTTCGATGTGACAATTTCGACATGGTCGCATTGATAGCTCTACGCATGGCAACGACTGAGCTCCAAGCTAGACACAGAATCGCACTCTTTCCAAACCATATTCGCCTTGCAACCACCGCCGGAAATACTTGCCACGATCTTACTGCTACTGCCCGATGTATATTGGGCGCTCTGCTAAGGTCTCTCATCCGTTGGTCCGATCGCTCGCCGGAGTTTGGGTGGCAGATCTAGTGCCCAAGGTGCTACCTGGGCGGTGACCTTCTTCATACTGGAACTTCTCAAAGCTCTGATCATTCCGAGAACGCGCATAGTTATGAGAGCGCTTAGCTGCAGGCTCCATCTTGTATCCTCCGTCACCATCCGCCGGACGCTTCCCAGGCACTGCTGATCCACCAGGTGGCTTTCGACCTGGACTAAACGTACCCGACTGACCACCCGTAGCCATGTAGTTGTTAAACAGCGACGGCAACATACGTACATGCTTCAGGATCTGCTCCTGCTCCTGAGGAGTCGGATGTCTAAGCCCCTGCGGATACGGATGAATCTGAGTCTGCACTATGCGTTGCTCGTCCGACATACTCGACCACTCTTGTTCAAACCGCGGTAGATGGCGGAGGGACGTCAGTGGTAGCGCGACATACTTGGCAATATCCCTCCCCAACATGACGTTATCAGCCGCGACTTTCGAGTGCCAGAACAGCCGCGCGAGGTAATGAATCCGCTGTGGAAAAGTAAAATCCATATCCTCCGCGTTCAGCGATTCAAACTCCTCGCACCGACGGAACGGCAAGCCAGCGACACCCATTTTGTGGATGCGCATAGCGTTGCTGACGATGATGTGTGCGGTCGCTTCGATGTCTCTGGGATCAGCCCATGTACCCGTTTTGGAGAATTTGACGGCGTAGGGATATACATCTGCGACTGTGTCCCATATGTTGGAGAGGTTGACGAGACCGAAACAGATCTTCTTGACATAATACGATTTCTCCGCTTCGTTTTGTGGTACAGCGTAGGCGCCAGTCGACGGTCGCCATATGATTTCTTCTAGGTAAGACGCGACAGCCGCGCCGGTGGGTAATTCGAGTTCGTTGAACGACGAGATCGAGTAGGGTTGTAGTAGTGGTCTTGATGGGCTGGGTACGGGACACTGATTATGCATCTGATCGAGGTCGATATCGAGTCGGGGTAGCCAGGAGTTAGGTACCGCGGACGTATCGGTGGAGAGATTTTGCTTGTAATCTTCTCGATAGCGGGTATACGGGGTTGCGATCGGACGTTGGGGTGGGCCCGGGTTGAACGGACGAGAGTCGGATAGGGTCGCCCAGGATGGGTAGCCTGCCTGTGACAGAGCATGTTGATATTGACGAGCGTCCATGGGTTGAGCGAAACCAGTGGGCTGTCTGTTAGACAGTGTTGGTGTGACCCAGCCTTCCTGCTGTCATGTTTAGTTGAAGCATTTTCTACACTGATAATGCAGATACTTACAGGCTTTGGTGCCTGATTTACCAAGCTAGGACTCATGTTGGGAAATCTTGGTTGGCCCATATGCGAGAACACGTTGTTCCTTGACGTTTGAGCCCCATTTGGTTGGACGTTGGGGCTGTATGCGAACTGCTATGCGTTAGTTGCTATATATATTATCTGGTACCCAAGGAGCGAAAGCTTACCACGTCATCAGCTGAAACGTTTTGGTTACGCTGGGAGCCTGGGCGACTGCCGCTGAAGTCATCGTGACCTTGCGCCATAACGGAGTGCGATCTTGTGTTCAAGCGCGATACGTCACCTTGATCACTCGGTGTCTGCGCGGGCTCTTTCTTATTGTTGCGCGGACCGACCATTTCGAACGTTTTGGAATAGTTGAGCGGGTGTTGTCTTGAAGAGGTCTTCCAATGTCACGATGCGATATATCATTGCTCCACGTTATACGCCAAGGCTCGTGCCTAGACGCACGGGGTAATTCGGACAGAGATGAGTTAGCGTCATATCGAATGTCTGCTACGGCTTCACGCGCTCAGTGAGCATGATTGCGTGATATCGTAGTACGTCACCAGTTCTGGGGAGTTGGGATGATGAAAGTACGGGGTTCCATTATGATTGTGACTCTCGTTCTTAAAGAGGACCTAATCCTGTAGTAGAGTAGAGTAGAGTATGAAGTTTGGAAGTCATCGAGTCGTGTGTGGTTGATTTCGTCAGCGTGATGCCATGGTAGGACTTGAGTTAAAGTAAAGCCACGTCAGATTTGTAATCACCTTGTTTCTAATCAAGATGCGAAGTCAACAAGTAAAGATGTAGAAAGAGATGATGTTCCGATAATCCCTGGATTGCTCCTTGCGTCAATCTAAGTGCCTCGTGTATAGGTAGCCACCATGTGCAGTCTCGTCAAATTCTCAGAAAATGACCTCGCTCAACCGCTCAACCAATTGCAGGAGCGCTCGCATATCCACTCCCTCTTCAAAGACCAAAACGCTGACACCAAAGAAACAAGGTCATGGGTATAATATAATCATGAGAAACATAAATCGGTCGTCCGTCGTTGTTTTACCGCTCATCACATAACAGTGCATCCCATCTTCTTCTTCCCCTTGGCCTTCTTCTCTCCAACAAGGACGCCATCCATCCTGGAACTGCGCCCAGTACCTCCACTCCCACCGAGGAGATCGCCCACACTCTGCGACGCCCTATGCACGCCACCTTGCGGTGGCCCGTAGTAACTCCCATAAGGATGGTTGTACTGCGCACTTTGATCTGTCCTCGGCGGCGCACTGATGGGGAATCTTTGACCGGCTGAGTACTGTTGGTCTGGAGCAGCCAGAGGTGGCAGAGTGTTCCTTGGCTGACTTGAATTGTTGACTGGCGGTGCAGGATAGGGCATGCTCATGCGTGGGCTGCTCATGGGTAGAGGACGGCGCTGAACTGCTATGTTTGGAGCCGAGCCGCGGCGGGAGGTTGGAATACTGGGGACGGGTGGAGCGTAGAGGTCGAGATTATCGTGAGGAACTCGTTGAGTGCGCCCATTTGTGGGACGGCGGGTGGGCATGTGGGATGCGGTGTTCGGGTATGCGGATTGGGGTTGCGGCAAGGGTACATACGACATTTGTTCCGATGGTGATCGGGTCCTTGATCGCCTCCGTCGTATCGAGCCAGAAGATTGGGGGCTGGGGTATGTGGATGGATGCAGCAGAGATGGGCGACGCCCTGGGTCGGCAGCTGGAGGTGATGATACGTCGACGGAAGATATCGATTGTTGGCGCTGATGGTAAGGGTGCGACGGAGACATTTGGGAGGGGTTAATGGTTGCGGACATGTTTGGTAGTGGAGGAACGGGCGGTATGGAAGATGATGAATGAGTATGAGGTAATCGAGGTACAGGGGGCGCATCCGGATGGCTCAGGCTCACACTCTCTGCTGCTGCTGCGGTGGTCGTATATGCTGGCGGAGGTGGCACCCAGTTGTCGGCGTCACTTTCGTGTGGCAGCTCTCGATGACCGTCTGCACGACGGTACTCCAGGGGTCTGAAAGGCAGAGCACGCAGATGCCGACGGTTCGCAGGTGATACCGCCGCGACGGTGGCAGCCCTAGCTAGAGACATCTGAGATCGAGGTTGTTGATTATCATACGGAGCTTCAAACATTGCCTGTGCCTCTTCCGGTGTCAACTCCTCCGACTCATCGGAAGGCAGTGGTGGTCTTGGCGCATTCCGGTTCGCAGAAGTACGTGCCCGCTGAACAGGCGTGGTTCCAATTCTCGATGGTCTTCGTGCAACAATGTCGTTTCGATCCTGGGCTCTGCGCTGTGCCATGGTCCTGGTTCGTACCAGTTCCACCTCGCGATCAAAGTCAATCGAGCCTTCCGGTAGCATCTCGCCTGGACAAAGGGGGTCTAAGTCGTATTCTGTCTTGAGCGGCGTCGGTGGAGCGCTTCCCAGGGGCTTTGTCTTGTCGAAATCCAGGACTATCAGGACGCCCTTGGACCCCAGTGGCGCCCCAGGCACATCGTTCTCATCGGGTAGTATGCTCGAGTTGCCAACCGCTACAAGTCGCTGAACGTTGGCGTTCAGCCTAACCCATCTGAGCACGCAAATTTCTTGCAAAGTACCTGCGTTGTCGTTTGGTATGGGAATGCAAAAGCAAGGCTGAATCGGGGCATCCACCTTGGCCTTTTCGCTCGGCTTGTACTCCCAACCTGGTACTTCGTAAATCCAGATATTGGTGGTACCTCGCATCCGCAGGGCAACAGCGGCAAGGTCAGCATTTGGAGAGACAGCAGGCATAGCATCATCTACGAATTCTGAGCGCGTCCACCTCGCGTGATCCGGCAGAAACATCTTCCGCTGTGTGAAGCGTTGGCATGCAATATCGTAGATGCCCCATGAGTCCTCCTCGGCGTTGAACGCGAAGAGTTCGTTGAACGTCCCGGTGTCGGCATCTGGAAGCAGGGTAGCTTGGCGTGCTATTCTTGCTGTCTCAGGAAACAGCACCGAGCCGGTCCATGCAGCTTCCGGGGGTTGTGGAATCGGCTCGCCCTCTTCTGTAAGCGGACCATCGTAGAGACCCGGTAGGACGAACAAGGCCGAGCCATCCGACTTCCTCGCATACCCCGTTATGAGCAGTGTGCGACCGTCGTCCGAGAACTCCAATGCATCACCGGCGGGTCCCGAAAGCGTACGCCGTGTCGTCTCAGGTACTTCTGGCCCAATGGCAATGACTTCGATGCCGAATTTGTTGCCCGTAATTAAGATGCGCGCGTCCGGCGATATGACGATAGAGCTAGCCTCGTGCACCAGCATGATGGTCCGCCTCTTCTTGATCTGGTTATCGCCCTCGCCGTGGATTTCGTATAGATCGACCTGTGAAGGTCTCGATAGCACGGCCAATAGAAAGCCATCTTCAGTAATGTCGATTGCGACCGGCTTGCGCTTGACCTGCAGTGTCCTTGCCCATAGTCGCGGCAGCTGCACGGTCTTGACCAAGAACAGATTCGACGCCGAGTATACCGCAACATATCCACCTTTCCGGGACACATTCACATCGAAGCTATCAGGGAGCGCGGACGAGGATGCAGTGTTGGAGACGAGTTCGAGGAGGGTAAGGCTGGGGGCCGCATAGGACGGAGTGGCAATGGGCGTATCGTCATTCGGCCGATCGTCATAGGTAGTGGCGGATGTCATAGCCGTCGAGTGGCCTGACGAGGAGATAGTGTCGGTGTTAGCAATCGACGACGCAGAGAGCAGCGTGTTCACGTGCTCGTAGCCCTCCGAGTCTTCAGAGCTGACGGATGTGGTGCGCGCGCGCTCGTCGTAGGCCGCCCGTTTTCTGTGAGCGCTGCCCTCATCGCTGGCGAAAGCGACGCCCTTCCCTCTTCCTTCCGTTGAGGGCGCCGTGCTGTCGAGTTGCGCTCCCGGGTTGTGATGGTGTGAAGGCCTCCCCACCATGGTAAGCCTGATCGCGCCTTCCTTGCGTGGGCAAATGTGGTAATAGCGGGTGCGAAGAGCGTCAAGTGGGCGTCGGATGCGGCTCCATGAGGGTGCCTGTGGTCGCTTGGGTCGTCTTCAGCTGGGACCTTAGCAACATGGGAGCATTGCGATTACTAGTAAGGCAGCTTGGAATGTAGAGGTGTCTAGCAGGCGCTATTGCTGCAGCCAGACACGCTCGGCCAGGGTCACGTTCCTCGTTCAAGCCTGGCCTATACCCGATCTGCCGCTAACTCCTAGTCCGCTCCCATGCTCCGATGCTATTAACAGCAACACACGGCGCACACAGTCGCCTCGCCCTTTCGTATCCGATAATCCTGCAAAATCTCTATCTACTCCCTACTGACCGCCATGTCGCCCATGCAAGATGCAACACGCCGTGGTCTCCGGTGCGACCTTGACTTGTTTCGCGACACGCTGTCACATCTGTCCACCCTGGATAGCGCCATGCGACATTGTGGAGGCTGAGCTGTTTTGGCGGACCGCCTTTGGGGCCTGGCTAACTGAGGCTAACACGCTGGCGAATCGTGGAGAGCTGGTTGCCCTAGTCGCGCCCTGACGCTTGCAGCAACGAAACGCGAGAGGGCTGGTGGGGCAGACAACTGTCGCTACACTCCCTGCAAGGACATCCTTCACCTCTCGCTATAGGGCAGTATGTCGCCGTTTGGGTGTGGTAGTAGTACAGCGTCTTCTGCCTGCAGCAGTGTGCCTTTCAAGGTTACAATCACCGACGTCGAGTTGGGTCCTCCAATTTCCGCTACTTGCGCACTCCGAAAGCGGAGAACAGTCTTGGGGGGTATACTTTCTTCCACTGGCTGTGAGATTGTCGTATGCGATACTGCAAGTAGAAGCTGATGATGATATAAGATTACATCTCATGTACGCCGTGTACGCCGTGTAAATTGCTTACTAGGTAGTAGATCTCGCTCGTGACCTCCTTACCGTCAGCGGCACATCATCGTTGCCGGACGCCACTACGACTGGAATAGCAGATCGCGCATCCTCAGCTCTAGTTACGCCGGGCGAACGACGTCTGGAGTGCAACTGAATACATGCGCATGATAAGATAACCGCGATCGAGTATACAAACATTTTACTGTGAAGCAACGCCCTGATGATCGTGGAATCATTGCCTGTCTAGGTTCTTCACACCATAAAGGCTTTCCACTTGGCAAGACATGGCGCATACCCGATGTTCTCCCTAGCTGGGTGTTTGTTTCTGTGTGGACGTGAGGGATATATAATGATGCTGCTGTGTGATATCCTATCTCGTCCTACTGGTGCCGAACGTGCATGGCGGAAATTCTGGATCCTATTTTTTCCAACTCTTCCTCTGTATATGAAGCATGCACCTATCGTGAGATAAGATATAATATCCGCAGGGTTTACCAGTCCCTTCCACTCGTTTGCGCAAACGGTCGCAAGTGTATCATAACGCGAGCGTCCATCTTCGTACGGGATTGGATGTCTGTTATTAGAGCATTAGCCAGCCGAGGTAGTATGAGCTTCCACAGCTGTCTACCACTGAAGAACTCCTCATGTTGCATGTGCTGGAGGCCTCGTTCGCCGTGAGGGGACGTTGCGCGTGCCAATGCTTGTGCGATGTTCGTGATATGAAGATCGATCAATTCGGCGTCTGAGTGTTGGTCAAGAGAGCGCATGCAGCTCCTCGATGCAGCAATGGCAGGCGAGCGTGACTAACAATTTTCTGTAACTTGGTTTAGCGACGTCTTACATCCGCTTAGAAGGCCCATGAAGGATGGAAGTATCGTAATTAGCATAGCTTTTGTAGCTCGGTGGCTGGAGTAGAGTTTGAGTGCGTAGGACAACCTCCGGCATGACTACGGAGGTTTGGGAGCCAAGATGAGCGCAATGGCGCCCTCACACCAGTTCGAGAGCGTAGTGTCATGGAAAGAAGCCGATTCGGCGCTGCGTGAAACTTCACAAGGTGCGAATTCCAGAAGCTGGTTGGCGGCATCGCCGGAAAGCGCCTCGGTGCCATATGCAATTGTCAAATTAGTCATTGGTGATTAGGGTCCAAGGCTACCACGATTGCGCCGCCACCCGCGATCGCGCTCGGAATCGCGCCCGTCGCTAACTACATCGTCTTTACCATCTTTCCAATCTCGCTTTCGCCAAATTCTCGTCAAATACCTGCGCGGAGAAACTTGAAATGGAATTAGCCTGCACACATGCAGCCCCTCCGGACTTATATTCGGCGCTCGACGTCAAGTCTTTAGCCTGATTCAGTACAGATGGTCGACCCGAAGAGTGACTAACGGTCGGGGCAATGCGACGTTGCGTCTGAATATTCAAACTCTGACAAAATGATCCTCAAAGGCTACATTTTCAGAAGTTGGATCGAATGTTCTTTCGCACACCTTCATGAGAAACTCGGCCAATCGAGACGTGGAAAAAGTTGCTAAGTTTCACTACCACAGCTAGCACCACTATGTCGACCAACATCTTGGTGTGATCGACATACCCAACTGCGAGCCCCTGCAGCGGAAGAACGATCACCTTCAGCCTACATCGTCAGGCACACGACCTAACATGCCTGAAAATTTTACAACGACATGAACACCGCGTGCTCATTGGTACGAACGCGCATTTCCGACAATTGGCTTTGAACCCAACCTGCCACGACATGGCCCTAAAGTATATCGCAAGCTATGATCGGTGTCATTTGGGTCTGCGCTCGAAGTTTATTACCAGAGTGTGCCCCACGCCACCATGGGCCATGCTTGTTGAAGCTTGACATACTCCTAATATACTCCGCGGTTCCGCTCGATCCACTGCCTGCCTGAAATGAGTATCAATGCCCCGTCACTCGCAAACGACATGTTGACAGGAGAGTCATGGCAACACCACCACCACCAGATCCTCACTTGATTCCCGCGCCTCCTTCAGCGGCAGCGCTGAGGAGCGGGAAGTCTATTGCCGGTGCGACGCTGGCCCTTCAAAGCATCGCTCTGATTGTCTTTGGAGCGCGCATGTGGTCACGATGGATGCCTGTATACAGAATGCAGTGGGACGATTACACATGCGCTTTAGCATGGGTAAGTAGCAGCTCATGTTCTCTAATACACTCACGATATCGGGTCGACTGACAGAATCAGGTCTTGATAGTGGTTAACACATGTCTTCTCCTTGCCGCTACGCCGTATGCTTTCGGACTCCCACCAGACGAGTTCTTCCTGTCAGATGCGCAAGCTGCAACCAGGCTAGCGTCTATCTCTCAACCAATCTGGGGGTGGTCTATGGCCTTGGTCAAGATATCCTTCTCCCTGATGCTTCTTCGGATCTCTCCCTCGAGATTCATGAAGCGCTTCCTCTGGTCCATGATCGGTCTGCAGATCGTACTTGCAGTCTACAACACACTAGCAACACTACTGCAATGCATACCGGTCGAGAAAGCCTGGGATCTACTCGGTACAGTAGAAGGCCATTGCTGGAGCAGGACGGGAGTCAGGATAAGCTCGATAACCGTTTCCGTCGTCCATATTCTCACCGACTTCATACTCGCCCTTCTTCCCGTATCTTTTCTTCGTGGGATCCAGCGTCCTGTTCGCGAACGCGTTATCGTCGGCGCACTCATGGGACTCGGCTTCTTCACGGGCGTGGCATCGATCTTGAAGATTATCGCTGCTATGAACTTTGGCAAGACGGGCGACCCGATGAACGAAAGCATCATTGTCGGCATGTGGTCCGCTATCGAGGAGCTCGTGGGTTTCATCGTTATATGCGTACCGACTCTACGCTCGCCGTTCCAACATGTACTGCGTTACCTCGGCGTCGCCAGTGTTCGTATCAAAAACAACGCGTTCTCCCGCGGCTACGGGCGTACACAAGAGTCGGAGGTCAACAGGGACAACTTCCGAAATCACAGCCAGAGTCGTCTTGCTACTGTCGAAGGAGACGAAGAGTCCGGCTTCAAATTGAAGGAGCTGCACACGGAGGAGTCGAAGAGATCGTCGGACGAGATGCATTGGCGCGCGAATGAGAGGAATACAGGCAATGGCGAGATATGGTGCACGCATGAGGTCGTGGTTCAGCGAACCTCTCTTAGCGGAAGGCCGTCGCTTGATCAAGTTCATGAAGGCGCGGATGCGCCTTGGAAGGGTGAACCGTTGGAATTTGACTTGGGCATGGCAAGCAGGCACTTAAGTCGTTAATGAGGAGAATGTTCATAGCGGTTTCGCTGATCACACGAGGGAAAGATATCAGACGTCTGTTTGTTTATTCCAAGCGAGTGTACGAGCTATATGAGAAAAACGAATGTATAATACTCCAAAAAATATCTCACACCGTGAACTACAGAGGACGACCGACCAAATGAGGATCCAAGGTGTTGAACCACGTTCTCAACAGATGCAAATCGCACTTAGTTGCGCCCAGGCAAGCTGCGGCCCCTGAGACTGAAGCGGTTGGAGTTGATCTGCTCAGCGTTGACATCAACCTCACAGCGCATCTTACGATATCCCTGAAAGTGTGGAGATACGAAGTCAGTGTATGTCGCACATATAATCTGTACGGCCACAACTTACCTCCAACCTATCGAAGGTCAAGCCGCACGTCAGGAACGCCGCAGGCCAAGCGTAGCACCTTCCAACACGAACATCATTCGTGTCCACTAGGTCGCCATCGCCGCGGTCGCGGTAGTAAGCTAGAATGCGCAAGCGTACGTTAGCTTCGCAACCCCCTTTCCCAAATTTCTGTTGCACACCAGGGGTAAGAGGACACTTACTCCAGTGATACCCCTCGAAATTCATCTCAAGGACATCAATGCTGGCAGGATCACTGTCTTCAGAGCGGCCGCAGCCATCACCTTCGCAGCGGACGCCCCGGCCACTCGCGTCATCGGTGTCAGGCCAAATCCAATCTAGGACAGTGTCGCAGTTGGCTTCGTCCTGGTAGACTTGCCAGCCTTCGACGTTTTCGGTGATGCCGTTGCCGCCGATGCCTACGCGGTAGATTTCGAAGTCGGCGGTGACGGCGCTTAGCAGAGAGGCTGTTGCCGCGAGGGTGGTGAGGAGGTACTTCATTGTGGATTGGGTTATTTGAATGAAGAGATGAGGGTCTGAAGGTGGATGGAATGAGTGATTTATTCCAGTAGACGCGGATGTTCATCGTCTTTTATATATTGGCATGTCCACCAGAAGACTCTTAAGTCCGCTCCGCAAGAGAATAGTCGACCACACCGGTGTTGCTCTTGGTCATCATGATGTCTACTGTCTCAGGCGTCTTGAGCATACAATTGGATATCTTTCTCGCGATCATTGGCTTCTGCAAGGTTCGGTTGAATACACTGTTGAAGAAGTGGAGTCGTGAGACATGCCCAGATGGAGTGAGTAGTTGCCATCGTATGAGAACAATCTCATGAAGCTTGGCTACAGAAGATTACGTGTCAACCTGAGGTAAGTATGACAGCTCTGATATGAGTACAGACTCTTGACCGTCGCCGAAAAGGATACTCTCGTGTGCGTGGCCAAAGGCAGTCTGCCAATACCCAACAAACCATAACTTAGAAACCTTCGCCTACCAAACCTAAGGCAAGAACTCCAGACGTTACCACGTAAACCATTCTTTCAAACGACTACTCTCACCGGTTCAACTCCATCACCACCCCATAAGCCATCCCGCCAAGCTCCAGCTACGTTCAGAGTCAGCATGCCAAGTTTCGCACACCAACCCGCATACAGACACATAATGCAGTTCACACTACGCCTGGCTACACAAGCTTACTAGATTAGCTAAACACTATACCAAAAATGATACACTATCTGCTCATTGCGGACACATCAACATCCGTTTGGAGGGAAAGGGCATTGCGTTGACACATCAAGCCAATCGCTCTGCTGCTTTGGTACGACGGGTGCGGCTCGTTCACTGGATATACCCGCGAAGTATGACTTGGCAGGGCGGATCTGTTTTTGGTGCCAAGAATCGTTCGCAGGTGTAGTTGTGTATAGGGTTCATGTGCTTCGCGCGTGTATTCGGATTGGACCCTGAGCCCGGGCATTAGGCAGCAGGTCAAGTCAGAATTGGTTGCTCGTTGCTGTACGGGCGTCACCAACTGGAAGACGTGCTTCGAATAATAGATCGCAGCGGCGCGATCGCATGGTTGGGACAGAGGTTTTGAGTCTCGAACGTGTGTTGAACGATCATTTCATACGCCTGGTACGCTCGATTGGTGATCTTGGCAACACAGGGTTGCTAGTGACGAATGATGGATTGAGAGACTACACTTTCAATGTCAGCCCCGTCTGCTTCTCATCTAGCGAGTAAGACTATATGAGAGGAACATGCGTAAACCTTTTCTGTCTGATGTGTCATGATTTGGAGTGTGATGTGCGGGGCACTGTTGGCTGGAGCGCAATGTTACCGGTGTTCCCGTTTACTATTCATTAGACATCACGTAGGGGGGAAGTGACTAAAGGGTATAATCGATTCCATTACGCATCACAAAAGGTCCTTTTGGGTAAGCAATCGCGCCGACGACTATGCAAAACACTCGCATTCCACTCTAGTTACAACCGCCCTCCACACACGCACACAATCAACGCACAGATTCGGAACCAAACAAGAAGGCGACACCCTATGAGTGAACACCAGGAGTATCATCGAAGAGAAAGGAAACCAATGCTAGTCATAACATAATAACATATCCGGGGTACGGAAATGCGCTTATAGCATGAAAGCGAAAGCGGCAGCGGCACCAGCGAAGCTGAGCGCAGCCTGGACACCGGAAGCAGCGTTGGTGGTAGCCTCAGGGAGCCTGGAGGTGGTAGCGTTACCACCGGCAGTGGGCATGGGGACGGTGCCGTTGGCGTGGACACCAGTGCTGTAGGCAGGGACCATGGCGGAGGTCATGACGGTGGTGGGGTAAGGAGCCTCGCTGGAGTGGACGGAAGATGGCAGAGGGATGGGAGTGTGGCTAGCGGCGGCAGATGAAGCACCGTATCCGTTTCCGTAGCTGGCAGCGGGGGTAGAGCTGGCGGCAGCGGCGACGCTGCTGGGCTCGATCATGGAGGAAGAGACGGCCTCCTCGCACTTTCCAGCGGAGATACCGAACTGGGTGGAGTACTGGTACTGGCCGGTAACATCGTCGATGATCTGGATACCGTATCCGTTGGGGCCGTTGGTCGCCTCAAGAGTGGAGGCAGGGGTCCAGCTGAGGGAACCGCTGTTGGAGATACCCTCGGCGATGGAAGGACCGAATTTGACGACGTTGGTGGAGGGGCCCTTGAGGAGGAGGACAGAGACGGTGTTGGGGGTAGTTGGCTGCCAGGTGATGGTGAACTGCTCGCAGGTGGGGACAACCTAGTGGGGCGCATTAGCTTCCAGGGTCTTGTTTGGTTTCGCGATGCGTGCGCAACGCTCAGGGGTGCAAACATACCTCGTTCAAAGGGCGGGTGATGGGGTTGCCACTGGGCTCGCCAACGGGAGCGTGGATCTGGGCAGCGGCGAGGCCGGCGAAGAAGGTGATGATGGTAGCCTTGGAGTACATGTTGATGGTTGTTGTGGTGGTATTAGGTGATTAACCGGAGTAGATCGAGTATTAAGTAGTGGGAGATGGTTGGTAATGAGTGACTGGTTTCTTAAAGAAGGGCTGAAAACAAAAGTCTTCTGAGGGCTGCAAGATATCTAGGCGAAGGTGAGCAGTAGGAAGAAACAAGACAAGAGGGAGTCAGTCGAACTATATCGATTTTCCCATCCACAAACGGTCAATGCAGGTACCCCTGTTGCCGGCGCAACTTAAGATTGGTGCTCCAGTCCCGTGCAATATCCTTCGGAGCCAGCGCTAGGACGCATTGCACCGCGCTTGGGCGCGCGTGACGAATGACACCGCGACGAGGGATTTAGGCAGCTCGTATTGCAGTGGATTGCGGCGTCTTCAGGAGTGCTTGGTGGCTTTACCGGTCAGCTTGTTGGACGCTGGTGCGGGCTATTCCTGGCTGCTTGGAGATTGCTTCTGTCGCTACTGTCTGCGGGTGCCTGAAGGTTAGGAGCGTTGTTCCTGTCAGCCGGCAGACTGTCAGCAATATCGGCGCTTACACAGCCCTAACAGCTGAAGGGCCGACAGCTCAACGCCGAAGAGATGAGAGTCGCATTTCGTCGCGGTGTTTGAGTTTGCGGTGAGGCGGTGTCACGATGCGCGGGCGAGGGTTCTCCAGATTCTCGCAAGCCGTGGAACGCGATCTGCTTGCTTGTGCCCGAGTCGTGCGCTCTAGCTCAGGTACCGTTGCACTGGCGGCCGTCGAGGCGCCACTGGTTCACGACCAGGCCCCGAAAAGGGAGAGTTAGGTTGGCCCTTTGTCGCACCTTCGTGCGCTCTGGCTCGACGCATCGCCGTCTAAGCGAGGCTGCACATCACAGACATTCATCTCACCGTAGGGCAGGTGCGAGCGAGATGGCTTGGGCCGGGCGCGGCAGCCGCGAACAAGCCCGTCAGCCCGCAAAATCACCGCTTCACCCCATTAAACCTGGACAAAGTAATCCAACTCACAGCTCAGACGTGTCACGATAGTTTGCGTTTGTTTCAATTTCTCCATTGCATTGTTGACTCTACAGTTTGTTTATCGTCTCATATTTACATTGCGCCAGGTGCGCCCCTGCCCAGCCAACAGCTCAATGGGCGGTGCGACGGTGACAGCTGTGTCAGCCGATACAAGCATGGACAGCCCTACTGTATGTGGGTGTCCCATCTAGCGAGTGAATGCGTCGTCGGGGTATCTTCGAAGCGGTATGAAATTCGTTACATCATTACTGGTCGGTGTGTCGAGTAGAAGGTGTTGCGGCGGAGCGAGTGTGTGTGCATGAAGGACGGGAAAAAGAGTAGGATCGCGCCAAGTAGACGTTGCATGAACAACGAGGCACTTAGCCACACTGGCCGGGGTCTAGAGGTTGTCAGTTTCATGCTCATGCGACACCAGAAGGAGTACTTACACTGTCGTGCCGTTAGCGGCTGGGGGAAGATACCGCCCTCCAAGAGGGCCTTCATGTCCCATTCGGGTGCGCCCTCGGTCTTCCAGGTCCAGAAAATCCAACCGGTGGCCATCTCGTAGGCGTCAAGCTGCGCCTCAATGAAGCGACCGACGTTGTACCTGTCGGCTTCTGACAGGCCAGCAACAGTGCCAGTCGACTTGCCGGTGCAGTCACCGACCTTGGAGCCGCCAAAGGTACCATCGTAACGCGCACCCTTGTCCTTTCCGTTGAGCCACTTTGCGCAGTCGGTGATGCCACCAGTCCATTCACCAGCGATAGTCCACTTGCCGGTGGATGCCATCTGTCTACCGAAGTCGCAAGCGGTCTTGACGTGGTCGTCAATGCTCATAGCAACAGCAGAGTTGTCGAAGATCTCGTAGTGGTGAGTGTCGAGGAGAAGGTTCCACATTCCAGCACCCCAGTTACCCCACGAAGTTACACCCTGGAATGCATCGTGGAAGGTGACTGCAACATTCGAGTCCCTCAAGTTGCCCCAACCATCCATGTAGAATTGTCGAACCGTGTTCATGTCGAGACTGGGGCCCAGAGGCTCGTTGAGAAGCTCGATAGCTGAGACGGCGGGATGCGACGCGTGATCATCGCGTATCTTGTTGAGGACTTTGATGGTGTAGGCCACTGAATCGCCCTGAGTCCAGCCAACGTTGCCGTATTTGCCAGAGTTGTCGAACCCGTTCTGGGATTCGGGTGCGCCATGAAGATCAATCATAACATGGAGACCAACATCGGACGCCCAGTCGAGCGCTTCTCCGAGCTTGTCGTACGCGCCTGGTAGGTATGGGTCGCCGTCACGTGGGAGTACGCTCCAATAACCAATTGGAATTCGAACGTGGTTCAAACCAGCACCGGCCATCTGTTCGAAATCGGCTTTGGTGATCCAAGAGTTCCAGTGGTCACGCAGCCTCGACTGTGCTTCTTCCTTGCCGACAGCTGCAACGAGTGTGTACTCGTCTTTTGCGCTGTTGCCCTCGAACATGCTGGGTGTGATCCAGGGCTCGAGAACGAACCAACCGCCTGTGTTGACACCGCGGACCTTCTGGTTGTTGTAATCGAACATGGGTGCGCGCTTGATGGGTAGGAGCGGAGATGCGTTTGTGCTCAGAGCAAGCAGGCCAATGGCCGCCGCTGATGTCCAGGATCCGATCATATTGAGATGAGGAGTGTTGTTACTCAACTAACTGAATGCTGTATAACATGCAATTGTACTCGAAAGGAGTACAGGAAAGGTTGTGTAGCTGATGGACCCAGACTTGAACTTGTGCAGACCCATGGCATCGGGGGAAGGATCTCCTTTTAACCAGAACAAAGCGAAGACTCACAAGCCGCCAACACAGCAACAAATTCGCCCCAATTTTCTTCCCAGTCATGCCCACCATACAAGCATGTGTTCGCTGCTTCACGACGTAGGGATGATCTCCTTTCCCGGAGCTCTATCCTAGCTAGCCGCGACAGCTATTCTGGCCACCATTAGGGCGGTGTCGGGGAAGGCAACCAAGGCAACCAACCGCAGTACCGCCGACATGTCGCGATCGAGCAGTGTCGGAACGATGTGTACATCGTTACTTACTCCGGACACGGAGACATCGCTGGCGAATGACGCGGTGACGCAACAGCTCCAATAGGGGAAGCAAGTCGAAGCTACCCCAAGCCGCTTGACAACCGCCACAAAGACCGGTTCCGCCAGCAAGCTACGGTAGAATGGACCCTGGGGGCCTCGGCAGGCCATAGCATAAAGCAAAAGATCTGGGGTCAGGCGGATCAAAGAGGTCAGATGCAGGGTTGTTGCTTGGCGGAAATTGTAAGGGATATTCAGGTACAGTGTGGTGATTGGAGGACTGTTTGATGGCTATGATGTGGGGATCGGCATGTCTCAGCCACTTAGCTTCCGAGGCGGTGCTCACGCGTTGGAGATGATCTTCGAGAAGCTTGGAACCGCGTCCCCGAGGAGCGTCGTGATACACCGGAACGTGGACGGTGGGTTCTTGGGAGTGAGTTGGCGTTTGCCAACACCGACTTGTCAAGAGCATGGTCGACAACATGGAAATCCGGTTGCGGCCAAGTTCGTGTAACGTTGCTTCGGGCGTTCCCCGATATCTTCACGGAGTACCCTTGGTGTGTACTGAGCATCTGATGTCGTACGTTCGTCCACACAGGGCGGCTTAGGAATGCAGACTGGGCTGCAAGCGGCACCGTTGCGGGGAAGGTCAAATGCAGACCTTTGTTGTGGTTCTGTGATCGGCAACACGTCCACATGCAAAACACGCTGTCCCCGGGCAAAAGGCCCACGAGGCCGAAGTTCTTCCAACATGGTGGAGGTATGATGCCATTATCTGACTCATGCCTTCTCGTGGGCAGTGATCTTTGCCACATGTAGAGGACTGTGGTACCTGGAAGCTGAGACAGGTACCTCTGCCTTGCCAACTGGCTAAAGGCGACATTCATTTGTAAAAGCAAGTTGTTTCGTGCCGTGGTGTCCAACATGCGAGGCAAACCGTGTGGCTTGCCAATAGGGCAGCAGGAGGATGAGCCGCCCCCAGAACCATCGACGTCATCAATCGCAAACATCTTCTTCACCGTACATTGCCAACTTCCTCTTCTGCACGTCACGAGATTCGCCCCCGACACACCGGACGCATATGCAGCTTGCCTAAGTGATGTCGTTACCAGGTTACTGACAAGACACGATTGTCGGGTATAAACGTGCAACGGCGCGCGATCGCGAAAAGCTTGGCTGATGCGGGGAAGGTGGCACGATGCCTTTCCCGGCGCTGGCGAAGTCGGCAGTAGATCTACGAGCGTGATCGTCGGAGCCATGGGAGGGCGTGTGACTGCCAGAAGTTTTCTAGTGACCATCGTGGATGCCCAAAGCTCGCTGAGGTTGATGTACCCGACGAGGATTCGTCTGCCGGCCTGTTAGTCTACCAAGGTGGCAGTTAGCTGCGCAGCGTCATCAGTCATAGTACATCGTGCGATGGGGTGCGGAGATGCGCGGGCGGGTTGGACTACTGGAACGAGTTAAGCTGACGGCATAGGTTTGTGGGGTAGTGTGAAGCATCGTGAGTGAAGTTTGGGTCAAGACGTCGCGTGATGAAGGTGGACAGAGTCGCCGCGCGGGTAGTGACGGCCTCGGGGGCTTTCAGGCCATGCGACTTGGGACAAGACGGTTCGACACATCATGGCGACTGGATGACGATGGTACTTGCTCGAGCAGTTGGAGGTTCGGCGTACAATGTTGCGCATGCTTAGTTTCAGAGGCATGGTGCAAGTCACGCGGAGGCGTTCTCGATGCGCTGCATGGCCGCCGATTGAAATTACGGAAAGATTTCGCGTGCACAGGCGCTGGCGGCAACCTAACGAACAGAACCGGGTTACTAACGATGCCCACGATACGCACATGTCGACCACGTGAAACCACATCAACGTCTAATGCCTAGCCAAACTGTATCCAACTTGGTCCCTGCCAGTGTCAACTAGAAAATTACAGACGCCTCTAGGGCAGGTGCAGCCGGAGACATGTTCGGAGGAGAGCAGGTCCATCTGGGCAATGTCGGCTGAGGTAAGGCGCCGCAGCCGCCTAACATGCCTCGGTGAGGGGCGATACCTTACCCGCCCGGATTGTTACAATACACAATACACATCACATCATCGAGACAGCCCGATTCGAGGTGAGCTCCACTTGTTCCGTATTTTTTCCGACGACATGTGCTGCCATGAGGCTAACGTCCACCATGGCAGCAGGCCGCCATGGGCAGACATGCCAACCCTGACATAAGGCGAGCATTTGAAGAGTTTCAGGACCAAGACACGCCCTCGAAATGTAACAAAGTACGCTGTTTGCATTGCGGCTTCGTGCGCGCGAAGAACACAACGCGACAGATCGAGCATCTCCAAGACTGCCAGCGATATCTGACGTCGCCCGAGGCGCAGGCCCATCTTCTCGCGCAGGAGCAGCAACAACAGCAGCCGCCTCAGCAGAATGGATTGCCTATGGATTCAAACATGGCTCCGGGCCCCAGTCAAATTCTGAGTGGACAGCAGCCAAATCCAAACCTCCAAGTAAATCGGCGCGGTCCCAACAGTAAGCGCACACGCGATGGACAGCCTATTGCGCCAAATATTGCCATGACACCCAATGTAGCGCCTTCTCTGACGTCTCATCTCCTGAGCATCTGCTCGGGCCCATTTGCGCAAGCAACACAGCGACCGTTCCTATCGCATGCCGGGTGTGGATCGCTAGGACCAGGACCGCTGTCGCAATGGCTGGTACAAGACGGACACTATGCGCGAGGCTACATTCGCTTCATAGGACAGCTTTTGGCCAAGATAAGACTGCCGCAGACGCAGAACTCGCAGTTCCATCCCATGTATCGCACCATGGACCTGCTCATCTCCGCGCTGAACAACATGCGAAGAGAGATGCAGTTCTTCGAGATCACCGCGACCAAGTATGGGCTTGCGCTGGGCATGGAACCGCCTACGCCTATTACGCGCGCCATGCTTGATCTTCTCGTGAGCGCTAGTAGTGCGAGCGCATCACTTTTAGAGGGTATGGTTGTGCTATGGGCAAGCGAACATGTAGGTCCAACCCAACCCAGCAATGGGCGCACGAAGCTAATGTCTGATAGTGCTATCGCTCCGCCTGGCAATATGCCGCCTCCTTCTCCAATACTCTCTCCAACACCTCCACTGACTCGCACATCGTCGCCCTCCACCAAGCCCTAATACCGAACTGGACCTCCCCGGCCTTCAGCAAATTCGTCGAGGCGACACGCGCGCTCGTCGATGAGCTAGCGAACATCACAACTACACGCGACGGCAAAGAGGAAATGTCGCGCTGCGAAGAGATCTTCCGACAAATGTGTTGGCTAGAAGAGCGCTTCTGGCCCGACGTCGACAACATGGGTGATAACAACGAGAGCGTGAGAATGGGTCCACCGATGGGCGGCCCCATGAGCGCAGGCCTGGAGAACAACATGCATAATAGCATGCCCAACGGCCTTCCAGTCGCAATCAACGGAAACGGGGTCCACAACCACAATCGGAACAACAGCATGCCAGGCCCTAGCATGAACAACAACGGCGTACCCAAAAACATCCACGGCAACCCCGTAAACGGCCGAAACAGCATGAGTGGTCCCGTCCGCAACGCGAGCATCAACGGTCCTATCAATGCGGCTATCAATAAGCACGACAGCACACCCGTCAGCGATAACAGGAATCCCTTTGGTATGCCCAACAGAGGCGGTATGGACAATGTTGGCCAAGGCTCATAGTCTGAGCACCATACTCTTCCCCGCATGGCTGCGTGGAAACTTCGAAGAGAAACGTTGCATCGTATCGTTCTTTCTAGTCTTTTCCCCGACGACTCTTCCTTCAGCGAGGACTTTGATGCTGGTAGCATCGGGGATTGAGATGAGGACACTGACTACGTTATCGTTTAACAGGGTCTGGGCTAGGGAGGTATCGCGGGGGACACTGCATGATTATTGGGTGGAGTTCGTCGTGGAGTATCAGATACCCTGGTATGGTCTAGTTATACGGTGGTACGGGGCGTTGGTATATGATCCTTAATTAATCAGGCGGTCAAACTATGGGTTACGACACATCGTAGGCAGGTTGGATGACAAAATAACAGTAGTCTGTACATTGTAATTGAACGTTTCGCTCATACTCAACATTCTGCTTTGGATGATTCCGACGTGATTATCACTACGCTCTCATGTAGGACTAAATAATACAATCGTAGATAGGATGGGGGAAAAAGTGTATCGAGATTTAGCACATCACTAGCACTGTTGTCATTGACATACACGGAATTTGGACCAACTTGAAACCGATGCGCTTACTGAAGGCATGGATTGATGCTTTTTACCAGAATACCCAGTAATGGACAGATTCCCGCCCAAAAGTACAGATTTATGCGCCTCCCCAGCTAGCACCGCCTCCACCGATACCCGTGCTACCCAGGTTCGAGCTATATCGCCTGAAACCCTTACCCATACCAATCGGTATCGACGACGTCCTCCTTACAATCTTTCGTCGTCTGGTCTGAGAATGACTTCTTGCCGCCTCCAGGGGATTCATCGACTGCCCTTGACCCACAGACACCGAAGCGTTATCTTCATCATCGGAGGCCATGGCCACGCTCGATCGCGTAGTTGTGAGACTCAGGATATTTGGTGGGTCACCAAAGTCGCCGAATTCCGACTCTGAAAACGCTGCTTCGTCTTGCTGCCAGGCTGTTGGAGGTACATTTGCGTCGTTCTCAACCACTTCTTCTTCAGTCTCGATGGTGTTCTCCTGGTCGTTGATGTCTTCGTCGCCTCCAAACCCTTTACCCTCGACTAGCCAGAAAGTTGGTACAGAGGCAGCAAGCGCAATGGCAGACATTGTCCAGAAAGGCACAATAACATAGCCGCGCTTGACACCCCAAGTAAACAACCCACCTCCTAAAGTAGGACCTAATGCCCTGCCAAACGAGCTAAAACTAGTAGCCAGGCCGTTGACGGTGCCTAGGACACGTAGGCTAAGCGCACTGTTCGTGAGCATGATTGTGCTGGTGGTGAATGAGAACGTGCCAGCCAGGCCTCTGACCATCAAGAGCATCACCATAGCGACTTCCCTCATGACTGGATCTGGGATAAGCGACAGGAACGGTGTGACGAAGAACACAAATGGGAAGATCAGAAAGGCGATCCGAAGGCAGCGAACAACACCGAGATAGCGCGCAATGGGTGGGAACAGCAGGAATTGACACACTGTGCATGAGATGGCGAATACGGTAAAAATGATGCCGATGCGACGGGATTCAATGCCAAAGCCTCCTGCGAATTTCAGAGGAAGAGATACTGTGGGGTCGTCTGCGAGTTGTACAGGGTGGTGCATGAACACTGGAAGCAGCTGCACTGGATCAATATCAATACTTGGTAGGCGCACGAAATCACGCACCTGATCATATGCCTGGAGGTACATAGCGAGTAGCGTGTACACAATCAGATTAAGCGATGTCTGATATGTCAATACATCCCGATACCTTGGTGCCTTTTCTGGGATAATTTCATGAGCAGCATCATGTTGCGACGTCGTCTCGCTGTCGATTACTTTATGGTGACCAAGTAGAGGCTCGTGCTCTGGACTGCTGTTCTGCTTCTTAGTTGGAAGGTGTAGTACTTTGCGAACAAATGCTGTCAACCTAGCCCCAGTTCTCAGGCCTAGATCTGGAGCGTGCTTCTTGCTTTCCAGGGTCTCCTGTAGGAACAGCCAGCCTACTGAGATGCCGAAAGTGAACAATGCAGCAGCCACGATGTTAGGCAAGCAATATGGGAATCTCTCCAGAAAAGCGGTGCCCTTAGGCTTGCGAGGATCTACGCGGAGAGGATTGGCCAAGGCTCCACCGAGTGTAGGTCCAAAAGTGGCACCAACTGTCCAGACCAAAGGCATGACACTGAACGCTCTCGGTTGTAGTTCTTTCCATGGACATAGTTCGGCCACGGTAGTGCGCAGAATGCCCACGTACCCGTTCGATAGTCCTCCGATAGCGCGTGCGGCTAAAGCCATAGGCAGATTGAGCGAGAAACCCCATAGCAACATCGACCACATGGTATTGGTAAGGCCAAACAGTATAATCGGTTTCCTCCCATAGCGATCGGATGCAGCGCCCCAGAGGAGGCCAGTGAAGCCCTGACATAGCGAGAAGGCCGAGGACGAGATGCCAGCCCAGCGCGCGATGTCATTCTTGGGGATGCCAAAGGACTCCATGAGCTCCGGTACGTAGGGGAAGACAGACGTGAGGGCGATGGGCTCGGCAAATCGGCACAGTGCTGTCGCGAAGTTAGCAAGCTTGCAGGTGAAGACGCGTTGTGCGGACGTACAGAGAATGGCCAGCTGCTTGACCGGTAGGCGGTGTTCTGTCATGGCGGCGGCGGTGGTGGTAGAGGATGCATGCTATCCAAAGCTGCAGGGTAAGAAAGAACAGTAGGAACAGTCACAAGTCCCATGCTTGCTTCCATGCTGAGTCCGCGAAGGGCGTGCACCCCGCAGTCACGGCTAGCCGCTCATGGTCACAGGTGCGCTATTTGCGGTGAGCACGAGTCAGCCATTCGCGCGCGCAATGCACTGGTAGTCATTCCGAATTCCGAACGGTGCGACCTTCATGCTCAGGTTGGTCTGTTGTCGCGTGTCTGGCGTTCGGGGTGATGACGGGGGATAGCTGACGCGGTTGTCGTCATCAGCTTGAAGCTTGGGCGGAGAAGATGCCGCGAACGCAGTTCCAGGGTCTGATCTACTCAACACGCCAAACATCAACCATCTGCTACGTTTGAACACACATCAAACGACACTCCCACTTCGGAACTCAGACCCCCAGCAGTTGGCAGCTAGTGCAACAGAGACCGTGCAAACAGCTGTTAGTCGAGGTTGCTCGACGCCTGAACAACGGGAATGGCTGGAATTCCACCGATTAATCGGCCGTCCCGTCATGATACACCGATCGAGGTCGTATCGTTATCGATGCGTAAGGTGATTGAACAGTTCGAGTTCTTCATTTAACACAGGGCCGAATCTGCAAAACTTTACTCTACTAAAGTTCAATGCCATTTCCGCTAGAAATAAGCCGTGTCTGGCGACTATGCTGAGTGCTGAGTGCTGAGTCACTACGACCGTCTGTCCGAGGAGCATCAATCCTTTCGATCAAGCGGGATATCAAAGGCGAAATAGGCACTGATGCGTATTGTTCAGATCGTGTTATAGCCCTTACAACATTTCCAAGCTTGTTACACGTATCCGAGATGAGAGCGATGCAAATGCATCTGGCAACAAAATTTTAGAACCAGATTGTTGGGCTTTTCAATGAAGATGTAGCCGTTCCGTCCGCGGATATAATTGCGAAAAACATTACCGGAGTATGGGTACGGTGATGTACGCTGGGGGAGCGGTGCCTGCGTCCGCGCAAGAGGGGCAGCGCCAAGACGCTAATCGTGGCTTCCTTCTCTTCGCATTCCAACCACCTCGCAAGTGACCTTCCATTGTATTCATCGACGGACAATGTCTACTTCAAGCTCATCTAAGAAAGAGTGTCTCACAGATGCAGCTACAAAGAACAAGAAGGTCGCCCAAACCTGATTAGCGGCCTTGCCAGTGAAGAAGCTGGACGGGCAGCAATTCGAACGTCGACCTCCCATGTCTGTCAAGCTGTCTACCGCCTATTTAGCAGGTACATGTTTCTGGGAACCATGCGGGGAACTTCACGATCAGGCTTGCTACTAGGCGCAGAGAAGCCGAGGAGAAAAGCCAGGTCTGCCAGACACTCAAATCGTCAAGTGCATTTACCATTATGGCAAACACCCTTCTTTAGCTTGGAGCCAGCTGTTACCTATCATTCAGTCCGCAAGAAGTACCAAGACAAATCTACACCGCAGTCTTCTTGCGCTGTAGCGCAGCCCGGTGCGGCTCTTCCCGGTTCTGGTGTCTTCATTCCCATCTGGTCGAATGTCAAGCTTCAACACTACGAGCGTTGACGCAGATATTACTGGCCTTAAATCCCCTCATCTGGAAACTTCGAAGTACTGTGCGGATGTCTCCTTTCGACGATGCGACCATTGCTCACTGTCACTGGCTAGGTGATCCGGGAACCGTGATGTGGGTAGGCTACCCCAGGTCCCCACGTATCGGGCCTGACTTACACACAGTATCGATGCAAACACCACGGATCTTGGCCCGGAGTCACTGGTAGGCTCCCGTCCCAAAGGACACAACAGTCAGACCTCTAGGCAAGGCAGAACCGGAGCACCAAGCTTATTTCATGCCTCGGCAAAAACCCAGCCTGACGACACGAAAAAAAAAGTCAGCATGTGCGGGTTTTACAGTCAACGTAGCAGCTATCTATCGTCTCTCTAATCACAGCATGACGTCTGGATCAGAGAGCAGACTAGGGTTTGAAGATCACAATGTACGCAGCAGAGCAACACTGCCAACGCAGCATAGGATTTTCTAATCCTAGCTGATGTTATCATTGAAGGTAATTCCAACTCAACTTTGCGCAGCTGCCAAGAGTGTTGCGAGCGTCTCATGGCCTGTCGCATCGCCGCCTTTTGCGCGGAAGGTTAACCGCATCCACGTGTGACCATCCGACTAAATCCACAGTGTGTTGCTAGTTAAGCGCCTGGCCACACACTTCCATACTTGCGACAAGAATTCCATATCGAGGAAGAACCGACTCTAGAGGGACTCCAACCGTTCTTGCGTTTTCGCGACGTCACCTAGAACAGCGCTTCCACGATTTACTTTCATAGTGGAGCACGGCGAGAAGCCGATCAGACTTCTGTCACAGACGCGAAACCACTTCATATAAAACATGGCAGTAAAATGCGCAACAAACGTCGGCCCGGCCTAAACATTGGAGGCCTTGTCAAGGCGTAGTTCCCACGTGTACCCGTGGCAGTGGCTCATGCCAATACCTATGTCATCGAAGGCACACACAGTAGTAACTCAAAGTTCCTCGGTAACTTTCCAGATACCGTTCTGTGGCTTGGTGCATCAAGCATCTAGAAGCGATCGACACCACCCATCGCACTGGGCGCTACCTAAGGATTCTGCAAGCGCTCAAGGGCCGCCCTCGATACGTTTGTGCCAACATTCCCACGACGTCCTTCCTAGCACTCATAAGAGTCACATTCCACGGCCGAGGTCCTTTTGTCACACCAGACACTACCGCGATTGCTATATTTTCATGATTGGGCATCAGGGCCAGCAAAGAGCATTCGAACGGAGGGCTTCGTTGAGGTCTTCAGGAAGCCAAACGGGATAATGCTATTCCAAAGACATCGAGAAATAGAGAGCCAAGAGGCAAGCCTCATGTAAAGGAGACAAAGCGTGCCGGCCGCACCAATGATGCAAGCTTTATGCTCCGGACACTAGCGTGACTAGCAAATAAGCGTGCCCAGGTGCGGGGGCCCCGCCGAATGGCACGCCACACACTTCACTATGATCTACAGCTCTACAAACGGGCGAGACGGCATGGTTGGCGCAGCCTTGTTGGATGAGGGGTGTCTTGACCCTAGTCATTCGACCACCCAGCCCCGCGCAGGCCAGTATGTTACCGCGGCTCGAGTGAACTTAGTGTCGATTCAGTCAATTCATCTCAGTGCCAGGTGGGAGACGAGGAAATGTTTTGGGGACTAGGACGACATATCGATAGTCCGCCTTGCTAGGGCAGGACAATCATTAAACTACTTGAACGTCCCGAACTTTCTTTCTCCACGACTGCACCTCCACCCAGCTTTGCACCGTCAAGATGCATGAGACAATGAGATCCGGAGACCACTCTTACGAAGTCGACAAGAATGGCCAGAGCCAACTCGAGATGGTGGCTACTCGCACCCCGCCTAGCGAGCCCGAGAAGCAGCAGTTGGCGCCCATTACCAGCAGAGCTCCAGAAGTCCACGAGAAGGTGAGTGTAAGACCCTGAATGCTTGATCATATACTAATTCACCCCTAGATGAACGCAAGGCTGGCCATGACGCTTCTGTGCATGTCATTCCTCTGGATCGGCTCTCAAATCCCGCTCTTCCTCTTCGGCTCTGTCCTTCCTCTCATCTATCAGGATGTTGGTGGGGTTGACCGATACATCTGGTTCATAATAGGATACCTCATCCCCAATGCGGCTCTCTGTCCTTTTGTGGGCGCATTGTCCGACCTGTTTGGGCGACAGAAGGTGGCTATTGTGGGTCAATTGTGCCTCATAGTCGGGCCGATTATCACAGTGACTGCGCATACCATGAACATCGCTATCGGTAAGTACCGCAACCTTATTTGAAACATCACAAACCTAACGACTCGTAGCCGGTCAGGTCTTCTCGGGAATTGGTGCCGGTCTCAATGAGCTCATCGCACTCGCCGGCACAGCAGAGATCGTGCCCATCAAAGATCGCGGCAAGTACGTCGGTCTTGTCGTAATCACCATCCTTCCCTTCTGCCCATCAGTGTTGTGGGCTCAATTGATCGCTCAACAGAGCAACTGGCGCTACAATGGTATTTTGGTTTGTGTATGGAACTTCATCGGGTTGGTACTCTGTGTCTTCTGCTACAAGGACCCGTCGCGCTTGACAGAAGAGTATACCGCCCGTCATGTCCTCCGCCAGGTCGACTACATTGGTGGCATCTTGAGCACATGTGGTATCACTCTCTTTATGATGGGTCTACAATGGGGTGCATCACAGGTCAGTATACTATCCGAAGCAGGTCACATTGCAGTGCTGACATTCTACAGTATGAATGGGGCAGCCCACACAACATCGTCCCTCTCGTTCTCGGTATCATTCTCATCATCGCCTTCTTCGTATGGGAGGTGTATGCTCCACACCCCATGGTTCCCAGGGCAATATTCCACAAAGCGAAGCAGACCATGATAGTTATCCTTCTCATCACATTCCTCAGTGGTGGCAACTACTTCGTCCTGCTGCTCTTCTGGCCTACTCAAATCTACAACGTCTACGGTAAGCATGGCCTACGAATATTTTCCCCACTACTTCCATACTAATATAAGTCTAGGTGATGACCCGGTTGGCGTCGGAATCCGCTCTCTTCCCATCGGCTTCGGCATCATTGGCGGTGCATGCATCTGCCTCGTCCTCATCCCCGCCACCAAGGGTCGCATCCGCGAATTGATGATCTTCTTCACAGCCATGATGACAGCCGGCACAGGGGCCATGTGCATTGCGACACCCGACAACCTGAACGTAGTGTACGCCCTCATCTCACTAGCATCCATTGGAGTCGGCGGGGTCATTATTCCTTCCTCCATCATCGCGCAGATCGCCTGTCCGGACGAACAAATCGCAACCATTACAGCCATCACACTCAGTATCCGCTACCTCGGTGGTGCGATTGGTTTCGCAGTCTACTCCAATCTCTTCTTCCGCAAGGTCACCATCCACCTCACTGAGATTGTCGCGGAGAAGACATTAGCGTATGGCGCCATCATCAACCCTCTGTCGGCAGACGGAATCGCCGTCATCACCCTGGTTACCAACCTCATGGGTAATGCTAGGTTCGAAGAAGTCAAAGAGATCTTTGCTACCAACCAGGAAGTGCTGCAGAGAGATGCATTCCCTGTTGTCCTGCGTGCTTCCCAAGAAGCTTTCGCATTGGCGTACAGGTGGCCATACTGGATCTCGATCGCTTTCGGTGGTGCTTGTTTCATTTTGAGCTTCTTTGTTGGAAACATCAGGGGCCTGTTGACGGCCAAGGTCGCTCATCCTGTTTAAGCAAGGAGGAAGCTTGCTTGTAATGCTTGAGATGTCTGGGTAGTCGCTCTGAAGGCGGTGAGTCAGATGTAGATACAGCAGCTCTCAAATGACATTCGCTTTGTTGAAGATATTGATTGTGCCTCGAGAGTTGAACTTTTACTGTCTCATCTGTACTTGCATATGGTGATATCGTCGGAGCGGTCACACGGTTTGGTGGATTCGTAGTACAGTGATAACGTTTCTTGATTAATGTTTAACTTTTATACTTTTTGAGACACATATTTTGTGTGGGTGAACAGCACACCGGGTATATAACGCCACCAGCAATGCCAGCATGACTTCGCCTCCGCTAACGTTGCAGCCAAATTTTGAGAAAAGAAAAGAACAAACAGAAAGGAAAAGCGGGCTCACTCAGGTACGCCCCGCCATACTTAATAATCCACCGGCGACTACTCCAGCGCCCATTATACCAATCTGCGTCCAGGGCACTTGGCCCATGTAGAGCCAGCTCTTTGAGACGGCGCCGACAACATAGTCCAGTGAGACAGAGCTATGCTTTGCATGCTTCGTATGACGACGACTGGACGACGGCGACATTAAAGGAAGGGTGGGGTCGTATTTTGGAGGATCGGTCCAGCGCCGGGAGGAGGTTTTGGAAGTATCGATTACCGTGTCTGCGGTACTAATCTCTTCCTTTGGGAGTGAGGCTTCACCAGTGGGTATGCTAGGGAAAGTGAAGGCTGAATTGAGGGTACCGCGTGATTCGTCGCTGACAGAAACGACTTGGTCATCCTCTTCAGTCGAATCGGATACAGTGGCTCTTATTGAAGATAAAGGTGTCGCAGGGCTGGAAAGATATTCTTGCGTGCTTTGCTCATCCTTGGGTGGTGTAATGACGAGGACAAACTCTGTGTTCTCCATGACATCCGATGATGTATCCAGCTCATCATCGATGCCGAAGTTTTCTTGTTGATCTCCAAAGTCCTCGTCGTCTTCATCGTCGTCAAAAGCGTCCTCGACACGCTGCTCAAACTTGGCAGTTTGCCTAAATGTGTTGAGCGCGTCCATGGATTCCGTCCGACAAATCGTCTTACGGCGCCTGGATGACAAGCTTAGTCGTGCATTGATGGAATTGAAGGCGTTTTGCGCCCCCACGCTGTCCGCGTTATTGAAGTTTTCGAAAAAGGGAGTGTCTGGTGGTGAAGAGGAAACATAGCCCTCATCGCTGGGCTCAGAGTCGGTTTCATCCTGACTCTGCGACTGATCACACCCGTCATCGTCTCCAAATACGACGTCGTTAAAGTCCAGCTCCTCTTCTTTGTCTGCGGCGGCGAATGGGCGGGTGGCCGACAACATTGTTTCGTTGTCCTCCACTGATGCAGTGGTTGTCGGCGACATCTCTTCGTCGTGAACAGAACCGTTGTATGGCTCGTAAGCCTCTTCATCCCAGCCGTCGTCCGAATCGCTATCATCATCATCTGACGCGTCGTCTCCAGTCTCGGCTTTCTGCTCCTGAGCCTTAAACTGGTGGTAAAAATTCTCAAGTTCTGTCCTGGAGAACCACTGGAACTGATCAATATGGTTGGTGATTTGATCATCAATCATGCGATCAATCTCCTCGTTCATCTCGCGATCGGCGTCTTCTACCGCCTCTTCTTCGGGGTCGGCAATGTCATCGATCTCGTGCGCATTGTCGATGGAAGTGACGATGTTCAAGGGTGAATTACGATAGACCCTTCTAGATGAGAAACCTCTATGTTTCATCTTCCAGTCCCGGAACCCTCTCGCATAGTAAGACCGGTGGCCCGGGTATTCGCTCAATTCTGGATAGGCTGGGACGTCGGACTCTTCTTTACCTTCATAAGAAGGACCAATAGCGTGCGTGATAAGGATGTACCGCGCAGACATGACCTGATGTTTTGGACTGCAGCCAAGTACGGCGATATGCCAGTGCTCAGCTGGCGGCTCAACAGCTGGCTCTACCTCCGCCTCCGGGGTAGGCTCCGCGTCTGACGACTCCTGGATGGCGGGAGGATCCAAATAGGCGCGCTCGTTGGAGATGCGGGATAGCGTGTAGACTTCGCCTTCCTTCGTGTCATCTCCAGTGGGAGCGACCTGGAGAGGGCCTAGCTCGGCGGCAGTGGGCGCGGAGGTGTCGACGGTAGCATTCCAGCTATCCAAGTCAAATTCGTCGTCGTCGTCGTCGGCCCAGTTGAATTTCTGGTTGACACTAGCGACTGTGTCGGAAGCCATGATTGCTTGTGTGACTGTTTTGGTTTGGTGATCGTAAGTGGTAACCGAAGGGTCGTTGTCGTATCGAGTTCAGTAATGGCCGGCGAGATCGCAGTGCGGTTGGAACTACGCGATAATGTGATGGAAAGAGTGACGTAAACTAGACAGTTGCAAATTTGTTCGTGGGTGTGCGATGGTGAGAGTCCGCTTTCTTACACAGTCTTGGCGTTGGAAATGTGCGCGGTGGTGGTCGATGCGCAGTCGTTCGTAAAGAGGGAAACGACGAGCGGGCTAATTAGTGAAATGTGTAAAGAATGAGAAACCGAAGACATTTTGGCAAGTGAGAGCGTTGTGTGGTGACGTCGCGACAGTGGATGACCCTTGATCAAACCAGGGTTCACTCCTCGTGGGTTTAGTCATTCACGACCACACTTTGGAATTCACACAAAATGCTTGAAGTGCAATGAGGGCACATGGCAGGGCTTATATTCATACAGGAAATGCTACTGATGCATGCAGGTGGGTATCTAGAATCGAGATTTCATAGCGCGCCAAAAGAGAATTCAAGTAAAAGCAAAGATGCTCTACAAAATATGTCTGTGTCGTCCAATGAAAAGCGTTTCACAGGGGCTTTCCAATCAATTCCAACGCCTCTACCATGTCCCCAACATATGTTCGGTCTGAAGTGGGCCCAAACGCTCGCCGAACCATCGTTCCGGGTGGATTGCGGAGGCAGCGTGAACGGTCCGTGAGACCAGTCGGATCACCTAAAGAGTTCCGACGCAGATCCAGTTCCCCAGCCGACCATCTAGAGGATGCTGTCGATCTTCTGGAACGGATGTCGGCTCGACAGCGCAGCTGGCAATACGCGCCAAGCAGTCCGTGAGAATCGTTTCGTCGCTTTGACATAGTCGTGGGTAGCCTGCTTTGTGTTTTGGGGTATTTTCTTGAGACAATGCTTCATCTTGCTAGTCCACTTGCGACGCGGTTTCGCGCAACCATCCAAGGGTTCTGACCAACATTCGGAATGAACATCCGGATCAGTGGCGACATGTTCAATAAAATCGGCGGCTTCCTCGTACATAAGCGGAGCCTTATACGGGCGGTTGGCGATGACTTCAGGCCACATGGGTTCGTCATTGTCCGTAGTTTCCGTTAGCGACGCACGTAGCTGTGAGAGCTCTTCTACGTCGCAGTCCTCGGATTCATTCCTCGTGATAGAGTTCTGGGCGTCTTCAAAGTCGTTTCCAATGCGCTCGGGTGCGTTGGGCCAGCTTTCACCCTCCCACGTCTGCAGCCCACTAGACCATTCTTTGGTAGTGGGGATAGGTGGACTGAGTGCAACCTTCCCACCCCGCACAGTGCCACCTGCACAACCTTGAAAGTGTTCGCTTTTTGGAACAATACCTGCGACGGGAGAATTGCACCCTGTCTTTGCAGAGATTTCATAGCCATGTCCGCACTTTCCAGTATCGTTGTCGGGGCCAAGTGCGTTCATAAGCCGAGAATGTTCAGTTCGTGCAGACTGTGGACGGTTGGTCCGGTAAGACGAAATGGAAGTCCTCGAAGTGCATTTTGAGAACACTGAATTTTGGACGGACGATTTGGTATTCAGGGTATCGTTAGAAGACGAAGTGCGAATCCGAGCCGTAGCTTCGGGTTGATTAGCGTACGGGCTATCACCCGCGTCTTTGATCTGCCCGGGCTTTTCAGGTCCATAGCAGTTCGTCCCAAATCGTAGCAACGACGGGCCATGTACCATGCTGCACCCGGTCTCAAGCTTGTATTCCAGCCATTCGCGACAATCAAAGCCGGTGCCAGCAGTAGCGCAATGTACAATTCCAAAGCGTTCTTGTAGCATGTCCAGAGCGTCATCCGCTGAAAGTCCGCAGCTTCCCTCATCATGCGTGGCGCAAGGGCTGTGACCCTCAAAGTTTGGGTCGTAGCAGGGCTTACGGATAACACTGTAGGTGGTACCTGCAGGTAGTGGGCACGAAAAAAGCGAAGCAGAAGGTGACGAGCACGAAGGCGTACAGTGGTCCTCAACGTGAGCGATCAGTGATGCGAGTGAACGGTTACCGCTATGACGACGAAGTCGAGAGTTTTGCTTTGGTCCACAGGGGTAAGGTATATCGATGTCCTTGGGAGGCGATGGTGTAAATGGGTGAGCGTCAGAATATGTGCGGCCGGGTGGCGTGATTGACAGCGCTCCTGCTACATCCTCTAATTCCTCGACCTTTTTAGCAAAGGACGAGAGTGCGTTCTCGATTTTCAGTTCAAGATCGATGTCGTCATCTTCTGAGTCTGAGTCTGTCTCTGATCCGGCGCTGTCAAAGCTAGCATTCGCGATACATCGAGCCAGAGAGGGCGCACTCTGGGCACGCATCAAGCGGGCTTGATGAGGTGTCTCAGTGTCCAAAATGTTCTTATCCTTGAACTCTGTCGGCGCCACAGCCTTGGAGGTCGGAATTTTCTGCATGAAGTCGCAAACCCCACGCCATGAGCGATCCGCATCCTCATCCTCGTTGATGTACTCGCCCAGGTCGGTCTTCATATCCTCGTCTAATATGTCGAACTCTTCCTCTTGTTGTGCTTGACCAAGGAAGAAGACTGTTTTGGTGCCAGTCGCGGTGATGTGCTCGTGGCCCATTTGCTTAATGGCCTTGTACTGTCCGACAATGTAACCTTGTACATCTCGCTTTGTCTTCACGTCCATTAACGCGAAGCTCCTTACAATGCGCGGAAAGGAAGTGGGATGTTCAGGGGGATCATTGGCAGACGAATCGAAGGCTACATTGATCTCAGGCTGTGGGCCTGAATGATTAGGTCGGCTGGGCGTCTTGTTTCCGGCTCCTTCATAGGCATAATTCGCGCGACGAGTTTCAACTGGCGATGCGGGAACTCGTAGTCGCGCCATGTTGTCTGTCGGTTGACTGCTGTGCTTCCGTCCGTGGTGGTAGAAAACCTGGCGCTCAAACGCGCGCGGCTTGCATGATGGCCAGCTACTTGAGTTGAGTGTCGAGATGATGTGGGACGAAAGACGTGGTCGCTCACCACTATAGTGGGGTACAAACGGGGTCGGCGTGTACAAAAACTGTGTGAGCGTTTGAGTTATCCAGAAGCGGGTCTCTCTTTTGCCAGCGCTCACCACAGCAACGGCGGGGCAGGGCCCAAGCTATATTTTCATCTTTCACCTGTTTCGAAGACAGTCCGCGTGAATGTGGAGACAAGAATTAAGAAGGGAGAGACATTGTGAGGAGACGGGATGAGATGGAGTCGCAAGCATGAAACATGAGGTAGGTCGTGGCCAGCAAACAGGTCTTTCATAACGAAGGTCGAATTCTGGATATTTGCTTCGTCTCTGAACTGCGGATAAGTAGTCGCTATGTACACATCGATCGCCGCATCTACTGACCGGTAGGTTTCCGGTGCATGACTGTCGCTGCCGCCTATACAACGTTAGTGTACTATGTCTCGTTCCTCCGGTTGTACATACCTGGTGGTTCGGGAAGATCAGACTATCAGCCAACACCACATTCTCCCTCCGTCCCGCAGCGAATACCACAACCTCCGCGATGTCCTCCGGTGTCAGCGGTTCAACGCCCTCGTAGACCTTCTTCGCCTTCTCTTTGTCGCCTCCAAACCTGACTACACTGAATTCTGTCTCAACTTGTCCAGGATCAATCTCGATGACGCGTATCCGTGTAGCGATAAGCTCCTTGCGCATGGCATCTGTGAAGGAGCGCACAGCAGCCTTTGTAGCGCAGTAGATGGATCCGCCTTGGTAGGGCTCGCGACCTGCGATACTACCAATGTTTATAATGTCGCCGGAGGGTGTGGATCGCGCTTTGAAGATGGGTAGGATGGCTTGCGTCATGTTGATTAGGCCGGTCACGTTTGTGCTGAACATGGTGTCGATGTCGGCGGGTGAGATATCGGGAGCTTGCGCAACACCTTTTACAAGGCCGCTAGATTCATTGTTAGCAGACAGTAAGCGGTATTTGAAGAGGTGGTGGCATACGCGTTGTTGACGAGCACATCGATGTCCTTGTACTCTTGTGGTAGATTTCCGACAAAGTTCTGGACTTCGTCCGGCTTGCTGACGTCAAGTTTGACTGGTAGGACCTTGACGCCTTTTGCAAAGCCTTGAATTTCCTGCGCGACCTCTTTCAATGTGTCTTCTCGCCGCGCAGTGAGGATTAGCTTGAGGTCGTCGGGCTGTGTCCGGGCGAATTCGATTGCTGTGGACTTGCCAATGCCAGAAGAAGCACCGGTGATGACGATAGTCTTTCCCTTTAGGCGCTCTGCCATCTTTGTCGACATGTTTGCGGTATGTTGTTGGAGGATGTTCGATAGCTGGGTGCTTCCAGGTGCGAGGCGGGGCCGTAAGGGAGCTTTGGCGAAGGCAGTAGCAGTGCGGAGGAATTGGCGAGATGACGAGAGATTAGGCATGTACGCCGCAATGCTTTGTAATGCAGCAACTGATGTTTGCAGGACGTGGGGCAGGGGATTGGGGATTGGGAGACAGAAGGCAGCGGTTATGAGGTCGCTATCGGCGTATCTCCGAGGCTGCACGAGTCAGGCACCGAGGGGTAAGCACGACAATGTGGAGAGCTCTCGCGTCAAGGCACGAGGACCTGGCTTCAACCATCTCACAGTCACACACTGTCGGCAATACATGTTGAGTTGAAATTATTTGATTCATGCCTTTGCCATGTCTCAGGCGGGCTTCATGGAGACGTTTTATCGTCAATCCAAGTCATTATTTCCTCCTCCAACTCCTAACACGCTGAGTATGTGTGCGGGGTATCGAAATCGTCATTCATCACAACGACTTTAGTTGGCGCCCTTCTTCTTGAGCATAGCCTCGTCCTCTTCCCTCAGCTCCTGGTCGATCTTGGCTCCCTTGGAGGGCTCGTTGCCGTGTGCGCGTGCGGGAAGGGTGGCATCTTGCTCGCGCTGGCGGTCCTCGAGAGACTTCTCCTCGCCCTCCTTCTCACGCTTCTCCTCGCGCTCGAGCTTGTTGGCGATGGATCGCTCGTCCTCTGTGGGTGATTGTTAGTAAACGGTCTTGTAAGAGATGGCTGATGACGCCGCATATCGATAAAGGAAAATGCATGCGAGGCCGAGAGAAACATACTGGAGTCCTGGGCCTTGTGAGAGTGCTCCTTGCCCTCGTGGAAGCGGGCCTCCTTCTTCTCCTGCTCGATCTCGGCGTTGGACCTGGTGACCTGGTCCTGGGACTCGTAGACCGCACTGTTACCGACGTTGGAAGTTCCAGACATGTTGTATGTGTGTGTTTGTGGAAGTGGGAAGAAGTGGAAGGTTTGTAAAGTGTAGTTTGAAGTGAGAAGTGGCAATTGATTGTGTTTGTTGTTGGATGAGTGTGTCTTCTCCCCTCTTTATTAAGGGTCTGAAGTTTGCGCAGAGGCTAGGACCCATGATGACGTAGCTGGTAGCAATTACATCATGGTGGGGAAAACAAACACCAACCCATGGATATTTCGGGCGCCAAACGCAAGAAGCCTGATGACATGCATGAAGCCGATGTGGTACTGGGGCTGACGAAAATTGCATGCCTAGATATTGCGATCGCGGAATCCTTTACTGAGCTAAGTGCGGCCTTGCGCAGAACACAATACGTATCTATCACGCGACAATTACGCGTAGCTCCTCTTCGTGATCCATCTATCAACCAGCGCCAGCGCTTCCTTCGGCTTGTCCATCGGTACCAGATGGCCTGCTCCATTTACCGTAGCGAACGCAAACGTGGTCTCTCTCCCGCTTGTAGTCACGGTCTTGACTTCTTTAAACCACCCCACCTCCTTGCCCTCATGTTCCCAGGACCTCTTTGGCTGTGCGACAAAAGCAGGTTGGCCTTTCCATTGCATCGTGCTAGCCCACTGCAAGTTCCCTGCGGTGTTGCAAGCAAGGTCCAAATTACCCTGATAGAAGAGCACGTCGATGCCATGCTCAAGAAGATACAAAACCTGAGGCTGCATGCTGAATACCAGATCCCCAGTAAGCTCAAAAGCCAACGCAATATCAAAAGAGAACCCTGTGTAGTTGGCTATAGCTTTGGGTACGCCAAGCGCTTCCCAAACCTTGGGCACGTTCATGTAGTCTTGAATCCTTTGGATCTCTGGGTAGCAGAACTCGTCTTTCGTCTCGCACCCGTCCGTGATATCAAATCGGTTGCGACCTCCTGCTCCAGACTCTCCATCGTAAAGGAGCACAACGCCTTCCATGCATACGTTGTCGGCTGCGAGACAGATGGCTGGATCAGGGTTCTTGTAGCACACGTCGATAAGTGCCATACAGCGAGGGAGGTTGGTAGCTATGATGTCGCAACGGGTCTGGTTGAATACGGGAGTCTCCACACCGGGGTTCGTAGTGCACAGCGTTTCCCAGAAACCAAAGTTGGTGTCCCGAGGTGAGACAAAAGCGTTGCCCGTGAAGGTCGACTTGAGATTGACTTGCGGACGCTTAGGATATTCAAGGTTCTTCGTGACAATTTCTGCGCCGAGTGTTGGAACGTAGTGGCCCTATCTTCGATTAGTGAGTGTCTTGCGGGGTTAGCAACATGTGCTTACAGCATAACTTTCTCCTGTGATATGAAAGTCGCGATTCAAAAGATCCGGGAAGACTTCGCTCGTGAACAGCTGCAAGAAGTGATGCATATCCTCAGCAGCCGTGAAGCTTGTCGCAGGAAGCGGGATGCCCTCATCGACGTAGCTGAAACCCACACCAGCGGGCTGGTCAACAAAGATGATGTTGGCATTCTTGCTCCATCCGTATTCATTGTGTACGGTACCGTTGCCAAACTCATTGATCGTGCAAGGTCCCAGTTCGCCCATCAGCCCAAGCATGCCTGAGCCACCCGGTCCTCCTGTTAGCCATAGCAGGAGCGGATCTTCGGAGGGTTTGTCCTGTGATTCGAAGTACCAGAAGAAGATGTGCTTTGAGCCGATGTCTAACCAGCCGGTGTATTGCTTGGAGCGCGCGTCACAGATAGTGTCGCTTTGTTGATGCTTTATGCGAATAGAGTGGTGCTCGGAGAATGGACTTTGGTAGACCTGGAAGCCTTCCACTTCTGGCTTCTCCTGGAATGGGATTTGGGAGAACAAGGACGCTGTTGCAGTCGCGGCGAGCAGACTAGTAATGAAGAGCTTCATGGTCGGCAGGTGTACCCTGATGGGCTGACAATTGGTGCTCGACACGAGATGAAAACACCGGAATACAATTGATAGAGTCAAGACAGGACGAAGATATCACACACAGGTATTTATCGTCTGAGGATCACGCAGGCAGCAGGAAGATGAGATGGCTGGTTGCTGACGAAGAGGAGCAGCCTAATGACGCCCTCCTCGGCTGGAGCAGCCCGCGGCGATCGCCCTGCATCGACCAGGGTACACGACATCTTCAACACGACTACTGCACGCGACTAGACACCTCTCTTGGCCAATTTTCGCGACTGGAACGTGTCAACTCGCACTACCCACAGTTATACTTGGCTATTCATATTTTGGACACGCAACTAGCCTCAAACAGCACGCTGGGAGGACTCGTCGATCCAGCGCCCATTTCACCAGACCAACAACTTCTTCCTTCACCATGCCCTACAACAACACTCCGATTGCGCCAAATAAGGAAATCACCGGCCATGTGTCGCTTCCTCGTAAGTAACAATTTACACATCTTCACTTCTCTCCACCACCTTCGTCGTCACTCCGACCCTTTGCGTGCCTCTTAGAGACCACCCTACCACCGCGTAGTACTGCTGCGACTTGCGCCTGTGGTGGCCTCATAACGAACGGCTGGTTCGCCTGCGCTTATGTTGAGCGCAATGTCTTCAATTCCCCATGTCCCCTGTGCTCTCGTCTTTCCTCGTAGCAGACAATCAAGCTAACTCACTCCACAGTCGCACGCGTGCAAAAGATAATCCAAGCGGACCCCGAACGCATCACGACCTCCAAAAATGCCGCCTTTGCCATCGCACTGGCCACAGAAATGTTCATCCAGCACCTCGCAACCACCACACACAATGTCGTCAAAGCGGAGCGTAAGCCGCGCCGCAACATACAATACCGCGACGTGAGCAGCGCGATATCGAAGACAGACAACCTCGAGTTCTTAGTCGATGTTGCGCCCAGGACAAGCACGTGGGGCACTGTGAAGAAGAAGTTGGACGAGAAGGAGAAGGAGGACGCGAAGAAGAAGGAGAAGGACGGGAAGAAGGATGGCGCGGTCAACGGACAGAAGACGCTGGACGATGCTTCCAAGACGGCAGAAAGTGCGGACAAGGACACCGAGACACCCACCAACGGCGCTTCAACGACATCGCCTACACCTGCGAAACCAGACGAGACGCCCGATGCCATGGATGTCGACCAAGAAGTCGAGCGCGTAGAAGACAGTGAACCAGAAGAGGACGCAGCGGCGATGCAGATCGAGATGGAGATGCGCGGGCCCCCTCGTCAACCCACTGCGAGTGCAAGCAAGAGCCCAGAGGCTAGGCGGTCAACAGGTGGATTTACTGCGATTAATGGTCAAAAGTAAATCAGCTCTTGTATTTGTAGGCAGAGACAGACCTGTATGGAAGCGGATTCATTTTTGCATTGCATAACGGCGTTTGCTAGAGATATCATGGGAACGGGGCTCAGCTGTTTGGAAGGTCGGTCGCATCACGGCTTCATTGCCTATAGGTATGCGATTGAACCAGAATAGTGCCAAATGTACAAGTGATTGTCCACATCGAACTTTCCTCGAGTGGACATTTGACGTAGATTAACTTGCATTACATGCATATAGTTCGTGCTCCCTTTAGTCTTTTAACTCGTCTCCGGTTCCCAGACTTCCACACTCCCCATCCACCCCTCCCTAACTACAATGCCTTCCAGCTCGCCTTCCGTCCTCTCCCATTTCACCCCGAATGCCCCACTGTTGATCTTGCACATCCTGACCGTCTCAACCCTTCCCGCCATCTTCACCAGCTCAAACAGCATTTCCATAGCGGGCTTCGTGTTCTCGACAATAACATCCGACTTATCCTTACCCTTGCCATACTTTGCACTAGTGAACAGACACCCGATCCAATGCCGCTTCCCGACATCCACAGGTGGGATAAGCAAGGCGGTGCCGGTGGGTACCGGTCTGGATTTGAGTAGGTGTTCTTTGGTGCAGAAGTCTCTGTAGATGACATGGGCTTTTGGGTAGTCATCTTTGAAGGCTTTGGCTATGCCTGATCCCCATACACCTTGGGTGTTACAGGCATGGACTAGGAGAGTCTGTGGAGGTGCGTCGAAGATATCGCCGGTGTGGTAAGTGAGGGATAGAGTAGGTAGATCAGACGAGCTTGGGGATGGGGAGGGCTTCTTCGAGGGGATATCTTTGTGTGAGAGGTGGCGCGATGTTGTGGGCTTGGCTGCGGGTTTTGTGTCTTGTCGCTTCTCAGGTATTGGTGCCGGAGATCCTGATAGCGCCCTCTTGCCTTTGCCTTTGTCTTGTGGCTCAGGCGATGGTGTCATGGTCCCTTTTCCGGTCGTCCTCTTGGTGGCTTCCTTGGCTTTTGTTGGGGCGCGAGATTCCATCTTAGGCCCAAAGTAGGATGTGATGGTAGAGTCTTTGGGGGGCATGATGTGTGTTTTATTGTTTGTGAGAGGTTACTTGTAGTGATACAAAGTGAATTCAACAATGAAGTGAGAGAGGAGCAGCTGTTTCCAGACGACTTTTGCGTGTCCGAAGAGAGATACGCTGCGTGCGGCACACATGGAATCAGGCAGTCGCCAAGACATTCAAACAAGGGTGCTTACCCAGAGCGCTTGCCGTCTTGACTACTATCGTGCATCATTTGGCTGAACGAGGAAGGAAGACTGGATGGCTCGATACCAAAATATGGATAACGCGGGCTTACGAGATGGACGTTAAAATGTCGCTTTTGTTCGCTATGCAGCAGAAATTCACGTATTAAATCCCAGCCTGTTAGGATTCTAATTAATAAGATGAGTATGAGATCGAGTCTGCCACTGTGCGGTGCTGTGGTGATGCTCGCCGATGACGCTCGAATCTGGTGAAGGTCGCGCGGAAGGGCGATGGGCCAATCACACGACACCTGACATAACGCTCCTTGCCAAACCGCCAAAACTTCAACATTCCCGACTTAAGCTCCTCCCCATCAACGACCACGACCCCCGCCCACCCGCGTCCACGATGCCCGCCCTCGCCAACACAACCCGTGCCATTGCACGCTCATGGACCGCTCACCAGATGCCCGTCGCTCGGGCGGCCGGCTGCACCGCTCTGCAGACCCGCAACGCCTCGGCTTCCTCGTTCGACAGCCCCTTCAAGGGCAGCCCGGACTCGACCAAGATCCCCTCGTTCGCCGCATACAGGAATAAGGGAGGCGAGACCGGCCCCAAGGTCTTCCAGTACTTCATGGTCGGAACCATGGGTGCGCTGAGTGCGCTTGGCGCGAAGGCGACTGTGCAGGGTAGGTCTTCAACATTGCGATAGCTCGACGGACGGGTGGAAAATGTCGGAAACAAGGGATATGGCATATTTGGAGCTGGGAAAGAGCAATTGGCTATTTTGGGGATGATTTGGGTCGCGAATTGATGAAGACCGGACGGCTAACGACTCCGCCCAACAGACTTCCTCGTCAACATGTCCGCCTCCGCCGATGTTTTGGCCCAGGCCAAGGTAGAAATCGACCTCGCTGCCATCCCCGAGGGCAAGAACGTACGTTTCGCAATTCGACATGGCATATCCGGACAGTAGAGCTGATAAGCGCAGGTTATTATCAAGTGGCGAGGCAAGCCCGTCTTCATCCGTCACCGTACCGAAGGCGAGATCAAGGAGGCCGACGACACCAAGTGGCAGTCTCTCCGTGACCCCCAGCCCGACTCCGACCGTGTCCAGAAGCCTGAGTGGTTGATCATGTTGGGTACGTCACCGCACACATCCTTACAATGAACCAGGACTAACAGCACTAGGTGTCTGCACCCATCTGGGATGTGTCCCCATCGGCGAGGCCGGTGACTTTGGAGGCTGGTTCTGCCCCTGCCACGGATCCCACTACGATATCTCTGGCCGCATAAGAAAGGGACCTGCCCCGCTCAACCTGGAGATTCCCGCATACGACTTCCCCGAGGATGGCAAGGTTGTCATTGGTTAAGCAGAGCAATTCTTGAGCGGAGGTGGATGACGGTGATGTCGACTTGTGTGTATAGGAGCGAGCATCAATTTCCTACGGTTTGATTCACATAGATTCGGCTTGTGTCCCTTGCAATGTAACACCAGTTAGAGTCAACCTTCGTCGTCTGTTTGGTTGCATTATTTGGTGAATTCATCTTGCATTGCGTATTTACTGCCCATTCAGGAACGTCTTTACAGCCTCCACAGCACCCTTGAACTTGTCCGCCTCAATCAGCACCATATGTCCCTTGGGCTTGACACCCAACTCCTGGAACGCCCTCTTGCTATCACTCGCACCCTCATCTACGGGTGTGTCATACTCAAAGCTTGTGTATCCCACCGCATGCTTGTGCAGCACCTCGTCCTCGGGATGGAAATAAAATGTCTCCTCGCCCACATCGGCCTTCTTGTTCTTCTTCTTGCTCGGTGGCGCATCTTCGCTCGGCAATTGACTCTGTATCTCCGAGTAGCATTTCGACAGGACGAGGTAGTGGGTGAATGTGTAAGGCTCCTTCTCCTCAACCGCCCATTGTATCTCTTCCAGAAGCATCGTGTACATTGGTGGGACAATTTCGTGCGGCATGTTTATGAAGCGCTCGGTCAGAATGAGGCCGATTTGCGCAGGCGACGACGGTGTTAGGAGGGGCGGGAGAGTGGGGATCGGCGCGGACTTTTTGGAGAGGTAGGTTGTCAGATCTTGGATCACTTTCTTGTCCTGGTTGCTGTTAGTATGCGCATGTCCTAAGCTTTCGAATAAATATATAGTACCTTGTGTGTCTCCAGGTTCAACACAGTAAGGAAGGCATATGGATCCGTCTCATTGCCGTCAACCTTGACCGTACTGCCAAGTAGCGGTTGCGACAGTATAATGTCGGCGAGTTCAGAGAGATTGAACAATTGCGAATCCACGTCTAGAAGTTGGCGCAAGAGGTTCTTAAGCCCGTGGAAATCGACTGCGGGCTGCGGATCGAACCATTCGAAGTCGACGTTCACCATGTCCATGTCCTAGCAATTTTGTGAGACGGCGCATTATGAGAGGTTGTGAGGAAGGCGCATACCTCGTCGCTGCCGGACTCGTCGTCATCGTTCTGCTTGCGCTTGTCCGACGCATCGGGCAGCTCTTCGGGATCTCTCTCTGACTTTCGTTTCGCCATTATGTAGGTATGCGATTGGTAGGGAGCCGGGTGGGTGAGGTCACTGGATAGACGCGACTTTGCGCGATCCAACTACGCCGTTATCGATAAATGAAATTTTGGGCGGGGCCCAGGACAAGCACGGTCAGCCACAGAGCCATTCCACTTTCAAGGCTGTCATGCATTCCTACTACGGCTCATGCGATGATCGACTAATTGGAGACGTCTTCGATACGCGTAGAGTGGTTATACAAGGATGCTTGCGTCACCTGAGTTGTACCTCATGCGGGAAAATTTTAAGCTAGATGTCTACAATGCGGTTCGTATGACCTCCTCTCGCGATTTCTCGGTAATGTATACATCAGAGTGATATATGAGCCCAGGCGGCAGTCTGTGCTGCCTGCGCGTTACCATGGACGATGAAGCACGAGATAGCATTTTTCTGTTATCGATAAGAATTTTTCTGGAAAACCCCGCCAAAACTTTGTGAGAGTCAGTGACCGAGCCCCTCGTACCTTCTGCTTTCATATACCCGTCCCTTTCCTTTCTTCTTCTTTCCTTCGTTCTATCCCCTCTCTTTTTCACTTTCATCACACTCTTAGTACTTCAAGATGGCGACCGACAACACCGATCCGATCCCTCCCCACAAGACGTTCGACACCATCCTGGTGCTCGACTTCGGCTCGCAGTACACGCATCTGATCACTCGCCGTCTCCGCGAGTTCAATGTCTACTGTGAGATGCTGCCATGCACTACCAAGATCGCCGATCTGCCCTTCACCCCCAAGGGAGTCATTCTCTCTGGTGGCCCATACTCCGTGTACGAGGAAGGCGCTCCACACGTCGACCACGCCATCTTCGATCTCGGCGTACCGATCCTCGGAATCTGCTACGGACTGCAAGAGATGGCATGGCACTTCGGAAAGAACGCCGGCGTAGTAGCTGGCGAGAAGAGGGAATACGGTCACGCCAACTTGAAGGTTGAGAGCCACGGCGGACACATGGACCAGCTGTTCAAGGACTTGGGCAACGACCTGGAGGTCTGGATGAGCCACGGCGACAAGCTGAGCAACATGCCTCAGGACTTCATGACGGTCGCGACAACCACCAATGCGCCGTTCGCGGGCATTGCGCACAAGACGAAGAAGTACTACGGTATCCAATTCCACCCCGAGGTCACACACACCAAGCAGGGCAAGGTCGTGCTCAAGAACTTCGCTGTCGACATTTGCGAGGCCAACACCAACTGGACTATGAGCAAATTCGTCGACCAGGAGATCACGCGCATCAGGAAGCTGGTGGGCGACAAGGGACAGGTCATCGGTGCCGTTAGCGGTGGGGTCGATTCGACTGTCGCTGCAAAGCTGATGAAGGAGGCTATCGGCGACCGCTTCCACGCCGTCATGGTCGACAACGGTGTCCTCCGACTCAACGAGGCCGTTCAGGTCAAGAAGACACTCGACGAGGGCCTGGGTATCAACCTCACCGTCGTCGACGCGTCCGACCTCTTTCTCGACCGCCTGAAGGGTGTGACCGACGATCCCGAGAAGAAGCGCAAGATCATTGGAAACACCTTCATCGAGGTCTTCCAAAAGCAAGCCGATAAGATCAAGGCCGAAGCGCATGAATCTTCCAACGCTGGTGAGGTCGAGTGGCTCCTTCAGGGTACCCTGTATCCCGATGTCATCGAGTCGCTGTCCTTCAAGGGTCCTTCCCAAACCATCAAGACCCACCACAACGTCGGTGGTCTACCAAAGGACATGAAGCTCAAGGTGATCGAGCCCCTTCGCGAGCTGTTCAAGGATGAAGTCCGCGCGCTGGGCAAAGAGCTTGGTATTCCAGAGGACCTTGTTTGGCGCCACCCCTTCCCCGGCCCAGGTATCGCCATCCGCATTCTGGGTGAAGTCACACGCGAGCAAGTCCGTATTGCGCGTGAAGCCGACTACATCTTTATCGAGGAGATCAGGGCTGCGGGCCTATACAACAAGATCAGCCAGGCGTTTGCAGCGCTCATGCCCGTTAGGGCCGTGGGTGTCATGGGTGATAAGCGCGTTCACGAGCAGGTTATTGCTCTGAGGGCAGTTGAGACGAGTGACTTCATGACGGCTGATTGGTTCCCCTTCGATGGAGAGTTCCTAAAGCGGGTTAGCAGGAGGATCGTGAATGAGGTCAACGGAGTTTGCCGCGTGGTATACGACAGTAAGTCATCGAAAATTTCATCTTAGCGAGGCAACTACTAACAACCGTAGTCACCAGCAAGCCTCCAGGAACTATCGAGATGGAGTAGACGTTGGTTTTGGCTGGCGCGTGTGTAGGTGACCAGAGTAGTTGTAGTCGGTAAACCGGTCTGAAGAAGACACTTTCGAGACATTTGATACCCCTGTATGCGTTATGATGAGTTAAAATATACCTTTTTGATTTGATATCGAAGTGCTGCCAGATCGCCATTTGGGAATTGTTGTCATAAGGAAGCTCGTTTTGTCTGGAATATCTCACAGCATGAAGCACCCTGGAGGTATCCGATGCATTCTCCAGCAGCAAATTCACTCCGAAAACTTAGTGAGTACCTCCAGACTGCCACGAAAAAGTGGTTGCGATAATGTGAACTCCTTCGCATTCTGTGGTGCTGAGATGTGAATTTTCGTGCACGATAGATGATGCATATCAAGTGCCCAAAACCGGAGCCAGATCACAGTACAAATCCACACACATACCCCGAATTTACTTTTGTACCCCGGAGCCTACTTTGACGTTGGGTCACCCACTTTGCATGTTTTTATCTTCATGTAGGCTCCAGGGTGTTCAGCTTTTCCATTGTATCAGATGGGTGTGGCGGTGCAATGGGCGGACTCCCGCGGGCGAGACGTCGATCTGGAGCTGGGACGGAAGGGACCCTTGCATGAGACAGCTCCCCCAGTTACGCAGCCCAGCCAAATCTCGAAACCGAAATACTTCACGCTCTGCCACGCGAAGTTACCAACAATTAGAACGATGCGATGAATCGATCCTCATCCTCGGGCTCACGCGCCCGCCAATCCTCACAACAACCCACACCCCTCCGTCCCAGTTCCACGCGCCGCCCGTCCTCGCGCCCCAGCCAAACCTCACGCTCCACATCCTTCGCACCTTCTCTCCGACGGCGCACAACGGGCCAGTCGATATTGTCACTTGACATTGACAATGACGACCCCGAAGCCGCGGAAACAACACACGCCGACGCGGCCATCGTCGAAGAGATAGCCGAGATAAAGCGGTACGAGGACTTTACAACTATAGACTGGGTACAAGACGCCGCCCGCGAACAACTCCGACGGAAAGCGCGCCGGCGCGAAAGAGATAACATCGGTGTGCGCAAAGATGGGCGGACGGGCAAAGTGTTCCTAGGTCGGGGACGAGGCAAGTGGCGGAGAAAGATTGCAGAGGCATATGATGCGGGCCAAGCGTGGATTGTTGTCACGCTTGTCGGCGCAGCGATAGGACTCAACGCCGCATTCCTGAATATCGTGACAGAGTGGCTTAGCGATATCAAGCTGGGACATTGCACCACGGCTTTCTACCTCAATGAGAGTTTCTGCTGTTGGGGTGCTGAGGGAGGTTGCCCTGAGTGGAAGCGCTGGAGTGGGTTCTGGCCTGTGAACTATGTACTTTACATACTCTTCGCAGCGCTGTTCTCCTTCACGGCTGCCAGGCTGGTCAAGAGCTTTGCGCCGTATGCAGCTGGATCGGGGATATCGGAGATGAAATGCATCATTGCGGGGTTCGTCATGAAAGGCTTCTTGGGCTTTACTACACTCTTCATCAAGTCGATTGGCTTGCCGCTTGCTATTGCGTCGGGGCTGTCGGTCGGCAAAGAAGGGCCTAGTGTGCATTACGCTGTCTGCACGGGCAATGTGATCAGTAGGTTCTTCGACAAATACAGAAGGAATGCGGCCAAGACGAGGGAGATACTGTGTGCGAGCGCAGCGGCCGGTGTAGGCGTGGCGTTTGGAAGTCCGATCGGAGGTGTGCTGTTCTCGCTGGAGGAGATGAGCAACCAGTTCCCACTCAAAACCCTCTGGCGAAGTTACTTCTGTGCGCTGGTCGCTACAGCTGTCCTCGCTGTAAGTACAACAACCGGACTTACCGGACTTCTATGCTAACTTGCGCCAGGCTATGAACCCCTTCCGGACCGGTCAGCTCGTCATGTTCAACGTCTCCTACGACCGCTCCTGGCACTTTTTCGAAACCCTCTTCTATATCATCATTGGTGTCTTCGGTGGTCTCTACGGCGCTTTCGTCATCAAGTGGAACCTCAAGATGCAGGTATTCCGCAAGAAGTACCTTTCTGCATACCCCATTACGGAAGCTGTCACTCTCGCTGTCATCACCGGTGTAATCTGCTACCCGAACATGTTCTTGAGGATTGATATGACTGAGAGCATGGAGATACTGTTTCAAGAGTGTGAGGGTGACAAGGACTACGATCAGCTTTGTGACGCGAATCATCGCTGGCACAATGTCACGACACTTGCTATTGCCACAGTGCTACGTACGCTGTTGGTAGTCATCTCGTTCGGGTGCAAAGTGCCGGCTGGTATCTTTGTGCCTAGTATGGCTATTGGTGCAGCATTCGGTCGTATGGTCGGCATCTGCGTCCAGGCTTTGCACGAGTCTTTCCCTGGCTCAGCCTTTTTCTCAGCTTGCGACCCAGATGGACCATGTATTACGCCTGGCACCTACGCCTTCCTTGGTGCAGCAGCGGCATTGAGTGGCATAATGCACATCACCGTCAGCGTCGTGGTCATCATGTTCGAGATCACTGGCGCATTAACATACATTCTTCCCACTATGATAGTCGTCGGCGTCACGAAAGCGGTCAGCGAACGTTTCGGCCATGGCGGAATCGCAGACCGCATGATTTACTTAAACGGCTACCCATTTCTCGACAGCAAAGAAGAACACACGTTCGGTGTGCCAGTCAGTCAAGTCATGGCAAGCCGCGTAGTCTGTCTGCCAGCCTCAGGCATGGAACTTCGACAAATGGAACGTCTAATGAACGAAAACGCATACCAAGGCTACCCCATCGTGGAAGACATGAAAACAAAGACTCTAATCGGCTATATCGGCCGCACGGAACTTCGTTATGCGATCGATCGCGCGAAGATCGAGCAACAGGCCCCAGGTCATGCGAAGTGCTACTTCTCATCATCCTCGTCTACTAGCAATCCAGGCTCCCGAAGTGCAAGCGGCACTGGTCCACCAGCACCGAATACGACATTTGACTCTATACCCACTACTTCGTCTCAAACATCACTCGACTTCACCCGCTACATCGATCCAACGCCACTCTCAGTCCACCCTCGTCTTCCCCTCGAAACGGTCATGGAGCTCTTCAAGAAGATGGGCCCACGCGTGATATTGATCGAATACCGCGGCCGTCTGACTGGTCTTGTTACCATTAAGGATTGTCTCAAATACCAATTTAAAGTTGAGGCAGGAGGTGCACATGGTGGTGGAGCAGGCAATGGCGAGGAGGGCATGGAGAAGCTGGCGGGTTGGGGGAAGGCTGTGGTCAATTGGGGGAGAAGGAAGGTTGGGTTGAAGGAGGTGGGAGAGGTTAGGCTAGCAAGTCCTACCACTGCGACTGCCAGGGATGGGCGAGATGAGAGACGGGGGAGTGGCCATGATGAAAGAGGGGATGGAGCATTTGCGGTGGGGGACGACGATGACGATGATACCGGAGACGGTAGAAGAAGTACGGATGTGGAGCTGGAAGACCGAAGTAGAGATAGATAGCGTTTATTCCCGAACCAGAGTCTCGCCGTTTGCAGTCCTGAAACTCCCGTGCCCGCCTTTCGTACCTGAGATGAAAGGAGCAGGTGGGCTAGCCTAGAAAGTGGAGCCAGCGTTAGCTTACTTTGCACGTGGTGAGCTGTCATTGCTTGTCGCCATTCGCCGCTGCATGTGTGGGAGGAAGTGGCTGCTGGACGTGCAAAAAGCCAACATTGCAACAGCATCCGCAAACAACGCGTTCCCGACCACTACCACGAATTCCACGCCTTGTGTTGCACTGCATGACCCCGAATTGAGGAGCCAATCAGACGCTGATCACTCCGCTTCCCCTGCCGCTCCCACTAGTCAGGATAAGCGTGTGACGGCCGTGCGCGTCGACTTCGCGTACGCCTACTCAGGAAATATACTGAGACAAAGGCACCACCATCACCGCCGGCGCACCGAGTCCCTCGTGAGAAACAGCAATCACTCCGCCTTCCGTCCGTCGCTACTCCGCCCGAAGCGCAAACCACATGTCTTCATAGCGACACACGCGATAAACAATCAACATGGAGGGACCCTTGAACCCAGGGGCGCCCAACGGCAGCATACGCACACCCAGCCCCTCGCCACCCTCGATAGACCCCCAGCTCATCGTCGACCACCTGGAAAAGGTGCTTGACGTCAGTCTGGGCGCCTCCAAGGAAGATCTTTTTGCACCCGGCAGTCTGCTCTCGAGCGCCAAGCTGCAGGACACGCTGCAACGATGCGCCCGCTTCGCCTCCGAGGGGCAGTCCGCGCTCTACGTTGTGAAAGACCGAGCCGATGAAGCCCGCATCGATGGCCTGGATGGAGCAAACGGCAGGTACCCTTCTGACGGGGAAGGAACCTCCAGACTGACACAAGCAGCAGGGGCGACCCAGCGCTTCACCTACACCATTTCGACTGAGATTACCGCTTCTCCTACCTGCGCAGCATTTGTTGTTATTTCGAAGCGACCGATACCCATAGACCCCGCGATACCCCTTAGCCAGCAAGTCCTTATACAGACGCTGCCCGGTTTTATACTTTCTAATAACGCTTCTTCGCCCGACGGCACTCCCTATGAGTTTCTTCGTTCTCTCATTCAGTCTGCGGTCGAGCCGTACTTTGACACCTACACCAAGAGCACGCGCGACCTGGCGGGGAAATACAGCAAGGGCGATAATGATGCGAGGACGGGTATTTCGGCGACACGGAAGAAGATTGCGGAACTGGCCGTCAGTCTGGGCAACCTGGAGCAGAATGTCGAGATTCCGGAACTACTTCTGCCTCTCCACCCGCTCATCCAGAGTGCGCTCGACGATGCTGCCCAGCATAACGTGAAGCCCTCCCCAGAACTCATTCCCCCTGGCATTGTTCAAGACAGCAGCTTCCTTAACGGATTGCAGTCGACGGTCAACGGATGGATCAAGTCGATACAGACAATCACAAAGACATCCCGAGATGTATCAACTGGGACTGCAGCGCAAGAGATCAACTTCTGGATCTCTATGGAGTCAAGGCTGCAGGACATTGAGACTCAACTGGGCAGTCCCGGTGTTAGGCTCACTCTGGACGTGTTGAAGAATGCGAAGCGTTTCCAAGCGACGGTCAGCTTCAGCGCAGATACTGGACTCAAGGAGAGCACGGATCTGGTCCAGAAGTACAACCAGCTGATGCGCGAATTTCCTCTCGACCAGCTGCTATCTTCGACCTCACTACAAGCAGTACAGGAAGCGATACAGGCCATCTTCAGCCACATGAACAAGAAGCTCCGCATTTGCCCCTACCCCGTCCGCCGAGCGCTTCCTCTCGTGGAGGCTATTTCCGGCGACCTCGACAAGCAACTGCACAATCTCCTACACGGCAAGACACTCATGCACATGGACTACCCTGAGTTCCAGGCGATCATGGCTGTCGCTGAGAGCATCTGGCGCACATGGGAGGAAAACGTAAAGGAATTCACTAATGTTGCTCGTGAGGTGACTAGGCGAAGGAACGAGAAGTTCATCCCGATCAAGATTGCAGCTAGGCACAAGGAGACGGAGGAGCGCATTCGCTACATTACAACGTTCCGCAAGAACCACGAGCAGCTTCAGCGAACCATCGTTAATGTCCTGGGTTCGCAATCTTCCTTATCCGAGAGCGCTCCCGCCAAGGAGGCGGTCATCATCGAGGAGATCGGTGATGTTGACGCCGTCAAAGAAGTCAAGGAGGCTTACGATGTGCTCAAGGACGTCGATGTCCTGGATGTCTCTCCTGAAGGCACGCGACTTTTCGAGCAAGCAGAGCAGAAGTACAACGAGCGTACTTCCCGTGTCGAGAACTCCATCATCGCTAGGTTGCGAGACCGTCTTGGTACCGCCAAGACCGCCAGTGAGATGTTCCGCGTCTTCTCCAAGTTCAATCCGCTTTTTGTGCGACCTAAGATTCGGGGAGCCATTTCCGAATACCAGACTCAGCTCATTGAGAATGTCAAGCAGGATATCTTGGCACTTCACGAGCGCTTCAAGCGCCAGTACGGTAATTCGGAGGCTCATGCCATGGCGCAGCTTCGCGATTTCCCCCCGGTCTCCGGTGCTGTTATCTGGGCTCGACAGATTGAAACACAGCTGGAGAGCTACATGGGCAAGGTCGAAGATATCCTCGGTAAGGACTGGGCGCTACATGCTGAAGGTCAAAAGCTCCAGGCTGAGAGCAGCATGTTCAAGAAGAAGCTCGACACCAGGCCGATCTTTGAGTCATGGCTTCAGGAAGTGGCGAGGAGGAAACTGCAGATCTCGGGACGCCTCTTCCTTGTCAGCAGGAACCGTGCCGCAGGAAACATCTTGGAGCTGAACGTCAACTTTGACGCGCAAGTCATTGCGCTGTTTAAGGAAGTTCGTAACCTGACATGGCGCGGCTACCAAGTGCCTCACGGCATCAACAACATCTCGAAAGAGGCCAAGCGTGTCTACCCCTACGCAGTCAGCTTAATGGAGAGTGTCCGCACGTACACCCAGACCCTGCGGTCGATTTCTGAGATTGGCGGAGTTGCGCTCTTACTCAACAACTACGTTAACGAGGTTCAAGCGCTGGTCGGCAAAGGTGTTCCCCTCAAGTGGGAGTCTTTTGTTCATGCTTACGATCTTCACGTCCGACAATCTGGTTTCCCTGTTGGCGGTGGTAGCGTCCGTAGTGAGAGCAAGCATGTTCAATTTGTACGTGACTTCGCAGCTACAACGTCACTACTTCAACTCAAGGTTGCAACGCTCATCAACATCAACGCTGCGATTGAGAAGTCGCTCAAGGATTTGGAGACATGTCCTTACACCAAGGAAGCCTTCCAACAGAACCTCGAAACTATCCAGAAGTCCATCGATCAGCTCAACCTTGAGAGCTATGCCAATCTTGACTCTTGGGTTTCTGATATGAATGCGCGCATCGAATCGATTTTGCTGGTCCGTCTCAGCCGAGCTATTGCATTGTGGATTGAGGTCTTCAATAATGTAGACGAGGAAGATCGAACTCGACGCCCAGTCAGTGAAGTTGTCTCGACGGAGGCACCAGAAGTCAAGCCGACTCTGGCGCGATTGACTCTTGAGATTACTATGCGCAACCAGGTCATTTACCTCAGCCCTCCGGTAGAATACGCCCGTGCAAGCTGGCTTGAGCAACTACAGCAATGGCTCGCCATCATTTGCACTCTCCAGAAGATCAAGGCTTCACGATACGAGATCCGACTTGAAGCGACCAACGACACCTCTGCCAGCCAGTTCTCTGACTTGCCAAGCCGGTGCACCGACTCGCTCATTGAAGTTTATGGCGCTGTTGAGGGCAAGCTCCGTGACATCTCATCATACGTGGATGAGTGGCTCCAGTTCCAGTCTCTATGGGACCTGCAGTCCGACCACGTCTACGACATCCTTGGTGAAGATCTTTCGCGATGGCTACAACTACTCCAGGAAATTCGTAAGACTCGCGCTACCTTCGACAACTCTGACATCAGTCGCCAGTTTGGCTATGTCACTGTCGACTACGACCAAGTGCAGGTCAAGGTCAACGCCAAGTACGACCAATGGCAGCAGGAAATTCTCACCAAGTTTGCCAGTAGGCTTGGTCAGCGCATGAACGACGTCTACGTGCAGATAGAGAAAGCGCGTAAGGATCTTGAGATGCAGACCCTGGAGGCCTCATCCACTGCTCAGGCTGTCTCTTTTATTACAACAGTACAGCAATGCAAGAGGAAGGTTCTCGAATGGGAGCCAGAGATGTCCACTTTCCGTCAAGGTCAAGCAACTCTGGCTCGCCAGCGTTACCAGTTCCCGTCCGACTGGCTGCAGATGGAACAGATCGACCATGAATGGCAGACGCTGAACGAGGTTCTGGAGAGGAAGACCAAGATTGCGAACGATCAAGCTGACGCGCTGCGCGCCAAGATTGGCGCGGAGGACAAAGTCGTCAGCCAGAAGATCGTGAACATCACTGGAGAGTGGGCAGAGGACAAGCCTGTTGCAGGAAACCTGGCGCCAGCCGAAGCCTCAGCCATTCTGGCCAAGTTCGACCAGAAGCTTAGCCAGCTTCAGAACGAGTCCAGCAACATCTCGAAGGCCAAGGAAGCTCTTGGACTACCACCATCTCCAGAAAACGCACTTGAGACCCTGCTGGAGGAAGTACAAGACTTCAAATCCGTCTGGTCTGCGCTTGGCACCATCTGGGCCAGCATCGACGACCTTCGTGAGGTCTTGTGGACCAGCATTCAGCCTCGCAAGCTGCGACAGAACCTTGATAACTTGCTCAAGATGACCAAGGACATGCCCAGCCGGATGCGCCAGTACCAGGCTTTCGAATTCGTTCAGACTACCCTGAAGCAACTTCTCAAAGAAAACACGATTCTTGCAGAACTGCGCTCTGACGCCGTCAAAGAGCGCCATTGGGTCAAGATTTTCAAGAACCTGAGGCCACAGAAGCGATACTCCGCCATCTCCATGACACTCGGTGATGTCTGGGACCTTAAGCTCGGCCCTAGCGAAAAGATCATTCGCGATGTCATCACTCAAGCAGCGGGCGAGATGGCACTTGAGGAGTTCATCAAGCAGGTCCGTGAGACTTGGCAGAACTACTCTTTGGAGCTCGTCAACTACCAGAACAAGTGCCGTCTTATCAGGGGATGGGACGACCTGTTCGCTAAGTGCAGCGAAAACCTCAACTCATTGCAGGCTATGCGCCACTCGCCTTACTACAAGGAGTTCGAGGAAGAGGCGTCTTCTTGGGAGGACAAGCTCAATCGCGTGCATGTTCTGTTCGATGTATGGATCGATGTGCAACGTCAATGGGTCTACCTGGAGGGCGTGTTCACTGGTAACGCTGACATCAAGCATCTCCTCCCTATGGAGTCGGCTCGTTTCCAGAACATCAACTCTGAGTTCTTGTCAGTCATGAAGAAGGTCTCGCGACAGCCTTTCGTGCTCGAAGTCCTCAACATCTCTGGTGTGCAGAAGTCGTTAGAACGCCTCGCCGAGCTATTGAACAAGATCCAGAAGGCACTCGGAGAGTATCTGGAGCGCGAGCGTGTATCCTTCCCTCGCTTCTACTTCGTTGGTGATGAGGATCTACTGGAAATCATCGGTAACAGTAACGATGTTATGCGTATTGCCAAACATCTGCGAAAGATGTTTGCTGGTATCTCTGGACTTATCACTGATGAGGACGGCGTCATTCAAGGATTCACGTCCAAGGAAGGAGAGGAGGTTACGCTTCGCAAAGAAATCTCGCTCGTCAAGACACCCAGGATCAATGAATGGCTCGGCGCCCTTGAAGCCAACATGAAGACTACTCTGGCCGAGTTGACTTTCGAAGCTTACGAAGAGTTCGCTCAACTCATTGAGCCTGATGCGATGGACCCGGAAGCTTTCACCAACTACATCGCCAAGTACCCAACGCAAGTGGTCGTCCTCGGAACGCAGATCGCTTGGACCCATGCTGTAGAGAAGTCTCTTTCTGAAGAAGGCACGACCTTGCCTCAGTTGTACGAGAAGCAAGTAAACGTCTTGAAGCTCCTCGCTACCGCTGTTCTGGGCGACCTTGAACCCATTCAGCGTCGCAAGTGCGAGGACCTCATCACTGAGTTTGTACACCAGCGAGACGTCATCCACAAGCTTGACAAGGTCGGTGCACGCTCTCCTACCCATCACATGTGGCTACTGTGCATGCGATACATGTATGAGCCCGGCAATGATCTCTTGCAGCGATTGAGGATCAAGATGGCAAATGCCGTTCTCGACTACGGTTTCGAGTACCTGGGTGTTGCCGATCGCCTTGTGCGCACACCTCTTACCGACCGCTGTTTCCTCACCCTCACCCAGGCGCTTTGTCAGCGACTTGGTGGTTCGCCATACGGTCCTGCTGGTACAGGTAAGACTGAGTCGGTCAAAGCTCTTGGTGTACAGCTTGGACGCTTTACCCTCGTGTTCTGTTGTGACGACACTTTCGACTTCCAAGCCATGGGCCGTATCTTCCTTGGTATTTGCCAGGTTGGAGCCTGGGGTTGTTTCGACGAGTTCAACCGTCTGGAGGAGCGTATCCTGTCGGCTGTGTCTCAGCAGATTCAAAACATTCAGCTGGGTCTCAAGAAGGGCGCTGAGGACGACAAGTCTCAGATCGAGCTTATTGGTCGTCAACTGAAGGTCAACGGTAACACTGGAGTCTTCATTACCATGAATCCTGGTTATGCAGGTCGATCGAATTTGCCCGACAACCTCAAGAAGCTCTTCCGAAGCGTGGCCATGTCCAAGCCCGACAAGGAGCTTATCGCCGAAGTCATGCTGTACTCCCAAGGTTTCTCGCAAGCGAAAGAGCTGTCGAAGCAGGTCGTACCGTTCTTCGACAAGTGCTCAGCTGGTCTATCCAAGCAGGCTCATTACGACTTTGGTCTGCGTGCACTGAAGAGTGTGCTCGTCAGCTCTGGTGGATTGAAGCGAGCCCGCATCGCCGCTCAGCAAGACTCTCAGACTCTGGATGAAGCCAGCATGGAGCCTCAAATCATCATCCAGAGCTTACGCGAAACAATGGCACCGAAGCTTATCCGCTCTGATGTCGAGCTCTTGATGGCCATTCAAGAGGAGGCTTTCCCTGGTGTGGAATACATCCCTGCGCCTCTCGACAAGTTGACCGAAGCTATCCACAAGTGCGCCGCGGAGTCGAAGCTCGTGGTCAGCGATTCCTGGTTGACCAAGATCATTCAACTTTACCAGATTCAGAAGCTGCACCACGGTGTCATGATGGTCGGTTCTTCCGGATCTGGAAAAACTGCTGCCTGGAGGACGCTTCTCTCTGCCCTTCAAGCCGTGGAGGGAGTGGAAGGCGTCTGTCACGTCATCGATCCCAAAGTCATGTCAAAGGAACAGCTTTACGGAACTCTCGACAGCACCACACGCGAGTGGACCGATGGTCTTTTCACAAGCATACTGCGTAAGATCGTCGACAACCTTCGTGGTGAAGACACTAAGCGTCACTGGATCGTATTTGATGGTGATGTTGACCCTGAGTGGGTCGAGAACTTGAACTCAGTGCTTGACGATAACAAGCTTCTCACCCTGCCAAACGGAGAGCGTCTCAACTTGCCATCCAACGTTCGCATCATGTTTGAAGTTGAGACTCTCAAGTACGCCACACTGGCTACCGTCTCCCGTTGCGGTATGGTCTGGTTCAGCGACGATACTGTGGAGGTCGATATGATGATTAAGAACTACATCGAGCATCTCAAGACTACACCTTTCGAAGACCTCGAAGACGATTCGGTCGCTCCAGGTCAGATGTCGCAGAAGACGATGACGACACAAGGTCTCATTGCCGACTTCTTGCACATCAAGCTCACCCAGGACCGATTTATTGAGAAGGCTCTCAGCATGGCTAGGAAGTTCAAGCATATCATGGAGTACACCGACATCCGTGCGCTCAACACACTTTTCTCTCTGCTCAACAAAGCATGCCGCAACGTTCTGGAGTACAATGTGCAGCACCCGGACTTTTCCCTTGAGGATGACAAGATGGAGACTTATCTCGCGAAGAAGTTGCTCGTAGCTTTGGTCTGGGCTTTGGTCGGTGATTGCCCTCTTATGGAGCGTAAGCAGTTTGGAGATCTCATCGCTGGTCTTACTGACGTTGAACTCCCCGCCCTCAACGAGACCACTTCGCTCATTGATTACGATGTCAAGCCTGACAAGCCAGAGTGGGACACATGGCAGAGCCAGGTACCGAACGTCGAAGTCAACACCCATTCCGTTACTCAAACCGACGTGGTTATTCCCACGTTGGACACGGTTCGCCACGAGGATGTTCTCTACTCTTGGCTTGCGGAGCACAAGCCCCTACTCCTTTGCGGTCCTCCGGGTTCTGGAAAGACCATGACCTTGTTCAGCGCACTTCGAAAGCTACCCAACATGCAGGTTGTCGGTCTCAACTTCTCCAGTGCCACTACCCCGGATCTTCTCATCAAGACGTTCGAACAGTACTGTGAATACAAGAAGACTCTTAACGGCGTGCAACTTACTCCCACTCAAGTCGGTCGCTGGCTCGTCATATTCTGCGACGAGATCAACTTGCCAGCACCCGACAAGTACGGTACTCAACGAGCTATCTCCTTCCTGCGACAGCTGGTCGAGCACAATGGTTTCTGGAGGACATCTGACAAGACTTGGGTTACACTCGATCGCATTCAATTTGTTGGTGCCTGTAACCCTCCCACCGATGCTGGACGTACGCCTATGGGCCTCAGGTTCTTACGCCACGCCCCGCTCATCATGGTCGATTACCCTGGACAGCAATCTCTTCTTCAGATTTACGGCACCTTCAATACCGCCGTACTCAAAATTATCCCGACTTTACGAGGTTACGCAGACGCTCTTACGAGGGCTATGGTGCAGCTATATGCGGAGTCACAAAAGCGCTTCACACCGGATATCCAGCCACACTACGTTTACTCTCCTCGTGAGCTTACTCGATGGGTGCGTGGTATCTACGAGGCACTACGACCCCTTGAGACTTTGCCGATCGAAGGCCTCGTTCGTATCTGGGCACACGAGGCACTCCGCCTGTTCCAGGATCGTCTTATCGCAGAGGAAGAGAGGCAATGGACTGAAGAGTGCGTCCACCGTATTGCGGCTGAACACTTCCCTACCATCGACGAAGAAAAGGCTCTTGGTGGCCCCATCCTTTTCTCCAACTGGCTGTCCAAGAACTACGTGCCGGTTGAGCGTGAGCAGCTTCGCGAGTTCGTCAAGGCTCGTCTCCGTACCTTCTGCGAAGAAGAAGTGGATGTGCCACTCATCCTGTTCAACGACGTGCTCGAGCACGTACTTCGCATCGATCGCGTCTTCCGTCAACCACAGGGCCATCTCATCCTCATCGGTGTCAGTGGATCTGGAAAGACAACCCTGTCTCGCTTCGTGGCCTGGATGAACGGTCTGAGCGTCTACCAAATCAAGGTCCACGGAAAGTACTCAGGCGAAGACTTTGACGAAGACTTGCGTACCGTGCTTCGACGATGCGGTTGCAAGGGCGAAAAGATCTGCTTCATCATGGACGAAGCCAATGTTCTTGACTCCGGTTTCCTCGAGCGCATGAATACCCTCCTGGCCAACGCGGAGGTTCCTGGTCTGTTCGAAGGTGATGAGTACGCTTCCTTGCTTACTGCCATCAAGGAGGGTGCGCAGCGACAAGGCATCATTCTCGACTCACAGGAAGAGCTATACAAGTGGTTCACGGAGCAAATTGTCAAGAACCTTCATGTTGTGTTCACCATGAACCCACCCGAAGAGGGTCTTTCGTCGAAGGCAGCCACCAGTCCTGCTCTTTTCAACCGTTGCGTGCTCAACTGGTTCGGAGACTGGTCAGACCAGGCTCTTTACCAAGTCAGCTCAGAGCTCACACAATCTGTTGATCTCGACCGCGCCAACTACGTTGCACCGGATAGCATTCCCGTTGCTTACCGCGGACTCACCCTTCCGCCTTCCCACCGCGAAAGTGTGGTCAATGCCATGGTCGCTGTACACCACTCGCTACGCAGCAAGAACGCGAAGTTACAGAAGACACAGAACCGGAAGATGTACCTTACCCCACGTCACTTCTTGGACTTCGTTGCGCAGTACGTCTCGCTTTACAACGAAAAGCGCGAAGATCTCGAGGAACAGCAGCGTCATCTCAATGTCGGCCTTGAGAAGCTGCGCGAGACATTCGACAAGGTCAAGGAACTGCGAGCAAGCCTTGCACAGAAGCAGACGCAACTCACTAAGAAGGATGCAGAAGCGAACGAAAAGCTGCAACGTATGATTGCGGACCAGAACGAGGCGGAACAGAAGAAGGCTGGATCGATCAAGATGCAAGCTCAGCTTGCGAAGGACAAGGAGGAGATTCAGAAGCGCCAAGAGGTGGTGGAACACGATTTGGCGGCTGCCGAGCCAGCTGTGGCGGAGGCACAGAAGAGTGTGCAGAACATCAAGCGACAACATCTTACTGAAGTCCGATCCATGCAGAATCCTCCTGCTGGTGTCAAGCTCGCTTTGGAAGCTGTCTGCACGATCCTTGGACATAAGCCCGACAGCTGGAAGACCATTGTTTCCATCGTCAGGCGTGACGACTTCATCGCCAGTATCGTACAGTTCGACAACGAGAGGCAGATGACTGCAGGCCACCGCAGGAAGATGCAAAAGGAATACCTTTCCCAAGAAGATTTCACCTTCGAGAAGGTCAACCGCGCTTCTAAAGCTTGCGGTCCCCTCGTACAATGGGTGTCTGCTCAAGTTACTTACTCCGACATCCTTGACCGCGTCGGTCCCCTACGTGCCGAAGTCGAGAACCTGCAAGTTGAGCTTCAGAAGACAGAAGAGGGCGCCAAGGAAACCCAGGTCCTCATTCAGAACCTCGAGGAGAGCATTGGCCGATACAAGACTGAGTACGCGGCTTTGATCAGTGAAACTCAGGCTATCAAGACGGAGATGGCGACTGTTCAGTTCAAGGTCGACCGCAGTGTCCGCCTTCTCGACAGCTTGTCCTCTGAACGCGTTCGATGGGAGGAAAGCAGCAAGTCTTTCGATTCTCAGATCGACACCATCGTTGGTGACGTCTTGGTTGCAGCTGCGTTCATCGCTTATGCCGGTTACTACGACCAGCAGTACAGGAAAGCGCTTACAGAGGACTGGTACGATCACCTCAAACACTCCGGAATCAGCTTCAAGCCAACAAATCCATTCACGGAGTATCTCTCGACTGCCGATGACCGCCTGAACTGGCAACACAATGGTCTGCCGGTCGACGACCTGTGCACCGAGAACGCCATCATCCTGCAGAGGTTCAACCGCTACCCTCTTATCATCGATCCTTCTGGCAGAACAACAGAGTTCTTGCAGAACGAATGCAAGGACCGCCGTCTCACGGTGACTAGCTTCTTGGATGATTCATTCACCAAGCAACTTGAGAGTTCCCTGCGTTTCGGTAACCCAATCTTGATCCAGGATGCCGAACATCTGGATCCCATCCTTAACCACGTTCTCAACAAGGAGTACCAGAAGACTGGAGGTCGTGTGCTCATTCAGCTCGGCAAGCAGGAGATCGACTTTTCGCCGTCTTTCCGCCTCTACCTCTCAACACGCGATCCTTCCGCCAACTTCGCTCCTGACATCTGCAGTCGTACCACGTTCGTCAACTTTACTGTCACGCAGAGCAGCTTGCAGACACAGACACTGAACGAAGTCCTCAAGTCCGAGCGACCTGATGTTGATGAGCGCCGATCCAACCTCATCAAGATGCAGGGAGAGTTCGCAGTCCATCTTCGTCAGCTTGAGAAGCGACTGCTTCAAGCTCTCAACGAGTCGCGCGGTAACATTCTGGACGACGACCGCGTCATCGAAACGCTCGAGACGCTCAAGAAGGAGGCCAAGGAAATTTCGGACAAGGTCTCCGAGACCGCTGGCGTTATGACAGAGGTCGAGAACATCACAAAGGAGTACACTGTTGTCGCTCGTTCTTGCTCAGCTATCTTCGCTGTGTTGGAGCAACTGCACCATCTCAACCACTTTTACCAGTTCTCGCTCCAGTACTTTACTCAGATCTTTGAGACTGTACTGCGCAAGATTCGCAACTCCAACATCACTGGTCATGCTGCCCGTATTGAGCAGATCGTTACCGAGCTATTCGTTGACGCATACCGCCGCACTTCGCTCTCCTTGCTCCAGAAGGACCGTGTTACGTTTGCTATGCTGCTCGTGCAAGCGGCGCCCTACAAGATGGACAAGGCACACATCGATCAGATCCTTGACCCCGACCTGAAGGGTATCGATGTGTCAACCGAGACAGAGCGCAAAGAGGAGGCCATGGAGCGTGCCAGCAAGATCCCGATGTTTAAGGAAGAGCTGCCGAAGATTGAAGACAGCGCTTGGGATGCTTTCCTCAATGAAGAGATGGGAGAGCGACATGTACCGCAGGCTTGGCCAGAAGATCTTACCAAGTTCGACAAGCTACTACGAGCTCTCGTCTTGGTCAAGCTATTCCGTGTTGATCGCTTCGTACCAGCTGTCGAGCGCTTTGTCACTGAGGTGTTCGGCAAGGGCATCCTAGATGCCAGCGGTGATCTGGGCGATATTGTGAAGCAAGTCAATGCAGTAACCCCGGTGGCTCTCAGCTCCAGTCCTGGATTCGACGCAAGTTACAAGGTCGACAATCTTGTAGAGAGGGAGCAAGTCAGCTGCACAAACATTGCCATGGGTTCCAACGAAGGCGCCGCATCAGCCGACAAAGCCATCGCTAACGCCGCCACTACAGGCAACTGGGTACTTGTCAAGAACGTCCATCTCGCTCCACAATGGTTGCAATCGCTTGAGAAGCGTCTTGAAGCTCTCAAGCCCAACCCCGACTTCCGTCTCTTCCTGTCAATGGAGTCCAGCCCCAAGATTCCGGTCAACCTACTTCGCGCTTCTCGCGTCCTATCCTACGAGCAGCCTGCTGGAGTCCGTGCCAACATGAAAGACTCGCTCTCTTCGTTGGCCGAGAAGGCCACCAAGCCGCCGGTGGAGAAGGCACGTGTCTACCTCCTCTTATCCTTCCTCCACGCAGTCATTCAAGAGCGTCTTCGCTACGCGCCAACTCTAGGATGGAAGGGCTTCTGGGAGTTCAATGACAGTGACTACGAATGCTGCAGCTTCATCATCGACACATGGGTCGACACCGTCGCACAAGGCCGATCTAACATCGCCCCTACCAAGATCCCATGGGAGATGCTCCGTTACCTGATCACTGAGATGTACGGTGGGAAGATCGACGACGCAGAAGACTGGCGCATTCTCGCTTCTCTCGTCGATGCCACTATGACGCCCGCCGCTTTTGAGGACAACTTCAAGATCGTCAAGGATACTGAGCACAGCGAGGGTCTTGAACTACCCACTTCGACTAGCTGGAAGGACTTCATGGGCTGGGTCAATGACCTTCCCGAGCGCGAGCCGCCTACTTACCTCGGCTTGCCTGCAAATGCCGAGAAGCTGCTGCTGGTCGGTCAGGCCAATGCCATGGTTGGTGGTTTGAAGAGGGTGCTGGATATGCTGGATGAGGGCGAGCAGGTCATGGCTGAGGCGGAGACTGAGGTCGAGGGTTAGTGGTCTTACAATTTGTATTAGGCGTACTCTAGATGAGTGTCGCGATTTCTCTTTGTTTGTAGTTTTATTCGTTAGCTGGGGTTATAAGGCGTTTCAATTTGGGTTTCCGTGGTTCAAGGGGCCGTTCGCTAGTTTACTGGTATACCCATAAATCTCATTGTTCAGAGTCTACTTGAAGCAAAAGCCCGTGTGAGTCCTAGATGTTGCTAATTGATAGGTACATGTAGTCTCCACATCATCTCTGCTTTTACTGAGACGAGAAGTCTTCCAACCCAGATAACACTCGTCAAGCCCATGATTGTGCAGATGACATGTCACATCGTTGAGATGCAGGCTTAGACATAGCGCATCATGCGAGCTCACCGAGGTTGCCTTGCGCCTTCTTACTTGCCCGACCTCTTGCCCAGCTCAAATGCCATGGCCATGCCACCCCGATTCTCCAACTCCGACTTCCTCTCTTGCAATCTCTCCCATTCGGAGTCTGTTCTCTCCTCTTCCAAAGTCTCTCTCTTGTAGCGTGCTTGTGACTTCTCCGTTTCTAGCACTTCCTTCCTGTTCGCCATGATCTCAGGTACAGCTCGGCGCGCCTTCTCAGCTTCTTCGTTACGCTTAGTGATTGCAGCTTGGATGGTGGACATCTCAGCAATCACGATCGGATCTTGCATGTCGTTCTGTATTCCCTGAGCGCATGCTTGCGCAATGGCGGTATACTCCTGTTCCTCTTCGTCGGCAAGTCCGTCGAGAGCGAGAGATATGTCTTCTTCTTCTTCGGCGAGTGTTTCGATAGCCTGATAATGCTTAGCGGTCTCGGAAGAGTTAGTAGCAATGTCCTTGAGAATACTGATGTACTCATCGACGACGGAGACATCTCCAGGCATGGCAGAAGTAGCGATGAGGTCTTTGGTGGCGTTGGTCGTGAGGTTGTCTTGTGTAGCTACGACGATGTTAGAGTTTGTGTCGGAGTCGTAGTCAGAGTCAGAGTCAGAGCCAGAGCCTGAAGATCCGCTTTCGATGACGATGGGCTTGTGTCTACGGCGACGAAGAGCGAGGACGGTGGAGAGGGGTGTGGCAGTACTCTTTCCCTTTTTACGGCTTGGCAGGCGCAAATTGGCCGATGGCGTCGAAGGCGGACTCAGCATAACAGTGTCTGCATCTTGCTGTCCATCAGACTCCGGCTCGAACAATGGACTTTCTTCCCGATCTCCGGAATCGTCTTTCAATCCTGACTTCTTGTTACTGTCAGCCTCCCTCTTATCCAAGCTCGCTCTCTTGCGCTTCGCTGCCGTCTTGCTCGGAGTCGCAGGCGGTGGAAGACGTGTGTCCACCAGAGAGAACATTCCATACTTTCCGTTCGTTTCTGCGTTAGGTCGATCGGGATTCATGGCTGCGTAGTGCTGACGGAATCTGTTGGCCTTGGGATCGATTTTGGCTGGCGGGCTATTGTCTTCGGATGCCTGGCTTGATGAGTCGCTGCTATCCACCACGCGGGTCTTTTGGGCTCGCCTCGGCACAGCAGACATGACGGTGTCAAATGTTAGGGAGCGGATGCAGGGCGTGGGAGAAGGAAGTGTCACGGAAGGAATATAAGGTATTTATATAATTGAGTGGATGGGCCCAGCGCATCTGTGGTGACTGCGAGTCGAGGTGACCTCGAATTACTACTGTTTCTGCAGAGGCAAGATATCAATACAACCCCCAGAGGGCTGAATATATCGCGAAATGAATGGAGTCTGCGTCACCGCGAGAAGCGTTTGCTCCACCATCCTTGCCTTCCAAGGTTACGCCTACGCCACTACCCTCCTGAACGCTACCCACCCACCCACTGTCACAACCTCCGTTTTTCCGAAACATTTACGCCGGGCGTGGTGACCTGTAGAGGCCGGATCTGGCCTTTTGTCACATTTGAGTGCTGCCCGTTTGCGCTTCTTGCTTTTCGCTTCGTTTGCGTCCGGAACGGGTAGGTCCAGAGGATGTTGCGGTACTTCTCGAATAAGTTTACGTGGTCCAGCATCTAGGTCTAGACCTGGAGCTACAGGGCAACTAATCTGCTTGGAAGGTGTAGCTAGATTGGCCTTGGGTACGTTGGCATCTTTGGGTAGTAGTAGAGGAAGAAGAGTGCGAAGAGTTGTCGATTCGTGCGACGGTGCTGCGGTGACTGAAGCGGGCTTTTCCTCTTTCTTGCGACGCTTTGGAGCCTGCTTGACCGCTTTCCTTGTTTTCTTGATGGTGGCAGTAGAAGTAACACTAGGCGCGGCAACAGGCGGTGTGTTCACGTCTCTTATGGGTGTTTGCTCGAGTCGAGGTGCGACTGCCGTTGACAAGTTCAGAGTATGTGGTGGTTTTGCAGGTGAAGAAGCCCTACATGAACCACAATGCGCTGTCGTCTTCTGCGAGGGTTGGGCATAAGGCTCTCCAGTCACTTCAGGTCGGTTTTCAGTAGGGCACGCAACTGGCCTGACCGCGGAGTCAAGAGGCAGGCAATCTTGGGTGACTCGCGACGCCACTTGACATACTGGAGGGCTCGCCGTCTGCTGCGACGCAGCGGTCTTGCTTTGAGAGTGCAGGGAAGCGCTCTTTGAATCACATGTAGACTTCAACAGCCGCTGCGGCGGTGTGTTCGGGTTGAGGAGTTGATTCAGGTTCATGGCGACTGATATTCGAGCTGAATGTGCAATAGGCGAGCGGGTTGTTAAGAAGAATACCCAGCAAGGATGGAAGATAATTCGTACTAAGAATGTATGGGGCTGCATTCAAGCGCCTATAAACCGGAATTCGCATAACTAACCAGAGTTCTCGTTATTCTGAGAGCTCAACCATGGTTCGCACACGTGACCGCCCATCACACGCTCTTATTAGTCACTCTCCACATCGAGCGTCCTCCGCCTCTTGAACATGTTCCTCACCTCAGCCCTGCGTTCTTCGATCTCGTCTCTCTTCTTCTCCAACTCTGCGCGCTCTCGTTTCCATTTCTCCTGGAAAGCCTCGAAGCGCGCATCCATAACCTCCAATTCGTGATCAACATTGTTGAGGTCCTTCGTCAGAGCATTTTGCTGCATGACCAGCCTGGTGAGGGCGTCGAACTCTTCGTCTTCGGCTGAGCGCTTGGAGTTGCGCGGCGGGGCTGTGGGTGTTGCATCTGCTTCAGGGCTGGCAGATTTGGGAACCGAGGTTGTCGGCAGCGGCTTCTGCGTTGATGTTGCATGAGGGATTGTACGACGTGCGATTGAAGGGGCCGACTTACGCGCAACGCTCTGCGGGAAGCGAGGCGCTTTAGGCGTGGGTTCATTGGCCAGCGTCGACTGGGTGTTCTGCTTCTCTGGGGTGTAGGAGCTTTCGCTACTCTCATCTGCTATACTGTCATCCATTGGTACGGTACCCGATGATTTGAAGGCGCTAGGGCCCATCTGATCAGAGATGTACTCCAGTGCGCAGCGGAGACGCTCGGGGTAGGCCTTGGTTTCGTGTAAAACGCAGTCCGTAGCAATTCCAGCTGCGATGAAATACCACTTGACCATGAGCGTCAACCTGGCTTTGTCAGGTGGGTCGCTTGGACCGGTACTTCTGGGGTAAGTTTTGCTGAAAGGGTGCAAGATGCGCTGCTTCCCTGTAGCTTCGGCGGACATTGACGCGTAGGTACCACGAGCGCTTTCCAGGTAAAATCGGATCTCATGGAAACCCCGCTGCGCTATTCGTACCATGTAGGCATAGATTCTGTGCTCTGTCTTCGCATGGGTTCCGACGAATAATTTCTTCGGTTGGGCTTCTAGGATGTACGTCTGATCCAAGAATTCCATGTCATGAGCATCGGGAATATTCTCCAAGAGTCGCAACGCGCCGCGCTCAGCAAGGTATGACCATAGCAGTTGCAAATCCGGATTTCCGTCCCAGCTCATACCATGTGGGGTATCGTATGTGACGTTGCTCTCAGGTGCGTTTACCAAGCCATTTCGGTTGGCAGGCAGCAATCCATTCGGGCTTTCCATGTCTTCCGGCTCTGAGCTTTCCTCCACGGTCTCGCCTGTTTCTCGGGGGTGCTTATAGGTCCCATGGCTTCCATCGGTATTCCCGTAGACCTTTCTCAGCACAGACGATAACCGCCGACTAAAGTCATCGTTCCACGCATCGATTTTGCTTATATGACCTTGCAAAAGGAAGTAGTAACGTATAATCATGCTAAGCATTCGCTTCTTGGTCTTCGTTCCATCTGTGAAGTATTTGAACGGAACGATGAGAGGCTTCGTCATGGCTTCATCTCCGGTGATTGATGGCAGCGTCGAGGTCGCGCGGTCATCGCCAATGGATCTGAGGCAGTAGCGAACCTCCCAACCACCGCCGGATGGCAGCAGATAAGTCAGCACGTTGCGGTTGCCTACGTTTCCGATCAACAGACTTGGGGATTCCGCCTCATCCAGTGCATTTTCAATCCAGGTCAGGGAATCCGCTGGTGGCAGTGCATCCATGCAGGAGTCGGCGCCGGCCTTGGCCATTAGCTTTCGAATTGTCTGGAGGGACATTTTCCGGTTTTTGTGGAAGGTGATAAGTCGCCGAGGATAGCCGTCTGTGTCGCGTTCCAGCGCATCCGATGTCTGGTCAATTGTTTGTCAAGGATCACGGGCCTTGTCGCCAGCAAGTCGCGTGATGATGTTGGCGCGTCTGAGCTACAACGCGTCGCCGGAGGCTCGACCCCCTGCACTCAAGACATATGACAAAGCATGCGGAGAAGTCTGGTGCATACTACTCTGGACTACAGCAAGATATATCGCAATGGACGGGGTATTGATGATAAGGCTAAGAAGATGCAGGTCGCAGGAGCGTTGCTTGTTCCGGGAAGGATCAGGCGGTCCACTGCCGTTAGCGTGAACACGTGCACGTGCACTGGAGTACTCGCGTGCGACACCTTCTATGGCATTCTCAAATGAGGTCTCATTTAGTGATTGTGTGTTCAAACTGCCAGCGTATGAAACTCAAAGAATATGTCTGACATTATTATCAGCTTCTAGTTGTTAAACCCTTATATATATCATATAAATGTGAAATATATCATCGAACAACACACATGGCTGAGAGTGAGCCGTCTCTGGCGACACTACCACTGATTCAAAAAGCTCTCTATCGGCTCGTCAGTTCGATGACCCTTAGATGCAGTCTTATGGGGACACTTCCACTAGGCTTCATTTTTTTGCTCTTTTTGATTCCACGAGGTGCACTTTCACTTTCACTTTTGATTCCGAATGCGGCAATGATGTCACACTGCAAACGCAACGCACAGTGGCCTCGAATTGAACTTTGCTAGCCCTACCTTTTTGACCTTTAACCTCAGATTCTTACATCCCTTTACCACCTACATATCCTCCACAATGGCTCAAAACATAGAGTCACAACCCCCCGGCGCCTACATGTACGACGAGATCGACGCGCTCGCGCAGAAACACTTCCCCGACGTCTACAACGCGCTCCTCGACGTCGACGACGTTCCCTGGGAGCGGCCTGACTACGACAGAGTCGGCTTCTCTTCACACTCGCTCTTCCTGGGCAACATTGTCCTCGACAACATCACGTACAAAGCCTCGGCATATATGACAAGCCAAGGAAACATCCAGTTCTTCCGCCGCAACATCAGCCTTTCGCGACGCGACAACGAAGGCCTTTCCCTGGTCAGCCTTTGGGCATTTCTGGACGAGAATTCTGAGCGCCCAAGCATGGATAATCTGAAGGCATTGTGTGGTTTCTACTTCGTTGCTGCCGGATATGCCGAGGTGGTGAATGCGAAGAAGGGTTGGTTCCGGGATTTGAAGATGGCTTGCACCAAGGTCGGTCTCGGTCTTGGAGGATTGGTCGATGAGCCTGCGGTTTCTGGGCTAGATGGAGAGGTGGAGAAGAATGTTGAGAGGGTCCTGAGTTCGCACGATGGCGACGTCGAAGACAACGGGGATTCTGGAGACGAGACGGACGTCACGGTGGGGCCAGTGGGGCCAGAGATGAAGGGCCTGGGTGCTGGAGTCGACGAAGTCAAGGTTGCACACATCCTGCAACGGCTGTTGATAGTAGTCAAGACCAGGCAGGAGAGCTGGGGCGAGCGGATTGAGGCGGAACTGAAGTGGGCTTGGCCAAACTACAAGAAGTACTGGAGATAGGAACAAAGCCGGGCTGGGATTTGAAAGATAAATATACCGCTAGAACGCTAGAAACGACGAGGCTATGGAGCTACTGCTGCTGCTCCTTGCATCTTTGCTGCTTGGTCCATTTACTGAACTTGTCCTTCTTCCACCCGCTTTTCCAGGTGAGTGTGACCCTTTCTCCATCGATGTTTAACTTTTGTGGCTCCTTGTGTGTTCCAAAGCGTATACTGCTGCTAAGGTGACACTTAGTCGGCGGGTTTTCATTCCAATTCCTCTGATTAACCGAGGAGTACGACCACTGAACGCAGTATTTGCTGTTGTCGCAGGACTCTTGGCATGCCTCTGGCGACGCTTCTCCGTTCCCAGCGCGATCCGCGTCCTGATGCTCGCCGCCTTGGAAAAGGATGTTCCACCGGTTGTTCGAGGACTCGGAGGATAAGTTGTCCCAATCATTGCGTGTGTAATTCAAGTCTTCCGGGGTCATGAAGCGGTACCACAGATCTGCAAAGCGCAGGGTGGGCTGATCCGAGGGTCGGTCCTTCTCCAATCTGAGCAGATCACTGCCGATGTCCGGTGTGATGTGGTGCATCAGGAGGATAGGCTCGCACCATATGGCAGGCGAGAAAGGCACAGTGCTTGGGTCGAAGCCGGAGATGCTAGGCCAGACTGTGGTAAAGGTGATCTTCACCTCGGCCTGCAGCGCGCTGGCGACGAGATCAAACGCTGTCGTGTGGTCCGCGATCTGCTCCCGCCAGTTCTGGATAAAGTCTTTGCGCTTCTTGAACAGCTCCAGCATCACTCCTCGCGAGAGGATGAACGACGTGCCTCCGGCGGCGAAGGGATCGGGGACGCGCGCCGTCGCTGGGGCAGGTGGGTTGCCAAAGAAGTGCTTCGCGTCTGGGTCGTGTTGACTCAGCCAATCGAGTAGGTTCGGCCTGTTGACGTACGTCTCATCGCCAGCGAAGACATACCAGCTGCGGTCGGGCCTGTACTCCCACGCAGACGCCATTGTCTCCAGTATCTTGTACTTGTCCAGGATCTCCATCTCCCTCTTTTCTTCTTCCGGGTCCTCCTTCTTCAACTTGGCCAGTGGTATGCTCCTCCGCGCATAGTCGACCTGAGCGCGGTATCGCTCCAGCTGCTTCGTCTTCTGTATGAAGTCGGATTTGTAACGCCAGATGACGTCGAAGACGGGCCATCTTCCGATCTGGGTTTGTAGGTCCGAAAACAGCAGGAGAGTGCCGTGGTCTTGTTCGTTGGTGTTGAGGATGAGAGGCGTGACTTTGTTGTAGACGTCGTTTGCGGTCGTGGTGACGGCGACGACGAGCTGGTCATGGTCGACTTGGTGCGGGCCGAGGTTGGACTCTTGCTGGGGGCGCTTGCTCGGCGGGAGCTCTTCGTCGTCGTAGGTGCGCGGCCAGCCCTTGACCCAGAAGAAGGCATATATGAGGATGACGCTGAAGACGAGGCGGGCCGGGCGCGGCATGTGCTTCCGGTAAGACGACATGGTCGCTAGCGTTTGCTGTGTGGCATCTGTTGGATTAGTAGCTAAAGGAGAGTACAGAGATCAAGATCGAAGATGCCCAAAACGTGTTTCACCCCATCGCAATGGCCCGATCGATGTTTGAGAAAAAGCGCGTTGCGAACGTCCGCCCGCATTCAGGGGAGCCTAGGCCCGACCGAGACGCGTGGAACAGGCCTGGTGTGGCGCGGCCTCGTATTGCTGAGGGACACGCGTCGCGGGGGCATCAGTGTCGCATGGCTTTCAAATCAGCACTTACAGCATCGACAAAGACACCCGCATTCCAAGACGCGAACTACATAGTACAACGGCGAGAGACGCCGCATGAGGCGTTCCTGCCCTCTTGGCGATGCATCGGAGGAACAGCTGGCAATCTCCGACGATCAACAGATCGGCACCACGACTCCCTGCATCTTCGAGCTCTCTCTTCCTCGTCACATTGCATCAGCTCCAGTACTCAGTATAGCTTCTGCAGCCCGAACTGGCGATGATTCCGCGGTCACGATGCGTGTACGGTACGCTCACAGCAGCTGGCCCGTATATCCGATAACACCGAAGCGAGCACCTTCCCCTCACCTGGACCTGTTCGGTGGTCTCTACAAAGTAAATGATGGAAGATCTTGTGGAGTCTTGAAGGATATAAAGACCCAAGCAGTGATGAATTTGAGATGCGATGCAACAGGTGGTGATCATATGGAAGGAACGGACGCTGACCTTACAGTCACCCACCTCGGGAAACCAGGCCATCAGACGAACCTGCACGTCCGCCTGCGTCAACACGGTTTATTGGAAAAGGCGATTGCCAACGTATTCAGAAACCCACTCAATGGTGGCGTTGACCGGTTGCTGTTTTCCGCGGCAGGCACACAGTATATGCTTGCTGTGGAAGTGTCAGTGTTTACTCGACGATCCACTCCCATGTAGCAAACCGCGAGCCAATCTTCAAGGTGGTTATAAGCCCTCCAACCAGACATTTCCAGGCATTTCTCTCGTGGGCCACACAGCTATACTAAAAGGGGGTTGAGTATTGGGTTATTCATTGACCTCCCTGCGATTTCACTACCTTGAACTATTGGCGGCCTTCGATCCAATATGGTGTGACACAGCGATTAGTTGCGCGTATTGCCCAATTGCAGATTGGAACATCGCGCCACGCAATCAAGCATAGTTGTTATAGTCACGCTCTCCTTTATATAACAACCTCTCGAAACAATTCAACTAGATCTTCAACCCGGGCCATCTGTCAGTTTCTCGAGTCTACTCAAGATGTCAGACCAGAACCCGGAATCGACAAATTGCCAAGAGGAGCGTCCAGAATGGCAGGAGGAAGGGTTCAGTTCCCATCAAGAATGGCAAGACTGGCGAAACGAATATCTGGCAACCGATAATGCCTACGATACCCAGGCGGAGGACCCATCCCCTGATGACAGCGATGAGGATGAGGGCTTCGACGAGGAGTTCGTTAGCGAGCAAGACTCAGACGACGAGGACGACGAGGACGACGAGGACGACGAGGAATCGGAAAGCGGTGAGCCTGGAAAACACGTCGAGCCCGAAGACGACAGCAGTCCCGATCATTCCGAGGCTGCAGACAACGGCGAGCCTGGAGTAAACGACACTTCAAATGTCGACGAAACTGAGCTCACTTCTATATACGGCTTCGGTAAGTAATCGAATAACCTCTGCAAGACGCGATCTAACGCAGTAGGTAGCGCACGACAAGAACAAAGACTATGCCCTCGTTGAGCAGTCGGCTCGTGGAGCCCTCAACGCTATCACCATAGCCCTGCAAGACATCATTAACAAGAGCCAAGCGCGACAAGGTGATCCACAGAGTCTTGCGAAAGAGATCGAGAGCGCCTTTGCCACGGCTTTACCTACGTATTTAAGCGCTCAGGCACTGCTCCAAGGTGGACAACAAGTCAGTCTTTCTCGAATGAGCACCAGAGTGCCCAGCTGACTCGTTTCACAGGCTGTTGGGCGGCCAACTCCCCTCAGTGCCCTTCCTCCGCAGAGTAATCAACCCTTGATCGGCACCTCTACCGCTGTGTCTGTCCCACCCTCTCCGCCTCCGCCTCCGCCGCCAACGGCCAATGGTCTCGGAGCCTTCACCACTGCAAGAGATGTACGTTGCATCTCTCCAGCTAGCATTTGCGCAATGCTAACATTGTATAGGATAGCAGCACTTCCCAAGGAGAAGGTGCTGACAGCGACGATGAAGAGGATGTTCAAGACGTTATAACGCCGCCACGCCGAATCAAGTGATCCAGGTACCGGTATCTAGATGGGGTTATTCATATAAGAATTATGGCGATGGAAACGCATAGCGATGAGAACAGAGTTTGCATATAGGCTTAATTTGGACAATCACTTTCACCGGGAAAGGAATTGTTGAAACTTTCCACTCAGGCTTTGTATACTTGATTGACTCTCTCACAATCTCAGCGTTCTGCAACCTTTGCAACCTCAACGCCGCCAGAACCTCTTCAACATCACCATGTCTCGTGCCACAGCGGCTGCTGATGCTGACATCAATGTCACAGGTCTAGGTCAAGGCCCCGTGGCACTTCCAATCCGAGCGCCGCCGCTCGCCATTTCGTCTTCCGTTTCGCCTGCTCAGGCACATCCCATCAAACACTACGGCAGGGATGCGAAAACCTTCAAAGCCGCCGACCTCCGCTTCGATGACGGCTCGTTCAACAAGCCTGGCACAAAGGCCTACTACAAGAGCTTTGGGTTCCGCGAGAAGACAACAAGCACCAGCGATCAGAAGATGACCGGAGAGAGGAACGAGAAGCAGTCACTCGTCATGATCTTCAGCAGAAATGCTGTCAGGCGATCTGCCCTGACGGGGTCTGTCGCAAACAGAGCTCGGAAGCTGAGTAAGAGGCAGTAAGTGTGCTATTTTGATCCAACTGAGTGAGTCTAATGTCTCCATAGGAAGTTCATGCGCAAGGTCAACAACGACGAAAAGTTCTTCAAGTGGGATTGAGTACCTGCAAAAGAAGCGGAGTAGGGAAAGAGACACTGGGTCCGACTTCCGCTCTGGGAACGAGGCCTAACGTCACGAAAGACCTGAGAAGTGGCTATCGGGCGGCGAGTGTCGATGTCTGTTCTTGCCCTATTCTGCGACGATGGTCGAACACAAGAACCGTCACTGCTCTCATGCTCATATCCTACTACTGTGCGTTTGTTTTGCAGTCACGTTCATCAAGAGTCGCACGCGATCCCACAGTAGTATCACTCACTTTCTATACCCTATAAAGTCTTGTTGCCTAGCTGTGTGTCATAACCTCCGCCTACTAACACCCTTCTCTTTCTCTTCCACTCCTAAGTTTGCTCTACTATACTACATCCCTAATGCCTGCTAAAGCATTCAGCGTCCCACATGATTCAGGTGGTCGCCGTACTCCACCAAATCCCCCACCGACCAGGAAAACCGGCCTCTCTATGAGTGACTTCCAGTATCAAGGTCCTCTAGAAGACGACCCTGTTACCACCATAGCCCGTGGTCTCCGCGAGAAACGACTGCGATTCACCAAAAAGATACCGAACGATCACGACAGCAATATCTGCTCACCAAGAGACCGTCGCAGTGCCCTTTCCGTATTCGACGAAGCCATCGAAAAGATCTGCGAAGACAACCGCCTGGAAGTAACTACCGAGGCCGACTACAAGATCAGGGTGATCTTGGGGATTACTAAAGCGCAACCTTCTGCATCCGTGTTTCAGAACAAGCAACAACTCGCGCCTATAGACCCGCAGTATGCAGAGCCACGCATCGAATGGCACGACGATGCATACAACTATCACTCAACCTGGAGGTTGCAGCATTGGCGCAAAGACGGCTGGCCTGACTCGTTTCCTGAGAGGGCCATTCAGAAAGAACGAACTATGCAAGGGGAGCCCAGATCTTGGAAAGATCAAGATTGGGCGGAGCCTGGAGGACTAAGTTGAGAGTCGGTGATCGTGGTGAGAATGATCATGGTTGAGAGTTCAAGCAGCATAGGTAGTCATCCAGGACCTCCACTTGATGAGGAAATTTCTGGGTAATCAGGCCTCATGTAGTGAAATACATGAAAGTCTAGAATCATATTGAGTTGCACTCGCAGAATCCAAAATATCACGATTTCGATGATGCCTTCAACGTCTAGTAAGCTTTCATGTGACTGAGCTGATACTGGGCAGCTATCGTATCTTCTTAAGCTGTTTCACACCCATCGGTGCCCTATGGGTTGGCACTGTGTAATTACAGAGTAGGTACGCATGTGAATGCATTCCTGTACCATTTGTCCTAAAAAGCCCAGAGTCCATATTCTAGACTCTGTTCTCAGTAAGAATACACAACTACAAACCAAACATGCCACGTCTAAAAGAAGGTACTTCGCTATGGCGAGCTATAAAGGAAAGGGCAAATAATCAGGCTTTACCAGAACGACAGGATGCCAATTCTTCAGATACATCCACGACTCATATTTCACAACGTGTAACGAGATCTGGGAGCGGCCACGGTGGAACTTCCCCATGGGTTCGCCGTACTACGCGCAATAAGAATCAGGTTTCTCGGGATCAAGTTCTAACCGAAGAGGAACAGCTGGAGGCTGCTTTGGCTGAATCTCTGGTACAAGACTCCGCAACGCCCGCCCAGGAACGCCCAGTAAAGCAGACACGAAAGAGACCCTCAAAGTCCAGGGGTCTCCTGGCTTCGCGGAAAACGCAGGAAGCATTACCTCGACTCCCTGGACAACACAATGCTCTGAAGCTGCCAAAGTTAAGAATCACAAACGATAGGATATTGGTTGTAAGGGAAGTAGACAGCATAGCGCAATCGCTGGATACTGACGAACCATTGGATACTTTCGATCTTGAGCAAGCTAAGGACCTCGAACGTCAACGGCAACTCCTATATTTAGCCGAGGTCGAGCGACAGGAAGGCTACATACCCCCTGTTCAAGGTGAGCATGAAAGCGCTATGCGCAGCACGCTTGTTCACGATGTGGATAACGATGACTTCACTGCTGCATTCATCCTAAGGGAGATGGCAAACAGTGACATCACCGCTGATCCTGCGAGTATGGATTTTGTCCAGCAACTCATGAATCCGGCCGCTCCTGGAACGAATTTGGAGTCGACTAACTCGGCTAAGGAAGAAACCCCGCGCGAGGTTATACCCCTTCGTCGTTCGACACGAAAGAAGACTACCTCTGCTCCCAGAGCTGGAGACTCGTCCTCAAAGGCTATCGAAACTGTGCAATCAGCACCTGAGCCCTTGAAACTGGATGAGGGCGAAGGTTTCATGCCATCCGCGGAAGATGACTTCAAATTCAAGTACGACAGCGCTTCTGGACGTCGAGCGGAGGAGCTTGATGCACTGCTGAACCCTCCGGGCCGTCCTAAGGCCTTTCCAGCTGATCTTGCTGGTGAGAAGACTTTCCTCTCTAAGAGCTACAAGGCAACTGGTACTAGGCCGAAGAAGAATGCTGCAGACGATAGGGTCAAAGAAATGGAACTCGAACATGCGCGAGCGCAGCAGGACGTAGATATGGCTATGGAGCAAGAGGATATGTGGAGCGAGTTTTGGGGTGTTGATGAATGGAAGGAGTAGACCTTTCTCGAAGACGAGAAGATGCCAAAATCCTGCTAGGGAAATCTTTTGTGCACATACCTTCTTGAACCTAATACGCAGTGACTCAATTCACGCATTGCGAATCAGGCGGCCGTCCACTACAGATATTCTAGAATCAATTGCTCATTCACGTCGATTTTAGAGATCTGCCTAACTGTGGCGGGAATATAGCCCGTCGTAAGCCGAGACAGACTTTGTGATACAGTGGCTTGAACAGCCGTATTATCTCCACTACTTTGACTCGGCTAGCCCTCAATGAACCATAGAACTCTTCCATTCAACCTATAAAGCTGGCAATATGTCGGATAATCCACGAAATACTCCCACTATCACGACCTCAGATCGCGGTCAACAAGACACCGCTGCTACTACCAGGCCTTATCAAAGTTTGAGTCGCATGGGATGGTTTGATCACCGCATTGATAGGCCTGATCGAACAGGCGAACGTCACACCGAGCAAGAGCAAGAGGTAGCGAGGACCATGCTAACATTGAGACGACTGGTTTTGTTCTCCACAAAGGCTCATACAACAGACATCCCCCTCAACATGAGCAGGCCTGTTATAATCCATGACAGCGACGGTCAGCGGACGATCACTGCAGGACCGACCCCGGATACGACATCAGCGCCCCACGCTATACCATCTGCGAGTATGGCTATGAAGTCAGTGCCAGGCAGCGATGTCACTACGACGAATGTTCCCGCCAGTGAGGATGTAACCACTCCAGTGGTGCGGAAGATTACACTGGAGGAGTACATTAGGTTGAGAAAAGCGAGGAAAGATGGGGAAGTACATGAGAATGCTTGACCTCGGACAGTGAGGTAAGTCCGGGTATGGTATAGGACTACGTAGTGTACTTATCATCTACACAGCTTGAGTATCCTGATCCTGAGGCCGACATGTAGTCGCCAACGTCATCCACCAGCGTACTATGCACCACCCTTGGCCAGAGCGGCTGCCTTACGCTCGCGCTTCTCACGACGGATGCGGGCCGTGCGACGAGTCTTCGTCTCCCCGGCGATTATCCTGCTTCCCCGAGGTGTTGCGGAAAGAGGCGCGGAGGGTGCAGGGGAGTTGGCGACGTAGTCGCTCGCCCACTTCGACAGCATCGGACCTGGCATGGTCGGAGGCAAGCCCTTGACGAGGATAGGGCTGCCGTCCGCCAATGCCCTGACCCTCTTGTCCATGAACCCGTTCAGGCGGTCGTACAGACGGGATGCTGCGACCCCGGCCCACCACCACCCAACTGTGTTCACCGACAGCTCGTGCTGCAGGTCCCACATGTCCTGGTTTAGACCGCGGAACAGCAGGTCGAAGTCGCTTTGGTCCTGCTCGGTGGACTCGCCTGGAACTTGATGTCAGTGTGCGGACAAGACAAACGTCGAATACTCAGGAAATGCGCACCGTACAACACCGCGAAGGTGGCCTCGATCTCGTTCTGGGCCAGAAACGACTGCCCTCCGCTGAGGCGGAACTGCTCGTGAAGTTGGGATGCTAGATCCATCATGATGATATTGGATCGGCGAGACGAGTATCTGGAGGAGAGTATCGGATCAGTATGTGAGCCACAAAAATTTCAAGAAATTTTGAGGCAGGCGTGAGGTTGTTGTGGAGGTTGCTTGACGACGCGCAAGTCGCAAAGGCAGAGTTCTCTCTCTTCACCTGGGCACGTCCCCATGGTAACCGCCAGTTTCGTTTGCATTCTGTACTGCTCGGTCTGAGCTCGTCGCTACATCTTTCCATTACATGTTCTTCTATCAGTGTCATGCACAATACAATGTCATGCTGCTAGCCGATTACGACATTCGGACTTGCTACGCATTGGACTTTGATGAGCTTATTGTTCACTATACATGCGGCTTTGACAAGTCTTGCAGGCAGCAAACATGTTGACCTCACCCTCATACATAACCTTGTTTCTCTTTAGACTGAATATCCCCATAACCTTCTTGAAGAGGTGCAAGATCTACGCAAGTTTGTTCAGATGGCGACCTTCACCCAGCCTACTCCACCGATTGACTTTAGACGAGACATAGAAGCTTTCAATCTTTACCACAAAAATTGCACTACCAAACCGATCAAAGAGACCGTTGCGCACCTCCTCTACGCTCTGGAGAATACAGAACCCATTGTAGACCGCACCGATGCTGTTTACACAACATTCCGTGATGCGATGGTGGGCTGGAAGACAAGGATCGATAAGAAGCACGACGCCGACGCGAATCGATGGTACTTTCACAGGATGAGGAGAGAGTTCAGGACAGTAGAACACGTGCTGTACGGTACTACCAGCGACTCGGATAGTGACGGTGAAGGCGATACGAACGACGAGAATTCCGAAGATGAGGACCAAGACGATGAGAGCCCTGAAGATGCCGGATCTGAAGTGGACTCAGAGAAAGACGATTCTGATGTAGCCCAGTCCGAAAGTTCGACTGATACCCACGCAGATATTTCGACGCGCATCGACGAAGCGAGGGACAACATTGTATCTGAGAAAACCCCGGACATGCCTTCACCCAAGACCAAAACGAAGCCGTCTGCGCGAACTACGCGTTTCAGCCAACGGCTCAAAGATCTCGACGCTCTCAGAGCACAAGAAGAAGAGAACATGCATCACAGCCCAAGGCGAGAGAAAGGCAGAGAGTTCAAAGGGGGACCTGTCGACCCAGAGAAAGCACATCTAGACATCGGTGAAAGAGAGCTAGCTGATCATGACGAAGATGTTGTACTCGCCGAGCTGGAGAGTAATGTACGAGTCGGGATCGAGGAGAATACGGAAGAAGATGAGATCGACGTGTGAAATAGTAGGGTGAAGAGGATGGTGAGGGTCATGCCATGTCCGGAAAAAATGACATGAGCAAACAAAGGTCAAAGAAAAAGGTGAAAATAAGGGACGATGAAGTTCAAGGTTGAGATGGCGGGTGGCGTGTGCTTGATGAGCTTAGTGTGGCGCGGCGAATCGAAATTCCGTGGCGTCAAGACCTGAGTTCCGCCACCAACCTTGGAATGCTTGTCGCAACCATAGCGCTACCTACATCAGTTTTTATCATGCTGGTTCATTACGATTAAATTGACGCGCATTTTCTGAAAAGCGTGATAAAAAAAAAGTAATGGACATCAACATTAAGCAATCGGCATAATCGTGGACGCGAAACTTGTTTAGATTCACCGGAGCAACAATAGCTTCGGGTGCGTACTCTATGTAGCGAAGAGTGATGGAGATTGACAAACTATTGACAAGACGCGGCCTAAGCAGTGCGCTCGATGGTAGTAGTCTCCATCTTGCCGTGCTCGGTAACCGTTCCGTCGTCGTGGCCGTGGTTGACGGTCTTCTCGACAGCCCTGACTGCCTCGTCGGCAAACTCCTTGTCTTCGAACACTGAGAAGATGTTAGTGATAGATCGATAAAACTCGTCTTTGTTATATACTTACAGAAAGCGAGCTCCTCGAGCGTGCGGTTGTACGTCTCAGGGTACATGAGGTAGACGAAGCAGAACTCGAATGTAATCCATCCGCAGTAAATGGCAAAGTACTTCCACTGAATCGCGTCGAGAGCGATAGGGTTGACGTAGACGGAGAAGAAACCGGCGAGCTTGCCGAACATTTGCTCGACACCAATACCCATGGTACGCTGGGCGTAGGGGAAGAGTTCGACGAGGTAGGTGTATGTGAGCGAGTTGTTACCGATGTTGTAGCAGGGCGAGTATGCGAAGAAGAAGACGAGCGAGGCGATTTGCGCAGCCTGGTTCTTGGTGCCGTTGGCATCCGCGACTTGGAGACGCTGGAAAGCGATGGTCATGGCCATGAAGACCATGGTCATGGATCCAGCGGAAAGCATGAACATCCAGCGACGGCGGAATCGAGTGACGACGAGAGCGATAGTGACACCGTTGATCAAACTCCAGCATTGGTTGGCGATGTTGATGCGCGTCTTGGCGTACTTGGTGGTGTATCCCATCATCTTGAATAGAAGATTTTGGTAGTACGAGATCAAAGTGTTTCCGCTCATCTGGGTGAAGAGACCGAGGAAGCAAGAGATGAAGACACGGCGTCGCATACCAGGTGTACGAACCATGTCCATCCACGAGCGGCTTGAGTTCTCCATCTCGAGTTTGATTGTGGATCGGATCTGGGCCATCTCGGCTTGTACGAGGATGGAGTTGGCGTCGCCTTCAGCATGGTATTTTGTCAAAACGGCGAAAGCTTCATCGTCGCGATCACGGCTGACAAGCCATCGTGGGCTCTCAGGTAGCAGGCTAGTAAAGTCAGTGTGGAACTCTAAACTCGTTCGGAGGAACGTACAAAACAGTGCAAATCTGGAGGATGGACGGGCAGATCTGCAGCAGAGATGGTGCTCGCCAGCCCCAGTTTCCTACCATCTCCGTTGTCTTGATTGAGATGGCAGCGGCAAGGATGGATCCGATGAAGTAAGATGCGTTGAAGAGCGAGGTCATGAATGGGCGTTCCTTGGGGTAAGCCAACTCTCCGATCAGGGAAGAACCGGAGACGATGGCGAAGAGGATACCGAAACCAAGCAGCATACGTGCGATGATGTACATCCCAACTGATAATGCGTTAGATACGCCGCCGCTGTGTATGTGGATGGGTTGTGTACGTACTGTGCTGAGCAAAACCTTGCAACAAAGCGCCGATGACCATAATGACGGAACCAACGAAGATAGACATGCGTCTACCGTACTTTTGGCTCAACCAGGGTGCGACCGGAACTGCAAGAATGGAACCGAGCTGGTAGCATGAGGACATGAAACCGATGATTTTGGGTTCGATGCTGGCTTCGCCATCTGAGTCCTTGTAGCCTTCTCCGAAATCTGAGACTGTCAGCTTGTGGATCTAAAGCTACAACAGTTTTGACTTACATGTGTTGAATGGAACAGAAAACTGAAGTGTGCCGATGAGCTGAGAGTCGAAACCAGAGGTAATCTCAACACCCATGCAGCAGCAGAAGAGCCAGATGTACATGATGCGCAGATTCGGTTTCTTCCACCATCGCACCTTGTCCTGCTCCACCATGCGGGTGATGATGGGGTCGGAAGTACCATCCTGAGCTTTGAGGAGACCCATGATGCCGGTGTTGGATGCGCTGGAGGCTGCTGGTGCTCGAGCAGATTGGGGTTTACCCTTTATAATACGTCGTGGCCCCAGGGCGGTCCACTACCCCGGCTCTTTACCCCAGATGCTCCGTAGCCTACCTAGGCTAAGGCGGAGAACACGACCGTAATACCGAACTTGCATCTTATATTGGGTAAGCGTCGCGGCGCGTTGGCTGCATACCTTGGCAGCCGGTTAAATTGGGCTTGTTCCTCCAATTATCGGGTGTTAATCATCCCGAACAAAGCTCAGAAGAGCCCGAACGAACGCCTTGCTGCTTGCAAGTGCATTTTTCGAGCCTGTGTTTAACCTGTTGGCTGGTACGTGACCTGCTCTCGTGTTGCACTTCGAAGTTGCAGTGGCACTTTTAGCGAGGCAGCGCCTAGTCGTGCTCTTCCGACGGCACGGACAGGAAATGTTGACCCGACACCGTGGATCTTGTCCTATGGCGAATTAACGGTCAATCTCGCAAGGCACGAACATATTTGGGGTCCAACTACAAATTGTTGGGACGTGTGATGATTTGCTTGTCAGATCACGCCCTGGAGAGAACAGTAGTCTTGCCAGGACTTGAAGATCATGTCCAGTCCCATGATACAAGCATCCAGCTTCGGCTCATGATGGTCCAGAGGCGCACGCACTAAGCGCGAATATCAGGAGGATTAAGCGGTAGCGATGGCTTGAACGCGGCAAATGCTCGTGTCGTAGCTACCGAAGCGACAGGCGGGGGTTGATGCACGAGTATCACGCCCTGGGACAGCGTCGGGGCGTCAGCATGGCAATCAAATTCGTATAGAGTCCACAACCAACTAGACCAAGCCCGTAGCTTGATGTTCTTGAAGCAATATGTCCGTGTGTGGGTACTTCATCGACGGGAAGCGCGTGGGATTGCTCCGAACATGCACGCGAGACAGATAGAGTGAGTGGGCCAGCCACCGAATCCTTCCCGGGGTAGGTTAGCCCCAATGCATGGTAATCCTGATTCCTGGTGGGTGCTTCATCAATGTCCAACAGCACTCAGGAAGAGTCGGATGTACCGCATCCCAGCCAAGCGGTACTTAAGGTAAGAGATCTCCACAAGGCATTCCCTCTTGTTGCTGAGCATGAACGGCATCCACGGTACGCGCTTCAACTGTCGGTCAGACTTCCCGGAAACTTGGCGGGTGGTAGTCGTAAATGCGGCATTGGCCAAGGGCCTACGACCAGCGCTGGCTTCGTTGCTGATTCGCATGGATGCGTGGAGGAGGGAATGATGACTCGCGTCGGGTAGCGCACCGCTTGTTTGCAGCCGACGCATCTTTGGGAGAGGCAGCAAAAAGGAAAACGGCTTGAGTGAGGTGAGATGCGAATATCTGGGGTTGACAAAGTCCTGCAGTAAGCGTCGATTGCTCCAAGCAGGCTCGATGATCTCCAGGTTGGTGGCCGGCGGCGTCGCTAAAGGTGGGGCGCTGTCTGTCGCGATTGCCGCAGGGCCGTCGTGGCAATCATCACCAAAACTGTAGCTGACATCTGCAACTAGTAGATCAAAGTCAAGAATCTCATTATTCGGTACGCTTTAAGAGCATGTATCATAAACGTGGTATCGGGGGTTCGGACGCACCGTACACAACACGAACGCCACGCTGGACATTACATTCTAACCGCGTGTACAAGAGTAAGATTAGGAAAGATATGGGTATCATGAGTTATAAGACCAACAGCTGGTCTGGACCGTATCGCGCGACAGAGAATCGTCGTTTAGACGCCGGCCATGTTCGGCGCAGGAGCGGTGTCATTCCTGGGGGAGCTGCGGATATGCAGCGCTGCAAGCACGGTCGAAGCAACAAAGGCAACCCTGTGGCATGTCAGTGTACAGTCGCAGGTGAGGATTTAGGTTCAATACCAGTTGAAAGCAGAGAAGACGATGGCAGCGACTCCGCAGCTGTAGAAGGTGCCTTGGCGGCCAGCCCACCAGTTGTTACCCCATCGAGTGGCCACCGCAACGAAAGCGGCGAACCAGAAGATCATGGTAATGAACTCAACTCCGCCAATGGCAAACTTGTGGGCTGCAGCGGGGAAGCGAGCTGGTGCGAGGACGAGATATGCGACAGCCATGAGGGTCCAGATGGAGGTGAAGAGCATGAAGGCGACGCTCGCTGGCACCCAGGTGACGTAGGCATCGACAACTGAAGACATGTTAGTAACGCTACGGCATCGAATGGTCCGTGTGCAACATACTGTAGGCTGTAAGACCCAGCACGATGATGCTGAAGACAACTTGTACGCCGCGCAGGCCTAGGACAAGAGCGGGTGCGACCATTTTTATGGTAGATAGGCGCTACGGCTACGCGATGGATGGCTGCAGGGGCTACGGGCGGGTAGGCAGATTGTGGATGCAGATATCTTCGCTACCGAAAGTCGATGGTATTTGTTGTTTGCAGCAGTTGGGTGTAGAGGGGCTCGATGAGGCCAGCAACTCAGCGGCAGCCTGGTTCTTTATGCCTCCGCACAGGCTGGCAGGCGATGATGCTGCCACGACCTTGTCCCTTCTTGATTTCCCTGAAACCGACGTCACTCGCAGTGGCGCATGATCAGGGAGCCACATGTCGCGTCCGTGATTGGTCAATCACCGCGATCCCAGCTCTTAGTGCCGCTGGCGCTGCGACGTGTTGCACAACCTTCTCGCATCTTCTCCTCTTTGTCCTGGCCTTGTCCCCCGCACTACAATCAATCTTCGCGTTCCTTCATCTCAAAATAATCTGTAACTTGACAGCTTTATTTTCGGACGCGTCGAGCGTCTTGTTTCAACACAAAGGTCCCACGCTCGGTGTTTGGGCAGCGTCGTCAAACATATGTGGCGGTGCACGGTTTCATTTTCCACAGCCTGCGACGTGACGCGGCCAAGGGTATGCCGGCAACACGGCAGATGCAGCGCAGCGCCGCATCACGTATACACCGCCTACTAGACTGCTGGCTTTGTGGTTCTTCAACATTCGCAGTGCGCTCCGAGATGCACAGAAGTGCATACCATGGCCCAACTCTGATCAATTCACCAAATCGATGCAACGAACCGGGTCAATGTCCGCCAACGAACGTACAGCGGCATGTCATCACGGAGTCTTGAAGCTATGTGAAGCGTCAGCCTCTATCGAATCATGTTCGCTGACCTATAGTGGCATGAGGATACCTAGCGCAACCAACATCGCCGCGGCCCGTGATGCAACAGGTCGTCTAGCTCTAGCAACAGTTTAGCTGTTGCATTGTTGCAACATGCCGCGAGGATATCGTCGAAGAGTTCTTGTGCTGTGCACCAGTGCCCTGTGACGAGTACAATGAAGCGATATAGTGTTCGCCTGAATTTACAGTGCGAGACCTGTTGGACTAAAGTGCACATCCCTGGATTGACCTAGACTTCCCGATGAAAAGCCTCCGCGTGGGTACGAGCAGTGTAGAGATGTCTGACCAAGACTCAGCACCGCCAACTTCGCCTTTCATCCCCAATGACCCCGAGGAGAAAATCGCCATGGCTTCGCGTCACGATAGCATGCTCTCGGAGCAAGGCCTGGAAGTCGCAGAACTGAGAGCGAGAGTCGCCGAACTTGAAAGTTCTTCGGCTCTGGTTACGAACATGCGTAACGAAGTTTCTCACGAACTCCAATTCTACAAGAACGAAGTAGCAAAGAAGAAAGATGAGATCTATGACATGACCAGTGCGTCCAATAAACAGTCCAGAGACTTCAAAGCCCTCGAGGTCAAGATGGCCAAACTGCGAGAAGACAGTGAGCAGAAGCTTCGCGAGATGGAAAAAGATGTTGTTCATGAGAAAACAACGGAGAAGCGTACCAAGGAGGACCAAGAAGCAACGCACGTCATCGCTCAGCTACAAACCGAACTCGGTGCCAAGGATACCAGGATTGACCAACTGGAAGCTCGATTATCTAACCTCAAGCCTCCTCCTGAGAACGCGTATCGCGGCGCCCAGACTAGGCCAGCCAACCGCCGCCCAACAGATATGCATCACGAGCACGGCTGCGAGGAGCACCAAAAGCTTATATCCCAGCAGCTTGTGGATGCTCAAGAATTACTGGCCGCCGCCGAAGCAGAAGCAGAAGGATTTCGTCATCTTGCGAAGGCTAATGCAGATCTGACTGATGGCCAGGCTACGGATTTGGAATGTATCCGGGAACTGAGAGATGAGAATGAGCGACGCCACAACGAAGTTAATCATCTCAAAGAAGTCATTGGCAGTTTACGCACCGAACAGCGTTTTGCTTCCAGCGAGTTCCATAATATCGATCTCGACGACACGGCAACCCAATCTCTTTCCTTTGGTCCTTTGACAAATGTCTGCATTACTCCCATCGCTCCTGAAGATAATAAAGTCGAGCTGCGTGCCCTAGAGCTGGAAGTTGAAGGCTTGACCTCAGAAAATCATAGCCTTTCGCTGGAGTGTACCGAGTTGGAGTCGAAGCTCGTGTCTGTCATATCCACACTGAAGGCTCTGGATCAGGAACAAGAAACAAGGAACAACTGTACACTGACTCTTTCCGACCTACAAAACGTTTCGACCTCTCCACGCACGCCAATTGTCGCAAACAAGTCCGTAATCAACCCTGACATGCTAGCTGGACTGGAGGATCTTGGTAAGTCCATCAACAACCTCAGCGACCCACCATTCAAGATGACCACTTCTGCTGCTAACACGCGAGCTACACCCGACCTACCCAATGTGGCCTTGACAATCAACATCAAACCAAGCAACAAGCGCAACTACTCTTTGTTCCAGCGCGTCAAAAGCGCCATGTCTTCGACTTCCAAAGTCGACATCAAAGGGCCCAAAGAGATTGCCAACCAATTTGTAGCCCTCATGGAGGATGTCGAGAAGGACCATGCAGAAAAGACCAAGCGTGTTATCGAGCTAGACAAGGCCGTTCATCAGTATCGGGCACATGCTGAAGCTCTGGAAGCACAGATCCGTAATCAAGCCAAGTGCTTGGATCCTGCGCATCGCACGTTGGCCGACGAGCTCGCTGCCAAAAACGAGCAGTTTGCTATGCAGGAACAGCTTTTGGCTACGTTTCGGCACAGCAATGTAGCATAGACATAGCCTTCTTCATCAAGTCGCCTCGATTCACTGAATAGATCAAAAATCAATTTTTAGTTCGTGAACATGCTGCTCTCAAATATTCAAGTATGGGTGATGAAATGCTGAACTGCTCGACGTGCCGCCACGGAACCTTGGAAGTCGCCCGTATCGCCCAATTCACCAGTATCGTTCAACTTCCCCGAGACACGCTGCAAGCCCGTGAAAGCTCACCGCAATCTACAGGGTTACGTCCTTTTCAAGACCTACCTGATTTGGACACTGCTCGGCCAGCTACCGGATATGACGTCGTTAGTGCAGGGATCCGTGCGCGCCCACGCGACGCGATAGCTTCCACATCGTCTATCGTCACACGCGCATCACGAATATGCTCCCTTCCAAACCCGCGCCAACACGCGTCAATACAAACTCCGCGGTTCTCCCTGAATATGTAGACGACATCACCTGACGGCAGTAGTGGCAGCGTCGCGTATTGCTGGCATGGGTCATCCGACTGGAGCCTATTTTCCCTGACGACGGCCTACATCTCGCGAAGGATGGCATCCTCATCCCCATTTGCGATGGAAAAGATCCAGTGCGCCCGGTTCTACTTCGAGTGGAAGGGCCATCCTATCGACGACCTCGCCACTTTTCGCAATGTTACGCTTGCAGAACGGCCGGACAAACCAATCGCATATCTGGCTGGGGATTCGTCTCTTGACAACAAGCACTGGGTCGACAAGACTAGTCCTATCCTTCCAAACCACCTGCCAAGCGTTTACGAAAAAGCATTCAAGCATCCTTGTATTCCGAAGCCAGATGTCGCGTTTTGGATGAACAACCTGCTCGAGCATCGTGCGACCTGCATTAACACGGCCGTAGAAGAATCCATGCTTCGAGATCGAGACGACGTACTTCTACCGCATGACGAGTTTATTCGCGACAACTTACGTTCGAACGATGTATTGATCGTCAGCGTTGGCGCCAACGACATTGCGCTGCGACCGAATCCTTCCACGATACGACACATGCTACAGCTCGCCTGGCTGACCCGACGCAAAAGCCTAGAGAACGGGACCGCAAGCGCACTGCACTACTTCAAACACATGTTCGGTACCAAGACCCAAGACTACATCGCTCGCCTTGCCGCCAAAACCAAGCCTCGCGCCGTCATCGTCTGCATGATATACTTCCCGCTCGAGTCGGGACTAGGGCAGACCAGTTGGGCTGATGCGCAGCTCAAGGCGCTAGGATACAACTCGTACCCGGGACAGCTACAAGCCGCCATTCGAGCGATATACGAGATGGCGACGAAAGCGATACGGATTGAGGGTACGGAGATAGTGCCTTGCGCGCTGTATCAGGTGCTTGATGGCAAGCTGGCCGATGACTATGCAGCGAGGGTTGAGCCAAACGAAGCGGGCGGAAGGAAGATGGCTGTTAGGTTCGTTGAACTGTTGGACGAGATTCTGGAGAAGTCAGACATACCGGAGACTACTTGAGGCGTATGTGCGTCACTTCACACTTGGTAAGGAGTATGGTCCTTCTACTGGACCCCCGGGTCGACGAACTCGAAACCCGCAATCGCGATCGGTCTTCTTTCAGAACTGCAGGATGGGTACATTCCAGTGCCTCTTTGTTCAGGCAGCGTCTTTGTGAACCTTTCGCCTTTGTCTATTGCGCTGCGCCTTTGTTTCACGCGAACTCGATATGTTCGCTCAACATCCTGTAGATGATCGGACTTTGAAGACACACCGTTTCACCTCTGCTAGTCTTGAAGCAAAACCTACAATCATGGAGAGATACACCTTTGCACGACGTGTGCTCAGCGCGATGCCTACTACACCCGACGATGTTGTTTTTCTCGCAGCGGTCTTTGTTGCATTCGGTTCCGGAGCCTTACTTCTTCACTGGATTCGCCGTGTTCGTGACATTGGATTGCAGAAGCAGTGGCACGATGCGCAGATGAGGACCTTGCAGGAAGGATTCGCTGCTTTCGAACAATTACCGCAGCAGTTGAACGCCCTCAACGCCAGTATCGGCGAGCTTCGCGAGAAGGCAGATGGAGCTACTGATCGATTCAATACTATAAGCGACCGAATTAACGATCTCAGCCAAAATGTTGATCATCTTCAAACCGTTGGCGCTGGTACTCACGGTGTCAAGAGGCCCTCGACTGTGCAGCCAACAACGGATGTAAGCTCGGCGGATGCGAACGAGCTTGTGGCGGTCAAATCACATATAAAGAATCTGGAGAGCAAGATGAGCGAGATTACCAAACGAAAGGACGAGCTAGAGCAGGCCAATGTGAGCTTGAAGGAAGACCTTGAGCGCGCCACCAAGTCCCATGGAGAGGAGCAGAGTGAGGAGTACAAGACACTGCTCATGCAGAATGAAGAGCTTCAAACTCAGCTCGCCCAAACTGAACGGTCTTTACGAATCCTTGAGCAAGAAAAGGAGCGCGTAGCTGCCAATGGAGATCCCGCGATGAAGCAGCAGGAGGAAACGATAAAAAACTACGAGAACGAGATCGAGAGACTAGAGGAAAAGCTGGCATCGGCTCAAAACGATCGGGCTACCGCGAGACAGGAGATGAAGCAAATGTCATCTGAACTCGAGGAATTGGAGAGTAAGCTATTAACTGCGCAGAGCGATCAGAATGAGATGCGACAAGAGAACAACCGTCTGTCTTCGATGATCAGTGATTTGGAGACAAGCCTGTCATCATCTCGAAGTGATCAGCAAAGAATGGCATACGAGATCGAAAACCATGTGGCTGTGGTCAAAAGACTACGAGATGATCTGTCATCAGCTGAGCATGAACGGGACCAGCAAAGAGAAGCAAATGAGAGGCTCTCTGGGCTTGATGAGGGCACGAGACAGTCGGAAGCGGGTCAGAGCGCGATCGTAGATGAACTCAAAGAAAAGCTAAAGGCAGAGAGTCTCAAGAGCGCTGACTTAGAAGTCAGAAATGATGTACTCACCAAAGACATCGGAAAGAACGAGGCTCATATCCAAACGATGAAAGCGGATGAAGTGCAGAACAAGCAGCAGCTTGACCGTCTCACGAGCCAAGTCGAGTCGTTGGAGAGGCAAAAGATGGATCTAGAAGCGACGTTGGAAGAGCACAGTCAGGCAAAGGAAAGTGAAGATCAAGCTGAGGAGCATGGCGAAGGGTTACAGGACAACAGTTCTAGTGACGCTCCAGAGCAGAGAGACGAGTTGCAGCCAGATATGACGAAGTTGCCGACCTCACCTCAGCAATCAAACACGTCAGGAGCTGCACCTGATGATAGCTGGGTAGAGGTGGCCGCTCAACCTCCCACAGCCCCAGACGGGAGACCGACAACCGATGGCGAAAGCGCAGAAGTTGATGAAGCCTTAAGCCCTGTAGTGAAACTTCCCATGGCGCCAGCCGCCGAGGCCAGTGGAAGTCCAGCCACAGGAAAAAGCTGGGCAGATGAAGATGAACAAGAGTTCGATCCAGAGATCCAGAAGTTTTCTGCTCGAACAGCAAGCCTTCCGAGTGCGCTCTCATCAACCAACTCTCCAGCGCAAGAGAGCCCCGACTCCCCAGCCCCCAAACCACAACCTACTATTGATACTAGTGTGGGAAACAATGCTTCAGACGCGACTACCCCGCATAGCAGCGCGTCGTCACTGCCAGCTGGCCCGTCCCCCACGTCTGACATTGTAACAGCCCTTTGCAGGTACTGCAACATTGACGTCCCGGTCGAGATGATCCAATTGCCCAATGGAAGGCGGTATCTAGACTGGCCTAAGCATTGCAGAGAGACGGGTTGCAACAAAAACGAACGGGGAAACTCCTCTCGGCCGCAAAGTCGTGGAGGCCCAGGATCTCCCAGTTCCGCAGGTTTCAGTCCAGGTGGCTTCCATGGGAACTTTCCAAACCCTAACAGGAGTAGACCTGACAGCAGGAACAGCTACGGTAGCGGTCGGGGTTCGAAACCTTCTAGTCCTGTCGACATGAGTCCCGGCAGTCGCCGTGGATCTTTCAGTCCCCGCGGAAGAGGTGAATTTGGTAACAGAGGCGGATTTGGTAGGGGTAGGAGCTCAGAGCGTTCTAGTCCCGTAATTAGTAGTCCAGGTAGTTATCAGAGCTCCGATAATGGCGGCGATGGAGGACAATACGGTAGGGGTGATAGAAGCAGGCCCAGTAGCGGTGGAGGCAATTGGAGGCCTCACCGGTTTGCAGATGATGGCAATGGTCGAAGTAGTGAAACTTATTGAGACCCGTCACCCGATAAGGTGAGGGTCAGTAGGGGCCAAGGTGGCTTCAAGTAGCTGTGATGTTTGCAGGGCTATCAATATCGAAAACACAAGATGTGGGCTCAATATGAACTCTTCAGCGAGTATGTGTGCTCAATACTAGTCGTTAGATAATATTACTTGACCGACCTTCTCTCACTCCCATGTTATGCGACCAGCTACATCCGTAAGCGGTTAAGATAGCTTAAGCCTCCCGGATCTCTTTGCACAAGGCTTCATACTTCTCCTTCCACTCTTCCACTTCCCCTTCTCGCTCTTTGAGCTTGGCTGCAAGCTCATCCTTCCTTGCCACGTGCTTACGTAACACAAACCTTAGTTTTGCTGAGAAGTTCTTCTCACCTTCATAAGCCTTTTTCCATCCGGCTGCTTCCTTATGCGCTTTTGCGAGCTGTTCTTCAATATGGTCGCCGGTAGCCTCCGCCTGTTCCCTCTTGGTCTCCGGTGCTGTACTGCTGTCTTGGTGTGCGCGCTCGCTATTATCTGCTTCGTTGGTGAGAGTATCAAGCTTTGCGTCTTGTATCTGAGTAGCTGTGGACGCCTCAGTCTTCTTAGACTCATACGCGTCGTCCTCTTTTTCTCGCGCATCGGCTGCCGAAGTTTGCTCCGCGACATGGCGACAAAGGTTCTCGAAGCAAAGCCAGAAGTCGTGCTTGAACCCCTCAATAGCGTCGTCGAAGCCCTGTACCAAGAGACTATAGCGGAAGAACACCTCAAGCAAGACCAAGTGCTCATGGTCAACTACTGTGAGGATCGTGGAGAATGGCGGTACAAGATCGTAGTCGCGCCGCAATACTGGTAGTGCTTCCTCGCCATCAATGTCAACGACCTTCCAAGTACTCCTACTAAATGGAAACGAATCGGACAGTACTATAGTACAGTGTTCCAGATCCCAGAGAATCTCTAAGGGTTTCATCGTCACCCGTGGGTGCTCAGACTTTTCTCCAGAATCTTTCTGCCATCCTAGGATCGCGCCGAAGTGACCAGGGACACGCTCGTCGAGCTTGAGCGAGGCTATGTTTAGCAGCGCTTGCAGCTCTTCGGGGAAGTACTGTAGTGCGTAGCGGTGTCCATCCGCAAGACTGGACACTGTCTTCATATGTTGAAACTTTTGGGAGTTGTCGTTCGGCGTGTCTTCGCGCTGCACCGTCATCGTAAGACGGGTCTGGTCTGCAATGTTGTTCGGCTAGGGTGAGGTCTGTTCAAGCGTTCAGTAGATGTGGTGGCGGCGATAGACCGTTCTGAGCTGTGTTATATCGCTGGTTTGTTTGTTAGTGATTGGAGTCTCAGACGAGCGCAATGCGACTAGCGAGTGCTAGATTCTTCACTATACGCCTAGAAATCGCGTTTGTCTCATGCATCAGCGTTGATTGTCACCCTTGCTGATTCGGTTATTTACCTAGACACACACACATCAGCTTTAGAAGCGGCAATTCGCCTTGCAGACCTTGACGCCCTAACGCATGGCGCTCTCGACACGGCACTGTCGATCTGGACGCGTTGATTCTTTCGAAACGACATGATGACGAGTACGAAGAAGGCATAATTGTTCGAAACGAGGTAAATAGTGAAGAGGGTGCTTGACAAGATGAGGTGTGAAGTGAGAGTTGGTAGACCTTTGGATACTCATTACATTATGGCATTGTTGGAACTAAAGATTACATGACTTTTGACTGAACTTGAAGCGCGTTCAAGCCCTCCATTTCCGTCCCAAAGCCCTCTTGCTCCATTGATGTCCGCCAAAGCTGTCACCCTTACGAGCCTTCTCCTCGTATAGCTTCTTGCTCAGCTGCTTGTACAAGAACTTGCCGTTGTTGTGGAAGTTGATGCTGTGGTCACTGTCGGTGAAAAAAGTGTTCTGCATCTTCTCAGGAGTGACCTGGTTGACCATCAGAAGGTCGACTAGCGCAGCCGAGTTCTGGAAGTGCACGTTATCATCACCGGTACCGTGCTGGATGACAACACCACCAGCGATGTTCTTGAAGCCAGTAGCGTCGTGGACACGACTACGGTTGTAGCCTTCGGGGTTAATATCGGGTGTCTTCATGTAACGCTCGGTGTAGAGAGAGTCGTAGAAACGCCAGTCACTGACAGGGGCGGTGATCATGGCGTAGCTGATGATTGGGTCACCGACCTCAACGACCTTGGAGGAGAGGTAGCCGCCGTACGACCAACCCCAGATACCAATGTGCTCGCTGTCGATCCACTCGTTCTTTGCCATCTCCTTGGCAGCCCAGATCTGGTCTTCAGCCTCAAGTTCACCGAGGTTAGAGGTGACGAGAGATCGGAAAGCACGACCCTTACGACCGGTACCACGGTTGTCGACGGTGAGAGTTACGTACTCCAGCTCGGGATCAGATGCAATGTAAGCCTTCCAGTTGAGCGCGTTGAAGGACTTTTGTACCTCCTTGGCGTTGGGACCACCGTACGGAAGGAGGATGAGTGGGTACTTCTTGCTGGGGTCAAAGTTGGGAGGAAGACGGAGCATGGCATCAAGGGTGTATCCGGAAGGATGCTCCATATCAAGGTACGTGATGTTGGGAAGAGCGTAGCCCTGAAGCTTCTCGTAAAGCGCAGTGTTGTTGACGATCGTGCGAATTGGCTCGGTGGAGTTGATGGAGTAGAGCTCCTGGTATGGCACGTCGGGACCGGCATAACGAGAGACATAGTATGAGCCACCGGAAGAGAAAGATGCGGTCCAGAAAGCGGTCACGGTATCGTCGACCAGGGCAGTCTTCTCGCCGGAAAAGCTGACAGAGTACATGTGGGACTCAGCACTGTGGTGCTCGGTGGAGGTGTAGTAGATGAGTCCGCGAGAGTAGTCAACCTTGAGAACGCTGAGAACCTCCCATTCGCCAGATGTCAGCGCGATGGGCTCTCCGCCGCTGACGGGGAAGAGGTAGATGTGCGCCCAGCCGCTCATATCAGAAAGGTCCATGTAGTACTCGGTAGCGTTTCCGTAAGACGCGTTTGCAGTCTCAACAGCTCCGATGTAGCGAACCTGCATCAGGTTCTCTAGCCATCCATCGGTACCGTCGCGCTCGCGAGTGACCTTGGATGACCCAGCTTCAACGTCAACAAGTACCAGCTTCTCCATGTCTTGGACACGGTTGTAAGCGCGGTACATGACCTTACTGTGCTCCTCAGTAAGCCAGACGACTTCGCCAATGACGAGATCGTCCTCTGGGAAAGCATCAATGGGAACGTTGGTGTATTCACCAGACTCAACATCGAGCAAGTTCATGACCACCGTGGGGTTCTTGGTGCCAACCTTGGGGTAGCGGAGCTCCAATTCGTTGGGGTAGACGGGAACGTATTCCGCATCGTCTTCAATATAGTATGGGATTCTGAATGTGCCGACGCCAGTCTCGTTGAAGCTGAGGAAAGCAATCCTAGTTCCATCGGGAGAGAACCACAGAGTGTAGCGATCGCCAAAGATCTCTTCCTCGTAGACCCAATCGGGAATGGCGTTGAAGTAGTCGGGGCCTCCATCCTCAGTAATCTGGGAGATGGTGCCATTGGTGGACATGTACAGGTTGTTGCCCTTGACGAATGCAACCTGAGATGACGAAACCGGGCTCCATTCAGCGTACTGAATATCGCCGACGGACTCGGGATCAAGAGATACGGACTCTCCAGTCGCAACATCCATGATCAGGTAGTCGGCGAAGTAAGAGTGGCGGTACTGCTTGGTGTAGTTGACGGCCCACATGACTTTGGTCGCATCGGGCGAGATGAAGTAGTCCCAGTAGTCAGCCGGGACCTGATCAGCCGAGATGAAAGTTGAGGATTCGCCAGTGGCGACGTTCTCGAAGACAAAGTCTCCAGACGCGGCTGTGTAGATGTAATCGCCATCCTCTCCGGTGCCAACCCAGGTGAAAGATCGGGTTGAGGGCGTCAAAGAACCAGGAGCGTTGGTGGTCTCATTGTAACTCAGACGCTTTGTGCCATTGCCGAGAGGTTGGTGTGGCATGCGCGGAGGGTCGATGGCGTGAATCAACGGCAGCGCCGCAGCGAGGATCGCGAAAGAGCGCATGGCGACGCACTTGCAAGAAGCAAGAACGATACGTCGGGTAGAAACTCAAGACGAATGCAACAAAGCACCTGTCGTGCTCAGGCCAGGCAACGAACCTATTTATCTACCTTCCACTGCATCTATCAGTCTAATTGATATGCGCATCGTAGTTGCCGCATTGAGCAGGTGTTAAGCCTCCCAAGGCGCGCTGCGTCCCCGCCAAGAGGCACCAGCAACCGGCATCTCGGATAAACAAGGTCTGCAGTGGGCGCCTCGTGTTGCCCGCATCCTTTGCAAGCGGCGCAGTAATGTTGAATAGGAAGGTCAGTGAAAAGTGAAGAGCCTGGTATTCCGTCAAGGAGATTGGGATTGCTTCATGCCTGGGCATGTTGGTGGATGATGATGGCATTGGGGTTTACCAGGTTTCGGGCACGCTACAGTACCAACGGGTCCAAATGGCCCGTGCATCAAGCAGGTCCGACCTTATCGCGTCCGCATTGTTTCTTTCTTGGAGTTAGGACCGGACTGACAACTAAAGCTACCGTTCTATTGCAAATAAGTCTGATCGCTATGGCCGTATCAATACCGCAATGCTTTCTTGCTGTTTGTAGACGCTTCCAATATAGCTATATCATTGCACATGTACGCGTATCTGTATAGAAGCACGAGATGACCTGTACTCTATGCAAAGACCAAAAGAGACATACATCGCCCCGATGCACTCTGTGTGTTGAACAGATTGAATTTCAGTGGATCTGTCAAGTAATCACAGTCCCTCTGGCATCCTCGTCGGATCGTTTGACCTCGTGCCTGGAACATTTGATATGTCTGCCACTCTGCTCGCGACGTCTCGAATGGTCTCGCCAACCTTCGTCTCGTAGTCGTCGACGTTGGGGTTCACCGTCCAGTACTCCAGCTTGCGTACCAACTGGTAGAAAGCAGTTGCCAGCAGTGCACCCAGCCCGGGACCAACCCAATAGATCCAATGGTAGTGTGGAAAGCTTCCCTGCACCACACAGACCGCAAAAGAGCGAGCTGGGTTGATGGCTGCGCCGGTGTAGGTTGAAGCCCTATAGTTCGTGAGTAACTTGCCCTAATCGTGTAGTGCTGACTACAAATAGCTGCGGAGAATATAGGGAAGACTTACATGAGAACGCATGCAAATACAGCTAATCCGATACCCACAGGCGCGATGAATGTAGCCTTGTGCTTTTCCGTCGCCAACATGAATATGGACACAACGACCTGGGCGGTAATGAACATTTCGATGAACAGCCCCTGCGTGACGGTTGTGTTCTCTCCCAGCTCAGTGGCTGCAAGAGCACCTTCAGGTAGGAGTCCATAAGCAATGGCGCTTGCCAAGATAGATGCTGCAAGCTGGCTGAAGACGTCGAGAAGACCATCAAGTGGTGGTACGGCGCGGATGAGCACCAAAGCCATAGTTACAGCAGGGTTAAAAAGCCCACCGCTAATCCTGAAAAAGGTCCAGGCATTGACCGTGACAGCCACGCCCCAGACCGTAGCGATGAGCAGGATCTTAGCAGGATCTGCTGAAGCATTCGCCTCCATTAAACTGTGCAGCAGCCGCTGTGTTGTTGATGACGGCCGAGTTGCCGCCTAGTCCGATGAGCATGAAGAAAAATGTTCCCACGAACTCAGAGATCATTGCAATAAATCGGTTGCGAATGCGTAGAGGTACCTTGTCGCGAAACTGGTCGAGAAAATAGAGGTGGCCTTTGCTTGTGGTGACTTCGAGATCTCTATTGCCCTCCTGATTGTGAACTGGGAGTATCGGTAACTTTATGCGACGTAGTCTTCGGCGCCATACTGGCAGCTGTGATGCGTTACTGTTTCGTTTCCCGCTGTTGTGCTCATTGGCGCGTGTCGACGACATGACAAGTGCTGGTATCCAACGTGGAGAGAGAATACCCGACTCGATAGGTGATGCGACAGTACTAAAAGTTTCGGTGTCCAGAACGTGTAATAGAAACCAAAATGCTGGTCGTTGTCAATATTCCAGTGGGCCGCGAGCTCAAGGTCGTGCGAGTTGTTTTGGGTATGCAGTGCTTAGTCCCCCGCTGCAACGATAATAGCAGCAAATGCACAATCCCACATCCTTCAGCCAGCACAGGGCGAATGGCATGATGATGTGCTGATGCGCTATCCTCCGCGTCGGTTAATGCGTCCGATGTGACATCATTCGGACGTATGCTGATTCCGCGGGCATTGAAAGACGTTTACACATTCTCGTCCAGATTGATAGAGAAGTGACAGTGCATAGTTAGAAGGAAACCGAACTTCTTGTTTTCAAGCCTGAGCGCCATCGAAGTTGTGGAGAAGAAAGATTGAGGACGCTGCGACGCGCTCAAGGAGTGTGCGGACCCCCGAGTGACTTTACCGCATTGGGTATAACTCACTCTCTAGCTCGGACTGAGCCCTGGAGGATAGATCGAGCTGGCGACGTGGTAACCTTTTAATGTAGCATGCCTAAGGCAAATCTACAACTGGTTACTGAGATGAAATAAGGCTTCATTGGGAAACACTGTATATGTATGGTGACAGGCGTGCTTCGTGCGCGTGAGGTAATCTATGACAACCTTGACGAAAACTGCTAGAGGATTATGAGCTGTGGAAAGAGAGAAGGCCAATGATCTGGTTCTGGAACTGGGTAATAGGCGGGTATGTCTCTGAGATTACGCGTACATATTTACGGTATGAGAGTCATCATCGCGGAGCAGAACTACCAGCGCTGCACGTAGTCTTTAACCGCTGCTCGAGCATCCTCGCCACCTTCAATGTACTCCTTCAGTATAGCCGCAGCTTCTACTGCATACGTAACTTTCGGTACAGTCATACCTGGTCGTGTCATATACTCTTCATTGTCAAGCTCTTGAAGGATTAGCAACGCGACATATTGCTGGTGTACTTCGTCCACTCCTCCGTACTTCATGAGTATTTTCACGTCATCCGACTTCAACCTCCTGAGAAGACCGCCACAAATGCGTGTCAGCTCAATACAGTCGAGCGCGAGGTACCGTGGGAAGTCTGCGACATGGTTGCGAAGACGATCGAGAAAGGCGGTAGGGTTTTCTTCGTCAAGGAAGGATTTGACGCGAGAGCTTCTGTTCTCTTTAGAGTGTTTCGCGACCATCTCAGCATCGAGACGCGTCAATGTGCGCCGTAGAGGCTCACGATCATGTAGATGATCTGCAACGATAGCCATGCTGGGTGGGAAACTTAAGGCCCCAAATCTCTTCTCTTTCAATACCGCCATATTCTTGATGGTTGCCACTCGGCCTTTCCCAGTGTTTGCAGCTCGAACAAGTTCTGGCGCGCAACCAACCGCGATGGAAGCGCGGTTGCACATTTGCTTGGCGCTTTCCGTTGGAAGTGCACCAAGAAATATGGTCTTGATGTGCATGTCGATCAGTGAGTCGAGCTTTTCCCATGGAACGTCAAGATAGCCTAGTTGCCGGAGTGCGTTATACAAGTGGCACATGAGGAACAAGCTAAGATCATCGTTCGCGAAATCGAAACCAATCTCAGCTCGTAAAAACTGCAAATTGAGAGCTAGCTTTGCCGGTGTAAGCGGATTGTTCTTGCGCAGGAAGTTTGGGTCTTCTGATGGCATGACATGCTCCTCGCCAAATTGTAGACGCGCCTCGGCCGTCCCTGCGGGGTCGGGAATTGATGCGCATGCCTTGATGATGTGTTCTTTCCTGGCCATACTGAGATCAAAATGTTTCCAGATGTCGCGATGGAATCCAGAGAGAGCTGCGGCAGGGTGGTTGGAGTCAATGGCTCGAAGATCGAAATATCGCAAGATTTCGCCAGGCCACTCAAAGGTCCACGAGAGCAAGGCGTTAAACTCAAGAGTTTTGTCTTTCGCCCGTTCCGGATACAATATACCATCGCAACGACAGTGGTTGGACTGATCATACATGACCTCCGCAAGCCGGGCGGCGTAGTGGAAAGGCTCATGCGCGTTCGGACTGTGTAGACCCCATATCCCGTCTAGAAGGCTTGCCGCAATGGAGTGCTGGCTTCCACGAGTTGCACCAGCGATCGTGCGGGATACGAGGTCGAGGCTTGCATTACTGATGCATCGTTGGTGGGGGGGCGGTGGTCCATTTTGCTCCCAAAGATCAGAACGGAGTGTCTGAGAACAGTCAATTTGGTCCCTCAAGTGGTCTGTCATGACTAACCATCTCTAGCTGTAGCTCTATAAGATAGCGGATAAATCTGGCGTCAAACAAGATGAAATCCTTGTATTTATGGAGTCCTAGATGGGGTTGTCTCTTGTGTACCAGCTTTACTACGACCGGGTATCCTGTACCTTCATATGTAGCGGCGCGGAAATCGTGGAGGGCAAGGACGGTCGAACTCCAGTTGCTCAGTGAGGCTAGCTCCTTGGACATGGCTTCCTTTACTTTGTCGTTGTTATGCTCCATGCCGTCTTCGATCTTATACAACAGATCGAGTGCTAGATCTGATAGGAGAGATTTAGTCTCTAAGCTTACATCTTCCTCAGAATGGTCAAAGTACTGCTTCCATAGGTTGACTACCCATGATATAATTGAATCAGCGTCGTCCTTGAAACAGAGCCAACGCAACCGTGATTCCTCGTCGGAGTCGATAGCCGGCTCATAACGAGCTGATGGTACAGTTGCAGCCGTTCCGTAAGCTAAACCTTTGTCGGGAGATGTAGCCAGGTTGGCTGTTCCTTGTACATCATCGGTCAGCTCAACGTCCCGGAGGACGCCAAACAAATTATGCAAGGTCAGACCCGTGTCTTGTCGTCTTTCCGAATTATCCAGCGAGGTTTCCTGGACTCGAACAACCTTTCCAATCATGTCGACTACCTGTCGAAGTGTGTCGAGAAAGTATACGTGACCGGCGTTACCTTCATGGTCCGGTTGTTTGTTAGCGAATTTGGTGGCGTACTCTGTACGGCCTCGCACAGCTTCTTTGAAGGCGTCCCATGCAGGCTTAGACATGACGAGTTCCTGGTCAAGGTTCTCCAGATAGCGGGCTTGGCGAAGAATCTCCTCAGTTGACACTTTGTAGATTGTTTTCGAGGCCTTGATCTTAGGCGCGGGTGATTGACTTTGCAGTTGCTCCTTCTTCTTTGCTTCTTTGCGCGCTTTTCCCTTCAACCGGCCTGTCTTGATCGAAGTGCTCGTGGGCGTCGCCGCGGCTGAAGCTCTGGAGTTGGTATCGCCACCGACTTGCACATTGCTGCCTACAATAAAGTCGTGTTAGAGAGTACGTTACGTAGGTAGTGGCGGAAGGGGAAATCAATACTCACCGTGCTCGGAAGCAGTTTCGATGAGCCAAGTGACGGCGACATTGGTCTGCAACTTGATTCTGGCGTATCTACCCATTGTATCAAGACTTGACGTCTTATGCAGAATCGTTTTAGAGATCAACTGCTGGCCGTGATATCGATGCGGGGTTGATTATGTCCTAAACGCTTCGGGTTCAAAACTAGAAAGGTGAGATATACACGTACACCCCTTGGCTGATTGGTCGCCCAGTTCTTTCGGAAACGGCGCACTGACTGTGCAGGCGTAAACGTCTCGTGACAACGGCCTCTAACGGAATTGCCTTCTGCCCCGCTCTCTTTCTCTCCACATTAACGCTAGATTGTACGCACTCGCCACCCACTTTGGTCGTAGTGACAAAGGCCAGAGACAGTAGCGAATTATGGATGATAACCAGGGAAGGGAGCCGTCGCTTTCTCTATACATATGTCTCTGCCCTTCCTTATAACCCCTGTGATAGCAAGCAAGCGTGACAATTGCCAGTGATGGACCAGAAATAGCGTCAATGTCGATTACCTTTAGGATCATGTAGCTTGATGACAATCATACCACATATCATAGCCTCCTAGTGTTTGTCGTTCCACTCAGGAAGCAAAACAACAACCACAGAACTTACTGATAGGACCGTCACCAGAGCAATATGGACAATGTGGCGTATTGAGTAAATGTTACTGACAGGCGCGGGCCGCCATCGCAACGATGTTTCCAGACCAGGACGAGGATAGTTGCTGGCATATGTGCACAGCTCAAGTAAGATGCAAATCGACTAAATTGAGCGAAATAATAGCGATGGCGGTTCAAGAAGCAACTGTTCCGAGGTCCACGAAGATGATTGTTCAGAAGCGAGCAAGCGATAAGATGCACTCAGGTGAAGCGCGATGGCAAGGCTTCGGAACAGCTTCCATCATGGCGGCAGCCGTACTGTATGGATGCGCAAAGACGCGGCAAAGACGTGCTGCAGATGTGAATCGGGTGATGACGTCACGGATGGAGGATGATGAGGAGATGGAACGAGGAGTGCCGAAGGGAGACGCGAAGACTATTGATGATTACTAAGCAACACCTGAGTCGGCAAGCCACGGGCTTCGGGACCCATGCCCAGCACCTGCCATGGGAAGAACACCAACACGTAGCCGCGAGAGCGAAGTCGACACCATACCGCGTCCCTGTATTATGGTACTAGCAATATACATGCATTCAGGTCTACCCGTCTCACAATGAATCAAACTTCTTACACAAAACGATCGCCACGTCGAGCGTGAAATTCAGGTCCTTTCACCACCACCCAACAACGCGTCCAACCAACGTGAGCGCAGTGACTTCGTCTCCTTCGTCTCCTTCGTGTAACCCAGCCGAGTCCCCACAAGCTTGCGATCTGGGTTAATCTTTCCCTCCATCCCGGTATCCGACGCGCGACGTGCAGCTATGTGCATCTCGCGGTCTTTCCGGAAAGTCATTGCGGGCGTTGGCTCGGGGTGATCTGGATGCTTTGTTGAAAATTTCGTCTGGAAAGACTCTTTGCGAGGGGAAGAGAGCCATATCTGGTGGGCCTCGACGTCGCGGTAGCGTTGCCATGCTGCTCGGGCGCTGGTGTCGGATGGTGTGGTGGGAGACTGTTTACATTCGATTAGATCGTGCGTGTCGTGATAACGGGTACGACCTTCCTTCATCTCAGAAGCTGTAGCATTAGTGAATGTAGGCTTCAAGGCGGTTTTGTGAAAGCGTCGGGCTTGAAGCATCGCGATGCGGGCGGTAGAGGAAAACATGTTTGTAGGGTCTCTTCAGGTGACTTGTCAGAGCTTTCGCAATGTCGGAGTGTGAAAGGGGACTATATGGTCAAATATGTATTGTTGTATTTGAGTGCAAAAGCCGAAATATGTCTGTGAATACACAATCGAGGGTGTTTCTTATCAACGTAACCATGGGTCGGCTGTGTGAGTCGACCGATCCAACCCAACGATACGACGCTGCATGTGGCCTGAAGTTGTAGGCAGAGGCTGCATGAACAGAACCCTTTCCTAATGCTAGACTGAGAAATGTATGGGGCTGAAGTAAGAGTGTCGGAAGTGAGGTAGTGCGTCTGGGAGTCCTGGAATGCAAGACATATATATAATTGGACGTCGACATTTGCAGAAGTCACCTCGTAGTTCAGCCTGACGCCATGTCTGGTGGACAGTAGAGAATGGAGGAAACCTTCCAAATGCCATTTTCCAGCACATCTCGCATGCATATTGTGCTCGATCGATGGTGAGTTCTACAATTATGTGTGACCACCAGCACTGGAAACATACGGTGCGCATGCATTTCATGCAGGAGTTGACGTCGCTCAGACCACCGAGAGCATCGCAAATGGCCGACTTCCAATTATTGAATATCCTGGGAGTAGCATCTATAGTCTTCTTGTGGAGTGGTTCTTCGCAAGTCCGGTCGGTCTTACCAAGCAGGTTGCGTAGGGTGGGCAAGCCGTGCTTGAGGCAGTCTGCTAAAGGACTCTTGTCACAACTACAGGGTCTGGAGACTGGTTGGAACGGATGTAGGTCTTCCCGCTTAGGTAGAGTGGGCGCGTTTGGTCCTTTCATGATGAGTCGAAAGTCTGAGCTGCTGATTGCAAGTGCTTGAAAGTCAGCAGGGCGTAGATGGGGACATAGCGCCTCGAGGATAGGGTATTGGCGAACAGCGTCAAGGACCTCGGGAGGTTGGCCATGCTGTCCGTCGTGGAGAAGGGGCTGGTGGAACAGTTCCATACAAACTACATGCTGACGATCCGTTAAATAATGTTGAACAGGACATACAGTAGTTCCACTGACTCCCACAACACTTAACCATGGTACGCGCTGTTGTGCTCGTTGCTGCCTGTGCAAGTCCAAGGTTGCGACATGGCTACGTAGGTAGAGTGCTCAGATACTGAGGTTAAATCAGGGTGAGATGGGGGCGCAGTAGTAGGAGAAGGATGCATCGAAGGATATGATCTTCAGCGCTCACATGAGAAGCAACAGCGGACCGCTGCATCAGCTAGTGTGGTGGTGAAGGGGAAGGGAAGAGAGAAGAGCAGCGATGCGGAGGGTAGACTGCTCTGATTGGCTTGACGCACGTGCCATCTGAAGCTCCACCGGAAAGCATCGCGAGCTTCATGTCCAGTTCAAATCAAACCACGTCACGCGCAAGCAACACGTTGCTTCCTCTCGCTCACCCGACCCGCAATTATCCGCCTCAAGTCTCACCGGTCGAAGAGATCTGTCAGAGTTTCTACGACTTCGCGACATAAGCCCGCAGCAAGTCGCGACCTTTTCCATAAGACACGATACCGCGAAACATTGCGCAAGCCTCCTTCGGTCCCTCGCAGAAAGACTTTGAAGAACACGGTCGAGGCGCCCTCACGTACCGGCTGAATAACGCACTTTCACCGAACATCCGAATCAGCGATCTTTTAAACCACATCTTCACAATGGCACTTAACGCCTACCTAAACAGTAAGTCTCTCTCCTCTACAGTTCCCTATAATGCCGTACCAGTACGTCGTTCTAACTATTTCCAGAGCGCGTATCAGTCCTCACCCTCGATGGCCGCACCATGGTCGGGCTCCTCCACTCGTGCGACGGCAGCATGAACCTCGTCCTCCAAGAAGCCGTCGAGCGCATCATCCGACCGATAGAAGACGAAGAACCCAGTGAAGAAGTGCCTCTTGGGCTGTACATCATACGGGGTGATAGTGTGGCGGTGGTGGGCAGAGTGGATGAGGAGATTGACACGAAGATTGACTGGGGCAAGGTGCATGGCGAGGTGTTGGGCGGCACGAGACATACTTGAGCGGGCGAGAGGCAGCGATACGGGAACGGAAGATGTCATACGAAAAATACATGCGCAAATGGCGAACGAGTTTAAGGGCACGCCCAGAGCGAACGATCTCCGCGGTTTGGGACGACATCAAGCGCCAGTGAAGAGACTGAGCGCAGAACCACATGGCGGGCGCTATTTGGATCGGATAGAGACATACATGCATACACGGAGGAAACGATACCCACGAAAGCGCAAATACAACGCTGAGTATGTCATCTCACATAAACATTCCATGCGCCTTTGCTGACCTCTCAGAATATGAAATGCATTTGCTTGTATGTACGTCAATGTCGCAGAATCGACAGACCGTAGTATAAGCATGCTACTTGACATTGACGCCATACCATGCGCCATGACTATGTGAAGTTCCTCCAACGCGACCACTCGTAGCTCAGTGCACCCATCCTGCTCACTGTATACTCCTTCCCACGCCCTGTCCAATCCCTACAATATTCTTATGATCGTTAGGGTTCGCAGCGGCTTCGTACAGCACAGAAACAGCCTCCTTGTTCAGCTTCATAAAATCGCCCTTGAACGCCAGATAGCTTATTCGCGTCTCGTCCTCCTCGCCATTGCTCCAGTTATCTTCGAAGAACAAGCTCAGACTACGGGTAGTGCCGAACTTCGCCCTCTTGACGGGTATCTCCTGCACCTCACTCGTCTGACTGATCTCGAGTATCTGTGTAGGTTCCTTCTCGGCGGCCGTCTCGAAATCGAGCGAGTCTTCGTTGACGAAGACTTTGAGGGTCTTGGGACAGTCGGGGCCGGGGCTTGTACGCAAGATGATGGAGTGTAGGCGGACTTGACCGGTGAAGGGGACCGTCATGAGGATTTGCTCGTCGGCGCTGCTCTTCAGTTCGGGTTCCGGGTCGAGGCGCTGCGCCCAAGTCTTCTGGCAGATAGCGCGGCCGCTGTTGGATTCATCTTCGTTGAGGGTGACAAGCTTGGGGAAGTCGAGTTGTTCGTAGAGTATGTTCTGTAGCGCGGGCGTGATGTCATCGCTGTGGTCGTGGCCGTCGCCATGCGAGTGGTCGTGATGCTCGTCGTGACAGTGTGAGTGCGACATGTTTGCTGGGGTTGTCGGGTGTGTTTGCTCGGTAAGGCTGATGGTAGTGGGGGGATGGCGGGGTAGCTTTGAGCTTCGTGCAGGGAGCTGGGGTAAGGCTTGTTGATGCAGCGTCGGAAGGTTCTGGTGGTTTGGAGAGGGATGGCAGGAGGGACGGCGTTGTTGTAGGGCAGGGGCTATGACGCAGCGCGCTCGGCGTGTGAAGAGAAGGCGAGACTGGCGTAGACGGCAAACATGCAAGACGCCGCATCATTGCCCATGTTTCGCACACGTCGTCATCATCTGCAGAAACCCGTGGAACAACGTCGCAGATAGAATCCTGTGTATATGCGTAGATGTAGCAAACATGCACCATGCCAAGTGCCACACGGTCCACGCGATGCCAGCAAAACACCCCAACGCCACGCTCTAATGCAGTCTATGCGCCAATGCAATGTCTCATCATGCCAGCATGGGCTGCGATGCCTGCTCGGCAGCCCTTTCCCTCGCCCTTCTCGCCGCTCTGTCCTTGGCCATCTGCGCCTTCTCTTCGGGTGTGAACTGTGGCTGGGCAACGGGCGCGTCGGGCAGTGCAGGCACGGTGCCGTTGACCTCGGCTTCGAGAGCGTCGAGCTCGTCTTCGACTTCGTCTTCGTCTTGGTTCGACATTTTGTTCGCGAGGAGTTCGCTGATTTCCTGTTGCGCGTGTCAGCACCCATCTGGTTAGAAGCGTAGGGTTGCGACGCACCTCTTGATAAGCCCGAGCCTCTTCGTTCTCGCCCAGCAACTTCTCCACGTTCTCTATGCCGCCCATCTCCTTGTGTATCTCCTTGAGCACTGCCGTTCCCTGTTGCAGACCGAACAGGACATCCTTCTGGACTAGAGCGAATTCGACATCACTCGTCAGGATCTCGAGCTGCGCTAGCTGAGCATCGGTCTTGGATAAGAGACCCTCTTGATACTTCTTTCTCCTCAGCGCTAGCTTCGCCTTATTCGTATCGCCTTTGGCTAAGCACTCTTTGGCGATCTCCTTCTCGCGATCGGTCAGGACGGTGATGCGCTTCTGGTACTGTCGTAGCTTATCGCGCTGGTTCTTCATATCCAGGATCGCCCTGGCACGTCAGCAAAGTCTATACAGAGTAGCATTCACGACTCACTTATCCTGGGCTGAAATCTTGTTCGCGCTGGTTGAGTTGCCCATATTGCTGCGAGATCCATGAGAGATGGGAGTTGCGCATGCGACTTGACCCTGTGCCTTGATTGACGTATGCGGGCTAGAGCTAAGCTAAGCTCGGCGCTACTCTTCCTTATCGATAGCCGTCGCGAACTTTTTTGGTGATGCGACAGCCACGCGCAACATTACCGTTGCATACCAATTCACCGTGCAAGTCTCGTGTCGCAGCCCAGTCACCATTGTATCAGTATCAGGCCTCGCTGGCTGTACGGATCCAGGAGTTTTCGAGCCTTATCCATTGTCGGGTGCTTAGAAAGGTCCAGCACTCCAACTACGCCAGGCGAATACATCGAAGTCTGTACCTATTTTCTGACTCAAGTCCTACCATCGTGGTCGCCATGGTCTCAAAAGGTCGGCCATCTCTTCAGGCTGGCCTCGATAAGGAGGTGTACCAAGTAGTCCGTAAATACCTGGACGAAAAGGGTGAGTCGGCGCTGAAGCTCCGGTTATCTACGGTATACGACTACATACAGCGATCAAACTCGAGCTTGAAGAGGCGGCCCAAGAAGCAGATTGAGGACTCTATTGACCGCGTGATTGACGTTATCCGCGAAGACGAAGAATCCGACGACGAAGACGAGATGGCCGAACTTGAAGGAGACTTTACCATGGACGAGCCAAAGGAGAAGAAGGATCGATCAAGCGATTGGATGAACAAGCAAATTGTCAATCAATGGGCGATTCCGCCTGCTGCAAATGCGGAAAAGAGTGAGAAGAGCAAGAAGCGGGATAGTGGAAAGTCGAAAGAAGAGAGGGAGGCCAAGAGGCAGAAGAAGGCAGGGGCTCAGGAGAACAAGATCGATACTGCGGCTCCTACAGGTGTTACACTTGAAGATATAGGGGGTGTTGAGAAGGTCATGACGCAACTCAAAGAGCATCTGGTACTCCCGCTTCTCTGCCCACAAGAATACGCCAACCGCAAGATTCCGATACCACGCGGTATTCTCCTTCATGGACCCCCTGGATGTGGTAAGACAGTCATAAGTCGAGCCTTCGCTGCTGAAATCGGTGTACCTTTTATTGAAATTCTGGGCCCATCTGTTGTTTCAGGCATGTCTGGAGAATCCGAGAAGCAGGTACGGGAACACTTCGAGAAGGCCAAGGAGGTTGCACCATGTCTGATCTTCATCGACGAAATCGACGTCATTGCGCCTAAGCGCGACAGTGCACAAAGTCAAATGGAGAAGAGAATAGTTGCCCAGCTTCTCATATCCATGGACAGTCTGGCTATGGAAGGCAACAATGGCAAGCCTGTTATCGTACTCGCCGCTACCAACCGCCCTGATAGTCTTGATCCAGCCCTGCGTCGAGGAGGCCGATTCGATACCGAAATCAACATGGGTGTACCCAACGAGCTTATGCGACGGTCTATACTCCAAGCTCTAACGCGCGAACCAAAGCTCGCGGAGAACGTCGACTTTGGTGTACTAGCGAAACGGACAGCTGGATTCGTAGGTGCCGATTTGAAGGATCTGGTTAGCAAAGCAGGTACATGGTCTATGGATCAGTATCGACGAGCACTCGAGAAGCAAGCGGCCGACGCAGAGACTACAATGGACATTGACGACGGTCTTTCGCTAAACGCGGATAGTCGGGTGTACCAATCTATTCGGCGTCTGATTACCCGCGTCAAGGATACGGAAGCTCCACGGCCTGAGGGCTTCGAAGATACAGTAATCTCGATGGAAGCTTTTGAGGCCGTACTTCCTACTATCACCCCATCATCAAAGCGAGAAGGCTTTGCCACTGTGCCGGACACTACATGGCGAGATGTCGGAGCGCTGGCAGGTGTTCGCGAAGAGCTCGAGATGGCTATTTGCGAGCCCATCAAAGATCCGGCCAAGTTTGCCAAATTTGGTATCTCAGCCCCCACTGGAGTGCTACTGTGGGGACCGCCTGGTTGCGGTAAGACACTTCTGGCCAAGGCGGTGGCTGCGGAATCCAAAGCAAACTTCATCAGCGTCAAGGGGCCAGAGCTTCTGAACAAGGTACGTTACAAAATGGCCTTCAAAAGACATTCCGCATACTAACAAGTTCCAGTACGTTGGAGAGTCCGAAAGGGCCCTACGCCAGGTGTTCATGCGCGCCCGCTCTTCCGTACCGTGTGTCATCTTCTTTGATGAGCTGGACGCCCTCGTTCCGAAACGCTCCACCGAGCTCCACGAAGCTTCCGCCCGCGTTGTGAACACACTGCTCACAGAGCTCGACGGCCTGTCCATGCGCGAAGGCATATATCTCATCGCTGCTACCAACCGGCCCGACATGATAGACGAGGCAATGCTCCGACCCGGGCGCTTGGAGACCCTACTTTACGTCGAATTGCCCAAGCCAGAAGAGCGTGTGGATATCCTGAAGGCGCTCATTCGGCAACGCGGCGTTCTCAGCGACAAGCTCGCCGGAATCGGTCGCCAAGACGTATGCAATAACTTCTCCGGTGCTGATTTGGAGAGTTTGTTGCGCAAAGCCGGACAACACGCGCTTCGAAGACGCAGCGAGGTGGTCGAGGAGTTTGATTTCGTCGAGGCGGCTAAGACCGTCAGGCCGAGTGTCGGCGATGTGAAGCACTATGAGAAGCTAAGGGAGAAATTTGAGACAAAGCTTTGGTAGAGCCTGGACGTACTCACTGTATATTTGTTGACTTTCGAAATAATATCCGCCAATGTATCCATCCGCTACTTCATGATTTACACATCGTCCTCATAAGTCACCAACGTATCTCCCTAGCTATTGCCAACTACGCGTCCATCATCTGGAATCCCAATGCCCCGTTGTACCCTTCTCTCGCCTTGAACTTCTTCTTGAACCAGCTTTTCAACCCACGTCCACTCGCTTCGTCATGATGGTGCTCGTCTTCTTGGCTCTCCTTACTATCGCCACTGGGCCGCCAGTCCTTCCTCGGCGCTCCTGGAGTCAACGGCGCATCGCTCGCAACGACGCTAACATCGCTTTCCTTACTCCTCCGATCCCCTTTGCCACCCAGCATTCCCGTCGCACTACCAAACGTGAAGAAAGTCGGGGTTCCCATGAATGTCGGTGAAACTGGCGGCGACCAAATCGCCCTCGCGCTCCCTTCACTAGCGCTCAAGAAACTCGATACGGTGGGTGATCTCTCCGGAAAGCCTGACACTGTTGGCGACGTTGCCGCGCTCCATCCAGCGACTTCAGCCAACGCGCAGTCGAAACAGCCGCTGTTGTCGGTGCTTTCTTTGTAGCGCAATTTATACCTTCGACAGGAGCGGCCGGTGGCGGGTTGACGTTCACGGGGTGTGAGTATGGCGCAGTAGTCCCAGCGGAGAAGGGTGGCGTGGGCGCAGTGGCGGTAACGAGTGTTGATTTCGATGCACATGTTGACCGGCGTGTTGTTGGCGCTATCCGGATTCAATTCTCGCACAATAGCAGAGCGATCTATTCTAGAATTCTCAATAGCTGAGACTAGGCTGTGACAAATTGCGTGATTGATATCGAGGAGAAGAGGTTATTACGATAGAGAGAAGTAGGAGATGACGCATCTTTAGATCGGCTCAATGAGAAGGTAGCACGCCAAAGGCTTGATTGATGTTTTCTCCACTTTAGCGTGATTGCGAGTTGCATTTGTGAAGAGAAGCGTGCTGCGCATGATTATCGTGAAAACGCTTCCATGCTCCTTCGACCTCATGTGCACGAACTGTCGTGTTTCGTTCGCATGTATAATGAGCTCCACAATCATGCGTCCGTGACTTCGCGTCTCACGCTGGCCGTGAACGTTATGTCAATTTCTTCCCTCAAACACAATGCTCGAGTGACCAGATCGCAAGTAGTTTACTCAAGTTATATAGTATCCACTCGCCCTACTCGCCTCAACATGTTTGACAATGACGCTTTCGATACCGCGGAGAAAAACTGACTCTCTATCTACTCTTTCCGGTAACTCTGAAAGATGTCGAAGACTGCGGATTTACCACCGAGCCAATGTTGTTTCGAGCCGTAAGTCCTGCTTCCACGGAGGAATATGGCTCTAGGATATGTCTTCTTCGAGTAACTTCGGGACATACCCGTTGAATACTGCGGTCGTAGGACCGAGCCAATACAATCCCATAGCGCGGTGAGAAGAAGCAAGGCCTGCGAAGATACGTAACAATGTATCTGTTTTGAGTAATGGAACAGGACATCTATCGAAAACTGCGGACACAAGGCCGAACCAATGCTTTGCTTTTGTCGCGATTTCATCACTACGCATCGCGGAAGTAAGCACCGCATTTCCTGATCAACATCCTGAAACGGTGAGAATATGAGACCGCCCCATTCTTTTCCAAACAACTTACTTGTTCTAGAACATGGCAGGCAACAGCGTCGTTCGTAGCGGACGGCAAAACCGACAAACGAGAGGCGACCTTCACTATCACTGCCTGGAAAGGAAGATCGCATCGAGATCTCGAGTCGACCAGGAAGTGCGAAGCGAAGGTGCGGGTACACCATGCTGGTGCCCGCCTAGTGCAGAGGCCACACGGCTCCGCGGAGTATCGACCTAAGTACCTAAACTGCTTGTGGACTGTCTTGAGTTCCAAACGGTGTAGGTCACACAGCGTATCAATCTACCCATCGAGCCTCAAAGTACCTGACAGTCGAGCCGCAAAGAATAGTTCGGCCAGGGTTACGTAAGGGCTGTACTGCAGATCAATGCAGCCAGTAGTGGAGCACCGTCGGCAAAACCTACCGAGCCTTGGAGTGACAGATTTCCAGATCACGATTGGACACAGTCTTGGATGTAATCATCATGTTCACTCTTGCATCACATCTGCGTTAGGTCTTCCCATTTGCAGAGTTCCGATCCAGGTGCTCGTGCGAAGTCCAGACAGCTAAGACATCGTATCTAAGCAGTAATGCTATCTAGCTGCATTTCCGTGATTTAGGACTCGCTTCAAACTTACATAGTCGCCGTCCATCCTCACGCTGCTTCCGAAAGTGGAAGCTTCGATGCGTCGCGTTGGAGGCAGGTGGCGCAGACGGCGGAAGGCGCCGAAGTAGTGGCTGCTAGTGATGCGCGACTCCTTTTCCTTGTAAGCATGTAGTAATGCGCATTCCTTGGGTGCGTGCACTGTACAGTATCTGCCTTGAAGATAGACAACAGAGAGGCGGTGGAGGAGGTTCACACCGAGCTAATCAGAACGTACGCAGAGCAGTGGATCAGTGTAAGTCTGACATAAGCATTGCAGCTCTTGCATGCTTTCGGTAATTGGCATGCATGGGTTCGTTAACGGAATTAGTCTGCGTGGGTCTTGTGCATGTATGCATATGGCAGCCGCGGAACAACAAGACCGTCGCGACCGACCTGTCGTTCGATTCTCGTATGATCTATCACAGCTCGCAGGGATTAGCGCTCATTGTGGTCCCGTTGTTGCAGTATGAAGAGGAGACTTCGTATATGAATTCATACTTGCATGTATCATACGCTAGTGGTAAGCTACGGGAGGGGCCGGACCACATTGAGCTTGGAACGATGTAAAGGTTGCGTAAGTGCTATCCGTGCTATCCACAAGACTTAAGGACGTCTTCGTTACATGCCGCTTCCCCTCACTCCGACTCTTTCAACACTCATTTCGTTGTTCAATACCGATAGTCATATCCTCCCTCTCGTTCGAGCGTCCCCAAGCCCCTCGGCCCCTCAGCGTTCATGACACTCTCTGGATGGCCCATGATAATAGCTTGCCTAGCCCCAAAGGACCCACCATCGTTGTCATCGTCCACTGGCACGGTCAAGTCGCCCTCCCTTTCTCCTCCGCCTTCTCCCTCCCACTTCAAGAACTTCTCAAACGCGGCGGTGCCGCGTATGCTACCGGTCTTGTCGTATCGCTGAATCATGTTGCGCATATGGCCTATCTCGCGTGCGCAATCTTTGCAGACCACCATGTCCCTACTAACATGCGTGCGCTTAATAGGGTTTGCACATTTCACAGCTGCGAGCTGATGGTCTGGCAAGGTGCTGTAGTCCAGCGTCATGGTATAGTTGTAGGACCCCGAGCTTGAGTCTGAAGTTCGGGGCGTTGTCGTGCCTGACGGGCCCGAAACGGCGCGGCGCGAATTCGTCGACGCATTAGTGGAAGACCGCGAAAGCTGTCCGCTCAGCGAAAAGAAGCGTCGCGTGGATGAGCTGCGCTTTGGTGGTGATGCATAGTTTGCTGTGGGCGAGGAGATTGGTGGAGAGTTGGGCCCTCGGAGCGCGTTCAGATTCTGAATCGCCGTGTCGCACAGCGTCCATGGAAGCGTATGCGATTCGCCAATGTGGCCGCAACTACATACAAAGTTATCAGAGAGGCTACTTTCCAGATTGACTGCTCTCCCACAAAGGTACCGCGAACCACAAGGACTTACCCATTATGCTGCGAATAGTTGTGGTAGCACATGGCAAACTTCGCGGCTGCAAAGAGGTATGACGTAGTAACCCAGTTTCGAGCTTAAGTGGTGCCGTGGATTGAGGTATGCAGGGGTCCGTAGGGTCGTTCAACAGGACGCAGCCAGACCCTGAGTTATAAACCGCGAAGCTTTTTTTGATGAGTGAATGGACTTGCACATGACAGTTGTATTATGCGTAGATAAATCTCCAACTGTCAGCTATGACTTATCGCATGCTGTCAATCCGCTCTCGTATCCTGCCATGGTGCCTTGTTTACTGAGTGGAGCGGTGAAGTGATTTGCACAAGGGTCGAGTTGGTCACGTGCCGTCGACGTGGCAGTCTATGGCAAGACGTGATGCTCTGTGTCTCAGATTATAGGCGCTGACCATCCCTGGATGCGCAAGTTTCTGGCATTGATACGCCAGGAGAAAAGCCCAGCTGTGTACCGCTCGGTCACTGTAAGTGGCTCTTCACCTAGAGTGCGAATAGCAAAGTGACTCGAGCGATGAATGTTACAGCGCTTCATCTAGTCTTATTTTCCTTTTCGCTCAGTATAGGAGTTCATACTAGACTTGGGGTGACCATCCGACAGCCCTTGCGCTTCGTATTCAATGTGGCAGGCCAGACTGCGATGATGTCATACTCTCGGAGATCTGCTCATGGTTCGCATCGCTGCGTGATGTAGGCGTCGAGAAATCTTGAATTGTTATCGCAGGATTCGGCCCTACGTGAAACCGTGGCATGAGATTTCACAGGGTGTCGTGAAAGAGTGGTGCAGCAGAGTCAATGTGCGAGCGATGATGCCGGCCTAGCGCAAGCGCGAAGCGCTGGCCGCTCTTGCTAATGGATGGACGTGTCTGTTCGCGTCTCCTGCGACCAACACATTCAACACCACAATACATCCCACCATCAAGCCACCTAGCATCATGGACATCATCGTAACGCAGAGTGTAGGAGCGTGTGGTTGGGTACGCTCGAAAGTCTATACTTGATCGTACTGACGCGTCGTCGCGGGGTAATCCCAAGGTTGCGGACGCACCTCCTGAGTCCCTCCGGAATTTCACCAGTCCAACCCGCAATCCCGCTCCGGCCTCTCATGTACTACCCTCAAGAAGCGGAGGAAGACATGCTGTCCCAGAACAAGTCATGAGGTGTTGCGCGACATAGCAACATGTGCGCTTCACAAGAACACGTTCTCGACCTCGACACCACCTGGGCATCTCGAAAGAGCCAAACTTTACGATTTCCCAATGTCGTGATCGTTCCGTATCAGGCATGCGGAGCCACGGTACCTCGGATAGGCTGTGCTTCGGCTCCTCAAGTATCACGAGCCAGGAACGAGGCCATAACATTGCTGCAAGTATAGCAATGTATGCGTAACGTAGCCGGCTAACCCGCTTGCTGTTTGTTCTACGCTTTCGATCAGTCTCTTTCGGTATCCTCACTTCGCGTCAACTGTTGTTGTACTTCTAGCTTACACTAACGCCCCGTGGACTTTAGCGACAATGTGTTGTATAGTATAGTATCGAACCGAATGGCTACTGCAATACACTGACGGTCATTAGTTCTCCGCACTGCGCAATCGGCGAGCACGCGAACCACAGGCAGTCGGCAACGAAACCTCGCAAGCCACCGCGGGCTTATCGACTCCCAAGAAGCCGCCCTTTCGTCTCATCAAGTCAAATCCAGTCGCCAGCATCGAGCCTGTGCAACCAATAGACACTGCCATCCCTCTTCCGCCGAAATACCGATCGCGTGGTTTGAACACACCCAGGGTCCAGGATGTGACCGATCCTGCGATTCGGGCCTTGCTCTTTGGTCCTCTCGCTCAGATCGATCATCATCAGCATTATGGCACAGGATACGATGAGAGGCCAGATTTGATCCAACACGATTCTGCGTCCTCTGCGCATCACGAGTCTACGCGCTTCGGAAACAACGATTCAGTAGGCAGCGTACAACCGAGCTCTACAAGTTCCACAAAGGATGACAATGAGAGTGGAAAAACAGAGAGTGTCTCGCCTAGAAGTCACAGCTCTTCTGAGTGTGCGGGCACTGACGGCAGCGGCTTCAATGGGGGAGCTAGTGCTAGCTATAGTGACACAAGCGGCAGTGGTGGAGCTGGGCATACCTCAGATGCAGTGTACGATCAGGTGCTTTGAATCCACTCACGCGCGAGCCTCGTATCACCCTATCTTGTTGCCTTCTTATTGCCCTGTTGAAATCTTGTTGAGGTGCGGGGCGTTGCTTACGGTCTCTAGCCAATTGTATGGGAGGCTGTTGTGTAGCCTGAGGTTCACCGGTCTCATCAGGCATCCATCAACGAGTAGCCATATATCCGGCGACACTCTCGTCAGACTCTGCTCAAGACATAAGCTTGACGGGTTCTGCAACTTGGATCACTACTTCAACATTGTCATCTGTTCCGACAGTTTCCAGCACTGTGAACTTGCGATTCCTCGACTGTAATCTCCCCTGTCCACGCTCAGCCTTGCCAGAGCATCCATACGTTCACTTCTTTGCACACTCGTCTACTGAGAAGATGTGCGGTTATCCTCCTATACCACCGCAACACGATGTCAGTAGCCAACGATCGCGACGTACACGACGCGAGGCAAGGCCTGTGCCGAACCAACAGATGGTTAGACACCACCGCTGCATCTTGAACTCCCAGTGACCCACTAATTCACTTTAGATGATGTATCAAGGCCCCTGGGATCCAAGCTTAGGTCCGCCACCTGGGTTCGCTCCACATGCGTACCTTCCAGGTGAACAGCTGCCCGCCGCAGACGACCTGACGGAGGCCGTCGAGACGGGCAAGCGCTGCGACTACCGAGACATATACCGCGTCCCGACCGATGAGGATCCGAACAGATACCACTGGGTGGATGAGAAGCCGCCGGTATACGGTGCTACAGGAGACAAACTTCGCACGAAGAAAGCACGGGAAGCTTTCGCAGTAAACGTCTACCATCGTTTTGATGAGGTCCTGGATGAATGGAAAATCCATGAACTACGAATCAACAGCACGCTCCTTCACGCTGCGCTGGAAAAGATACTTGAAGGTTACCCAGGCTTGACACAGCATGAAATGAAGTCGTTCGCACCGCCATTTCTTCCGTTCATTCATCGATGGGAAGCGATGCTTAGCTTCAAGGATAATGTCGAACCAGAGTCGGAGACCGAGCAACATCTTGAGCTACTGCAGGAGGTCCTCGAGCCCCTCCTCAAGGAGTCTTTCGATAAGATCCGCGATGTAAAGACAACCGGGCATGTTGCGTTCCAGGACCTGAACTTGGTTCTTGTTCCCGCCATGATGGTTCTGGATCATAAGACAGACTCGGTCGGGATTGTTCGATATTGTAACCTTACGTGCATGCCTCCCCCAACGCCAAAGATGTTCTGGTCGATAGGCGTCGATGTGGTTGACTGGGATGGAAGGCGATGCGGTCTTCTTGCTCAACCGAAACACGTGTTCCAGTATCAGGGCTTACGAGCCTTGACTGCGTTGGATGTATCACCTCTCGAAGATCTTCCTGATCAAGAAAGTATCCGCGAAAGACTCATTAAACGAGGCCGCCGGTTCGAAGAACTACGCGGCCATTTCTTCAAAGCCTTTACCGACCAACACGAAGAACGTGTAAACGAGCGGATGGTCATTGACGCACGAGCATACCACAAATACCAGCCCGCGAACCCGTTTCCAGAATACGCTAAACTGTCTGAGATAGGACAGCTAACGTGGGCCCAATCCATGGAGCGTTACTCCGCCAGTATACCAAGCACCCCGGGATCGCCAATCGAACTCGATCTTTCACCAATGACCGATGACGAATGCCTTCTCGCTGTGCACTATGTCAAGTGTTTTGACATTGAGAAGAAGAAGTGGGAGAAGCTAGATGTGACTAAGATTCACGAGATACCTTGGGCTGAGCATGCTTTCGACAGCTTAGTCCTCGATCAGGACGAGAAGGATCTGGTCTTGGCTCTGGTAGACCGCGATCAGTTCAAGCAAGGGAAGCCCTTCGATGACTTCGTCGTCGGCAAAGGCCAAGGCATGATTATGCTGCTTTGCGGCCCTCCGTAAGTAGCCCAGTGCGCACGGTCTGTGAGACATTTACTGACTTTAGACACCAACAAAAAGAGGCGTGGGTAAAACACTCACCGCAGAGACCGTCTCTGAGCACCTACGTCGCCCCCTCTATAAGCTCGGGGCTGGTGATCTGGGAATGACGGCGCGTGCCGTTGAGGATAGTTTGGAGAACGCGCTGAATCTGTGTGGACATTTCGGTGCTGTCCTGCTTCTCGACGAAGCTGATGTGTTCATGGAGGCGCGCACTGTGAACAATCTTCAACGCAACGAGCTTGTTTCAGTCTTCCTTCGCCTACTCGAATACTACAAGGGCATCATGATTCTGACCACGAATCGGATGCGCAGTATCGACACGGCTTTCGAATCTCGGATCGATATCACGCTGAGCTACAGCTCGCTCGGAGAAAGTGATCGCCTTCAAGTCTGGCGCAACTTCCTGGCTACTATCGATGCGCAGGATGTGGATGTCGGAGAAGCTGAACTGGAGAGACTGGCAAAGCTCAACTTCAATGGCCGTCAGATCAAGAGCGCGATCAAGACTGCAAAGATCTTGGCGGCCAGGAAAAAGGAAAGACTGAGTGCAGAGCATCTCATGGTCGTGCTGAACTTGAGGCAGAAAGCACTCGGTATGATGGATAGTGGGGCAGATGATGATGAAGCCGGGAGGAGGGCAGACCAAGACGAAACTAGGAGTATGTGGTCGACAGCCACCGACACCGACACTTCGCTTCCTATCTAGATTGAAGTCGGCCAAGTTTGTTGAGGGCGATGTCGCCATTCCGAGTACACTGTTGTGTGAGCAGTCACGTTGATCTCGCCAGGTAGGAGGTACCGACCGTTCAATCATTTCGTGAACATGCCTGCTGTCTCGTGCTTTTGGTCTTTAGGGTTGTTCTTCACCTCTGCAGATAAGTCTCGTAGTGTATTCAGTCAATACTGAGATCACATTGATTTACAGTGCGCTACAGCGGACACGAAAGTGAGTGAACACACCTACCATGCAAGCCTTTCTTTTGGTTAGATGATTATCTATCAATCTGAATTCGTTCTGAACTAGGGCCACCCAAGGTGGCTCGCGACGCAACTCCGAGTTCGAATATGACGATTGCGTAGTGGACATGGATGCCATCAAACATTAGTCTAGTCCTTGGGCGACAGCGATGACATAGCCACCTGAGCAGTGCACCGCGTGTGTAGGGGCGCTACTCTCGAAAGGCCTCCCGTAACTTGACATCCATCTCCAAACCTTAACGCGAAACAAACCTTACATCGGTCGGTTTCCCATATCGCATCGGCAGTCTCATACAGGCTGAGACTTCGTATTTCAAAATTGGCGTGGTGGTATTGCGCATCTGCATCGGATGTTTTCGTGTAGCCAACGCGCAAGCTGCAAGCAAGCCCACCCGCCCGGGCCGAGGTCCACTACCGCAGAAAACACGTGATATCCACTCAACTGTGCCGCAACACGACAGCAAGATCCCGCAGATGTTGGGGCAGGGCCGATAAACGCCAGGCACGACATAATCGCCCTCAAGCCACTGAACACAGCCCGCTTCCAGCGAAGCACCGAACCGATGCAGCGAACCAATTACCGGCTTTATCATGCCGATCCTTCAAGCCACACCGTGCACACAACCAGCGGCCCCGGGAAAACGCCAACACGGCTCACTCCCCGGATAAGGTCGGAGGATCTACTGGCGTCAGACTCCGCCTCCGCTAATCTGCTTTTGCCTGAAAACTATCGCGCACACAGGATAAAAGCCGCCGAACCATTATAAATCGGAAACTCGCCAACGCGCCATGCGCTATATGTTGACGAATATCATGGACTGGTCTCGGCTGGGCCTTTGGTGTTGTTCAACACATCGGCAGATGCGGGCGGCCCGACCGCCGGTGTTATTACGGTTACCTCGACTTTCTCTGGGTACATATACGCAAGTACTCTTCTGTGAGGACGACAGACACAATTGCTGTTGTACGCTGTGATCATGCCTTCTCTTTTGAGTCTCGGAGTAACTGTCGCGCTTTCTGCGACTGGTCTTTTCGCACATCCACTTTCCAATGCGCAGCTCGTTTCGAGAGCGGAGGACCTTCTTCCAGAATACGACTATGTCATCGTAGGCGCCGGCGCGTCGGGTCTTACCGTTGCCAATCGACTTTCCGAGGATAAGGGTAGGCTTACACAGTAACCCGGTTTACGGAAAATACTAACGTCGTCCTGTTATAGATGTGACAGTACTCGTGATCGAGGCCGGCGATCTGTAAGTCTCATGAATACCACGCCCATCAAATTGCTGATTTGTCTCCAGCGACCAGAACGAGGACTACGTCACCATTCCAGGTCTTGCAGGCGGTGCTGTAGGAACGAAGTATGACTGGAACACTTCGTATGCTCCGGACCAAGCACTAGACGGCCGCGTTGTCTCTATTCCACAAGGCAAGGTCGTGGGCGGGTCAACAAAGTTGAACCGCATGGTGTTCGATCGTGGCTCACAATCTGACTACGATGGGTGGGAGACTCTGGGAAACGAAGGTTGGAACTTTGAGACCTTCCTGAAGTACTTCAAAAAGGTTTGTTCTTTTCTACAGTTCTTTGATACTTTCTAACCAGTGTAAAGAACGAGAAATCCACACCACCAACTGCTGAGATCCAAGCCGAATACGACATTCAGGTCAACCCCGAATACCATGGCGACGAAGGATACATGGAAGTAACCTACTCTCCTTTCTTCTGGCCCACGACTAGTGAGTTTGACGCACCATTTTCATACGGCAAGATACTGATGACTATTTCAGAAAACCTCGTACAAGCTACCAAGGAGCTGGGAATCTCCATCAATGACCAGGCGACTGGGAATGCCTTCGGCGGTTATTTCTGCCCGCACAACATGGTCCCGATGAACTGGACACGCTCCTCCGCAGAAGAAGCTTACTATGCATCTGCCGAACCGCGCCCAAATTATCATCTTCTCACTGGCCGTCTTGTGATGCGCGTCCTTACGGAAAGCTGCAATGAGACGAACACGGTCAAGGCTACTGGTGTTGAGTTCTCGACTTCTGCAGATGCGGAGAGTCAACAGACCAAGGCCAAGCGAGAAGTCATCCTCGCTGCTGGCTCGTTGCATACACCCCAATTGTTGCAGGTTTCTGGAATTGGCGGAGCCTCTCTGCTCGAATCCATCAATGTGACCACCGTCGTTGATCTTCCGGCCGTCGGATACAACCTGCACGACCATCTTTCCGTCGCCGTGGTGAACGTCCGTAAGTAGGCCGTTATATGGTCTAGCTGAGGAGATACTGACATTGGCGCAGTCAACACTAGCGTTCTAACGAACACCCTGGCATCAAACACTACCTTCGCCGCTCAAGCTCGCGAGCAGTACGACAATGAGAAGTCCGGCCCACTAACCTCCCCGACCGGTGACTTCCTTCTCTTCCTGCCACTTCAAACCTATTCCAACGCCACGCAATCTATCTTGGCTCAAGCAGTCGCAGGTGGATCATCTGCCTCTCTCCCGGCTGATACCCCCGCTGAAGTCGCACGAGGCTATGAGGCACAGTTTGCTTCTCTCAACAAGAAGCTCCAAGCAAACGATTCCGCGATGATGGAGATCATCTGGGCCGACGGCGTCGTGGTGCTCGGACTTCAGCATCCGTACTCGCGTGGAAGCGTAAAGGCGAACTCATCCAGCATGTTCGATCGCCCAGTCGCAGATGTAGGGTTCCTCCGTAACGAAGTCGACACCGCACTCCTGCGCGAAGGTGTGCACTGGGCTCGCAAATTCGTTGCCACGCCATCTATTGCATCGCTCAATCCGTTCGAGGCTGTTCCAGGCAACAATGTCACCGCCTCTGCGGACATCGATGCTTTCATTCGCAGCACCGCATCGACGCTGTACCACCCGGCGGGCAGCTGCAAGATGGGTGCTAGAGAGGATGGCGGTGTTGTAGATCAAGAGCTGAAGGTCTACGGTGTGAACGGCCTGCGGGTCGTGGATGCCAGTGTCATGCCCATTCTTCCGGCTTCTCACATCATGACCACTGTGTATGCGACAGCGGAGAAGGCAGCAGATATTATCAAAGAAGCTGCGAAGGGAAAGTATTAAGGCAGGAAAGAAAGATGCGTTGAAGAGATAGGGTCAAAGCAATGCCAATTTTGACGATATCCGAATACCATCTTTTGTTTGAGAGGGAGCTATTTTGGTGAGGATGACGATGCACTGAACATGAGCTCACACAAGGTCTGAGAGAACATTCCACACGTGGGGTCCACGCGCGCATTGCACCAAAAACGTGCATAAGCTCCCAGGCGTCAGTCTGAGCTGAAAGCCTTTTTTGACGTGGATGGATCCCGCCTGGGCAATCATCCCCCGTCAGTGACTGAGGCTAACCCCTAAAAGGGTAAGTCACTAACCTCTTCGGTGGGACGGGCAGATTATCTCCCCGAGGAGACCACCAGTCTCTCCGCACTCAGCGTCAGGCCTGCATCTCGAAGCCACGAACTCTCCGCATCCCACCTTCACAGTGAGGATGAGAGCGCATCAGCCCATACTCCGCCTCCATGGGCGTCGCAAGTTTTGTTGTACTGCCAGGCTCGATAGGCATAAGTGTGCGCGCAACAGCAGTCATCAGGGCCCATCATTCCAGCTTCCATCAACATTGCGCTTCGAACACCATCGATTGCATCCCAGATAGGACGATACACAAAATTGCTAACCAGATTTAACTCAAAACAAAAGATGTCTACACCCGTTCGCAAAGTCCTGATCTCAGAGTTCGGCGGCCCTGAGAACGTGTCGGTTGTCACAGCCCCCATCCCCGCGCCTTCCCCCAACGAAGTCCAAATCAAAGTGCTCTACGCCAGCATGGGCGGTGCAGATATATCCATGCGACAAGGTGCCTACCCGATGCAAAGGAAAGCACCATTGACGCCGGGCTATGCGCTTATCGGCCGCGTGCACCAAAATGGATCGGCTTGCACGAAATACCGGCTTGGAGACCTCGTCGCTTGCCTCACAAAATACGACGCGGAAGCCGAGCTCTGCAACCAACCCGAGAAACATCTCGTTAGCGTGCCAGAAGGACTCGATCTGCAGCAGGCAGTTGCCTTGGTCTTAGATTGGAACACGGCCTACGGGCTAGCCTACCGCGCCGCTAAGATCTCCGCTGGCCAGCGCGTCTTCATCCACGGTATCAGCGGCAGCGTCGGTTTTGCCGTCCTCACCCTTTGCAAGATGCAAGGTGCGGAAGTCTACGGGACAGCATCAGCCGTCAATCACGCCGCTATCCGCGAAGCGGGTGCAATGCCATTCGTCTACTCCGACAAGAACTGGATGCAGGCCATGAAAGACGTGGGTGGCGCAGACATCGTGTACGATGCTCTTGGCTTCGAGTCTTGGGACGACAGCTGGAACATCCTGGCGAAGGGAGGTCTTCTTGTGGGTTACGGTGGTAACTTCGACCTGCTCACCGGTGGAAAACCTCGTAGTCAGCCACCTCAGGTTTTAAAGCTACTCGCAAGAGGCATGGTTCCCTTTTGCCCTTACCGGACGAATTTTTACTACATTGATCGCGATCAAAAGACGTTCAAGCCGGAGTTAGTGGCCCTTTTCAAAATGTTGGAGAGCGGAGCTATTCGGGTGCCAATCAGGAAGATGTGGGCGTTGGAAGAAGTTCCGGAAGCGCATCGTGTTTGGGGTAAAGGGCCGGGTATTGGGGCTGTGATCGTGAAGGTCACTGAGGATGACAGAGTAGGTCGTCAGTCTTGACTGAGCTGATGAGGAACGTCATCAGTCTGATTCTAGATACCCAACCGCTGTACTTCTCGATATATGCGCGTTCATCATTAATGCCTCAGTCCTTTACATTAATTTCATATCTGCTTGTTCCATTCTCTACTCACTCGTGCATTTCCGCACCTATCGGATAAACTTTTATACTGTTGTGGAAAGTATGTGTCGGCCTTCAAACTATGCGTTGTCGGCGCGTTCTACATGCGTAAAGAATATGTGTCTAGCAACTTACAACACCAGTTATAGATTTCATTAGCCAGGCTACTCGACGATCTCTCTGCCATTGCTATGTCTAACGTAATTTTGTGCGTGTGGGCAACCTCCAAAAGTACGCTATGAGTGGCCGTGGGCTCCTTTGCGATCAGCTTCGCAAAAACTGGCTTGAGAGCCTGCAGAGTGCGACGTAGAGCCAGGCCTTGGGCTTTGTGCGCCTTTGCAGTGTAGAGCGAACTATTGTCGGTCCATAGACGAATGGTGAGATGAAACCCAGTAGCCAAGCGCTGCTGCGCGTGAAATAGCGGAGCAAATTGGGTGGGAAGCATCTTGACATTGATGAAGTGCTTGTTATGGGAAAGCAGACAGCCGTCGACTGTGAGACCACGCAGGACAGAGTTGGCGAGTTTGATGTGATACCCGAGTTTGAAGAAGTCTCGCTGGAGAAGAGTCGCAATGCGCAGCGGGTGCTGAACTTCAAAACCGATGTATCTGCCATAGAACACCTTGACTATGTCGGTCGCGAAAGAGCTATCCAAGATGCGTGGGTTGAGGAACCGAGGGGTTGGTTTGTACATGAAGGTGCCGTGGTTGAGTGGATAGGCGTAAGCGGTAGGACTCGCGCAGCTAGCCATGTCATGCATCATATCTTCAGTGAGAAGCTCGTCATAGATCATCAGACGCAGCTCTTGAGGAAGGCGGGAATAAATGCTCTTGAAGAAGTCATCGAGACTGCATCATGTTAGTGAGTTGAGATCAAATCCAAAGGACTGCTCACTCAGCGTCCGCAATACCGTCGCTCATAATCGCGCTGCGTGGTGCAGACACGAGTTGATCTTCTGCCATATTTGGCTGTGCCTGGTGTGATGGAGAAAGTCTGGTATCGGGTGTTCAACTCAGTGTAATGTTTACAGTTTGTATTAGTGTGGCGGGGTTTAGGACCGGCCAGAGTGAATACTTCAAGCTCGGATCAAATGGCTGACAACGTGAAAGCAATAGACTGACCAGACAAAGTAATATCTTCATATGTCTTCATGCATTCCACACCTTACTCCCACTGTTTATGTCCCAGCAATTTTGCGCGGAACATGCTCGTCGTAATACAATGTTTCTCCGCTCTTCCCGCCCTCGAACAATCCCAACGCCAATTTAGCGACAGCCTCTCCACAGAGCTCAGGGGGTTCCACCATCTCATCACCCATCTCATCCCAAATCCTGAACCTCTCGATCTCGTGGTCCGCCATAACGCCCCGATACTTCCCTTCGACTAGTCCATCGATCATCTTGGTTCGTGTTAACTTCGGATATACACCCTGTACGCTAAGCAGTGGCTCTTCGTGTGCAAGAAAGGAGATAAACCGAGTTAACGCGGCTTTGGTAGTGCTATAAGGCATCCATCCATGGTAGGATACTGTGTCATCGCAGGCCGAAGAGAGGATTATGACTTTGCCGCGACCAGCGTTATGAGGATGCGCTATCCGTGAAGCACGGAGCTTTGGGAGCGTAAGTTGAACCTGAGGATCATTAGCGTATGAAGGGCGTTACATTAGGTCATGTAGCATTAGGAATGAGCAGTCTAGTATGTCAAGGTGGTACATACCATACTCATCGCGCCAAAAACATTAATGTCAAAACTTCTCTTTACCGCTTGGATGTCGACCGTTTCCAATTTTTGGATTGGTGTAATAACACCTGCACAGTACACCAGAGTATCGAGACCTCCAAAGTGGTCGAAACACGTCTGGACCGCTAGCTCGCGATCTTCTTCCACTGTGACATCGCCCTCGACTATTCTGAGACGCTCTCTCTGCTGCTTCGTGAACTCAAGCTTGATGGTCGAATCTATAAGCCCAAACGCAATTACTTTCGCGTTCAGTGGTAGGTAAGTTGATGAAAGTATGGAAAGCGTGGTGGCGTATCCGATTCCGGACGTTCCGCCGACGACGAGGATGACTTGGGGTTTCGAAGTCATGGTGTTTGAAGAAAACTTGGGTTAAAGTGCACGTATGACGAAGTATGAATTAGGATCAGATGATGTTGAAGGATTGAAGCTTGTGCATTTTGAGACGGCGCGAGTGGAGACATGCCCCGCGCTAAATCCGAAACTGGCAAAACTCGGAGGAAGCTTGAGGGAGGTGCGTTGAACGGCCGCGGCCCCTTTCTTGAATCTACGGCAGCTACATATCACTACAGCCGCGCCTTCGAGCCTTCGCCATCTTCTATCATGCCTTCTTCGGCAGCCTTGATCTGCAACGCCAGTACCCTACTGTAGAATCGCGACAGTGCCAAATTGCCACCCATGAACCACAGACCAGGATGACCGCTCTTCTGCCACATCGTCCTGAACTCGCCCTCGTCGTTGAAACCCCATACATCGCTGACGCGGTCCCCGACTTCATCGCCGAAGATTTTTCGCGCCTGCGTGCGCATGTTCTGGTACCCAGTCGCAAATACGATCTCATCAGCTTCCAGCTTATCACCATCCGCGAACTCGATACCGTTTGGCAAGATCTGCGCAATCTCTTGGCCTTGCTTGACTTTGATCTTGCCATCGATGATAAGCTGGGATGCGCCTACATCGATATAGTAGCCGCCGCCGCGCTGGAAGTACTTGATAAGAAGGCCTGAATCCATCGGTCCACTGTCAAGACCGAAGCCAGCCGCGCGAAGACCGTCGTGCATTTTCTTGTCGTGGTCGGCTTGGATCTTGGTGACTTTGATCTGCTGTGCTTTCAGAAGCTCACTTGGCAGACTCCAGAAAGTCAGGTCGGCGTCGTCGACAGGCGGTGCGTCTTGATCGTACAAACCCTTGTTGCCGATGTCGGTGATAGCCTCGGAAGAGACAACGCATGTTGTACTGCGCTGTACAATGGTGATGTCGTATCCCTTCTCAAAGAAGTCTTGCGCGATATCATGGCCTGAATTGCAGCATCCTACTACCACAGCCTTCTTACCCTTCGACTCGGGATTCGCGCCTGGGTGCTCGGAGCTGTGGCACAGGCGGTCGCCTTTGAAGTCTTGCATACCCTTGATCTGGGGAAAGTTCTTCTCGCCGGAGTGGCCTGTCGCCTGGACAATGTGCTTCGGATGTAATGTGCGTGTCTGAGTGCTCCCATCGGGTTTCCGGCGTTCGACAGTCACGGTCCACTGCTTCTTACTCTCATCCCACGATGTTGATTTGAGGCTTGTCGAAGTCCATACGTTGAGCTCCAGCAGGTTCACGTACGCCTCGAAGAACTCCGCCAGCTTGTCCTTAGGAGTAAAGACTGGCCAATGTGCTGGGAAGGGCACGTAAGGCATGTGGTCGTACCATACTGGGTCGTGGAGTACCAGTTGCCGATATCGCTTGCGCCAGTTGTCACCAACCCTCTCATTTTGGTCGACGATCAACGCGGGGACGTTGAGCATCCGTAGACGCGCAGCGACTGTAAGCCCGCCTTGCCCGGCTCCAAGGATCAACACTGTCGGGTCGATCTCCTCTTTCTCTGCATCACGCGTCTCCTTCCACGTCTTCCTATTCGGGTCTCCTCCATGCTTCACACCCTTTGTCCTTCGGTGACCCAATGGCTCTTCATGACCTTTAAGTTCCTTCAGCAAGGTGTACAGCGTGAACACCTTCCATTGTCCATTGTCTTCGGCTAGGTTCATGACACCCTCGCCACGCCCGAGGCTCGTCTCGAAAGTTACAAAGAAGTTGATACCAGTGATATCGCCTAGAACATCGATCGCTCCAAACTTTGGCGCGCGGTAGTCTGAGCTCTTGTCCACTTCAATCTTTTCCATTTGCACTTTGCTGGAATCCAGGTACTTCTTGATGTCTGCGCTACCCTTCGACGTCCTAAGATCCCAACTCAACGCTAGGTGATCTCTCCAGTAACTGTTGTCTTTGGAGAAGAGGTCGGCGATAGCCGCATGATCCTTTTTCGCAAGTGCATCGTTGAACCGTGTGATCACCTCATTGGCGACCTTATGTGCATCGACGGACTCGTTTGTCGACGACGTTGGCCATACACCGACTGGTATGTTGACACTGCCGGCCTCAGGACGCTCGCTGGAGCGGATTGAAGTGTCGCCGACTCCCATGTTTGTGGCTTGCTGGATGACGTAGGTAAGGAATTGAGTGAGCAGACAGTAATGTGCAACAAAGATGAAGAATAGCTGACAACTACAGCACAAACACAATCTTTTGAACACGGTTAAAAGGGTCACGACATGTCATCAGCTGAGTGAACGGATTACCATCTTGGTGTAATCCGTATACGCGTGTAGCATGCCAAGCCACCGTGGTGTACCTGGTCGGCAAACCTTCCTCGCTGAGAAGTGCGGGGAAGATCGTGGCGTCGCTCCGGGGAACCAACGTGAGAATCCCCCTTCTACCCGCAACTTTCCATCGCAGCGAACTCCGATGTGCGGATAGTCTCCGCTCGAGAAACATTTCTGCTCGAGCATCGTCCAGTCCAGGCCGCGACACGTGGTGCTGTCACGTGTATCGCGAGCTTACCTACAGATCTAGCCAAGTCCACGGCATCCGCATCTGCTTTCGCTCAACTCATGAGACTGAACTGACACAATAGATGCCTACAGCCTCTTCTATCACCCCGATGGCGCATTCCGACAGAGATGACAGTCATGCATTTCAGCGCCACGTCATGTTAAGTTGTACTTAGGTACGGTACCACAGCTGTGTACTCTTACGTGTCTCGCTCCTTCTTCGGACCAACGGTTGATTTGGTATATTCAACTCTACAAGGTCTATAATTATCGTTCTATCGCACATCTAAAGTGCGGAAACAATGTCTATTTTACCAAACCCACGCTAAATAAACACAAAACAGTTTGACATTTCAACAGCGCTCGCACGTTCAACTCGGCCGCCTCGGCCATCCCCAAGTCTTTTGTTGCACAAGCGCTGCCTCATCGTCGCTATCCTCTATCAGTCGCTTGGGTACTGACCCACTCCTCATACTCTCATTCCCCTCAGTTATACTCTCTAGACTCTTCTGCCTGCCTAGTCCCCTCTCCTCAATGACAACGCCGTGAGACTGTCTCCTTCCGTGCCCTGCTGTGATCTCCACTTCCGAGCCTCTGCGCTCGTAAAACGGGTTCGGCTCAGTATGCACGATGACCTCTCTCGTCTCCTTGATTTGGTTCCCTGTCGGGGCGAAGCTAATGACACGCTGCCCATCTTGCTCGGCATTTGCTTTTGTATCGACGGTGTAGGAAGCAAAGCTGGCGAGCTCGTGAATCGAACCCCGTGCTTTGTGCGGATTTGTGCCGGTGGTGCGGTGACCGGTGGTGGATTGGTTGGACGAGGACTTGAACTCGTGGGCAATGGATGCCATGCCTGTCTTGCGCGATGTCGAGATTGCGATGCGTTTGATGAGGTTGGCCATTGTCATTTCGATGTTGAGTTTTACTAGGTAGGCGAGAGGATGGAATTGGATGTATCTGGAAGAAGGTGGGTTAGTAAAGGTCAGAGGTTGGCTTCTGTCAACGAGTAACACTTACACAAAGGAATTTGGTATCGACATAGCGGCGATAATCATGACGTCCATAAGAAGTGATACCATCACGATTTGCTGGTTGAAACGAACGAGCTTATTGTACTTTGTGAGGCCGTTGTTGATCAAGTTCTGCTTCACAGTCTTTAGGAAGTACCAGTTCAACGCCGCGTCGGCGAGGAGGTAGAGACCCTTTTCAATCCGGTCCCAGTACTCGTTGATGAGGTGGTACCTGTTGGATCGTCAGTCTAATGCTTGGTACGATTGGGTCTCGCAGATGTCGTTCCACCACGAACCAGCCAGACGAACCCAGCCGATCGTCCAGCCCATTGCGACAACCATTGATGCACGCTACCAGGAAAGTAACTTACTTCGAGTTGATTTGTAACCTCGCTGGTATCCAGACATTGAAGACACTGATGTTGATAACAGTGACGAAAACCGCAGTGCTAATCATGATCCATCTCGAACGCCGTCGATCAGGCACGATGACACGGATACGGTTGATGATAATCTGCAAAAGCAGCTGAACCTGGATACACCACCAGAACAAGATGGTGAAGTAAAACGCGAAGCCTGGGGTGGTTAGCATAATCTCAAAAGCTCTACATCGTCACTACCTACTTGGTCTTATGTACTTGAGCAAGTGTAAAAAGCTCTCAAGGCCCATGGTAAACGAGACAATAAGTTCCAGCCATATCATCCAGACGTAGACGCTCCTGAGCGGTGATCGCGATCCTCTTGTTTGTTTGACAATGAGCCATAGGGCCAGGATGACATTGAGTAATGTCAGTCCCCACACGACGGAGGCTATGATGATGTCTGCTTTCGTGATGGGCTCATTCTTGTAATTATCTGAGATGAATGGGCCCCATGGTTGGAACGACGGATCATCATGATATTCGTTACTCATGCTGAGCCAGCGTGGAAAAGATGTGTGGAACGATGGTGGCCTGATAATGAACGTCGCAAACTTAGCGAACGTGGTGTTGTATACTATGTGCGACCGGTCGAGAGTGAGCCGTTATGACACACGCGAAGACCCTTCACATTCTTTGTCCAGACCGACTGATCCATAACGGCAGCTAGGGGGGTTTTCAGGAGATGAAGCGAACACTTGACAGACCCTCGAGTCGAAATAGAGTTCGACAGAAAGTGGCGTATTAGCCCTGTGTTCGAGAAGGACAGATCCCATTCGTTGGGCGTCAAGCTTGGGTGGATATCCGGAAGGCAAACGAGCGATCCTTTCGTGAATCGTGCCACTAATCCTGTAACAGCAGTGCTGCTGGATCGTAATGGTCCGACCTGCATACGGAACGGGATCTATCCTGCTGGAACGCTAATGCTCGCTTGACAGGGAAGGGCATCCCTTTTGCGGGGTGATGCACGATTATTGCGCATCCTCCAGGCGATGCACACATGCATTTGAACAACTGGAGAACCACGGGGAGCAGTACCTTAACTGTGATATGTTATTCATGGACTGGTAGTCCATATCTGGCAACGTGAAGTATGGCGGTGAAGAGTGCAAGATCCAGAGAGCTGTTCTGACACGCGCGGCGGCAAAGTTGGTGCTGTTTCCAAGCTGTCCAGGTCTGATGCCTGTCAAGTTTCCTAGTGGCGTCGAAGGGATTTACCGCGCTCACGACGATGCCCAGGTGTTGAGGTGCTAGCAGCTGCTGGCTTACCGGTAGGTATGGCGACTCTTCCGCGTGATGTGATTTGCTCTCCGGCGACGCTTTTGATGGACTCAGGCAAACTTGCAATAGACTGCATCGCATGAGAACTATTGCTAGGGGTACGTGGTGTTTAACCCTTATACTGCCAGCTGCTACGGCCAGCGCACCTTCTGCTTCACTAGGTGATGCGATTGAAGCCTCGAGTACTGCCTTCCTATACAGTTGTGGGCCTCCGTTGCATCCGTGAAGCTGCACCTGTCATGGTTAATGCAGACCCAACGATCTGGACTTCATCGTCTCCTCATTTTCCATAAGTTCGGTTTAACACACGGCGGTTCGCCAAACTAGTGTGGGTGCGGACGCGCCGCCTGCCATGGTCTTGCGTGCCGTGCACACGTGTGTCCTGCCTTGTCCTGGGCTACTTCCAAGGTTGGATATTAATTCAGGCCATTCGACCTCGACGCCGTCAGCTTTAGCAACGGCGCCTGGGCGCCCCCTAGCAGGGTCGCCGACTTTGGATGAACGTCGGAGGATTGGTAGGCTGCGGCCGCAAGGAACATGGCTGCGGATGAAACGTGCACCGAGTGGGCTAGACGAGATTGCCACTTGAGCAAGGCCGGGGAAGTGCCTCCGAGCGAAAATTCAAATGTGCACCGTCCCGAGCAACACGATGTGCGGAGTCGATATCCTGTTTTTAATGAGACGGGAACAGGATGGTGCATATCGAAGGCCTTGTCGCTGATCGTCGAAGAGGTCGGGGGGATTTGCGACATGCGTTAGTATGCGGGTCCAGGCGATCATTGCGACCCAGCGTTTCGAGATCAACAGCCCCGACCGGTTTGCACCCATTGTGACAACTCAAACAGTTACTGATTAATGTCGCATCGTCATAGGCTGCGGATTCTTGGAACATACCGAATCGTGGCGAGACCAGCTTGCGATTTGACGCAGCAGCAAACCCTTCGATGTTTGTTCATCTCCAGACGGAACGCGCCCCGCCACGACTCTATCTAGACAATAGCCCTACCGTACGCCCATCACCGGCTCAACACTATGTACGCCACTAACTCTGTTTTGAAAGCCACACACTCCGGTCAGCCAAATGCAGGTACCTAACTTCAGTGTTAATGACGTACACGCCTTGTCGTATTCCTGTGATGCCCGAACCAAAGAGTAATCATGAGCGCAAGCCACGATAGTCTAGTCTGCATAACACGCCAACGAGAGTTCGACTGCATCGCCGAGTTCACGATCAACATATTTAGCGACGCCCAGAAGCCAAGCTGCGGATTCTTCACTGCCCGAACAGCTGCCCAAGTACGCACCCAGTAGACAACACGCACGTGAACTACTCCTCCCACCGCGCAGCCCAACATCTACATCACGATCCTGAGCCCACACCGCCCTGTTCATTCCAAATTATCTCAAGATGGCGTACTGTACATCCAGTTTCCGGTACTCAAGATATTCCGCGCCTTGGAAACAGCAAAGTGGCATAGCGTCCACTCCGTCGCCATCAAGGTGTGCGCTTTCCGCTCTACCTCGTGTCTCCGCCCCGCGAAGCCCTACGTTCTATTCTGCTTCTGTTCTGGCGAGACTTTGATGCATACGCGAGATGCTTGGTATGCTTGTTCGAACTGCGGATGTGTTGTTTTCGTAAGTATCAGGATGGAGGACTGATTCAGACGGAATATGCATTTGAGGACAGTGCTAGGTTTGTGAAGAGGAAGAAGTGTAGATTGGATGGTGATTTCTGCTTCGAACTAAATACAGGAGAAGGGTATGTGGTATGCTGAGTCAAACGGTGTGACACTTTCGATCTCGAGCTGAAGGCCGAATAAAGAGCTCCTCACTATCGAAGCCGACCCTTAAGGTACTAAGAGCGCTTAACGGTGTCGATCGGTCGTAAGACTGTGCAATGCAAGCATTCACGTCGGAAAGCAACAGGACACAGTAATGTTTGAAATGTTTTGTTACATTGGCTTTTCTACTCCTACAGCAACATCGCATCATTGGTATCATCAATAACATCAACCACCCACCCAAATCTATACTAATACAACATTTAGATAGTGTGCTTTCCAGCACCGCATGTCTGGCCATGGTGAGCATGTCCACCATCATCGAATCTCGACATAAGTCTGCTCCTCTCGGCGCCACGCTTGCGGAGGGTCATGTTGGCCCTTGGAATACCTTCGAAGCTTAGGGCGTACTTGGCAACCGAGTTGGCGATGCTCTGGGTGTTGAGTAGGTAAGCGTCGAGAGCCAGGTTGTCGATGGTATCGCAAGCCTGGTGGTAGCAGGCGTCGAGCGGAGCACCAGCCTCACCACCGAAGAGTTGTGCTTCCTCCTCAGTCTTCAGCACCTCAGCACCGGTAAACAGACCACCTGAAGGAATTCCGTTCTCGAGGAAAGCAGCGTAATCAGAGCGGAGAGTGAAGAGAGAAGGTACGTGGGCAAGGCCACGCTCCTCGTAGAACTCCTCAAAGTCCTTCTCGATAGTGTCAGACCCAGCGGCGCCGGAGAAGTTGAACGCACTGCCGTCACCGTCGTAGATACCGAGGACGTAGTTGGGCGATGCGATCATATCGAAATTGAGGTAGGCGCGGATCTTGTTGGCCTCAGTTGCGTTACCACCGAAGGTACCGTTGATGGTCTTCATGTAATAGAAGGAGCCCAGCTTGCCAAACTCCTCCGCACCCCAGAATCCAAGACGGACGGCGTTCTTGATCTTGTACTTGGTAAGGGCAAGACCGGTCATGAGCGTACCAATGGTACCAGATCCGTCATCGTTGATGCCGGGGCCGGCAAAGACGGAGTCGGTGTGACCACCGAGCATGAGCACGTTGTCGTGGTCACCTTGCTTGGTCTCGGCAATGACGTTGTAGTTGGTGCGGTTCTCGCGAATGGCATCAATGAAAAGAGTTCCCTCAACTGTGCCGTTGCCGAGCTTGGCTACAATACCCTCACCGGCTTCCTTGGTAATGCCAACAACGGGAGCGTAGTCGCCATCACCACCGAGGGTACCAGAAAGAGGTGTGTTGGGCTCGGTGTTGTAGATTATAGCGCCGACCGCACCGGCGGTTTGAGCGTTGGCGGCCTTGTCAGCGAATGGACATGTGCCTCGAGAGATAAGCGCGATCTGGCCAGAAACTCCGGCTGGGAAGTCGTCAACAGCGCATCCGAGGTTGTTAACCTTGACAACGTTGGCGGTAACATCTCCAGAGGGACCAAAGGTCATGTAAGCGGCCTCGATCTCTTCGCCAGCAACAGTGAGCTTGGTGGTCGCTGCGGTGAAGAGCTCGACGAAGGGCTGCTTGTACACATCGTAGTATCCAGTCGCCTTGAGCGTTTGGTACAGCCATTCAGTGGTAGCGTTGTGACCAGTGCTACCGAAAGCACGGTTGCCACCAGCCTCGTCGGCGAAAGTCTGAAGCTGTTGGGAGCCTGCGAGAAGGTCCTCGAGCTTGATATCCTTGATCAGGTCCTTGCGAGAGACAAGCTTCTTGGGTGGCCCATGAGGGTGTGGCTTTCCAGGCAACTGAGGCTTCTGAGGCTTCTCGGGCTTTGCAGAAGGCTTTGGCTTCGCATCGTACTGTGCGAGGACAGGCGCAGCGAGCGCAACGAAGGGAACGAACCTCATCTTGATGGATAGTAGTGGCAGATGAGCAGGAGAAGAGGAGGTTGCCTTGGGATATGTCACAGGTACAGACTGGCTCTATATACTAAACCTCGTATCCATATGGCTGGTCCAGAAAGTCTTCATGGGCCACCATGTGCTTGTAGAACTAACCGATACAGGCAGCTGCTGTATCCATCGGTGCTTCATGGTCGCTCAGGAACCGCAATTGAGCAGGTAAGGGCATGCGGTGGGTCCGTGGAAACGGGTAGCCGGGTGTAGAGCTGGGGGGCGAAGGCGACGCGATTGATGAAAGTCTGCTTGGCTGCGCAATGCTGTGTTGCATGAGGAAGGTAGAATAACCGCGTCGCTCGGCGGAGCCCTCTAGTTCCACGCCGGACGCAACTTGATTGGGAAGGAACGGACTGTGCAGATAAAGCCAAGCCCTTGGCGCGCCATCGCCACAATCAGAACGAAAGAAACGAGAAGAGGCGATATCACGGATCTGCGACTAGATCCTGCGCGGAGGCGTGTAGCTTGGCGGTTAGTTGCGGTTCGGAGGTAAACGAATAGAGCCCAAAGAGCGAGCAACGGTGATACCGCGACCGCTAGAGGTTGCGAGGCAGGGTTGATACAGGGCTCTGAGCGGTCTGGACATGATTGTTGATAAGTTTAATTCGGGATCAAGAGGGGGAGTGCGCTGTGCCGGAACTCTTTATTGAACCAATCGTCGTGCACACGAGGCGGCACTGATACCGACGATACAGCCGGGATCGACAGTTGCAATGAATTCTAAACTTCGCCCTGCCGCGAGCAATCTCAGATTGACGAGATCCTGTCCATCTATCTCTCAAACCCCTCCTGCATCTTGACAATGAAAACACCACGTTCCATGGTGTTGATCAGGATGTGACCACTCTTGAACAATGCATAGCTTGACCACGTGCCAACAAAGTCGACGGTACCGCCGCCAGGCATGTCGTCATCCTCCGGGTAAACGTCTGCGCAAAGGTCAGTATAGATGAATTGATAGGATGATCGTACATTTGCATACCGAAGAACCCAACTTCCTTCACGCCAGCACCAGTCGGGTCGTCAGGGATGCTGCGAACATCCAGAACGCGGAATCCGGTGCCGTAGTTCGATTGGTAAGCAAAGCCGTTCGCGACATACTGGTTGTGGTCGATACCCTTTGCTCCGCTCTTGTACAGTCCAGTCTGTTTAGGCGCACGGAGGGATGAGATGTCCCAGATATACGTGATGGGGTGACCAGGGATCGCTGGACCCACTTGGTCGTATTCGTCATATTCGTCATCGAGCAAAAGAAACTGCTGGTTCATGGGGTCCAAAACGTTGCCCTGGTGGGTGTATGCCGCGCCTTCGTAAGAAGTGTTAGATAAGATGACCGGGGCCTTCTTGTCAGTCACATCGTAGATCGTAAGAGAGTCCTCGTTGTAGCCATAGCAAATCTCATGGCCCTCGAATTCCGCATCTGGTCCGCGGTAGATGAGGCATTGCGCATCGTGTACGTAACCGTCCTCTGATGCACTATTCTGAGTCAGTGATGCTCACATCCCCAACAACATGTCTCACTCACCAGCCCGGGCTTGTTGGGTTTGAAGGGTCGGTGATATCAATGAAGATAATGCCCGACTTGCACTTGTCAGTCCTTGGCTGGGCACCAACGGCATAGATGAAGTTTGTCTCTGGGTTTGTGACGACGTTGTGTGTTCGGCCGTTGGGAAGGCCTTTGAAATGACCAACGAGGTCATTGGCATTGCTAAAGGTGACAGGAGACGCAGGGTCGATGTCGATCAACTTCTTCATGTCGAAGATCTGAATGCCATGGCCGACCGCCTCGCTACCGATGATCATCAGGTTGTTCTGGCCACGGATCTCGCGCCACGTGCTGGGCGTAGAGTAGGCGGGTAGACGACCCAAGTACGAAAGCTTGCCCTCTGCCGTGATTTCAGCGAATGCAGCGCCATCTTGTTGTCCGATGGCAACGAATTCGCGACCGTCTTCAGATGTCCAGCCTAATGTTGTTCAGCGAAGATCTCAGCAACTCGATATGTGAACTCTTACCCCATGAAGAAGATCCGACACCGCGAGTGCTGCCGAGCTCGGCGTGCGACAAGAAGTGAAGCAAGTCAATCTATACCGATTCGTTAATGACTGAAACTCGTGATATATGGTGCATGGACTGACATTTTGGCATCGGAAGACGTCCTGTCCGGCGATTGCGGTGCCGTTCATGCACTCCACCTTTTCTTTGATCTCGGCGTATTGGGCAGAGTTGTACATGCCCGCAGCTTCCTGGCGTGCCCATGACTCCTGGTAAGAGTCAATACAGAATTCGAAGATGCTGGAATGGGGTTGCGACCTTCTTGAGGGCAACATTGTTCTCGTGCCTGATACCAGAGTCGTAAAGCTGTGCGGCTCTGAACTCATCTTTGGGCATTTCCTTTGCCGCCGCAAGGGCGGACAGGGAAAGAAGGGCGGTGCGTAGGTACATGTTGACGGCGACTTGAACGATGCGCAAGATGCCGATGGAGAATCATCATGGGCTCTTCGCACAGTCTTAAATGCGTCCCTACGACATGGAGGTGCTCGACATGCCAGCACCCATCCTGCAGCACCTATGGCAAACCCGGCAGGTAGTCACCATACCTGCCCGTTTGGATGCTACTATCCGTGTAACCATGTAACCATCCATTACACCTGGTGGTACAGATCCGCGATTGGCAGCCGGTAGAGATCATAAGCAAGGTGTAGATGAGGACGAATGCCGTGCAGGGTATGACATTGGTGGCTTTAGATGAAGCAAAAGCTTCGTGTAAGGAGCTGTCGACGAGATAGGAAGGAGGCTTCACTAAGCATGTCTTGGCTACAGCGGAAGAAGGCAGCGCCCAGATGCCAAGGTGCAGATCCTAGGATACAGATAACTGCTGTTCCTGGAACATAGATAACAGCTGCTGTTGTTGAACGTTTGACCAGGCAATGGGATTATCGTATGCAGCTATTCAGTGGGTTGTGGCCATATTGTTTCGTGGATGTGCCGGCCAACGAGCCTCGTTGGGTGTTGCGCGCAGAGAGCGCAGGCACGCAGGGACAGATGACGGACGGCCTGTTTTACCGAGGCATGTGAGCATGCACCCCCAAAGTTAAACAGGTGCTTTGAAGTCTACGCTGCCCATCTAAGCTCAAGTTCGCATGCTGGGAAGACAATGTAACCTTCTTAGCTTTTTTGGTATAAGATCATTGTTCTTCGCGGGGAGGGGTGTCGGGTTTTCCACTGAATGGGGTGCATGTGAGGCTCAAGCGGCTCCATCGCGTGATTCGGCTGCACAATTCGCGTGAGAGTTATTCACTTGCGTCGATACAACAAGCTCGTTAATGTAAGCAATAAGCAGACAAGCATTAATAATAGGGCTGATGGATGAGCGCGACGGGCCGTAGGGTGTTGCGGCTTGTGTTAGGGCTCTGGCCAGTGCCACGGTGGCCGTTCAAATTTGCTTACTTGCATGCACGTGAGCAGCAGAGATTGACCTCGCGCGAATGCAGCGCTAGAGATCTGGGATGGCAAAGGCAAATGTTCGATGTTCGGGATATTTCGCGATGGAGTTTGCAGTTCACGATGGGTCTCAAGTGGGGAGGAGCGGGGCAGCGTTGGGCCGTCACCCGAGCCTGGAACGCCTGCCCACTGAACGGCGCGGGGCCCACTATTGCGTCACCAAACAAAACAATCAACACGGCAGAGGAAGCGGCAGGTAGCAGGTAGCTGTTTTGAATGGGACTGTGTCCACTAAATCTTCATTACTGAATCTATGTAGTCATTGATGTCGTGAATCTGATCGTAAGCTCACCCGCAATGGCGGGGAGACAGGGTGAAATGTTCCTCTTCCTCGGCTCCCCAGTGTCGGATCAAGCACTCACAACTTGGCCTCGACCTTCTTCAGGCACTCTGGGAACTCCTTCCAGTCGTACATGATGGCCGCGCACTTGGTCTCCTCGGTGAGGAGCTTGGCCATCTGCTCCATCTTCTCCTTGCCCTCCTCGATGCCGTAGATGCCAACGTAGCCGATGCAAGGAATACCAGCGCGCATGGCAGCAGTGGCACCGCTCTTGCTGTCCTCGACGGTGACAGCCTCGGAGGGCTTGACACCGAGCTGCTCAGCAGCGTATAGGTAGATCTTGGGGTCGGGCTTGGATGAAGGGGGGTCGAGTGAGGTGGCGGCGGAGTAGACGTGCTCGGGAGGGAAGAAGTGTGCGATGCCGGCCTTCTCGATGGAGGCGACGACACGGCTCTTGGCGGAAGTAGAGACGACGGACATGGGGTAGCCCTGCTCCTTGAGCTTGTTGAGCTGCTCAGTCACGCCGGGGCACTCGACGGCCTTCTGGCTGAGTTTGAGGGTTACGGCTCCGAGTTCTTGCGCGACAAAGTCGTCCATCTCGGCGTCGTCCATCTTGAAGTTGTGCTTCTTCTGCAGGCCATTGAGCATGCCGCGGAAGTTGTGGCCGACAAAGTCCTCGAGCAATGACTCGGCTGTGTAGCGGTCGGAGATGTTGTGCTTCTCGAGGACCTGGTTGGTGAGGTCGGCGCAGGCCTCGAACGCGAAACGCTCAGACTGGACGAGCGTGTTGTCGCAGTCGAGCATGATGTACTTCGCCTATGCACGTGTTAGCGGGGTACTGGCGGGGTACATGTTAGCACAGGAACGCGTACCTTGCCCATGGTTGCGGTTGTGTAGTGTGTAGTAGTTGGGTGGATAGGAGTAGTAGTGGTGTCGATCGACGTGCAAGAAAGGGGTTTGGTAGAGAGAAGTGGAGAATTGGAGTGAGAAGTTGTAGAAGATGGGGGTTTTGTTGAGAGAGAGAGGAGTAAATAGAGTAGTAGCGCCTGCCAGGTGTCAGGGGAGGGCGGTGCAGCAGCGGAGGCGCGTTTACGTCATTGGCTGACCGAGTGGAGCGTGCCCGGTCTATTGGGCGGACGAACGTCGCGGTCGCAGCTTCTCTCACCACTTTCTTTCACCTCGGACCCACTTTACTTCCTTAGCGGATCGCGGGGTCGTTTGGCAACAACCTTGTCGGCAACCTAACAATGCGCATTCCGCCTTGTGTTCTGTCATGTCTTTTACCATGAGTACTGTACTTTCTACGCGCCCGTCTCACCGCCTAAGATTTACTTTAGGTTGCGAGCTACTGCATTGAATGACATGTTGCCGCAAGCCCACGTCTTGTGCAACCTACCATCGCGCTGACCACCTCACCCCGCATAGAGGATTCCAGAGCCCAAGACGGTGTGCGGTGTGCATAGTAACTAGTTCCTGCATATAGGCAGTGATGGGCTTGCATCCCCGCCCATGTCTTACTGCAGCCTCACCACTTGGGTGTGATCGAGTGGCGCATATGATGACGATCTGAACAAGATGCTATCACTCCAGGGCTTGATGCAAGTTCTGGTGTGAGTTCTTGCGCGGGCCTGGCGATTGTACGTACCGGGTTCCTGGTACGCATGCCACGTCTCACGTGGTGTCTATGGAGCTGCGCAAGACAACTCGTGTCGTCAGAGGAACTCACTTGTGAAATCATCTGTCGACCGCGTCATACTACGATGATGAAATACGATATGCACTTTTCTCTAATGAAACCTGCTCGCCGAACTTCTACACAAGACCCTTGACCAGATTGTTACTCATCAGGACCAGAAGATCGTGTTAACATCACTCGCTGCTTTATGGCACATGTGCGGATGATCTAGCATGGTTCGAGTAGTTAGCCCAAGGTGAGATCACCACGACATGGAATGAGACAAACTGTACAGGATCAAACGTAATTATGTAGAATTCGTTATACTTTTCGCTCAACATGCTCAACGCCAGTGATGCCTTATTATACAAGTAGACTAATCGTAACACTCTTCAGAGTTTCAGGTGAGAAAACTTCTGACAACCTTATTTCTTAGAGTCCTCCTTCGCCTTCTCGGCCAACTTTGACGCTTCATCTCCCTTCTTCTGGAGGATGCTGGAGATCTCTGAGACGGTGTCTCGGAAGAGCTTCTGAGCCTCATCGCCGTGCTTCTGGGCAACATCCTGGAGCTGGCTCAACTTGGGCATGATCTGGTCGCCTCCAGGGATCTGCTTGAGGTATTGTTCGTAGTCACCGAAACCAGCATCCTTAGCCTTGTTGGCAGCGCTCTTGACGTATGACTCGAGGTCACCTGTGTCGCCTTTCTCGACAGCAGACTTGACGCGCTCGTACAGCTCTTGTACGTTTCCGCCCTTGAGCGCATCTGCGTTCTCCTCCACAATCTTCTTGACCTGAGGGTTCTTGTCAAGGTAGGGCTTAGCCTGCTCCATACCCTTGTCCCAGGCCTCGTCACCCATCTTCTTAAGCTTGTCAACCTTTTCTTGTACGATGCTGCGGATCTTTTCGATGTTGGATGCGCTCACGCCGGTCTTGACCACGTCGCTGATCTGCTTCCATGTTCTATCGACCTCCTTCTTGGCCTCAGGACCATACTTGTCGCCGTACTCCTTGAGCTTGTCGATGTTACCGCCGACCTTCTCCTTGAGTTGAGGGTGGTTGTCCATGATCTGCTGCGACGCGTCGCCAGCGAGATCTGCGATGCGGCTCATGTGCTTGGTAATGACGTCCCAAGTCTTGTGAGCGGTAACAAGGCTCATGTCGCCATTGCCGAGGACCTGGCGCATTTCATCGTATGCTTCGGTGACGATTTGGTCGACCTCCTTGCCGTGCTTTGCGCGAATGGCATCAAGGTCATCGAATGCAGAATCAACGTAGCCCTTGGCGCCGGGGATGAAGGCTGCGTAGCTCTGCGCGGCATTGCGTAGCCATTGCAGCGCCTCGTTGGGTTCAGGTGTCTGCTCCTTGATCTTCTGTGTAGCTGAGCTGACGTAGCCTTTGGCAGTCTTGGAAGCCACCACAACGTCACGGGCGCCTGATTGCCTGTAGAAGATGTAGCCGACGGTGACTGCAGCAAGGGCACCAGAAGCGGCACCGATGGCGGCATGTGAGCCGGCGCCCGCGTTGCCGGAGGTTGCTGACTCGGTGGACTGGAAGCGGGGCTTCTGGGCGCGGAACTGAGGGTTGGCTACCCGCGCAGCTGGGCGGCGAGCACACCGTGCTGCAAAGCGCGCATTCTGAGTTGCTTGTCTCGAGAACATGGTTGGGTATGAAGGTGATTGAGTAGTCAATGAATTTGAGAAAGAGACCTGAATGCAATTGATAAGGCCTGGGGTATCTTGCAAGAAAGCAGTGTGTGATAGAGGAAAGTTCGACAAGGGATCCAGAGCTTTAAGCAGCTGCAAGCAAACTGCATGCTCACCAAGAATGACGTCGCCATGATGATGCGCAGCGCTAAGCCCTATACAGCCCGCTAAGCCTGCAAGGGCCGACAAAGCCGACGAACCCACCCAGCGTCATTGGTCTGTCATCGCACTATGAATTTAAGCTTAACCTCCCCACGATTTCCCATGTGAGCGTGAGCGGGAACAGGTTTCTGTAAATGTCACAAGTGCGCCATGTGCTAACCATGACTGTCGTCTCGTCGCTGCCTGTGCCACTACGGAAGCAGGCCGGTATCGTCGCGATGCATGGGACATTCATCGTCGCTCATGAGCTGGGCTTCTACCCTCAGACATGGTCGCACACCTTATACAAAAAACTGAACATGTCTGTAGACTACATTGACCTATAACCTTGCAAAGTAGGTGACTTAACGTCAACGTAGGCTCCAGGCTGTTCAGTTTTTCCCTAGGTTGGCGCGCACAGACACACATCGGACTCCTTCATCTGGTTCTGCCGTCAATGTTGTCTGTTATGAATTATGCTCTGCGAAAGAGAAGGCAATACACATTAACGGTGAACCATGGCCTGTAGTGAAAACAGACCAGGTCGTTAGTCTTGTCAAGACTCTGAGCTCCTTCGCTGATGCCGCCGGCGCTATACATATCGAGAAGGGCTCACATCGAGCTACACCTACAAATATGCTTACAAAGTGTACATACTTGCTTGGCTTTTCAATCCACGCAATAATTGGTTTTCAGATGCACTCAACACGCGTAATACGGGCCTGGGCGAGAACCTTGGCTGCAGAGTCTCGAGCTCCAGAATCGGGAAAACGAAAGCTGCCAGGCCGTGAATATGCCGTATGACGTTATGCATAACGATACAGAGAAGAACGGATGAAGTGGAGCCTCTGAAAAACTGTGGGATTCTGATCCTGCAAAGACCGCAATGTGAAGTCACAGATTTCGATGCCGCGGCGGTTGGTAGGGAAAGGGGATGACGTAAGTTCGGTTCATCCTGACGCGATAGTGCCGCGCGGCTTAGCCAGCCACCTTTTGCTTTCACACAACCACAGCCTTGGGTGTTAGTTGCTCTAGCTCAGACAGCACCAGACAATAAAGAATTGCGACTCCTGCAGCCCAAGAAGGACCGGACGCGTCCTACACACATCACGTTGACGCGTGACAACCTCGGCAAAAGCGACGATTGGCTCATCAAACCTCTGAAACTCGAGAACGCGACAATGACACCCTCAGAGACTGCGCCTCTACTCCGCCAAGAATCCACGACATCGTATGCCCCGGACGAAGAACACGATGACGTTACGGCGACGCGAAACACCTTTGCTCGCAATCTTGGTGCGCTGGATGGGTTCGCGCTGCTGATAAGCATCGTCATCGGCTCGGGAGTATTTTCGTCGCCTGGGCCTATCGATGCGAACGTTCCGTCACCGGGTGCTGGACTCCTCGTATGGCTAGTCGGTGGAGTTTTAGCATGGACAGGTGCTTTGACAATGGCTGAACTAGGTACCGCATTCCCTGGAGAAGGCGGAATCCAGCCTTATCTCACCTACATCTATGGCGACGTCTTTGGATACATGGCTGCTTGGTCTTGGGTGGTGGCAACCATGCCTGCTACCCTTGCTATTCTCAGCATAGTATTTGTGGAGTCCATTTACTCCAGTTTGGGCGTGAACGAACCAGATCCGCCTCTCACCCACAAGCTATTGTCTCTACTTGTCTTAGTATTTGTAACGACGTTGAACTCCATTAGCACCAAGACAAGTACTCGGCTGTCTAGTTTCTTCGTCGCCATAAAGCTGCTTACCATTTTTCTCCTTATCGTATCTGGTTTAGTGGTCGTCTTTGTCTTTGTCGGAAAGAGTAAGGACCTTGGAGGTCGCGATTGGCATCAAAACAATTGGTTCTCTCCAAGAGACACGATACTGCCCGATGGGTCGAAATTCGATTGGACGAAAGTGACTACGTGGGAGTCACTCGGCTTTTACAGTACAGCGTTGTACGGAGCTTTGTGGGCGTATTCCGGCTGGGACAAGGCGAATTACGTCGCGGCAGAATTACGTCAACCCAGTCGCCAACTACCACTTTCCATCAATACCGCTATACCCACAATCATACTATGCTATGTCGCCGCCAACGCTGTCTACTACGTTCTTCTCCCTTGGAAGGTAGTGTCGACAACAGATGCTGCTGCTGTGGTAAGTCCTTCAGAGTCATGTATAACACCTTTATACTGATATGTCTTAGACGGCTGTTACCCACTTCCTCGGCAAGGGAGTAGCTTACTTCGCTACCGCGCTCATATGTCTCGTCATTGCAGGCTCCGCCCTAGGAAACTCCTTCGTGGCTGGTAGGATGACCGTCGCAGCATCTAACAACAATTGGTTCCCGCAAATTCTGGGCACAGTCGGTCGCGTCGGTACTCTGAAGGTGACTAAACGCGCTGATTCGAGCGAGGCAGCTGACACGGCTATGGATGATGGAGAGTCACCAATGTATGTAGGCCGTCACGTCCGATCATCTCCTGCTAACAACTGCTAGCAATGCTCTCATACTCAACACCGTTCTCTCAGCGGTATACATTCTGCTCGGAAACATGCGCATCTTGCTTACTCTCAATGGCCTTGCTGAGTATGCTTTCTTCTTCCTCACGGTTCTTGGTGCCATCATTTTGCGATTCCGTGAGCCCGATCTACCGCGACCCGTGAAGCCGTTCATCCTCATCCCTATACTGTTCGCCATAATCAGTGGTTTCGTCGTAGTCAGAGGCGCTGTATTTGCACCGATTCAGGCAGCGATCCTTGTAGGAATATGGCTTTGCGGTCTTGTATTTTACTTCAGCCGGCTATGGGTGCTAAAGAAGAGGGCTGGAAGATGAGGTGGGGGCGATATAACATGTACATATTCTTGCCACGCATGCTCGTTATAGCACCACATGAGGAGCAGGTTCCATCGCGTCTCACGCGAAGCGCGTGTGGCTTGATTGCACTAGTGGAGGTTGATAGCTTGCGCCGTCATTCATCCGAACCCCGCCCGTTCCGAGGTAACTCATTAGCGCCAGCCACATCTGTGTACCAGCTGCACATCGCAACATCTGCCCAATATGATGATGGCCTCTATCAAGCATCAGCGTATTTCTACATCATTTCAGACATCGTAGTCGCTGCCATGGTCGTGCGTCCCTACTTTACACCTGACAAGCAGGTGCTGCCATTCGAAAGGGTGATCGCACTCGAACGCATTGACAACTGGACATTCCGCTCCATCGTCAAAGCCTACTCCCCGACTGGTGGTGAAAATGGGACGTACGGCGGCCACGTGTTTGCGCAAGCCGCATGGGCTGCTGCACAGACTGTCGCAGAAGGATTTCTCATACATGTAAGCTGTAGCGACACGTTCTGCTCCAACTACAACTTAACAAAATGCTAGAACATTACCGGGTGGTTCGTACTAGGTGGAAAGCCCAATGAACACTACACCTATCGCGTCCGAAAGATTCGAGACGGTTACAATTATTGCACACGGAATGTGACCGTAAGCCAGGTTGCAGCCGACGGAGATATGTTCACCTGTACCTGCTCCTTCAAACGCGAAGAAAGCTCACCATTCGACATGCAAGAGTCTGTTGACCTGAAAGAGGTGTATCGCGACGCACTAGAAGGGAAAGAGGACGATCCGATGGAGCATGCGGCTGCCCCAAGCAATGATTCTGAGCACTTTCGGGAGACGTACCTTCCAGCTCATCCCGACCACTTTAACCCCATCGCCGGCTTGCACATCCGCAAGGCTGACATGTCGAAGTACAATCAGAGTCGGCATCCACTCGATCGCAAGCAACTGACCTTCTACACGCTACGCGGTGCACTTCCACTACCAACCGCACCATATCCGCCTCCCTCGGAATCCGAGCAGAAGCTCACATTGACACGAGATGCCAATATGCACGCCTGTGCACACTTGTACGCATCAGATCGTAACTCGCTATTCATTGTGCCAAACCATCTCGACCGGCCTCGGGGTTACAAACGCATGGCGTCACTATCTCACAGCGTCATCTTCCATGTCGGTATCAAGGACCTCATCATGCCTAGTGAACCGCGGATCGACCACCCGAACGCCGACGCGACATTGTGGGAAGATGGTCCGCTGCCACTCTGTAACCTGGAGGGACACAAGGGCGGTGATAAGGACGGACGAAAATGGTTTGTGCAAGAAGCGTGGCTTACTCGAGCTACGGGAGGTAGAGCGCTACATAATAGCCGTATGTGGGACTATGAGAGTGGCGTACATATTGCGACGACCTTCCAGGATGGATTGATTAGGTTTAAAGAGGATGCAAAAATCTGAGATGGTGTATAAGCATACGCCCGGAGAATCTTGGTGTCGTCCGAATCATCCGAGGAATATCAGTACAGACTTCAGAAACTTTATCACTTCGAAGAGCGAATAGCGCAGATGTTATTTTCTTGTTTGAGAAGGGGCTGCGCACTATTAGAGGTAGAATATCGAAGCAGATGCGGGCATTTACTGTGAATGGATGGGTAAGCATGTTTAGCGTTAAACGCAGTCATCCCCAACCTTGTATCTTCTCCATACAGCTAGAACAACGACGGGGCGTACTGAACCCGTCTCTAGCTTATTTTTCCCAAGGATTGCGCAACGACTCAAGCTGCAGTCGGCGACTTTGTTTAGGCCACAGGGTGCATGTGAATGTCTCCGAGGTCCGAGCCCTCAGCCAAATGAAACCCAGATACTTCTTAACGAACTTCGACTAAAGATGCTGCATCAAATCGGTCCAACAAGAAACATGGAGGATTTCAGGCGTACTTCTTGTTTCGCGCGTTCTCGTCTACCCCCGCCCCAGCCACAATCCTTCGTTCTTACTCTTTTCGTCCGCAGTCAGCCATATATAAGTACCTTGCTGACCTGGTATCTAACGCATAGTATCGTTCAAAATACAATAGCGAAGATCCCATCATCATCATGAGCGAGCCCAGCATGAACTCAAGCGAGATGTTCGAGATGCTTGCTTCGACCTATGAGGCTGCAACCGGTGGCTGCACCCGCGAAGTTGCCATGCACCTCGTCGACATGTTGCCCGCAGTCGACTCCAACTCCGTTGTTCTGGACAATGCATGCGGAAACGGTATAGCTGCGCAAGAGCTTTTGTACAGATACCCAGACACTCCACTCAAGGCAGCCTGTGTTGATAATGCGAAACCGATGGTCGATCTAGCACGCCGCGCCCTTCCAGCTACAACTTCCGTGGCAAATTCATCCTTCGACGTGATGGACGGAGTCAATTTGACATTCCCCGACGAGACGTTTACGCACTCCCTCACCAACATGGGCATCATGTTCTTCTCTGACGGAGAAAAGGGTGCGGCTGAGATTTATCGCACTCTCAAGCCAGGAGGGACGGCTGTTGTCACTACCTGGAAGTCTACAGGCCATATGGCTGTTGTTCATAAAGCGCAGAAAGCCGTCAAGCCAGACGACCCCCTATTCCGCTGGCCTGTCGCGGATGAGTGGTTCGAAGCTTCGCATATGAAGAAGATCATGGAAGGCGCAGGGTTCAAAGATGTTGAGATGCACGAGAAGACAGTATATTATGCATCGAAGACTGCGGAGGAGACTTGCGGCTACATGCTCGGTATGTGGAAGACCATGGGACCAAAGTGGACCGATGAAGAGAACGAGGAGTTCGCGAAGCAGTTAAACCTTGCTGGAAAGAAGGCAGCGGTAAAGATCCAGAGGCCTTTGAATGGGCAGAAAGGTGCGGGTGTGGTTGAGGTGGAGGGTTTTCCCTGTGTCGCGCTTGTCGCTGTTGCGAAAAAGTGAGATATACCAACATTTGAATTACAATACAATAGCTTGTTCAACTCTATAAGCTATGATGTCTTCAAGAAGCCTTCTATGCAACGACTTGCGTGCTGATTCGAGTTCGTCCCAACGTGATAAGACGCGAAGTGACTGCGCAAGCTTTATGACAGCGCAACGTATATATGCACTATATAAAATTACAAACAAAGTCTCAATAGCATCTAGATCAATACCAGAGTACAAAAAGCAAAGCCTCCTTCTATCTAGATAGGAAGAGAGTGGGTGGGAGGGTGTCAGAGCATGGGCTTAGTGACCAACGCTCATGGGCGCCCAAAACACCAAAAAAAAGTGTATCCTGGAGTATCTGACAATGCCAGACGAATGCTGAACAGAGTGGGACTCGAACCCACGCCACTATTAGATGTTAGGATTTAAATTGCGTGCGCTATCAGGACATAACTAACCTTTCGTGACCAGGAATATATGTTAAGAGTAACCTTAACCTGGCGCCATAACCAGCTCGGCCATCTGTCCTTCTCTAGGAATTGATGGAACAATCGCGAAATTGTTATTGTATAACCCAATTGATCAACATGGTGGGGTGGGGTGTGAGGGGTAAGAAAACTTTGCATCAGCGGGCGGCGGGGCCGGCGACATCGGTAACAACACTGAAAGGCAGACTACGATTCATAATCATGCAAGTGTAGTCATTGAATTGGTTGGAATGGTAATGCACGCTGTGTTCAATCCAAATTCCATTTCATTCGCTCGCAAAACTTGAAACTTGGAACAATGAATGACCCACGTAACCAACACACCCTACCTTTACAGCTTGCTCTTCAGACTCAGCTGCTCTGGCCGCCACATTTCGTTTAGCAGACGCGTCGCATTAACCATCTCAGGCCTGCACTGATCCAGTGATGTTATGCCCAACAAACGCATACCCGTCTGCAGCTCATCCGCAAGAACTGCCGCACGTTAGTATACTACCCTGGTTAAAACACGAGCAAACTTACTGTCAACACATCTCTCGACGCCTTTCGACCCATACGCTCCAAGCGCGTATAGAAAAGGTCTTCCTACGCCTACGGCTGTGGCACCCAGACACAATGCTTTTAGCACATCGTTTCCGTCTCTCAGACCGCCATCGAGAAAGACCTCTAGTTTTCCCAAGACTTCCGGGCAGTACGCTCGAATCTCCAGCAGCGTCATCAGCGCACTCGGCGCGGTGTGTAGCTGTCTGCCACCATGGTTGGATAAAAGAATCCCATCACAGCCATACTCCATCGCAAGCTTCGCATCATCCGCACATTGCACGCCCTTCAGCACGATCGGCCCTTCCCACTCCTTGCGAATCCACTCGAGATCCTCCCAGGTCGTATGTGGGCTAAGTTGGCCCTGAACTGGCCGTCCCCCCATCGCGGGTGCGAAAGCGTTGTCGCCGCCGGTCTCCCATTCCGCTGTACTTTCTTCTGCGAGCCCGACTGCTAGCGCCTCCTCAGCCTGGAGATAGCGATCCGCTGTTCGCTTTCCAAGAACGGGCGTGTCGACTGTTATCCAGAGGCCATTATAACCGCAGCGCTTGACGATGCGCATAAGTTCGATGGCCTTATTGCGATCGACAGGCATGTAGTATTGGTAAAACAATTGCGTTGTGCTGTTGTTACCAAGCCTCTGCTGCTCATCTTTGTAGCTCTGCATGATCTGCTCGCTGCTCTTCGAACTTGCAGTACTGACGACCTTGTGAATGCCCTTGCGCACTGCGCCTCGGATCATCTCTGGCTCGGCAGCTTCGTGGATGGCGCCCATTGTTCCCATAGGCGAGATGTAGAATGGGTATGGCGAGCTGTGTCCGAAGATCTTGCGGCGCGTGTCTACATCGCCGACGTTGCGCATCACACGCGGACGGAAGTTGATGCGCCCCCAGTCATCTATGTTGCCTCTGATCGACGCGCCAGTGTTTGCAGAACCGGACGCATAGACATACGACTTGTGAGGCATGACAGCCTTTGCCGCTGCCTCAAAGTCGGTCGTGGAGACGCAAAGGCTCACATGTGGGATTTCCTTGGAGTTTGGATCGGTTTCGGACGGCTTCGTCGACTCTTCGCTCTTGATCTGGCGTAGCTGACCAAACGTGTTGGGGTCGACGGGACCGAGGAAGGCATCTTTAGGCAGATAATCCTCCAGATAACTCAACGGGTGGTATTTCTTGAACTCTTCTGTCGCATCCTGTCTAACATCAGCTCTTGATCTTTGAGCCGCGCCATTGTACTCACCGACCCGGCATTCTTCAAGATGATCGGTGCGCCACCTGGGTGGTCCGCCAGGAAGTTGGTCACATCATACGCTTTTGAATCCAGTACTATCCAGCAATCCTTCTTGCTGCTGTGCTTTGCTACTTCAGCTCCATTGATCCGCGACATTGTTCAGATATTTGCGATGCCCAGTATCGGTGGAGATACCGTCTTATGGCTCGGCCAACCGCGGGCCTGGCAATTGAGATTGAGGGGAAGTCGCCGAATCGGGTATACCGCGCCCCAAGATCCGGAAACAAGACCGGCAGCGAGCGCGGGTCAGCTGCGGCCGAACGCCGCCCAACAGCGGACTCATGTCACATCGCAAATTCGTTTCTTCAACAAACGTTCACTTCGGAAAATCGTTGGATCAAAGCTATACTCATAGCACAACTCGCCATGTATGAAATATCCTTGCTGCCCAAACACACCTCCAGCCTAAATGATCTGTGCGGGACTTGTCGCAGGCTTGTCGTTAGCGACATTTGGATAATCCGAGACTGTTTTGCTAATATGCGAGCGCTCTTTCGTGTCTACCATCCATTCCACTGTCTTGTTGATGCCGTGACCTTCGCCTGTGATGCGCTGCTCATCGCTTCTTGCGTCGTCATCCTGCCCCTTCTTCTTTTGCCAACCGCTCTTCATCTCGAACTGTTCATGGTGAACGCTCACCATATCCAAATCATCATATCCACTTTTCGTCCCGTAGTGTGACCTCGCTCGCCTAGCAGCAACATTTGAGTGGTTCCCATAGGCGTCGTATGAGTTCTTGTTCGCGTTTGAGCGCTCAAATGAAGGACGGAGCCAGGGTATGAAGCGTGACAGTATGTATTTGATAGTTGGCCCCGAGGTTCCAATGATAGCGACACTAGACTCGATTGCAGAGTAGGACGCTTTGACACTGTAGCTTTTCGTTTTGCCTTTGAAAGCGTCGATGAGCCAAACGAATCGCACGGCGCCGATTGCTATTACGACGAGACCGAGAGAGAGAAACGATACTGTAACAATCTTGCGCTTGAGTGGCATTTGCAAGTCCCAGATTATCCATGTCGGAATCCTAGTGCAATGTCAGCATCGGTTGTTTGGTGCATGCGAGAAAGTCTTACAGAAGAACTAGAACATCGGTGATAAGTACGATCGAGATGTTGGCCAGGATGTAATCTAAGGGATCGTAGCAACCCCCAATCAGGTCGGGTTGCCAGTTCTTCGCTATCGGCCAGCAGGGTATTGCAGCAAGTATCGTGAAAGCAACGATGAAAATGGTGTTGATCGCTTGGAGGCCGAGGATACACCGCTTGATCCAAACATTGTTTGAACGAAGTTTGTAAAGCGTCCACAAGAAGGATGCTTTAACGAAGCCGATACATGGTGAGTACACGAGACTCAACGCATACTTAAGCTGTGGATAAGTCCCTCAGTATATGGGTAAGTTGCAGCACACATGTTTTACGAACGTACCTTGAATGCATTAAGGAAGTCTATTGCTGGATACGGAACATCTTCATCGTGGTATCCGGTGTACATCGCGACACAAACTCCATAAGCGTCAGGCATTCGAACATTCCAAGGTCGTCATGTGCCCAGGTGGACAAGAGTCTTACATTTGTGGGTAATCACGCTATTGGACAATGCTAGAGCCCACGCGATGGCGATCAGAACGTCGTCTGCAAAGATATCAGCATAGACCAGCTACTGTAGCCACGTGCTCATACCTCCGCCAAGGATATGGTCTTGCCACTTCCTCCAAAATCGAACCATAAGCACCGCAAGAGCAAGTCCTGGGAAGAGGTATAATAATGCGATGAGCGTAGGTTGAAGTCCTGGATCAACACCAGACATGTCTGGTGCAGGAAAAGCGGGTACTGCCATGATGGGAGTTCAGATTGGCGTTCAATTCGAAGACAACTCGGTCGAAGTCACACGAAAAGTGATACTCGTGAAGTCTTTATATGACCCGCGGACCTGGCAGCGTTCAACATCGAGACCATGTTCGAATAGGATTCAGCCCGCTCAACAGCGTGCCGAGGATGTTGCGTTCCTTTCCCAAGATACTGGTAACGCTGCAAACCTGAAAAATATCTGAGTAAACGAGTCTCGCACATGGAAGCGAAGATTTCATCTCCTGTGTTGCGCGCCACGTCCCGTCCCTTGCGAACCAATCATATAGCAAGTGTAAAGTGACAAAACCGTCGTTCGTCCGAAAAGGACACCCAAGGCGACGGAACCAACGTGGAAGCACATGCAAGACGGCTAGTCCTGTTGGAACATACTTTGCGCAGCCGCAGAGCTATGCGACTGGGACACAGCCTCCGAGAATGTGAGTACCTCGAGACTCGGCTTTGAAGACCCTTGCATATTGTGGCTCCAATCGATCCTCCTCACGGGATGGCAAAATCCTCCAATAATCCCTAGGACAGCCTGCAAAGATCTCTATCGGCAACGCCTCCACAACATTTATCTAACCATTCATCCTTGGAGACAAATGTGTAGCGCAGTATGTAAACATCTTCACAGTTCATAGAGACTCAGGGCCTAGTAGAAGCCACACAACTTGATTAGGGTCCCGTTCAAGGTGTTGAGGCAGAGATATAGGATCCGCTCTACACATGCAGAGCCCTGTCTAGTACGATGCTCGGCAGGTGCCCCACTAGCTGCCTGATCCGGAATCTTCTCCAGGAACCTAAGCACGGTGCATCCGCTCCAAAGCAGAGGCGGATGCGCGGGAAGCCTCCTTAGCGGTCCGAACCTCGATGTACCGGCTGGTGAAGCCTGTTCGAATGTCCATCGCTCAATGGTGTAATCGCCGCGGAACAACTACCCGCGACTCAGCCAACGTGACATGTTCATGGTCGTGGAAGTCTAGACCCTCTTCGCTCCCTAATAAAAAGCGCATGAGCTGTACGGATGAGGCGTGGGCGCGAGATTGGAATTACCATCCTTCGCGTCTTCGATTTCTCTGGGCGGGTGCACAGGATGAAATCCCATACCAACTTTAGACTCTAGACGAGATGGCCTCGCCGTATCTCACCCCACTTTTTCATGCCGATGCTCAAGTGGGAAGACAGTCCCCGAGTGAGCGGCAAATAGGCTCGACCAAGATTACTGATGCGCCGCCACCTGTGCGTTATGAGGAAATTCGTATAAAACCTTGCGTTCGGTACAGGAACGTGGCAGCCAAGGACTCTTCATCCAGCCGCTACTACCCCCGTTTCAACTGCAAGGTTCCTCTTCCAACATGTTGGCGAGGTCCATAACGTTCTCTTTGGCCTATGCCGGTTTCACGGCGGCACAGAGCACCACACTCGCATTTTCCGTCCCACCTGCTGCTGAGACTCTCGCTACCTATGTCACGCCTGCCAACCTCGCTCTTTTTGGAGTGGAAGCCGTACAGCTGACTGACGATGTTATCTCCTCGATGCAACAGAGCGCAGAGCTTGCTGAGTATGCTTCCCTCTTCGAGTTTGAGGACAGCTCCAATTCAAGCTTATCTACGCGTACTCGCCGTGCGCGACGATCACTCCGATGCAAGACGATGCCTGGCGATCTTCTGTATCCAGGAAAGCTTTTGTGGGGGGTGTTCGACCTCCTACTCGGTGGTGCTTTAGAGAAGATCGTACCTATTGGCTCTTCTTGCTACAAGACGTCCGAGTACAACAACTACGACGCCGCAAAGTGCGCAGACCTCGTCGAGAATTTCGATTCGGAGGAGATTTAGTAAGTGATAATACTTGTGAGCACAATGGCACTTAGACTGACAGGAGTAGCTACAACGACAATGGTGCGCTGATGAATCCCCTGTGGTATGGAATGACATGCCCCATTCCTACTACAGGCAATTTCGCCAATGGCACTTGCACCCAGGGAGGATACTCGGAATACGCAGTGAAAGTTAGCAGCGTTGCGCAGGTTCAGCTGGCTGTCAACTTTGCTCGTACCCTGAACCTTCGCTTGGTTGTGCGCAACACTGGACATGATTATAACGGTCGCTCGGTTGGCAAGGGGGCGCTCAGCATCTGGACTCATGGCCTCAAGGAGATCAAGTATGTCAAAGACTACAAAAGCTCCACGTACAACGGACCAGTCTTCAAAGTCGGCGCGGGCGTTCAAGGCTTCGAGCTCTATGAGGCTGCCGATAAGTATGGTGTCTCCGCCATCGCCGGTATCTGTCCGACCGTCGGTGTAACTGGTGGCTACTCCACGGGCGGTGGCCACAGTCCCCTGATGCAGTTGTTTGGTGTCGGCTCAGATCAGATCATCGCTCTCGAAGTTGTCCTTGCCAGCGGCCGGTTCGTTACCGTTACTCCAGAGATCAACGGAGATCTGTATTGGGCTATGCTTGGCGGCGGTGGCGGTACCTACGGCGTGATCACCTCTGCTGTAGTGAAGGTCCATCGCAAGGTTCCAGTCACTCAGTCCTCCTGGACCATCATGACATCCGAAACTGTTACTGCCGAAAAGTTCTGGGAGGCGTTTAGGTTCTTCTTCGACAACATGCCCGCCTACAACCGCGCGAAAACATACTCTTACTTCTCGCTCATGAAGCTCGCACCAGGCACGTACATGTGGTCGATGGGTCCTTTCTTTGCCACGGACAAGACTGTCGAGGAGTACGAGGCTCTTATCAAGCCCTTTTACGAAAAGTGCGCCTCACTTGGTATTGAGCTCAATCCCAAGACAACCTACCACGACAGCTTCTACCCTGCCTACAAGGCCACATTCGGTACATTCAACTATCACATTGGTGCCGCTACCGGTATTGCGTCGAACCGTTTGTTGACATCCGACAATTGGGAGAACGCTGAGATACGCAACCAAACGATGGTCGCCATCCAGCACGTCGTCGAGACCGCCGTCATGATCAACATGTACCATCAGCGCCCCGTCGAACAGGACAACAAGGACATCAACTCCGTCAATCCAGCGTTCCGAAACGAAGAGAGCCAGATGGTCATCATCAATTCGGTCGCTGAGGAAACCGCCGCGGGATGGCAGGCGGCCGTCGAAAAGATCACCACTCAGGTCATGGCTCCTCTTCGTGAAGTGTCGCCCACTGGCGGCGCGTATGGAAATGAGGCCGACATCGCCGAGCCCAACTGGCAGCAATCTTTCTGGGGCTCAAATTACCCGAGGCTCCAGCAGATCAAAAAGAAGTATGACCCTGACATGCTCTTCTACGTGCACCACGGGGTTGGTACTGAGGGCTGGGCCATCGATGATAATGGTATCATCGGCGCCGGTGTCCAATCGACGGACGGTCCATTGTGTCGCGTATAGTCGGGCTGTAGCTCTGTTCGTCGATCCTGTAGATAGTGCAATGCGAATGCGATAGCATCAATGGGAGTGTCCTTGATGCGACGTTCCAGGCGCTGACTGTGTACGCGTCACCTGTGCCGCATGGCGCCTACGACGACGCTCCTCGACTCATCTGATGGTGAGCTTCCCGTGTGCCAAGGACTTGATGCGACGAAAGAAAAACGTTGTTTCGAGTTCTCGGCAGTTGCCTGCTGCTTGGGCAGCCGCGGATGATTTTGACAGCCGGACTTTGTGGTCAAGAGGGTCCATCATGGCTCTGGGGAGACGCCGTCGACAAGATTCTATAATTCTCCGTGCTTCACAATGCGATGTGACAAGATAGCGGAAAATGGACCGCGGATTCCGCTCTTTTACGTGTCCGAAGGATTTACCGGTGGGAACTTCTGGGGGGCTGTGCGACACTTATGCTGCAAACGCGGAGTGCGGCCGCGTGCCCGTCCTTTAGCCCTGTCACCTGGTAGACGCTCTTCTAGAAGGTCGAGAGCGGAGGGAAAGTCGATGCGACATGCATAACCATGTCTCGTCGCACGTCCGCACCTATGAGGAGTCGAGACGTGCAGGGAGCCTTGCGGGCGTGTTGCAAGTCATGGTGAGGGCCAGAGTGTCAGGAAAGTGTGTCGGCAGAACATCAGGGCAGGTCTACCCGATTACTCAACCGCGTTCAGTCTGTCACCGCGACAGGCAACGGGACGTAAAACAAACTGAGATCTCGTCCTCCGCCATGGCTTTCTTTCCCACGCCTCCGTCTTGCGATCGTCAGCTGCTTATTGTCCCCATCTGCACCCAAATCTTCGGAAGCCTCAGTATCCGACGCGGAATCCTCAACATTCCCCTCCAGCATGTGCCCCTTCAGTAAGCTTGGCACCTATATCGCTCCGTGATATCGCTAATGACAAAAGCTTCATTGCCCGCTGGCGAAGGTCCAGCTCGCTTCTCTCCAAGCGCTGTCAAAGACTGGCAGCCGAGGCGAAAGTCCGTCTCCAACGCCTGCGAGCGATGCCGACGCAGGAAGATTCGATGCGACGGCGAGACGCCTTGCTCGACGTGTAAACGTTTTGCAATACAATGCGTGAGAACACAAAAACCAAAAGAAGTTGTTGCATCGTGAGTGCCCACACCCGTTCAGACGCGTCATCGCGTGGTCACATGATGTCGTGTTCTGATCAAGATGAAGTGAACATCGCGAAGCGCTAGAGGGACGAATACATCAGCTCGAGGCACAGCTAGCCAGACATGTCAATGCGCCCATGCACGGCATGGAATCTATCGACCAGAACCTTATGGCTAGCACACCCACATCGTTCGACTGGCAAGGACCCTCGCCCCACCTCAACCTCGATACCACCATACCGGCAACCTTCACAGCCGATGACCTGGATCTCGGCTCCTTCTCGGCTAGGAGTGGCAGCATGCCCTCTATCGCTATAGATGAATGTGAGCCTTTCCCCAACTTCTCCACGCCGTCTTCACCAGTACCTTCATTATGGTTAGGTACCACGCGTGCCTCGTCGCCCGATTCCATGCCACCCGGGTCCGCGCTCCCGCAGTTCGGTGCAACATACCCATCGATGAGTAAACCCATGCCGTCGTCGATCGAACCGCATACGGCGCCTTCTTGGGAGTTCATGGCTCAAGCAAGTAGCAGTCAGTTACAACCGGGTACTACCAGCAGTCGGGCCCACTCTCGCAAGACTTCGACCTCGTCCCAGTCTCAGGCTAGCAATGAGCAAGCCATGTCGCCGATCCCGGAGGTTGAAGATGACATCCTTCCGTTGGCGCCAGCACCGCGATTGCCTCGCCAAGGCATATTCGCAGCCCGCCATACTGAAAGTCCTGGCCCAGCTTCGTCACGATCAAGCTTCACGGATCGCAGTCGCGCAATTGTTACTACGCCAATACCTAGTCGCTTCGAAGCGGAGACTCTGACCACTGAATTCGTACAACACATCGAGTCCTTGGACTACCAAGCTTACTCCATCTCTCCTGGTCTCTTTTCTCGGTTCTGCGAGTCTGTCTACCCAAACACTCAGCGACCCGCAGTCGAAATCTCCGCATCCATGTCGATGGCGCGCTTCCATGTCTTCCTTGCCATGGCCGTTGCGATGAAGGTGAGAATCAAGGATTCGCCGGAGAACACGAATGCTCTCCTCGATACTTGCTACGAGCTTGCTATGCAGCAAGCTTCATCGTCCACATTCTGGCAAGAGACAGGTGGGATGGAAGCTGCTCAACTTTTGGCGCTTTTTGCTTCGCTCCGCAAGCCCTCCACGGAGGAGCCACGTGGTCTTCAACACTCGTTTTCCTGGTGACGACAACTTTCCTTGCTTTGCTTTCTCCCATTACGACTGTATGCCACTGCTTTCATTTCGTTTGTTTCTGACATTCTTCAAAAGTCCAATCATTCATATATCATGTACATAAACACCAGTGTTTACGAACCAAACATTTTTTGCGAGCGCAATAGATACCATTCGATTCGCGAAACTCCAACATGCTCGAGTGGGGCTGTAAGTGCAGAAACCGATGCACTCGTCATCATAGGACGTCTCCATAGACAAGAGGACTTTTGTGGTACCAACCCAATAATGGGATAACATTACAGACTAACAACTAATTAACTACTACACATCATTGCTCTATGCCAAGCAACTTTCGAGGGTATAAACCAAAACAAGAAAGCAAAATGAAATCATCCAGTATCTTCCACCGCGATAACCTCCCTTCATCTACCGCTTGACACCTTCTTTATCCCATGTCCCAAGCGCCCACTTCATAGGTGTAGTCTACCACTTCTCGCCACGATCAGCATAAGCCGAGCAATCCAGCGCGGGAATACTGAAGCCGTAGCCATCAGTCCTGCCCTCGCGATCTTGGTTGCTGATCTCCACCCTAAGTGTAACATCCAAGCCATACGGTCCGCAAAGACCTGAAGGGTTAATACCGCCAGCAGCCGGGTGCTGAGTTCCTGCCTTCTCTTCTCCGAGATGGAAACCCAGACGCATGTTGTCTTTCTTGCCAGGGGCAGCGGAGATCTTGGACGCGGCGGTGTTGTTCGTGTTGATGGAGGGCGCTGAGCCGGGAGGTACGCCGAGGGTTGAGGGGGTGGGGATCGCGGATTCGCAGATGATGGCGTAGTTGCGCGAGGGCATCGTTGCGTGGTTCGCGGCGGAGGTCTTGGGTTCGATCTTTCCGTCTTTGCCGTCGCCCTCGATCTGGGCGGTGGAGCTGCCGTTTGTCGCGTTGACGCCTCCGGGGAGAGCTGGGTCGCGGTCGAAAATTTCGAGGAGCGTCTCATCGGTCTCCTTGTCAAGGTGATGGATCTTGTTTCGGCGGGCAAGCAAGTTCGCGACAGCTTGTGGCGGCGGCTTGTTGGTGATGGCGGAACTAATGATGTTGGGCATGTAGCGGTGATCAGCTTCTGCGGGAATCTGGTGTGTCTTGGGGTTGGTGTAGAAACGACCAATGGCTCCAAGATGCACATCTCCACCAAGAATGGTGACACGAGCAGAGAACTTCTTGGAGAATGCCTGCAGACTGTGCATGAGGTTGCGACGCTCCTCCTTGTGCTGACGCGCGGTGTAGTGGTCGTCCAAGTCATCGAGCAAATCGACCTTGCCATCGAACTGGTTGAAGAAGCCTCCAGCGAAGCCAAAGCGCTTGTTCAGGAACTTGATGGGTGCAATCAACGGCGACTGCAGAATGTTCTCGAGCCAGATCAAGCGAGGGTAGGCAATGGGTACACCGAGCAGCAAGATCATGTGCTTGAGCTCTGGGTTCGCGGTGAATTCGGCGTCCAGACGATCGAAAAGCATCTTGTAGGTCTCGGGGTAGTTGACTTGATGCCTCGTACGCTCTGTTCGCGCATCAATACCAGCAAAGGCAATGCGCGCACCGAGCTGGCAGTAAATGCTGCGACTGCGTTCCTCGACATATGGGCCGGGCTTCGAGCCGATAAGGTACGATGGGTCGCCCTCATCGTTGGTCATAACGAAGGTGCTGTCCACTTGCACCGGATCGGCGGGAGTTGTGCCTTCTCCCTGGCCTGTTACATTGGTTGTCTGGGGCGCGTCGGTTGTATAGGTACTCTTTGGAGGAGCAAGGTGGTGCTGGAAGAGGAGGTAGTACTTGTGCGCAACACCGCCAATGCCTCTGAAGACAGCGCAGTTCATGAAGTGGTCGGTGTAGGAGCCGAAACCATCGATGATGTCGTGGTCGTCCCAGATGTTGACCTGGGGGATCTGGCTGTTGGCAGTGGAGAAGGGCTTGTGACCATACCACTTGACGTAGTTGTTGTAGTAGTACTCGTCGCAGTCGGCACGCATCTGCTGGCCGAAGGGGAATTCCCGTCGCTTATGAGGGCTGTGTATGTCGGTCCAGGGCTTGAGCGGTCCGTCGACTCGCACTCCGTCGTTGTAGATCTGGTCGCCTCCTCCAAGCATGACGTGGAAGGGTCGCTGCTCGTGCATTCGGAGAACATCGTTCCACAGCACAGGTCCGGACCATACGTCCATGTCGGTACCGACACTGAAACCGTTGCAAGAATGGAACATGATGCGCATCGACTGGGTGATTGAGGGTATGACGAAGTTCTGGGGCTTCTCCTCCTTCATGGTGTCGGTGTATCTGAGGTTCTGGATCTCGTAACGCCATCTTGATTCGAATGGCTGCATGGGAGCATCGATCCTGAAGCGCCAGAAGGCTCTCTTGCTATCCTCGTATAGCTTCTCTCCGTGAAAGTCGCGCGCTTCCACGCTGAACCTCACGTCACCCATATTTTTGTCGACTGCGCCAGCCGGGAAGAGTGTGAGCTGGGGGTTTGGCTGTGCCTCGTTCGGGTTCTGTTGTCCGGGCGTGGCGACGATGAGGACACTGCCGTGCCAGACAGGCTGCCCGGCCTGCTGGTTGCTTGTACGTCTGTAGTTGAGGAGCGGTCCCATGATGACATCCACTGCACCCGAGGTGCTGATGACTTGAGGACCGGCGCCAATGCCTGTCACGCCACTGGGGTCCTCATGTTGTTGGTATTCAGCGGCCATGGTGGTCGGCGGTCGCGAGCAATGTTCGATAGCGAGAGAGTTGGGGGAGTATATGCGCAGACGCGTCTAAGATGTCTACAATCCTGCGCTCCAGTCAGTCTAGTGACTCAATTAAGCCAGAGCAAAGACGTACAATGGCAATGCGCTCAGGGTCCAGGAGTTGGCTTCAGGCGCAGATACGATGCGCGCTGCTAGTAATTTCGCGTTCCTGTCGCGAGGAAATAATTGCACGCCCTTGTGAAGCGCGTGTACTACGGAAACGATAGAGGCGGGGAAGAGTAAGAATTCAGGAAAGGCTGGGGCCAAAATGAAAGCGCCTCTAGCCTCAAAGTCAGGAAAGTTGTTGTGCCTGTGATTGATGGCACCGAGGCGGCAGGGATGGTTGCCGCTAGCCGTGTGGGCCATGACATCCTCGAGCCTTCCGCGCTGCACTGTGGACCGCGAAGACACGGGACCTATCTCGATCTTCTGCATGGTCTTGCACGCCGTCTCCTGGCCAGCCCAGTCATTTTTCTTCTCTTTCTCAGCACGCATTCGCAAATCTTGCATCGACTCGCGCAACATCTATGAGCTCATTATCTCTGTCCAAGCCACAGGCCACCCAACCAAGCTTTCGAAACATGCGCCAAGCACCTGCTACGCGTGCCAAGCATCGTGTAGCGTGATACGATGACGCTGATCAATGGCTGTGGTGTGGCTGCCAGTCCACTCATAATTTCCACTGGACAATCTGCCACACGAAGATCCAACGGGGCGGCGCCATTGTGGCAGTGAATGACGACTCCAAGAGAAGCGAAGTGGCTTTGCATACGTCGTGGCACTGGGTTGCAGTCATGATGAATTGGAACAATCAGTTCTTTTCAGCAGTGCGTTCAGTGCGTTGTATGTGTAGGAGGGCGTGCAAAAGATCATTGGAAGAGATTACCTGAGCAGATGCTTGTTACCGTTATGTTCATCGCTCTCGCTCTCCCTGATCTTCATATTCCAGCGCTCAAGATGAACTTAGTGATCTGCGCTGCTTGCGTCAACCGCCTTCGTAAGTCCTCACATTATTGACGCGGGCCGAATTGTGAATGCCGTACGATGTGTCCAGTAGGAACATGTTCATGCAAAAACATGATTATGCTCATACGTAAAGTTGTTTGTGCTGTCTCACTTCGTTTCGTCCAAGGTCACATTGCTGTATACTAACTGTGCTCTTTGAGGTCACGCTTCTTCCTCATCCACAGGCAATACTTCTTCTCTGCTCAATCCAATCTCCTCTCCAACTCTCCTAACGACCTCCTTGATAGCAGCGCACGCCGGACTATCCGGGTAGGCCGTCAGGAAGCTCTCTCCAAAGTCGCAAGCCATGCCTATCCTTGGGTCCAGCGGCACCTTGCCCAAAAACGGTATATTCTGATCCTTTGCTAACCTCGCTGCACCGCCCGTACTCGCTCTGAAGATCTGAGATTCGTGCTTGCAACCCGGGCATACGAACCCGCTCATGTTCTCCACGATGCCCAGTATAGGTATTCCCGCTTTCCGGCAAAAGTCGATCTCCTTCCGAACATCGAGAAGCGAGACTTCTTGGGGTGTGGAAACGAGGACTGCGCCGTCGACGCCGCTGGCTTTGAGGAAGGAGTTGACGGAGAGATGCTCGTCGGATGTACCCGGTGGTGTGTCGACGACGAGGAAGTCTAGTTCGCCCCATGTTACGTCCATGAGGAATTTCTTGATCAGCCCGTTCTTCTTTGCGCCTCGCCAGATTACTGCGTCGTCGCGGTTCGGCAACATGAACTGGACGCTCATGACTCCTAGGTTCTCGCTGACCCATACTGGTTCCCACCCTTCTCCGCTAACATGTATTGTCTCTTCTTCCACGCCCATCATCTTCGGTATGCTGGGCCCGCAGATGTCTGTATCCATAAGTCCGACAGTCGATGATGGATTCGATGCGAAGCCATGCGAAAGCATTGTGCTGAAGGTCGACTTTCCGACGCCGCCTTTACCGGAGAGTACGAGTATCTTGTGCTTTACGGAAGAGAGGCGCGCGGTAATGATGGGTATGTCGGGATCGGGGCCCTTGGGCGCAGAGGCGCATATCGCCTGGTTGGGACATCCTGCACACGAATCCGCTTGACCGGCTGTGAGAGATTCGGGACCGGGGCAGTGTTCTGTCGCGATAGTGTGAGCAGTCTGTTCTCACAGAGTCGCAGCATAATGCCGGAGGGGTGGCGGGGCAAACGTACCTGGCTCGGGCGCAACGAGCTTTGGCGCAGCCTTGAGAGGTGCTTCGAAATCGACCTGTACGGGCTCTTCTAGCGAGGGCGCCATGGTGTATGTAATTGTGACTGTAGGTGTGGACGTAAGTGCTACATGGTCGCGTGCTGGAGGAAAGTCCTAGAGGCTTGATAATCAACGATCGTGACAGGGCTGTACCGGTAATGCTTGGCATTTTGCCCCACGGTCTCCCGAGGTCGGCATCCATGACTAGCAAGATCGCCTACACAAGGATGGATCTCAGCAGATGCGCTGTAGACTACGTTAGTATACGAACCGGAAGTCAACCAGGTCCTAGGGCAATGTAGACTTCTCCGTGATTTACTTCTCACAGTATGGTATTCCCGTCCTTGACTGGTTGGGGTTCAAATCACGCAGTTTGACCGACCAACTGAGCTCTGGATTCTAGATCTCGTACCGCGTTGATGCCAACATCAAACTTACATGTTTCAAAAAGAAGGACAACAAAACAGCGCGGAGGTAGTCCCGGGATTTCTGCCTGTTAGACAACCCAGAAATATGTGTATGTATTCTCCGACCATGTTTATAGATTTTCGTACTTGGCCCTTTTGAGGTATTGTAGGAGGCAATGGGTGTTGTGAAGTGTCTATTCATGCAAGCTATGCTCGTCTAATTCATGTGAAATTTATCCCTGTTGGGAACCGATCCACTATCCAGTCCGTCGCTATCTTCAACCGAAGTGCTGAATGACTACTTCAACTTCACCATGACGTATGGGATCTCAACGTCCTCCTCCTTCTGATCTTCAGCTGTTATCTCGAAGATGACGTTCTTCTGGTGCTCCGGTACCGGCTTCCTGCTCACGTGCTCCACAAGCTTGCTCATACTGTCTTTTGTTAGTAACGCGGTGTATACGAAGGGGAATCAATGAAACTTACGTAAGCGGCATCCTGTCCTTCAACTTGGATGGAGGATAGAATGATGCGTAAAGCAAACTGACACCAGAGCTTATCATCTGAATCGACAGACCCTTCTTCTCGAAATGCGCCACGAAGTCCTTCAGGGGGATATCATCCACTTCGAAACGGTCCCATAGCTTATCGATCGTAACTTCGCCGTCGTGCCCTTGGTATGTACCCTTCGGGCTAGCAATCGGCTCACTGAAACCAAAGAATGGCAGGGCCAGGTTGATGAAGCCATTCTTGTACTGCTCAATGTCCGTCTTGCCGTCGATGACCTTGTACAGCTCAAGGTTGACGAGACCGGTGACCAAAGCTGTGGTGGTGGCAATGGCCGGGATGATCTTACCAGCAATAAACTTGGTCTTGTGTCGGTCAGCCTGCTCGATCTTGTAGTTCTCGGCACGAAGGTTGCTGGCAGCAGTGATGAAGTCGATGTGGTGGTTGGAGTCATCATCCTTCTCAAACTCGACAGGCTCAAGCTTGAACCCAGCAAGAGACTTCGGTGCCGGCAATTGGCTGATAATACTGTCCAGCGACTCGTTGTCGTCGCCACCAGCCTGGTTGGCATTTGGATCTGGCTCCTTCTCGTCGGCCTGGATCTTCACTGTAGGGTCAGGCTGGAAGTCAGGAACGATCATATCGTTGAGAACTTCGACGTAGTGCTCCTTGGACGCATTTGGCTTGATGCCGTAGTTGAATGCATGTAGGGTGGCAGCAGCTTCCACGTAGGTGAAGTGTGTTGGGTTTGAAGAGTCAAACTTCGATGGGTCCGGCGCACGCTTGGGTCCCGACCAGAATGGCTGACCGGAGCCTGTCTTGGAGTCCTTGGGGAAGTTGTAGAGCAATTGCGCAATTGCGTGGTTGTAGTTCTTCTCGAACTGATGACGGGCCCAGATGATGCAGTCGTCAAACGACAACGGCTTCTCTGTGACCAAGAATTCCCGCAGGGTCTCCAGAGTCTGCTTCTCGTTACCAGACTGCTTCAGCGATGCGCCAAGGTAATCTGGCTGTGTCAGGTAGAGGTTGACAATCTCCGGACCCTTGACGAACAGCGAATCGAACGACTCCCGCGCCCAGGCAATCGTGTGCTCGATTCGGTTGGGGAAACTCCTTAGTGTGCACATAGGGAACGACTTCTCAGGTGGATCTTGAGATGAAGAGTAAGACTCTGTGATGAACGGCAGGACAACCTGGGTGTTGCCCTTGGTACCGAGAGTACCGCTGTCGAGCAGAGGCTTGCGGAAGAATACACATCGTCGGTCGACGTATGTACGCGCCTCTACATTGTCCAGTGCATTCGTCACACCGTCCAGAGAATTCCAGAACTCTTCGTTGAAGATGTGCTCTGTCTCCGGGCCGACCTTGTCCTGCAGTGTCACGATCTTTCCGCTGAGGTCAGGGTTCATAACCTGGACTGCTTTTGCGGCAGCATCGCTCTTTAGCTTGCCAACATCCGCTGGTCTGAACAAAAATTGTCGGTTCAAGTTGCTCTTCTCGATTTGGTCGTTGTCAGTGACAGTGATCTTGCCATCAGGGCCAGTGCCAAGACCCATCATCGCCCAGTTCTTCAACATCTCGCAGCCAATGGCACCCGCACCAACGAGGAACTGCTTGACGTTGCTGAGTTTCTTCTGGTATTCCTGTCCCAATACAGCGATTTGACCGTCGTAGCGCGAGCCAATCGGAGCACACTGCTCTTCCGAACGGGTCGTGGAGGTAGGGATCGACTCTAGCGAATCGAAGTAGAGGAACTGAACGATGGGATGGAACTTTCCAGACACTGACTTCAAGACTTCCTGGGCAGCCATGCCACCAAAGAAGGCAGCGACGGGACTGAGGTCACCACGAGCCTGGTAACTAAGCTCCTTGATGAGCTTCTCATCTAGTTCGACCTTCTCCTCGCCCTCATTTGCGATTTCTTGTGCAATCTTGAAGAGCTCATCCGCATCGGCTTCGTGGTGAGGACGTGGGAACTCGCCCTTGTGGAGGGTCGCAAACTTGTGGATGGCCTGGATACCAACATGGAGCTGTTGCGGTCGGTCGAACTTTGCGAAGTCGGAGATGAGAAGCTCGGGCTTCTTGAGCTGCTTGCTGAAGGGCTCGAAGTCGATGATCTTGGGCATCTTGACCTGGATGAACTGTCCTCCCTTCTTGTACTCTCCGAGGCCAGATACATCGCCAATGGAGAAGGTGTAAGGCCCCTTGACCTCAATCTTGCGAGGCGCACAGCCGTTGAGGCCCTCCATACCCTCTACTTCTGAGAATGTGACCCAGTCGCCATCCTCCAGGCCATGTCTTGTCTCGTCTAGTGCCGACACAATACCCTCCTCATCAATGCCGGCAATAATGCCGTTGTTGACATTCTCGCCAGTCGGATCACCGATGGTGAAGTTCTTTCCGAAATCGGTGAAGATAGTACCGAACAGTCCGTATGTGTCGGTAATGACTACGTAAATGCCGTTGTCGTGGCAGTAGTCTGCGATCTTGATTTGATCTTCGAGGCGAGTGTCGGTAAGGACAATGACCTGGAACTGCTTCAACTGCGACAAGTCTGATGTCAAATCTCCTCCGCTGAATTCCTGCACAGGGGTGTATGGGTTGAGTTCGGAGACGCGCGGTACGGTGACGGAGGCGCGTGGCTTCCCCACATCGGCGGGAGTGAGGAAGAACTGCGACGACAGGTCGGCGAGAGCGGCGGGCTTGGGATCGTAGAGTGTCAGCGACTTGACACCGGCTAGGGCGATGTTCTTCGCAATCTCGACACCGAGACCTCGCAGACCAGCAACGAGGACGTTGGAAGAGCCCATGCGCTTCATAGCCTCATGGCCCAGGACATACAGCTGCCTGCTGTAGAGGGATTCATCGATGTCGCCGTTGTTACCGGAGGCTTCCTTGAGCTGTTCGACGGCAGTGGCAGGGCTGTCGACCTGCATGTTTTCCTTGGATACGTTAGATTGGGACGCAGAAGAGTGAAGTTGGTGAAAGGTGTAGAGTGGCGGAGACGCTGGAGACGCCGAGTACATGGTACCAAATGCGGACGCGCAACCGAACAAAGCGCAAGTTAGTAATCAATGGGGCGCACTTACCGCCATGGCTTTCTCTTTCTTGCTGGGACGAGCGTCCTCGTCGACGTGTTTCCGCTTCCCCAGTTTGCCGACGGTCGTGAAGGCTGGACGCTGTCAAATGTGGCGGTCGCGGGCGCCTGGCTCGAGTGTCGCGGGGTACCCAGGTGTAGACTGTGGTTTACGGATGTGAAAAAGGACAAACGAGATCAACAGGTTTGTCGCTGGAGTAGGTTGAGTGTGGAGGTGTAAATGGAAGGAAGGCAAGGGTTGCAGGCGCAGCAGGGAGGAGGTTATTACGTGAGTACTTGTCACGGCGAAGGTGCTGGAGCTCCACCTAGCGCCATCCCACTTTAATCTTGGCGCAATCGTCACTTCCGCATGGGCCTCGAATCCGCTCCTTCACTCCATACCGGGAAAACATCAATCACCTTGCAATCTACGTTAGTGTGAAGACGAAGTTTGCAGACCCCTAATTTGATGTTGACTCTTGGGCGATTAATTTCTATGGCCTGCCGAAGGCAGATTTCACCCCCTCAACGCTGTGCCTGCTTTAGATTTCCACGCGACTGCGTACTTCACAAGGCATGACCTCCACGTTGATTCCGACTGTCCGTGAAACGCACTTCACATCGCCAACATCAAATCACGATGTTTACCAAAGGTTCACTTCTGATTTGACGTCTTCGAGCCTTGCGTCGGTCAGCTCCGCCACACTACTCCATGGAAGGCGCAACGATACCTATGCACTGCCAGCTGTCGCATTCTAGATGGTATATCTTCTTCGATCGCTTCCTTGCTCTAGTTTTTCATCAGTCTATGCAATTTTGAACAAGCTTATCACAATACTCACGGTATGCTTGTCGTAAACGCCGTTGTTGCCAAAGAGACACCAGGCCAACGGCAAGTTGAAGCAGACCAAACACGATGGCTGCGATAGATTCTGTGGACTGGCCGTCGAAAGACATGAGTGTGTAAGGTTATCAGAAAACCTCCTCAAGAATAATGGAGCTTGCGAGTATTTGTCGATGGGAGCGTTTGAGTGCTCCTCCTATCTTATGTATACTTTGACATTGTACTTTTGAGTGCGCAGTTCTCGGAAATCCTGCGAATCCGCAGCGGTCAGGACCTCACAACATGTCAGTCCCGGAACACCTGGCTGTTTTGTACTTTTGTATGTACCATAGCTCAGGCGCCGAGGATACAGAATTGTACTTTTGCTGGCGTCCATTTGATTGGCTCAGTGTTCCACCGGTCATGCAGAGAGGCGTTTTCCATGCGCATGCAGGTTACCAGGGTGGCTCGCAAGAATTGTACTTTTGTCGCAGCCAATATCATTCAACTGCAGCTCAGCCTGGTGTCACGGCCTGGCTCACATATAAACCACCGCCATAACCCACCATTTACTCATGAGTCTATAGGACGACGTTTCCTCTTTTCTCTCTACGTTCGTGTAATAGTCAAAGACTCTTCTAGTTGATACTTTCTACTCGAGCATTACTTCTGGGCGATATACATCCCCTTCTTGGCCTCTCGAAGATCTACACTTCTATGGATCTCGACTGGCACCTGCTGTCAATTTCTGAGGAAGCAACATCATCACAGCCTCCTCCCCCACATCCGGATCATATCGCAGACACACGTCCGCGAAAGAAGAAAGCACGAACTCTCCGCGAGACTGACTGGGAGCCATACAAAGACAGGATAATACAGCTGCATCATGTCGAAAAGAGACCGCTCCCGGAAGTCAGGATCTTGATCGAACAAGAGTTTGGTTTCATCGCTGAGTATGTTGGGCAGCCTGTCCATCCATCATTTTACGGCGTCTAGGCTAACTGTCTTCCCAGGATACGCCAATACAGGTCCCGCCTTACTCAATGGAAACTTGACAAGAACATCAAACCGGACGAGATGAAGGCTATCGTCAGACGTCGCCAACAGCGAAGCCTCGTCGAGACGGACAAAAACGACCTCAAATTTCGCGTGAGAGGCCAAGAAGTTGAACTTCACAAGATTGAGAGATGGATGAAGAGACACGATGTCGTGGATAGTACGCTGTATGCTCCCAGCCCTGACGCCAGTGAGTAGATCTTTAGGCGCATCGTCAAATGCTTGATACTAACAAAGGGTAGCAACGCCTTCTGCACTGAGTTATGCGACGATGTCCGAGATCGGCTCTCCTGGTATCATGCATGATGTCGATTTGACAGTCCAAAACACTCCCACCACACCTCGACAGAGCATGAGCAGCTCTTTCACTACACCTCGGCAACATCCGTACGCCGCTTTCGAAGGACCGCCATTGGATACCACTAATCCGCTGCACGGGCTTCACGTGGTTCAAGTTGATAACGAACACTTCTTCGCACGGTGGAGATACAAGTCCGACATGACCATGGAAAGCTGGCACGATCTTTTGGACACGCCATGGCTCCGGAATGTACGGTCAGAACGAACCTACGGGTTGGTACCCGAGCGTGAAACGATCATCTTGTGCAGATACATTGTATTTCGATGCCTCTGTGCGACGGCCCTACGCGGCTTCAGTTCGTCGGAGGATATTGATCTGGTCATCTACATCTGTCACAATCCCCATACTCAAGCTGTCAGTGTCAGATGCGTAGCTGAAGGTACGCAAGCGAAGGAATTACAACACCGCCCCATGGGCTTCGATCTTGTAACGGGCCCCGAAGTGCAGACGTGCACGTTTGACCGATTGGAACCCTGGATGAACAAACGTTACTTTGGTGTTTTCCACAGGCTGCTGGAATGGGATTTGATTATTGTTGATGAGTCCGGACTACAACCTTTCACATGGCCCTCCAATGACGAAGATGTACAAAGGGCACAATTCTTCACACACCATTTTTCGGCACAGCACGTACACGAACAACGCATTCTGGTAGACTCGCCATGGTAACCTTGGAAACCAAATATCATATTCACAATTCTTGATTCCATGTCCATATCCATTGCATTCATATACATCTTCCCCAGCATCCCCATTCCATATCTCATATCCACGCATACGCATATCCTCATTAATCGCATACGTCGGAAAAGTAAAAGTCGAAAACCAAAAAGGACATAACACATTCGTCGCTTCGCAGTCGTGAGCGAGATCGCTTCGAACGCCCAAGTAACGCCAGTAGGGCTGACTCTGTCGAAGCCCATGTACCCACGGATAAAACCACCCATGCCATAAGGTACTAGCACGAGGCTAAACACAAAAACTAGAAAGCAAAAAAGACTTTGTACAGTTTTGAAAAGAGATAATTCGGTGGATAGCCGACTATCGTCTCGATGAGTGGCGTGTTCGGCGTGTGTGGCGGTCTGATGAACTTGCGCTGCCTGGGTGGTTGTTAGCATCTATATTCCTCAATGTGAAGCAGATGGGGTTACTTACTTGAACTTGTGTAGTCGCTGTACATGTATGATGTTCCACTGACAGTGGTGCTCTTATCGTCGACCTTGTTGTCGTGTCTCCTCTTGAGACCCAACGCGAGCGCGAGACCACCAAGTCCAGCAGCGAGACCCAGACCCTTCTTGCCGGTGCTGTGCTTCTCAGAGCCGGCGCGCGAAGGACGAGCAGGGCGGCCACCTCCGTACCAGGTGCGTCCGCCAGCAGCGCCGCCGCTGTGGTGGTGCTCTTCGATGTAGGTCTCCTCGTGGGTGTGCTTGCGCTTCTTGCCAAAGCCGAAGATGGCGAGGAGGGTGTCGAAAAGGGCGCGAGCGCAGCAAAAGAGGCAGAGCAGGAGGAGCAGCAATATACCAAGGATAACACCGATGACAATACCGGCAATGGCACCGCCGCTGAGTCCACCGTTGCTCTCTTCGGTTGCGACGAGGCCGCCGCCCGCTGCGCCAGTGGGAATGGGTGTTTGGAAGGGCTGGGTCGCGGTCGGTGTGCCGGTGTAGGTAACGACTACAACGCCTGAGCTAGTTGGACGAAGAGGGGCACCGGGTGTGATACCTCCAGAGCTGCCGCCAGCGATCATCGCACACTGGCCGGCCTTCAGACAGTACATGCCAGAGTCGCAGCAGATTCCGCCGCAGGGGTTTTGCGAGTCGCTGCATGTGGCTGTCGCTGTCGCTGGGATGTAGGTGCTGCGCGTCTCTGTCTTGGTGACAAGGCCGACAGTCTCGACGTAGGTAGTGGTGTAGTATTCATAGTAGCCGCCTGCCGCTTCAGTGTTGGCACCACCGCCGCTGGTGTCGCATTGCGCCTGGTTGGCACTGTCGGTATAGCATTTTGCGCCTGAAGGACAGCACAACCAGCCGCCGAAACCGCAGGGGTTGGCGCAGTCTTGCTTCTTGATCAGCTGGGAGCTGTTGTGCAGCGAGGCGAACTCGTCAAAGTGGACGGGGTAGGGCTTTGCGAGAGCCGAGGGCAGGTAGGCGAAGGCGATCAGGCCGAGCACGGCGGGAGGAGCGTTGAGAAGCCACATGGTAAAGCGAGCGACTGAGCCTCTCCAAACGCAGCAGAGCAGCGAGGTTTGCTGCGAACGGAATAGACAGGACCGTTTGCAGGAATTGGGGGGAAACGACAGAAAGAGCGCGCTGCAATTCGTAGATATCGTCCAGTCGGCGTGGGAGCGGTGAATGGGTGGGTATCGCTGCTGCGGGGTCGATCCGTTGGCTAGCGCGTCTTTCGTGTCTGCTGGCGTGGGTGACTGGCGCCGGCGTGGTACAGGATGCGAACCACGGAAAAGAGTCAGTGATGATTGAACTTGGGTATGGAAGTGAGAGAAAGGTGGTAGGATGTGTGTAATCGTGCAGGAGGAGGTGCGCAAGTAAAAAGGGTACACTTAGAATAATCGTGTGGTTGGAAGCCGCGGGAGAGGCTGGGGTGGTTGGGGACCTTCCAACTCCAACTTCAACAACACCGGGGTTATGCGCTTGCGGGATTTTTGAAACTTGGCTAGACGCGGTAGTGGGCACAGAAGTCGTGTCGTTTTCGTGATGTCAATGACTTCGCTATTCGTGAGGATGTGTGCTGTCTCACGATGATTCTACGGGGTGTCGTACACAGTGATGCTCAGCGCTCGCTCCGCCTCCGGTTCACCCAGCAACGTCCGTCGCGCCATCACCTGGCCATCCTCCTCGTCTCCGCGCACGTTCACCACCACCACTCGTCATTGCAATCTCCCCCAGAAGGATATGCCCGTGTTGGCCCAAGCTAGATGCTTGGCCTTGGGCGGTAGTTCCTCAATCATTCTGCCTCGCGCACTTTGCTGGTTCTGCCCATGCAGCCTGCGGCCTCGTGCAGTGGTTTGCCTTAGCTGCGAATAGCTTCTTGGTATTTCTATCGTCTTTCCGCAACATCCGGAGAACTATCAACTTGTCGTTTTGGGAGTAGATTCTAGACTCGAGAGTTCCGGCCGGCTATAAATATCATCCGGTACCTGCAGGGCGCGTGTGATGTGTGGGCCGCCTGCTACGTTGTCAAAATGGGGCCTTGCGTGCCGCACATGCCAATCGCTACACCGTAACTCGACAACAGGTACAAGCTGTGACATTCAACACTACCGAGGATGGAGAGCCACTTCTGACAGACATTGACAACTGGCACTTTCTTTGCCGACAGCTGCCACGTCTAACAGAAGATCTTCTCAGCCCTCCCTGTCCAGCCCATACTCTTGGACCATCTTCTCCGCTGCCTTTTGCGCAATCAAATACGCCGTAGCCTGCGAGTGGTTGTTCGTCACAACCGGCGCAACACTCATATCAACAACTCGTAACCCCTCCACTCCCCGAACTCTGAAGTTCTTGTCCACAACTGCCTCTTCATCATCTTCCTTACCCATCTTGCACGTTCCGCACGCATGCCACACGGTACCCGCATTCTCGCTCGCAAACCGATCTACATCCGTATCTCCCATGGAGTCAGGGCCTAGAACCGTGCGCACGATATGCGGCGCGATGGTAGGGTTACCTGTCAGCTTCGTCCATGTGCTGCGGATAGCTTCGCGGAAGATGCGGACGTCGTAGGGGTGCGTGAGGTAGTTCAACGTGATGATTGGCTTGTCGGATGCATTTTTGGACCGCAGTTTGATGGAGCCGCTGGATTGCGGGTTCATGAGAAAAGCGATGAAAGTCATGTAGGTGTTTCTTGCCTTCAATTGTGTACCCGGCGGCCACAGTATCGAGTTGTTAAGAAACTCGTATGTGGGGACTTGATCTCTGGATAGGAATTCTTGGAGATCTGGTGGAAGCGCAGAGTACTCTTCATACGATTGTAAATCTGGCAGTTTGAGGAAGCCGCCCCAGAGCGACGAGTGCTGTAGAGCGAAAGCACCGGTTTGGTCTTTGGTCCAGGACTCTTGGGCTGCGGCGATGAGGTCGGGATTGCTATCAAAGGCGTATTTGTCGTTGATTGAGCCTGAGACTTCTACCGTCATGAAAGTGAGGACGTGGTCTTTCAGGTGCTTGCCTACGCCGGGTAAATCGACTTTGACATCGATGCCGAGAGCTTCGAGATCGGATTTTGGTCCGATGCCATTGAGAAGCAAGAGCTTAGGCGAGTCGATCGAGCCACCGCAGATGATGACTTCGTTGTTTGCCGTCGCTGGGGTCCTGTCAGTGCTCATTACGTCTCCCGTTGATCCAGATAGTGCACCTACCTTGCCGCCCATCTTCGAGAGCGACTCCGGTGACCTTCTTCCCCTCCCATACGAACTTCTCCGCTTTCGCATCTGTCCATATCTCAAGGTTGCTCGGCGGGTCCATGAGATGCGCGATCGCACTGGTACTTCTCCCGTCTTTACTATAGCTATGTGGAAAGACCATTATGCCCACCGGATCTCCCGAATTAGCATCGAGAACAATCTTCTCCCCAGCCGCAGCCAGCGCCTCCATCTGCGGCACCACGCCCTTCTCGAGCACAGGCGGAAGACCGACCTTCAACTGGCCCTTCGTGCCATGAGCGTTCGTGCTCGGGTCAGCGATATGCTTGTAATCTTTTGAGCCGGAAAAGTCATAATTCTCGATGGCTTCGAAAGATCTCTTGACAGATTCCCATTTCCAGCTCTCGTCGTCTACCAGGTCACTCCAGCGATTATAGTCCTCACGACTTCCGTACAGATACACGGCGAAATTCAAAATAGAACTTCCACCTAGGCCTTTTCCCCGCGTGTACGGTATTGTTCTACCGTTGAGAGCGGGTTCGGGCTCGGAGACATAGCCGTGGTCTAGATCAGGTCGGAGCGCTTGCGCATAGTACCGATGGTAGGGTGCGTGGAGGAAATCACCAGAGGGGCTGCTTCCTGCTTCAAGGAGGAGGACAGACGGTTTGCGGGCGGAGTGGGATAGTCGATGGGCAAGAAGGCAACCTGAAGTTCCGCCTAGGAATATGTGTGTTAACATCGATTGATACGTGGCAAGCGAAATGAAGCTTACCTCCTACGATGATGAAGTCGTACGTTGCTACCATGATCCAAGATTTGCAGTATCCGATGGGGCCAACTACTGTGTGTCGTGACTTCCTAAGTCGGGCGACCACCCTACTTTATATGTATCCCTCCTCGATGCAGGCGCGCTGCACCTCAATTGACGTGCAGCATCAGTAAGACATGCAGGCCGCAGCACATCTCGCTCTGCGTCGGAGAAGCCAATTGCCATACTCTGTACTTGATTGGTCCCGAGGATTTGGAAGAAAGCCAGGTGCGTGTGCATCATACGGATGATCTAACTTGGCTTGGGCATTTCCTTCGCATGTAAGGCGACTTGCCAAGCTGGATTTCAGCTCGCGACTTCGCGATTGCGGGGTATCATGGATGTCAGCAGCGGTGGGTATAACAGTTCATGCAGATCATAGACATAGCTCGAGGCTAGCTGAACAGGTACTAGACTGATCTCCTAACACCTGCCTTACCACTCTTTGGGTCGGTTGACAGATTTCATCAAATATGACGGGCGTACAATGGGGATGGATAATCGCTACAGACTATCTTAATTCCGCTATCTAGATTCACCTCTGGGGATGACATCGGTCATTCTCATTCGACAACCGGGTAACCTCGTTGTGTGTAATCATCGTAGACATCAAACTTGCAGGAATGCTATTCCGCAGCCAGTCTGGCTTTCTGAAAACCCTTTTCCCATCAAATGCAACCTGTGGCTCTCCAATCTTGGCCGAGGATGGGAAGCACTGCTCGGCATCGCGTTGGTTGGATGAGCGCCCTTCGTTGTCGGCGCTTGATCCTCGCCCGGCTGTAGCGAGACTTCGATGATGAAGAGGCGAGAATCTTGCGAAACTGCGTGCAACTAGCGCGCGTAAGTCGGGGAGCGAAGCTGCAACAATGGCAAACGAGATTTGGATCGCGATCAGGATATTGACGGCGCTACCAAAGTATCTCATATCGCCTTCTCGTCGTTTGATGAAAGGAATTTGAAGTAATGCGACGATGCAAACGATGAAACCTAAGCCGAAGACGAGAACAAGGCCAAGCCGTTGCCGGATCCTGAGTTTGGAAAGCTGCCATACGTATGGGATCGGGAGCGCGAAGATCATGCTATCCACAATGCTGTCTCCTATCGCTGCGGAGTAACTGTATAGGGCAGAACTGAAGCACTGGGATCCAGTGAAGTCAAGCCAGTTCCTGGTCCATAGCTTGCTGATATCTTCGCACAAGACTATGAGAACCGTCAGGACTTCGATAAAGTGCGCAAGAGCCAGGACGATGAGGACGTAGCAGCACTTTCGGAGCGATGCCATCCCCGGTGGGAAGATTCGGAGGTAGTAGGCCAAGACCGAAAAACGCGTAAACGTAACGGCAAAGATGTACGCTACGCGGCGTTCGAAGATGTGCTGTTGCATGTGAGTATGGTGTGCCACAGGTACGATGGAAGTCTGACTTGGTAGAAGGGAACTTCCGACATTCGATCGGGACTAACAAAGTGGTCAGTACGGCCTGCAAAGATCTATGCAGCATGCGCACTCACCCCTTACGATCGTAACCCCAGTTGTCATCTGCACTCATACAAGATATGACGGTACGTGCGAGAGCTGCGGCCTGATTACGATTAGCTTGAGTAAATTGCAAGATTCCCATAGTAGCAGATTGAATTCGGGCTTCAAATACCGTGCCCAAGATGATCAAGACATCATCCGGCGCCATTTTCTTCTTGATCGCTAGCCTTGAGTATACTCTCAGGATAACGGTGCTCAAAGCTAGTACCATCAACGGCACCTCCACCGCCAATGCTGTTCTGATGCCTTTAGTCGCATCTCCAGCATTCATTTGGACCATTGGCTGTGCAATTGTGCCGTGTAACCTCTGATCGTCCGGTATTGTGTACATGGCTGGATACATGCAAATCGGTTCCACGGCGAGATAAGGATGACACCAGCTGGTTTGGTCCAGAACATGAAAGCAAAGTAACGTGTCATCGGCAGAAGAGATCAAAATAGAAAATAGAGGAAAGGTGTCCGTGGCGGGGCCACTTGATGCTGATGTTGGTGTTCGTAGGATGGTCGCCAAGCCTTGACTTCTCCTCCAGCTGACGTGCCCATTGAAGCTTACTGAGCACTTTGCGCAAGCCGCCCTACCAATGAGGAGTCGGTTTCAGCTGTGGGCGCATACGACTGCTAGGCTGTGATGCTGACACACCTCCAATTATCAAATGATCGACGTTGCGAAGCTGCAGGGCATATCAAGTGCAAATTGGCGGTGCCAAGTGGGCGGAGCGGGATACGAGACGAGTGAAATTGAGTGATGACAGCGTAAAAGCCGACACGTTGGTTACTAAATAGCGGTAAAGAGGCCGATCGGCGGCAACTGCGCTCAATTTACCTCAAAAGACATTGTCAATCTTCTCCGTCTGATCGAAATCGTACGCATTGCCAAATGGCCTATTCAGATAATTTTTGAGCAGTTGCTCACTCGAAACGTACGTGGCCGCGGTCTGCAGACCAGTCTTCTCGGGCGACAAGCGTTCAGCAAGCTCTTCCGCCAGTTCGACTTCCATCGAATTTCGATACCATGGCGCGAAGTGTACTGTGAAAAGAAGTCAGTTGAAAGAACCTCAGACCAGCAAGGAACTTACTCATCGCGAGCATCACTCTCGGATCTTCGCTCAGGTTGGGCTTCCCTCCGTGCCAGAGTCTCAGATCGCGAACGATCATGCTACCCTTCTTCACGACCGGCTGAGTGGGTGGCCGAACCTCGCGACGAGCATCGAGCAAATGCTGCTTGATCCTTCCGCTGGCACGATCGCCATGTTCGCCTTCTTGATCGGCAATAGTGGTACCTTGATGTGTACCGAGCCAGATCTCTGTGGAGCCGTTCTCTGGCGTCATGGTCACGAGAGGAACGTTTACCACGAGGGCGAAAGGGATTGAGGGGTGATCAAAATCTGCATCATTGTGGATCGGCTGCGAGGCTGGTGGCGATGACGCAGTTGGTGGTAGTGCGGTGTTGCCAGAAATGAAGCGCAATGAAGGCCTAGGACCAAGCGTGGTTGAAGTGACTTGCGTCACAATGGGATCTAATCAAAGGTTAGTGTGTGTTTAGAGCGTGGCAGGATTTGCTACAATAGACACGTACTGGCGTAGATTTCGTCACTGAACCACTCCTGGGTCATGGGCGGATCTTGTTGAATGTTTCCTTTGTTATAGTTGAAGGGGCTGTCCTTTCTTCCCTGCAATTCGAGTGCATCCTGGACCATCTTCTTGTTCAATCGGTCCAAGACTGCATGGTCAATCATGTCTTCCAACACCACGAGGCCATCGCGAGAGAGCGCTCTGGTAGCGATCTCGAGGTTGCGTTGATTGAGCTCTCCAGCTTTGACTTCAGACGCGGAAGGCACAATGGAGATAGGTGTTGACGAAAGGCGCGGAGACATGGTGGGACGGTGGATGACGCAATGGTCAAGACTGGGATCGTACAAGGAGATGTGTACAACGTGATCGCTTCAAGTGCCACGGTACTAAGCTGAACAGTCTCAGACGTTGTGAGCTTTATATGCTATAACGATCTGGAACATGTAGCGGAACAGACGAAAGCGGTATGGCGAGGCGCTAAACCCAGTACAGGACTGCAGCCGTCTGTGGAGAACCTGGTCACAGGCTGCATGTCGTCGTGAGACGCATGGTGCGGGGAGCTTACTCTATGCTTCGAGTACACCAAGAGAGGGACAAGACGGCACCTCCACTTACGCGGGGAGTAGTCGACGGCGTGTGTTGATGGAGTAGACGATCCGACGCTCTTGGTTTGAAGCTGGAAACGTTTTCCATCAACGCGAGGTCACGCGCCGTCGGGGGTGTCGGCGGCATTTCGATAGTGTCGTCGGCCAGGGATGGGTGGTCAGCGGAGGCACAGCACAACGTCTTCGCCTTGCATCGCTGTGCTCCTGCGTGTTTGCGGATTCAATGTCGAGGTCTCGAATGGGGTTTGTATCGAGTGTCGCACTGCGCCAAGACAGGTCCCTCATGTGCGCGTAATTACGTACAGTGCGTGCCGTCCACCGTCTAGGCAGACATTGGGAGCGCATGGAACTATACAAACGAAGAAGGCCAGGACAGAAGAGGATTTAGGCAGGCACCGTGGCCCGGAGTCGCGAATCACAGCGCTGGCAGGCGGACGGTTGACCGGGATGGAGTGAGGAGAGGTGCGGAAAGCGGCATGACGCGAACCAAGGCAAGAAGCCAGGGCCACCATCCCTCCACATTGTTTCCAGCGCCGGGTCCACCAACTCACCAACACACTCTAAACCGCCGCACTGTTTCAGCGAATATAGCAGTTATTGTGTACTTCTTTTCTGTACACGTTTCCCTTGCAGGATTATCGCACACGTCTTCCATACCTTTAATCGTCACCACGCGCCTCTACCGCGCTCCTGCGACCATCGCAGTCCACGGACCTCCATCGAACCACGGATACTATCAGCACCGCCCGTCGATCCGCATAAACAAGGCTCTATACTTCTACCGCCATTGGTAACCGGCAGTCTTCGAGCAACATACCAGCTTGACACTTTACGCATACGGCGCACCCGCCCATCACACGACACATACCACATCTACACACATCGCCATTATGCCGTCGCAACGTCGCATGAGGTTCTTTGGCATCCTCATTGTCGTCACAGTCGTCGTCTTGTTCTACATGTCAAGAGGAGCCCACCAAACACAAACATCCGACTTTTACACCAAAACCCAACAAGCCTTACAAGAAAAAGAATACGCAGAAGCGGCGAAGCAGCGCGATGCAGAGAGCGTCGGGTCGCGACTCAAAGCCGCCGAAGAGCAGGCGAAGAAGAACGCCGAGGACAAGTACACAGACCACAAAGTTAAGGTGGAAGGGCAGGACCAGAAGAGTGTCGCCGGCCGCGTCAAGATGGACGGCGACAGGGTCCCTGGCGTCGCGCAACAGGGCGGGAAGCCGCGCGATCAAGCAGCCATGATGGAGCATGAGACGCTTGAGGACCACGAAGTCGAGATGGAGCTCAATGCCATTTTGAAGAAGAGTCCAAGTACGTTACTCCTCGCTCATTTGAGCCCTGCGCAGTCACTAACTTATTGTAGTGATCATCTTCTCAAAATCCTACTGCCCCTTCTCGAAGAAAGCGAAACACATCCTGCTCGAGAAATACAACATCAAGCCCGAACCCTACGTCGTCGAACTCGATAAGAGCCCAATCGGCCAACAACTACAAGCCTTCCTGCACAAGTCGACAGGCCGACGAACGGTGCCTAACATCCTGCTCATGGGCAAGAGCATAGGAGGCGGCGATGACATCGAGGAGCTCGACCAGACCGACACTCTCGTAGCGAAGGTCAAGGAGATTGGCGGCAGCCGCATCACCGAGGTTGAGCATCGCGGCGCCCGTCCGGAGATGCGACGGAAGATGAGGGCGTAGACAACTCTTCGCTGTTTTCTCCTGCTCTTAGTATACTTGCAGGTATTTCTTGCGGTGTCTCTTGGGCCCGACATGCTACCTAGTGCATGTTTTCAGGAAGGTAGGATACCCAGGATATTTGTATGGATGGACATCAGATCTCGATGGTCTGCGTATTGCGATGGATATACCCTTTATAGTTTCAATATCTTGTACCGTTGGTCTCAGTCGTACGTCTTTCCTGGCCCAGTTTCCGTTTAATCGTTGCAATCTGTCGTTGCCTACCCGCTGAGAGAGGGCTGCCCTTTCCTCGCACAATGCTCTTTCTCTCACCTTAGACGCTCCTGCCGCTTTGCATACGATAAGCCATGTGCGAAGTAAGAGCCATTTCTCAACAATCTCTCACCTGAATGCGCCTTCCATTCTCAAGCCTAAAACAGCTGTTCTTCCACCCTTCTTCGTCTTTGTCTACACGTAATTTCAAACCATCGCGATCTTGTCTTTCCATTCCGAAGCCACACTCTGAAAACGTAAGTATCAGCTGGTAGCCGTTCCTACGCAAATTGCTGACATCATAAGGCTGTCAAGATGTGCCTCTACTGGAAGAAGCTGCACACATGTGGCCACCTCTCTGATCGCCCGTACATCGAGATGTGCCGTCCGGGCTTTCTCTCCAACAACGTGTGCCCCGACATTAGCGATGACGACAAGCCTCGCCCATCGCACTTCCCATGTTACCCCTGCATCAAGCTCGAGGCCCGCGCTGAGACTGAAGCCCAAGTCCGGTTCGAGCAGCACGAGTTTGCCAAGGCCTACGAAGCTCGCGAGCGCGCAGTGAGGGAGAGGCAGGCAGCGGAACTGAGGGCCAAGGAGGAGCGCGTCCGACGTGAGGCTCGCGACAAGGCCGCACGGGAGCGAGAAGCGGAACAGCGTGCGAAGCGCGAGAAAGAGGAAGCTGAGCGCAAGGCCAAGAAAGAGGGGGGTGCCTGGATCGAGACCTCGGTTGGAAAGAAGCCAAAAGGCAAGAGGAACGGCGGTGGCAGTGGCCCTGCCAACGCTCCGGTAACACCGTTGAACACCGTATCGACCATCAAGATGGCTGCCGCACCCAAGAACATCAAAGACCTCAATGGAGGCGCTGGAGGTGGTGAGAGGATGAGTCCCAAGAAGGGTCGTGTTGATCCCGGTGGTAGAGCTGGTACTTGGGGCCCTAAGAAGATCTTGAGCAGGCAAGAGAACGTCGCTGAGGTTAACACTTCCGCAAGAAAGTGAGATTGGGGGTGTGCAGGACGAAAGTACGTGGTCTTGACAGCATGCTAGGTGTCAGGTTCGTCATCTGTTGCGTCATGCAACTTGCCAGATCTTAAAAGTTATCATTTTGTTCACGTTCTTGCCTCACCTCATGCTAGGAAAAAGATGCGTTTTTCTTGGTAAGAGGTTGCCTCATAACCCTCACCGATTTGTTTGCCGGTCTGATATTTGTTCTGAAGGGCACGGTGACTTGCCTCTAGGAGAGCAGTCGCATTCGAGGATATTGTCTTGGCACTCAACATGTGCTCGCGTGCCCGTGTGCTCGCGTGCCCTGGGCGGTTTCTCGGTACCGAGTCTAAAACGGCAGTCACCGTGAGAGTGACTGAGGAAGGCACGCCCACGCGAGAACACTTTCGACCACCGATATCGTCCCACACCGCTACGTTTATCTATCGCACCTCATCGCTTTGCAGCCTTCAGCATCTTCAACCCACGACGACCTACAGCACCCGCCCGAGAAGCACCTCTCTCACGCTAGTCACTATGACCTCAGAAACAGACTCCAGCAACCCGAAGGCACCCGAATTGGCCGACCGACCATCGTCCATGGCCGCAGCAGCCTTCCTAGGAATCGCCTGGTTTATCTGCATAGAGCTTAATATCCGCCTGCTCTACAGGGCAACACGTCGCAGCCTTTATTTCTGGAGCTGCTTGCTCTGCAGTTGGGGTCTTATTATCCACGGCATCTCGATCGTCCTAGCCAACTTCAACAAGTGGACTTCGTACTCGGCCATCGTCTTCATCTACTTATCATGGCTCGTCTTCGTCGTCGCCCAGTCTTTTGTTCTCTACTCACGCCTCGGCCTCGTGTGGAGAAACACGAAGAAAGATCGCTATATTCTCTACATGATCACTGCTAACTCGGTCATCTTTGGCCTTACCACAGTCTTGTTCGGGATGATTGCTGCACGTCTCACGTCGCAAGCAACCGTACCATACTAATTGATCGTAGCGCCACCCACGCTTCAGCGCACGGCTCGAGAAGGCCAACCTGATCTGGGACAAAGTGCAAGTCGGCGCTTTCTTCACCCAAGAATGCATTATCGGAATGCTATACATCTGGCAAACATCGAAGTACTTCCAGAGCCTCGAGCTCCTCGGCAATAGTCGCCGCACCACTCGAGACAACCTCCGCAATCTCATCGCTGTCAACGTCCTCATAATCATGCTCGATGCCAGCGTTCTGGGCTTGGCCTATAGCGGTCGCTTCTTCATGCAGGGCTTCTATAAGGTCGCTGTATATGCCGTCAAGCTGCGCACGGAATTCACGATCTTGAACCAGCTGAGGCAGGCGCTTGCGGGTGGCTCGACAGGTGCGTCGGGATTTGCTGTGCAGACCGACCAGAGACCTATCGTGATGGCTCCTCTGAAGTCAAACGACGTGGTGGAGGTGGTTGAATAAGAAGACTGGGAAGGTGGACAGGATGGGCAGAGATACGGGAAGGGTGATTGGATATATAGCATGGGTCGGAGTTATTCGGCGAGGCCATATGTCTTTCTTCATCTTGCATCGCGTGTAGCATGAATCAATACAGCGATTATGCAACACATCTTCGGGTTATTCACGATAGCCAGATAGTTCTCAGTGTGTTCGATGCGTTTACAGAATAGATTCAAGTATCTTGAAGTACTACTGGCTGAATCATAACACTGTTTTCGACCTGCTCACATCTACCTCGAAACCTCCTAGCACATCCGACTCAAACACAATCATGCCTCAATGATACTCTGAGTCGCCACAGAAGACGATGTCTCCTCCTCTTCAAACCCTGGGCTCTCTTCTTTCAAGGAGAAATGAGGCGGACGTGTCTTCGACTCCAACTCGGTCCATTCCGCAGCCTCAGTCATCTCTTGCTCGGATAAATCTCCTCGGATATCTGCGACCGCATCTTCTGTATCGACGAGATGCTTGATGTGGAAGATTACCTGGAGTGAGTGGTTTCGATCCCAGTCGCCATGTAGTCCCTTCTTGGCGTGCACCTTTGCTACTGGTAGCCAGAAGTCCTGCCACCTTTTGGAGCTCATGAAGGCGCTAAGTTTGATAAACTCGAACGCTTCTGGGTCTGAGTGGTAATAGCAAAGACTTTTCAACTCGCCCACATCTTCAGATCTGGCTCTGCTGAAGAATGTTGCTGGTAGGTGCTGACACCAGTGCTGCACGATATTCTCATCTTTGAAGAAATGGTTAAGAGGCCCTAACATCTCTTCACGGTCGTCTTCCGAAAGATTCAGGGCTTCGACATTGTCACTCGGTAAAGTGCCTGCGAGGTGGGTGTACCAGTGAGTAGCGGCGTACCTCCGAAACGCTTCGGCCGCTTCAGTCAAAGGTTCGCTTTGAGGCTCAGCGAAACTAAGAAAGCATTGCTGTAGTAGGCGAAAATGTAGCTCAGCGCTGTTGAAGACAGGGGCGTCTTTCACCCTCCCGTTGAGAGATTTGTCGCGGTGTTGAAGAAAATACTCAGTGAGCGATGGGTGCGCAAAAGTAACAGTCGTCGTGGAAGGTGTGCACGTAAGCCCAAAAGCGCGTGCAGGATCGTGGATCTTGAGATGACTGAGAGTGATCCCATCCTCTTGTTCGAGATCAAACAGAGGAGTGAAGTTGTCGCGTATTCTTTCACCGAGAGAGGTGCCCGTGCGGCCGGTCAGCGAGGTCTCGAACAACATGCGATCGAGACTTGCAAGGGTGCAGGTGTGGCCAGTGTGTCGGTTGTGTGTTAGGAGTAATATGATCCAAGACAGCTCTTCACGCTCTTCTCGTGTAAGTACATTGCTGTAGACCTGCTCTTCTCGTGTAAGTACATTGCTGTAGACCTGCAACAACAATGGGACCAGTTCCATAGCATCATCCGGCGCAGTCTCCAGGCAAGCAGTGATATTAGATGTAGTGGGTTGCCGTTTGACGATCTCGAACATCAAGTCTGCCCATAGAAACCTGCCTGAGGCCTTGGATAGAACGTTCTCTCCGATGGAGATTGGCCTTGTTTCATCGGCTAGCAAGGGAAGGCGATGTACGTCACAGTATGTGATCCATTTCTGTGGGTCTTGTCCCTCGAGGTGGGTGGTTTCTGAGTTGATAGAGGAAGAGTGGTTCATGGTTCAACGATTTAGTTTAAGTTAATGGGTCGTTGTGTCTATGTAGGTAGGTATGTTGCTGGTGTTTACTGAAGATTGTAGAAGGTGTGGCGTATTCAGGTATTGGTTGTATGTGTGCGTTGTGTTCTAGAGAGCTCAGTATTTCGCGGAGCAAGGGTGCTTACATAGACCGGTAAGCCTGAGGACATTCAACGTCTAGACTGTCAGCTGCACGTTGGTAACATGTAGATGTGTCCAAAGAATGACCGTGAATAACAAGCGTTGATCGGGGAATGGAATCAGAAAACGCTCATAGGAAATCTGCGGTATCCATGGAAGCAACATGGAAAGCGTTAGTCAAACACGTATAACCTATCCTTGAAGCGTACAGCAGCGGTCGCAAATTTCTCCAGAAGGTATGAATTCTCAGCTTTTGTATAGATACCGTTTGATTAGCTCTTCAATCCCGAAGGCTGCTTGGGTAATGGCGAACTGTGACATTGACAACGACCTCTGCTGGGCGTTTGAACGGCAGATGTGAGCCGAGTGCGTCCTGGCGCGCTCGGTGATGAGACAACGCTTAGCCGGAGAGCTAACAATGACCTCCATACGAGTCTTTAGGGGAGTCATTTCGTGTCAGTCGCACTCAAGCTACCTAGATAGTGGTGGATACAATGAGAAAAGTCATCAATCGTGACGTGAGGATGTGTGCAGGTAACCGAGGCGGGCCATGCGATCACTTCAATGTTTCGTGTGGCGTTATCGGGCTCTACACTAAACTACATATGGAAAGGGCAGTCGCCGATAACGAACCTAGGATCTCGAAAAACTGGGGAGGGCGGGTCATGGCAAAAAGAGATCTCGGTACCAGCGCCAGTCTTGTGGATGGCGAGATTGAGATTGGTAGTGGAGCTCCGCGGTGATATTGGAGAGTGGAGAGGAGTTTGCAGCAAGCGTGCCAGAAAATGACGGTGCAGCTGCTCCTCCTGCGTAACCCTCAGCCTCAAGCGGAGCCACTGGTCTAGGCACTGCGTAGTGCATCTCTGTTGGTATCCGTCCACGGGTGCATTTGCCGCCGCTTATGTTCTACAATCGCATCGCGACGGAACGGCGAACCTATCAGACTCTAATCAGCTGAGCTGTTAGTGCATCTTGTTAGTCGCTGTCCAAGATTTATCGCTACACGGCCGAAGGAACAAAACCATGCAAGAACAGGGTCAGGCAAAGTCGCGCGACAGGGCTACTGGCTATGCCGTCATCAGTCGGTGGCACCCAATGAGATCGGATCAGCTAAACCTCTGCCGTCTTGGACATGAGGGCCGTTGAACGGACGAGGCTTGGATCAGCACTTAGATCGTAGCGCCTTCATCGCTTAGATCCGTTTCGCCAGTAGTCGACGGTAGCGTGAAAGAGCTACTCGTTCCCCGCGTACGTATAACATACCTTGTCCCACGGTACCGACCCTGTTAACTGCCATTACCACGCGGCGACTCACTCTCACCCAGTCTACGCGCAGTCACCTGACAATACCCTGCCCTTGACAGTAGCTTGCCCTGCCGTCGTCAAGATGGAGGTCAAGCAGCCGGAGCGCAGCCCTGCGCACCTCAGCGACGAGGAGAAGATACCCGTCGAGCACCCCGAAAATGCGCGCGCTAAAGTCGAAATCCCCATCTATAACGACGTAGAACGCGTCGACCAAACCGACTTGTCTTTCGCTGCAATTCTTAAAGGCACAGCCGCAAACCCGCTCAACACCTTTGAGAAGAAGGCCGCCCTCATCAATGTCGAGCTCGATAAATTTGGAATGGGCAGATACCAGATATGCATCTGGTTCCTCTGTGGCTTTGGATACTTCCTTGATCTCGCCTGGTCACAAGGTGTTGGTTTAATTGCTTCTGCCATCTACCAAGAGGTGAGTTAGTCCAGACACAGCGGGTACCCTGTACTAAAGCGTTTGCAGATGGGAGTTTCGGACGAACACACTGGAGATATATTTGCGATCGCTAACGCAGGACTTGCTGTCGGTGCGCTCGGCTTTGGTCTTGCTGTGGATATCATCGGACGCAAGTGGGCTTTCAACTTGACCTGTCTCATTACCTCCGTATTCGGACTCTTGCTGGTATGTTCATGAAGCCGCAGATTCGATTACCGGTAATTAACAATAAGCCAGGCCGCACCCAAGTACAACTACCCTGCGATATGCGCCATCTACTTCCTCGCGTCATTAGGCCTCGGAGGTAACATTCCTATCGATGCAACCATTGCACTCGAATTTCTACCTCATAACCGCCGCTTCCTTGTCGCGCTTCTTTCCATGTGGCAGCCCATCGGTGTCGCCATTGCCTCTTGCATTGCCTACGGCACCACCGGCCAAGCTAAATGGCGCTGCGATCCCGAAGCGCCGGCTTGTCCAGACGTCGAGCCTGGAGTTGCTTGCTGTACCGTTGACAGTAACATGGGATGGCGTTACACTGTCATAGTGCTTGGCTGTATGACCTTGGCCGTCTTTTTCCTTCGGTACTTTGTCTTCACTTTCCATGAGTCCCCGAAGTTCCTGCTTGCGCGAGGAAAGGAGCAGGAGGCCCTTGACGTCCTTCACAGGATTGCGAAATTCAACAAGCAGCCACCCCCAACGTTGACTATGGAGATGTTTGCCGCCATAGATGAGGTATCGTCCAATGCCACGTCAAGCGCACGACTTTCCACTGAAGTACCTCGAACTACTCAGGCTACCCAGGCTACCCCCGAGAAAGGCAATGGGCTTCAGCGCCTCAAGGGAATCTTCACCAAAAAGCGGAATACCACATCGAGCGCACGAAACTCCCCTCGAAGTACCAAGGATACCACCAAGAAAGTCATCAAAGGGTTCGGCAAGGAGCTTACGCGCCTCAAGGGCATTTTCACCAACAAGCTGACCGCTTTCACTTTCGTCCTGCTTGCGCTGGCATACATGGTAAGCAGCTTGACTTTCCATCACTATGTTCCCTACTAACGAAAACAGGGAGACTACTGGTCCTTTAACCTGGCGGGTACCTTCCTTCCGCTTATCCTGCTGCGCAACAACGTCGATGAAGGCCGAGGAACTGTGAGCGACACCTATGAGCAGTACTTGATTATCTATTTCCCGGGTATCATAGGTGCCATATTGGCTCTTGCGTCCATTCAGCTGCCTCTTGTGGGTCGAAAGTGGTCACTGGTCTTTTCCGCCCTTTGCCAGGGTATCTCCATGGCAATGTATACCCAGGTGTCTTCGACCGCTGCTTATGTGGGTCTGAACGCATTGGAATACATTATGCAAACCGTAAGTGAGAAAATCCGAACTTAACGTTTACGATACTGATCTGTGTTCAGTACTTTAATGCGGTCTTGTACGCGTCTGCTCCGGAGCTCTTCGACACTGTCTACCGTGGTAGTGTGAGTGGCATGCTTTCTTGTCTCGGTCGTATTGCAGGAATAGTCGCACCCTTTGCGGGTGCTCAGCTTCTGGCCGATCAGAGCTCTGGCATCCTTTGGCTAGGTGCTGGTGGTATTTGGCTATCTGCACTATTGATGTGCTTCTTGCCTGTGGAGATGAAGAACAGGCAGATGTTCTAAGGAAGTGGATCATAAAGATCCCTTAAAAGTCGGCTTTGATACACGCCATCAACCAAAATTTACTGATACCCCATGCATACGCATAATGCAATACAATTTCTTCAAACGCAGACACATGCTCGGATTCCAACTTGCCGCGCTGTACCCACACCGATCGCGTCGAAATCTGCTAAACCCTTCGTGTACTAGCGTGAGATTGATGACGTATCCTGCGCCCCTAACGCTATGATGCCGTCGGCTTTGCCTATCCGCAACACCACCTTTCGTCTTGTGTTTCCATCCTGCATCATGCAGTTTATTGCTTTTGTTGAGCTTGGCGCTCTCATACCTCCGCGCAGATGAAGATGCACTTTGACGTCTGCTCCGTTCTACTTTATCGTTGTTTCGCGCAAGGGATACCTTCGTTGGCTAGAAAGCTGGGCTCCCACATCACAATGTTGCGGCGCAGGGATCTCACAAGCCGGCGCGCTTGCCTCGGAGTAAAGAGCAGCTATCAGCGCAGCAGCGAAACCACGACATGTCGATCTAGTGCGAGCCAAGAAGACCTTACCAAGGGCGGCTGCAACTCGTATTGCATTCTACAAAAGTGTTCCATTATTTCATCTTCTTTTCAGAAGTATACATCATCTTTTGGACTGTATACTTGTTAATATCTAATAGTGTGTATGCAGCAGAACACGAGAAGCACAAGTACAATCCTATCAACACGTCTAATGGTTGAAATGCTTCCATACTAGAATCAGTACTCTTCTTGTGCTATGCTTCGAGGACCACGAACAACTATCTGGCCAGGCTCTTCCTCAAGCAGTTTGATGCCCGTCATATCGTACTTTCCAGCCCTTGAGTCAAATCGCTCATCCCAAAGATGCGCTAGCCGGAACGAGTCCAGTTTAATGAATTCGCTAGTCCTGGCTGCGGTGTCTTCAACGTGGCCCACCAAAAGCTCCTTTCTTAAAGTTGATGTACCATTTCCAAATCGTGATCTGGTAAACTCTCTAAGACTCCGAAAAGCGTCGATACGATCACGGGTGTTCCGTTTGCAGCTCAGGCACCTTGGGACCTTCCTGAGCACCAATGGGCATACATGCGGGTAAGGCTTCCGGCAAGTGTGTAGTGTCGCTATGTATACCAGGACTTCCTCTTCGACAGAATCTGCGAGGCTCGGTTGCGGAGTAAAGTCTTCAGATGTGTCTTCTTCGGTACTAGGTGCGTCTGGCTTCTCTAGAGACTTAAACGTCCAGCCTGAATTTTCGTCCCACCGGACGCCGCGGTTGTCGTCGTCCCAGTCCGACAAGGCCTCTTCTTTTTCGGCCAACTTCTCTACCGTTTCGGGCTTGTCTAGTATCAGTCCATCTGGACATTGCTGCAGAAGTCGCCATGGAAGCGCAAAGACCATGTTTGTGCTGAGTTGGTCCCACTGGCTGAAGGTAGCGTAGCCTTTTTCGATATCTTTCACAATGACAATGTAGTCGTGGGCTTTCATGTTTCGATGGATCATGGTAGACAATGTTAACCGGTTGCGTAGATGCGTGATGGTCAAGAGAGCTTCTATGTAATCATGATATAGCTTGAATAGGCCCATGGGGGTTTGCTAGAATGCGGTATGCATGAACAATGGGTTTTCACTCAGCTTGGAATGATACTGGTGACGACCGTGCGATACTCTCCGATATTCTCAACATTGTATCGGCACATCTCATGTGGTGACCTCGAAGATCTGCTATCACGTCTGACTCTCAATGACCCTGGTATGAATGGCTTTTGCGGTAAAGATGAGTTCAATGTCGTAGCCTCGCCATAAGAAAGTACTAAGCTTTCATGGCTCACATTTGACCGGCTGCACAAGACGTTGCTGCCACACACTACAATGAAGAAATTGAAAAGATGCACTGAAGTCTACGACAGAACAAAAAATGAGAGATACCAACATTTAAGCGTGGTGTAGACTTCTAGATCCTTGATTTCCATGTCGTTCTCCGCACAGGGCTGGTATGTACTTCTTTCCTCGAACAGGATAGAGCCACCAAAATGTGTCGAAAAAGTTCGCAGCCGTATTACAGGTATATAACGAGTTGTCAAAAAGCTAAAGTTCATGACGGGAATGGAGAGACACCACCCAATCTACATAGTGTACCTCATGGAGTACGCCAATTCTCTCTCAATCAGGATGGGTGAAGCAAGAGTCTTCGTGGCGTCGCAGTCTGTAACGTGAAATCTGAATTGGCTTGGTGAATGTGTGGAAAAGCATTGGCTTCCGAACGCACAAACACTCAGTGTAACCTAAATCTACTAGGCTAAGCTTCTCGTACTCACGGCTTTCTTATAGACGGACAAATCACACCCGCTCGACCTATTTCACAGCCACAGCGACACAACTTCAATTCCACGGACTTATAAGCGCCCGTTCTCACATTGTATCGCCTTAGAACTGTTCAGATCAAAGCTGACCAGATGAACAATTATGCGATGCCAGATCTAGAAGCCCCCACTGCGCCTCCGTCTCCTGAAACTCCAGCCGCCCAAGTCAAAGATCCACCACCTCCACCTAGGCGTCAACCACCACCTGTGCCTAAGAAGGCCATAAAGGCCGATAAGTCCACGTGTGGTATCTGCTATCAACGAGTAGAGCTAAAGCCCAAAGCCAAAGCAAACATCCATTTCAACAAGTGTTGGGATGGTTTGAGAGAAAAGGCAAAGGAAGCTAAGAGTCAGATTGTGAAGAATCCACTAGAGGAAAGGGAGGTTGGAGAGAGCGACGAGACCTCGTTGGAGACGCTGCAAGTCGAGAACAGCGAACTAGGTGAAAGAGAGGAACCATCCACACCGATACCATCATTCTCATCAGACCTGGAGAAAACATCCTGTCTTCTTTGCCACAAAGACCTGTGGGGTATGAACGATCTCGACGCCTTCGACCACCGCTTGATCTGCCTTAAGACACTCTCTCCAGCTCGCTGCCCTGTCTGCGAGGTCTCCTTTAAAGAGGTTTCCGAGCCAGATGACGACGTCCTCTCGTGCGAAAGTAGTGGCTGGCCAATCCATACCATAATCTGGCATCTGCACGCTTGCCAGAACGACTGCCATACTTGCCCAGAGGCACAGGCCGACTGGACAGCCTTGATTTCCCGGCGGGCTGGTCGTACCGAAGTAGCGCAGAGAGTCTTCTGGAAGAGTATAGGAGAAAGAAAAGATTGGGGTCTGCGCAAACACAGGGACAGCGTGAAGACCAAGAAGAAGTCGGGGTTAGCGCGTGAGGATGGGATATATCGGACAAAGAGCTCGCCGTTGCGTGCTTCGCAGATAATCGTTACTGCACGTGAGTCACATAGTGAGTCGGAGATCGAGGTAACGAGGGTGGAGAAAGCTATCGTAGCCGAAAAGATCCCTTTCGATCGGTTCATAAGGTCTAGCTTCTCCATAATGAAGCTCCCTCACTCCGCGAAAATGCGCACGGACTACAAACCTGAGGAAGTGCAAACGGAGGTACTGCCTCTCTTCGATTCGAAGACGTTCTGGAAACAACTTTCGTACAAAGCGCAGACGCGATTGCTACCCAAGCTTGTACCTAAGCCACTCAACGTCACCTCTCCTACCAAGAAGAAACTACCAGCTGACCGTGCGCTCGCGGAAAAGTTTCCAGTCCCCAGCAACAAAGACGAAGCGAAATCGCAGCTTCGATTGTTAAGCAATCCGCTAGAACCTCTCGCTCCGATGACTTCCGCGGCGAAATCAGAGGCGCTTCTTAAAGCACCTCAGCGGCCCACCATCCCCAAGAACAAGGATGAACTCGACGCCTTTCAAAGGAAGTTGTTAGATCTGTTGAAGCCTGTTGCAGAACAAGAAAGTGTCACGCTCCCTCGGAAGGTGTGCCAGTTTCCAGAGATCACCCTGACTTGTCCACAAGAAGAACACGACAGTCAGCCTGCATTGGCTTTATCACAGCCGCAGAGCATCAACAACGCGACTTTCAGTACCGCTACTGCAGCTCAAAAGCCCCTCAGAAGCACGTCTTCACTTCCGAACGAAAATTGGCGTAACTCACCTCCCGGCGCTCAAGAACAGTTCCGTGAATTGGTAAAATCGAATAAAGCAAGGCCATACTACGGACGGTCTGCAAATCCGCTGTCTAAGCCAGAGCCACTGCCCCATGGCACAAGGTCATCTCCGCATCCGTGGCCAGCCAGCTTTGGTGAAAGAAGATCCATGACTGCTGTGACTCTACCAGTGCATGGTAGGCCAGCGAATCCTCTTCCGGAGAGCTCGCTACAGTGGACATTTTACAACTTCCAGGAACTTGACCAGGAGATGGAGGTCGAGACTTACGTGTACGGTCGGCGTGGCGCCATTCCAGTTGACTTGAAGTCTAATATTCGTACTGTTATCGACCCTGCGCTGTCTGAGGAAGAGCAGATAGCGCGGAACCGAGAGTGCTGTAGAGGCATGTTCGGGAGCTTTGCCGAGACGAGCGAGTAGATACATAGTATGGAGTGAAACGAAGTCAGAAGACTTTGTAGAAAGTCGGTGCTCGAGGCGAGAGAGATACAAGATTGGGCCGGGTCGCTGTACGAAGCACAAGGATTAGAGTGAATCGTGGATACATGCAGGTAGAAGACTCCTGGCTCGTGTATAGACACGTGAATCTATGTATAGTTGAAGAATAACGAGCGTTTCATCATAACATCGTGACAATACTTCTGATAGCGGACGTGGAAGAAGCTACAGGCATAGCACACCCGTGATGCGGCCTTTGAACCCGGAATCTACACCTTACTCTTCTCATCGCCAACAACAAACACCTCTGTAGGCTCCACTTCAATCTCATCCGAAGAAAATGTCCTTGAGCGGCGGAAGACGGCTTCCTCGACTGTGTCATATACCATCGTGCCTTTCTTATTGACATCAGCCATATCGCGGAGCTTCCACCCGAACCTCGCGAAGCGCTCGCGAACACGGTCGTTTAGCCCTACCAGTCGGAACTGCGTTTTCTTCCCACCATACGCCTCGATATCTGCTTTCAGATCTTTCAGATGCGTAAGACCTGTTGTGTCGATATTATGCATGGCATACATGTCAAGCACGACACTGCGAATCTGAACAGGCTCTTCGAGGATCTCGGCTTTTGTGCGAAGACGCAAGGCACGGTCTTTTCCAGCGACACTCCAGTTGCGGTTTGCGTGCGCAGCCTCCAGTGTCGCCACATCACCGGAGTTGAATGTCTGGACCGCGTCGAGGCACTGCGTCTTGATGTGGTAGGCGTTGTAGAAGAGCATAGACTGGTGAATGCGGAATACTTGGGTATCGAGAGGAGTGGGATGCATACCGGGTTGGCGGCCGTGAGAAGCCACTTCGATAGACGTTATGCGGTGCACGCGGTGAAAGGCCATAAAGAGGAGGTGGTAGACGATGTTGAATCCGACGGCCGTGCCGATCCCAACCTCTGAAGAGACAAAGAGGGTGAGCCAAAAAGCTAGCATGGAGGTAGTAAAGTCGACGAGTGAGGTACGCCAATATCCGTAGAACACTTTGAGGGGGACTACAATGTGCCATACTGCCGTGACAATAATGGCTGCCAATGTGGCTTTAGGTATCCAATATAGCGCTGGCGAAAGCTTGAAGATACTGAGGATGACGACACCACCTGCAATCAAACCATAGGCTGGAGACTTGACGCCAGACTCTGAGTTGACGGCAGTTCGCGACATAGCACCACCGACCGCCATGGAGGAGAAGAAGGAATTGAAGAAGTTGGTGAAGCCGAGATAGACCAGCTCTTGTGCGGCGTCGGTGACGTAGCCATTCTTGCGACCAAAGGCTTTGGCGATAGCTAGATGCTCAAGCGCAGCTGCAATGAATGGTGCAATGCTTCGTGCGAATACCTTGCCGATAAGTGCCGAGTCTGGCATGCGAGGCGTTGCAATCCCATCAGACTTTACCTTGCTGAGTGCCCAGACAGGATCGTCATTCTCAAGGTCGATGTCTTTGTTCACTGCGTACGAGATGCCAGCGAAGAGAATGAGGACTACAGCACTACGACCAAGTGCTAGCAGCCATATGGCCTTATTCTTCTTGCCCCACCGTTGCCCCATCTTTTGCATGAGATAGAGCAGGAGAAGGCCTCCAAGACCCACTCCGCATGTCGGACCGTCGTATTGTGGTATTTTAGCGAAAAGGTCGTGAATGATGTTCGCCGTACCGGAGCCGACAGTGATGCCGAATAGCGAGGGGATTTGGCCGAGCATGATGACGATGGCAGCTGCGGAGATGAAGCCGCTCAGAACAGGCACGGAAATAAACTCTAGCAGAAATCCTAGCTTGAGCAAGCCTAGCGTCATGGAGTAGATGCCGACGGACATAGCAACAGCGGAAGCGATGGCTTGTGGTGAGTATCCGTCTTGGGCAACGTCTGCGATTATCTCCGCTGTCAAGAGACCCATGAGTGACGTAGGACCAGTAGACAGGTCTGTGAGAGTCTTAGTAAACAGGGTTGCAATGAGTAGCAACGACTTACCCTTAGATGTTCCCATGATCAGGTACAGAAAGTTAGGCAGCCAACTCGACATGAGTCCATACTGTCCGGGGATCGTCGCAATCTTCGCGTACGCCAGAGACTGAGGGATGAGCAGAACGCCAACAGTGATACCGGCTAATGTGTCGTTCAGTAGCCATCGCGGATTGTACTTCGGCAGCCATTGAATGATGGGCGCCTTCTGAAGTAGATATTGGCTTGCCACTGAAGGTGCGGCGCGGACGGCTTTCGTGCCATACCGTATCGTCCGCTGGAGGGTAGTATCAGTGGCTATCGCTTCCCGGCTCCCTTGAGCCTTCTTCCTGAGATACTCCATAGTGGGTTGGAAGATAGCAAGCAAAGACAAAGCGACAAAAGATATCTCAGAGCTAGGGCAGTGCAGCGTTGAGCAGTATAGGAGGCTTATTGGGGGTTACTCCAGGGCACGGCATATCAAAGATATACTCCGCACATCCTGGAAATCGGCGTTATCGACAACAAGGTAGCGTCATGTCGATGAAACTGGGTCTCGAAGCCACAGCGCTGTGATTGAGCCTACTGGGTGGCCGGTCAGCACACCCACTCTCAACCGCTTATCCGCGTGGAAACATGCTGGGAACGTCTAGGCGAAATCGCGTCGAGGAACTGCCAATCATGGCAACAAGACGTCAGCATGCCGGTCCCGCGATGTCCAATGAGGAAGTGAACTGCAGCTGCCATGTCTGATACCCTGCTCAAGTCTCGACCTTCCGTCTTGGAGACCGAAGTGTGGGCGAGGAGGAGTGGAGACTTCGACGTGGTTGTGATTCGGCCTTCGTTTCGTAACACACCACTGAGGCGCAAAGACGTAGTCACGCTGTCAAGACCAGCAGGGGCCGGTAAGATATTAGACAAGCGCTTGTCACACTGCCGATATGCCTAAGCAGATGCAACCCAGGTTTGAGTTGCAACTAGCATTGCCCTCGGGCCTTACTCAAGCTTCTTGGAGATAGCCGGATCGTGTGCATCTGACTTAGTGGGTTGGTAACGGCCAACTCAAACTGCGTGTCAGAGGACTCTTTGTTGAGGGAGAGAGATGTTTGGACAAAATTACCCCGCAATACACCTCATCAGCACCGAATTAGCTTCCGTCAGCCACCCCGCGCAAGGCTCGTTGAAGCCGCACACTAGCGCCTTGAATTAAGCTTTGAGTCAAGCTCCACGAATAGACGGCCAAGCATCCTTGTCGAGTATCTCCCGGACGGAGCGTGTGCCGTGTCAGTGCAGCCGACGATCGAATGCACGACGAAACGTTCGTTTACAACGACGACGATCACACCAGGCCCAGTCTGCGTAATTCGGTAGTTATCATGGTGACAAGAAGTATGGGACAATTCGTGCATCCCGCAGATGGTATGATATGAGTTGTCTGGGTTTGGGTATGACGACTGACAAATGTTACCCCTCAACCGATGGCGGCACAATCTGAACATACTGGAATACGCTGCGTCTGCCTAGGCGTTCCTTTGGTGCGCAACGCCAATGCGCCTCAGTGGCGCGCGTGGTTTGTCATCCTCGCGATATGACAACATGGAGCACTAGTCGGACGTGGCAACGATTTGACAATGGCGTCGCAATGCGTTCGTCGGAAAGACAATCCGTTTTACTCACATTGAGCATCCGCGTCAAGACCGAGACTCCGGTTTCCGATTTGTAGACAACTCATGAAACTGACACTCGGATAGCCAGATCACACCAATGCGCTACAGATATAAGTTCAGTACAGCAGATAGCTCTTGCATATCAACAATATTTCAGGAGCCTGCTCTAGGTACGCGTACATCTGCACATGCATCCCCGAGCGGGATCAGTTCCCGGAAACAATAGATGCATGCAGTGTGACCGGCGCCCTTTGACCCGATAGGGACAAGCTTCAAGTTCGTGCGAGACGTGTTTCGCTAAGCCGTTTGGGAAGGTAGAGCTCGAGGCACTCTCGCGAAGACTGTAGAGATAGTGTGTACAGCGATTGCAACGATAATGTTGCATGATGCGCGTTCGCTGCCGAAGATACGTGCACAGGACCACTAGTTGCGCATATTGAATAATGTGCGCTGATGCAGAATTCGTCATGACTGGAAAGCATGAAACATGGATGATATGCTCATGTCTTTACAGCGTTCCCCGCATTCGTTGGCTTGGCTTTTACATGAGGCGTAATCGGAGCGCTGAATTTGGAGCCAAGAGATATTTTATAGTCGAGCCATTGCTGACTCTGGGCTGGCCGTGCTTCTCATGTGGTTTTATCAAAGGCTTGATAAGGCTCCGTTCTGCATCGACTGGGGATGTAGTCGGGCACAAGACATGATGCCACTGTGTTGGTGGTGTGGGACGAGACAGCCACCATGCCAAACGACGACTCTCAGTCAGCGAATATCGCATAAAATCCGGACAAGGCGCCTTCCAGCGGTTTAGTCCCTCCAATGACGGTTATATGTCGGAAAGCCGTGATAAGTCCAGTGGGCGACATGGCAGCCTGGATCGTGTGCCGACACCAACATACTGAGTGCAGACGGTGGGATTGGCTGGTGAGGTAGGCATGTGTAGCGAAGAGGAGTTGCAGCAGTGGCTGAATACGCGGCAACACTGATTGAATTCTAGATGTCCAGCTCGAAGAAAGCCGCCGAGGGCTTTGCCTGGGAAAAGGGTGACATCATGGGAAAGTCGTCGTGGAAGGTCCTGCAAAGAACCGGTGGGGTAAAGCTAGAACAGGGCGCTGCAGGAGGCCGTTGCATGCCCCTGTCAGGCATCACGCGAAGGAAGGGCGACCCATGCCAGCCGCCTGGCGGCATGGGCAGGTGTGATAGCGCGAGGACGAGAATGCATCACTGTGTGAGAAAAGACGCGATCGAGGTAAAAGAAAGCGCGTTGTGAGGGAGGATGGATGGGACGACGCGACGAGGGAGGTGAAGGGTGCCGTGTCGGAGACAAAGACGCAAGCTCCGTCTCCGCGCTAACGCCAAGACGAAATTTATTATCGATACGGCATCATTCCAGCCAGTGCAGAGCAGACGTCCCCGGCGAGAGTTGTATATCGAAGACATTGGAACATGGCGCGCAAGAAGAAGAGCGCGCAGGCTGATGCCGCGCCCAACGGCAGCGCCTCGTCGACGCCGCCGCCCGCTCCCAACGGCGCAGCAACCGCGAAGAAGCCGGCCGGCGAGCCCTCGACGTCTGCCCTCATCATCTGCCGCAACAAGTGAGTTTGGGCGGGTACTGCCGTCGTGATGCACAGAGACAATACCCTAATGGCGGGACTACAGGCATTGGCGCTACATCTCTTCGTTCCACGGCCCCTGGCTCCAGCTGCCCCCGGAGGTCCTCGAGTCGCTCGCCCACAGCAACTACCTCTCCCCGCGCCCCCACCCGATTGACCCCGCCGTCTTCTACGACCTCGTCAAGATCCGCAAGGCCGTCGACGAGGCGACCAACCTGGCTGTGCGCGCCACGTCGGGCCTGACGTCGGCCGCCCTCAGCAACAGCCTCAATGGCAACAATAGTATGCTGGGCAATGCGGCGGCACTGGGGATAGGCTATGGGGGAGGGGGAACCTCGAAGCTGAGCAGGGAGCGGAAGCACCGCATGCGCGAGCTGGCGACGAGCAAGCTGAGTCAGGCATATCATTTGGACGAGATCGCGGCCAGTGTAGCTACCATGCAGAGCGCGAGCACGCTGGAAGACGTCGCGCACCTGGTGCTGCAGCGCGAGCCCAACAACGTCGACGCCAAGTACGTCCACTTCTTCCACGAGAAGATACCCAGCCGCATGATGGCGCAGTGTACACCTTTGCATACTTTGAATGAAATCATCAGCGAGCGACCCAACGACGGGAGCCCCCTTCGAACGCGCGCATTGACAAGAATCTTCAAGGAGGACTACGTGAACTCGGCCAAGGACCTGAGTGAGGCCCTGAGCACAGCGCGGTACATGATGGCACAGCATCGCGCGGGCAACGATCAGCTGGTGCTGGCAAAGACGCTCCAGGAACAATATGGGCGGGATTGGCGGCAGGAAGTCAAGATCCCCGACGAAGACCACCCCAATTCGCTCGAGACACAGCTGCTGTTCCATCGCGCAGGCGTATACTTCACTATAGCATGCGGCCACGTCAATGCTGCCCTCGACGGCCTACAGGCAGCCGAAGAGGCAAAGGCACGGCGCGATGCCCAAATCGCGGAAGGTAAGGAGCCAGATCCAATAACACCAGAAGAAGCGCACAGCAATCATCTTCGCCTCGAAGCCCGCAAGCAGGTCCGCCAAAACGCCAAACGCGCCCTTCGAGACTATGTCGCCTTCCTCTCACACTTCGACTACACGCCCGGTATCTCCGCTGAGCTCGCCGAAGAGTTCTTGCGCAGACTGGGCCACTCGGCGAACGGCAGCCCCAACGGCTATTCGAATGATAAGATCAAACCGAATATGAACCGCCTCATCGAGCAGACAAACGGCGCGTCATCACCCATCTCCGAAGCCCTCGTCCCTCACCGCGGCCCAACCAAATCCTCCTCTGACCGCGCATCGTGGCCCAAACTCCCTCCACCGGAGATCTTCAAAGTCTCCCAGCTCTTCGATGCTGCGCCTCCCGCCTCTCTACCCCCATATCCACCGCCTCGCAACTCGTCCGAGTCCGCAGCCTCAGCAGCGGCCACCGCCTTCGCAGACAGCCACGAGAGTATAACATACCACCCCCTCATTACAGATGCCCTGCACAGTCTCCTCCTCTGCCACGCACTCATACAAACACCCCCCAAAGAACACCTCCGCCACGCCCACAATGCCGCCCGCCTCGCCCGCGTCTGCGACGGCTACCCCATCTTCCTCGCCGCACGTTCTCCCGCACGCGCAGATTGGATCGAAGTCCTCCGTAGAGCTGGGAACTGGATCGGCCTGTCAACATCCTGGGAGAACCTCTGTCGCCCTGCACCCCTACCTGGCCACGGAGGCGGAAAGAACGGCTCCACAGACGTAGCAGGAAAGAACGGCATGAACGGGTCTGGCGGCGGCGAAACAGAAGCCCAACGACGCGAACGTCAGAAGCACGAAGCCATCCTCGAAGCCCTAGCCGACGAACGCGTCGTCGACGAAGAAAGCTTTCAGCGTGCGGTTCGCGCGCGCGAGCGCCGGAACAGAGAGGACGAGGAGGCCGAGAAGAAGAGGCAGCAATCTCCTCCTAGCGACGCAGATGGCAACCCAATGTCGCCACAACCCACCCCACCTAAGCGCTGGGCGCAAGATGACGGTCGCGAATATCCGATCAGTACGGAACGAGCGGAGGCCATCTCACGCTGGGTCCGGGATGCACCGCCAGTGGGCGAGACCAGCGGTGCGAAAAGCAAGAAGAGAACAAAGGGCAAAGGGAAGAAACCTTCCTTGAGGGCGGGCGGAACGGGCTTGAGCCTTACCGAGAGCGTGGAGACGATGAGTGTTCAAGACGAGGAGATTGATGATTAGTGCTAGATTTGGATGTTAGCGAGGCCCTTGTCTTGATAACGCGGTGGGACGGTGGACAATTCTTATCGAGAGCCATGGCCTCGGCCTGATAGAGTTGGAAGTAGACTAGCTTTCTCATTAGCGCTTGTGGATAGCAGATGAATGTCCAAAGTGTTCTGATGGTTTGGATTGTCATTCATTTCTCTGACTGAGACTATTCTACATGCGGGCCCACTGGCAGCCACTTCCTTTCCCGAAACCCTCCTTTTCCATCGTATATGAGCTCATGGCAGACTTGGGTAGCGAGTACACCCTCACTTGCTAAACCAGTCCGCCGTAAACGCCCTCTCTGATCCTCCTATAGACACGTGCTCGACGTCCGCCAGGTCCACTCCCTCCAGCTCGTCGACAATACTCTGCCAGATCTTCTCCGATTTCTCCACCGATACACTCTCTCCATCCCACCCGTACTGCAGGTCCTCTTCCGTAATCACAAAGTTATTCTTCTCGTTGTCTTCAAACACTCCGTACGGCTCCTCGGGTGCCATGTTATGGTTCAGTATGCGGTTGAGCGGCAGTTTATTGGCAGCCAACCAATACGCGCGATGGAACCGCTTGTCAGAAGCCTTCATGTTGGGAAACCACTTCTGTTTGACCGTGAGAAGATCCGCTTCCATGGATAAGCGGAGCCATTTGTGAACAGATGGCGCAACAGTCGTCCAATGGATCTCGTTATGCTCATGAGCAAACATTCCATATACGCCGATGCTGGTAGTCGTTGTGGCCGGTGGGTCATACTGGAACGGGTTCGCAGCATTGTGTAAAACTAGAAGCGACATTCTGTTTCCATTCTTGATGAAGCCTGCTGTAATATGCGCGTCCCATCTGTCGCTGTCTGAGTGGTAGATTCCTTTCTCAAACTGATCTTGTAAAAAGGACTCGGCAAATTCGAAGCCATGTCCAGGTTCAAGCTCATATAGCACGACCGGCCACTTGTACTCGTCGTAGATGCTTGTGATATCTTGGGGTATAGTCTCAGGGTGGACAATCTTGGGAGGCGGTGGTGGAGGTGCTGCGGGCGTATGCGGTTGATGTTGAGGCATGTAAACTAAGGGTCGCGCATGAACCGGTTCTTGATACTGTGGGTAGGGAGAAATATACGGTGGTGGGTGATACTGCCGCGGATCGATGTAGTGCATGGGGCCCGGTTGCGGTAGATGAGGAGTCGGGTGGTGGTTTACCACGGGGCTGCTTGTGAAGCTCTGTTGCTGCCCATGCTTTGGTTTGGGTGAACCCGGAAGAAGACGTCTAAAGCGAGGAGGTGGTGCAGGTGTAGTTGTCAAGTCGTCAATAATTGAAGCCTTGCGTTTGCGAGGCATCGATGTAGGCTCTCTGATCAGTTGGTACTGCGGCGCTGAGTCTTGAGCGGAAATTGTCTTTCTCCTCGCTACCTCGCCCTTTCTTTTGTACTCGTCCTGCTTCTTCTTGCTCTGTGCATCTACCATGCTAAGGTTGTGAGTTGGCCAATGCTGGATAGAGGGCGCTTTCTGTCAAGCTGTTAGCACGAATAGTAAGATGTCTCAACACTGCGTTGGCAAAGCATAGCACCTCATACAAGGGAAAACCTGGACAGGTCTGCAGCCTACATCAGCATGAACACCTGCAAGGTAGGTGCCCTAACGTCGATGTAGGATCCAGACCTGTTCAGATTTTCCCTAGATTGGCGTGATAGCAAGGGATACATACTGGTAGAGGGGGTAGAGCGACAGTTTGTTGTGACGGATAATCCTGGATGTTCGATACTGAGGGATGAATGTATGCTGGTGCAAATGTGCTGTAAGGCGATGTATACGGGCCTCGCAATGGTTTCGCAGGATCATGTTGGCGCACATCGTCGAGGTGGTGAAGGGGCGGCGTAGGTGGTCGTTGCCTGTTCGCCCAATGTGGTACAGGCACGTTGTACCGATGTTGCGGTTGGTGAAGGATTTCGGGCTCAGGGGAAAGAGGAGTTGAGATGAAAGTACTTGCCGCAGTTGTTTGTGGAGAGGGAGCGCCAAAGGTAGCCATCGAGTCTTTGCGCGCGGATGCAGCGTCATGCACGTCATCCAAGCTCATAGCCTGAGGCCAGCCGGAAGGCGCGCCATGTTGTGAAGGGTTCATCTGGTGTACTTGCAGCAGGTTGAATCGAGAGGCTCATATTTGGTGTTGGAAGAGGCGGGCGGGGGTTGTTGACTATTTATACTGCCGTTGCTCGTGGTGACGGTCGTATGGGAGGCAGCAGCGACCAGTGATAGAAGGCACGCTACCCCGACAACACAAGGGAGTACACCGACAGTGCAAATTCGCGACGTGTCTCCCGCCTTCACCCGACAACTGCGGATAGGGACGCGCACAAAGTGGCGGATTGACCACGTTGAGGCTGCAACGTCGCTGCCTGACTGTTCTGTTGTTGACGTAATGAGACGGATCAGGAGATTAATAGCAAACGGAGGGTTGAAAAATGGGCTGAGAGCATTGAGGTAGAGACAGATATATCAAGATGGAGTGATAAAGGAGCACCTTTATATAGAAATGCCGCAGATGGAAGCGAGATTGGTGAATGATTCAGTAATACGTTGAGGTGGGCTAACCACACTAACATTCACGGAACCCGTCTTCATCAACCACTAAAATGATCTTCTTCTCGAGGTGCCAGGCTGTCTTCGAATCAGCTGACCCAAACCAGGCTTTAGTCGGGTCAATCCGTGCCAAGCTTCGTAGGCAGAAGCAGACCCGTGGAACATAGAGCGAACTGGATGAACTCTGCATATGAAAATGTAATCTTACCCAGATCTCGCTGATGAGTCATAAAGTAACCACCATACTCCCGCCTTTTCCTGTGCTTATTCAACGCTTCCAACGCCAAAAGAATCGAGACAAAGTGCGTATACTAGCGACAAAAACAGGAGATACTGCGCCGCATGCAGCTCATGAGAGAGAGAGAGGAGGATGAGAAGCTAAACAACACGCTTTACCTGTAGACGAGATTAGTTGAGTACTGCTGGACTGGTAGTAGGATGCACGGGTGCTGGTTACCTCGAAGAACCGTTTGAGCCACCACACCTGGAAGAACCCCTGGCCGATGAGTACCATCAACTGGAAGATGCTCCACCACTTGATGCGCGCGTTCGTGCTCTCAGCAGTATTCCTGTGTACGCGCTCGCGCACGATGATGTAGCTCTGCTCGTCCTTGACCTGGGAGACGAGTTCCGACATTGTCCGCACTAGTTCTGTCAGTACTATCCTCTCCAGCTGCTCAGTGTAGTTCCTCACCCTCCTTCTCCAATGGGTCTTGGGGGGCCTCCGATTCAGGGACGTAGACAATGCCGTGCACGTTGAACGAGACCTCCTTCGTGTTCGCGCCCCAGTGCTCGTTGTTGAAGCAGTACGTGTATTTGCCGTCTTCTTTGGCGTCGAAGGAGTGGTCGCCGGAGGATACGCCGCGTTCGTGGACTTGGTAGCTTCGAGAGGGCGTCTCGATCTGTGGATAAATAGTCAGCTATGTGGTTTGGAGGCAGAATTGGAGTCTCATTGACGCACCCAGAAATCAATCTCCAAGTTTCCGCTGCCGCCAAACTCCCGGTCGCCGACTTGGAACGTGACTGTCATCTTGTCGTCCTTGTGGAGGGACTCGTGGAAGCATTCGCGCTGGTGGGCCTTCATTTGGATATTGTGCGCCGTCGCGAATGACAGCAAGCTGCTCGCCGCAGCGAGCATGGCGAGAGATGGGAACAGCATGGCGGGTGTATGGTGATGCTGCTCTGTCGTGTCGAATTCGGTGTTTCGTCGAGCGCCAAGCTACGTACACGGAGATGCCAGCTTGCCCGCAATGCAAGGGCCCAGAACGTTAGCGTTCAGATTAGTCAGCCACGGCTCCGTCTCAACTTCCTTCGAACGGCGTCCTGCTCTGTCCTACACCCCGCAATATTGTTGTTCGTTCACAGCCTTCCTGGTGAATCCTGGATGCGATGCAGCGTTCCTTCTAATATGTTAGGAATCAGTAGATGATATGACAATTTCGCGATTCGCTGTGCAGTCTGCGTGCGCTGACATCCGCTACCCTTGAGGGTCTCGCACGATTACCACAATGCGCTACTACAGAACTTCAAGGTACAGCTGAGGACCATGGAGATGACGTATCGTGATTCAGCAGCTTAGATCGCCGGTAGCCTGGATATCTACGTCAAGGAGTTGAGGCGGAAGGTAACACCCATGTATCTCTCATGAAATATCCTCTTCGTCGTCCACTTCCTTTCTTCTGTGCGCGTAAATCTTAGGATAACGTCCCTTCTTCTGATTCTGTTATCGTTCTGCCATGTACCCTTCTCTTCTGCCGTCCAAATTTAGAGGTTCTGAACAGATCTGTTTGCCGCCAAGACCATCGTCAGTCCGCTCCCACACTTGTCCCCGCAACAACAGCACGTCTTTCTTGTGCGCTCAACCCCAGCTTGCTTTATTCACTTCAATTGCCGCTCGTCTCCGCGTGGCGTTTTCGTCGTCGTCGCTTACGGACCGCGTCCTTTCTTGCGCACGGTGTCAACGCCCTCACTTCGAACTCAGCGCCTGCACCTCCAAGCTATCGGGATGACGGATGCAAATGGCGCTCCGCGTAGAGTGTCCATGGCATACATCCTAGGCTTTAGTGACAAGCCGTACAAGGAAGTAAAGCCACCCGCACCTCCGCCGCAAACTGGGAAGCCCGGCCAACCTGCTAACATAGTGACTGCCCCCATTGAATACCATGACGAATCTTTAGGCTAATTACCACCAGATGTCTACTCCTGGTCGCATCGTAGAGTGGACCGCGAGCGACGGACGAAAAGGCAGGCTCACGGGCACCGGCAAACCACGACTCACTGCAGCCAGCCTTGCGAAGGTACCTTCTGAACAGCGGTCGGCAAAGGAGCTAGCAGGCGCGAAAGGCACCCCGAAGAAACCAGCTTCGACCAAGCCCGCCGCCAATGGAGACGACCCTTGGGCTGGTAATGGGTGGGGTGACGTCAATGCAAAGAGCGAATCGAAGAAGTCGAGCTCGAAGAAGGCCTCAAGTAACAAAGGTGATGCATGGGTCGTACAGGAATCGGGCAATGACACAAGCGATCCTCTCGCAGCCACCTGGGGCACTACCCCAGATGCTACAGGTGGCGACGACAACAAAGAGAAGAAAGATGACCCCGCAGATGCTTGGAACACACCGATTGCCCCAGAGAACGACATAGCCCCACAAGATGATAGCAAGAAGGACGGCGAGTCCAATGAATGGACAAAAGAGCAAGACGAGAAGCTGATGCAGATGAAGGATGATTCAAAGATTACCTGGGCTAAGATAGTCGAAGAATTTGGTAAAGCTGAGCATGAATGCAAACGCCGCTTCAAGGATATCAAGCCGAAGGATTGGAAACCAAGTGGGGCCAAACAGGGAGGTGAAAACAAGAAGGGGAAGAAGGGGAAGAAAGCAGATCAGAACGATGGAAACAACAAGGATGATAAGAAAAAAGAAGAGAAGAAGGATGAGGAAACGGGGGATGATGGCGGTTTATTGGGTCTCACGTTTGGAGAAGATACTGGTAACAGCAAAGACGAGTCTGGTGACAAGAACAATTCTGGGGACAAAGCACCCGATGTATGGGGCGGTAATGCAGACTGGGACTTCACTGGGGGAAATGCTGCAGGTACTGGTACGAATGCTTGGGAAACCCAAGTTGGATGGGGTACTGGCGCCACTACAGGTGGCGGAGACGGCGCGAATGATGCTGGTGCGAGCTGGGATAACACCGGTGGAAACAACTGGGGTACAGGGACGAACAACAACCAGAAAACCAACACCGGCGGCGGTGCCGGAGATGCGAAAGCTTCAGCGCAGAAAGCCCCATCAAACAAAGTGCCTCCGCGAGCGCCCCCTCAGCCCAATGCTAGCGACGGCAACAACAACAACACCCGTCCCATCGCCGCTCGTCCTCTCGAACTCGAAGTAAAACCCGACGATACGTTCTCCGCCGATGACTTGCGTCTAGTCGCTCGCATCTTACAACAAGATTGCTCAATGGTATGGAATAGGGTCAGCTGGCGATTCAGGGACAAGACAGGCAGGACGCTTCATCCTGATGAGTTCGAGAAGAAGATCACTGGGCGTCTAGAGGGCAAAGGTAGCGAGACGGGTGAGCGGAGGCGGTAGGACATTGACAAGGTGATGACAGAAGGTTACGCGTGAAATGTGTCATGAAGTACACCAAGGGTTGGAAGAGGAGTCAAATGAGCTCATATGTAATACTATAACTATAGCCAGCTGGGTTTCTAGTTCGCATCTTCTGGCTGTATAGTGTTCGATGCACTAGTGCGCCCGATGTGGTAGTTAGATACACTTTGAACGAGTCAACACAGTTATGAAACGTGGGTCAACGAACTCGTCATGGCATGTTATAAGCTAGATGACTGAGCCGTGCATGCTCAATGAGCATATTCTGGCGTAGCTCAAGCATCATGGATGAGACAGAACGAATGACTGTCCTCCGCGTTTCAGGTCGATCCTCGAGCATCTCCACTACCATCGGAGGTTGCACTCGCTCCTAGGCAGTGGCACTGTCCCTCCGAAGACACGTGTGCTTGAACTCCTTCTCCAGCCCAGGCATGTTCAGGCGATCGACACCCCAGCCGCAAGCCTGACTCTCACAGTGCAATACCAGCGAACTCAGATGACCAAAGACCTTTCCACATCCCTCGTCGCGACACACAAAAGGGTGAAGGTCGCCAGCTGCCGACCAACGCTGTACCTCGCGGATATCGACGCGGCCTATGCGAATGGACGCATGCATATCGAGATCCATGTAAAGCGCCGAGTACCACCACTTTCCGAGACAGCACGTAAGAAGTGCCGGGTCGTTGAAGTTGGGGCACTTGCCTGACTCCAAGTGATTGATGAGACTGGAGTAGGTGCGCATCGGTGCGTCGCAGGCCCAACAGCCAATGTCAGCGGACCTATGCTTAGTCATGTGCTGGTGTGTTGTCAGCGTGGCAGTCGCGAGTCAGTCGCGTGGCAGATCACTCACAATGTGGTAGTTGCCCTCGTGGTGTGTGTGGAAGCCACATTCCTCGCAAAGGAAACAGTTCTCGAGGTGAATACCCAGTTGGGTCTTTCCAGCACAGTGCTCGCCGCATTGGGGGCAGGCAAGTGCGAATGCACAGCTCTCGTAGTGTTGCGTAAGCTTGGTAAAGCTCGGTAGTATGCGCTTGCAGCCTTCGCACTGGAAGTGATCACACTTGAGATGCCGTGCAAGCGTGGACTGGTCCGGCCCATCGAAGTCGCAACCTGGTTGTAAGCAATGCTTATGTCCTTACCTTGGTCAGTCAAGTCCTCAAGGTGAAGTAATCGTTGAACAAGAGAATGAACGCTCTGACCAGGCAAAAAGACACGAGCTCGCAACTTAGAATCTCTCAGACCACTTACTGTTCGTCTGTTCCCAATGTGCATCCCGTTCATCCTGATTGCGAAATCGGCGCTGGCATGTTCCGCACCACGTATGCTTCGCAGCGGTTTGAAGATGTCGCTCCAACTCAGCGCGAGTGTTGAAGCCGAGCAGGCAAGTAAGACACACCCACTCATGGCCGACGCTGTAGTTATTCTCGAAGTGGTTCTTGAGAGCCCAGTCATCCTTGAAAGCGGAGAGACAAAGGTTGCAATGAACTTCATGGTTCGCTGCATTGTCGACGTGGTTCTTGAGACCATTGCGGTCCACGAAGACGCGCTTGCAGAGGTTGCAATAGTTTTCGTGTCCGACGCTCTGCTTAATGTGACTGAGCAGTGCAGCTTTGTTGGCGAACTTGTACGAGCAGACGCCACACCAGTTCTCGTGTGGATCGTATGCTTTTTCGGGTGTGTTGTCCGTTGAGCCCGAGACGATGCGATCTTGCCCTTGCTGGGCGCGTGGGCGGTTGAGGATAGCCTTGGTGCGATCATTCAGCACCTGCGGAGAGCGTCGAACCGGTGGTGCCGGCTGTACTGCAGGAGCGCCGCGCTTCTTGACCTCTTGCCATGGCATCGAGTCATCGGCAATCTGGTTGAGGAATGGGTTTTGAGAATGGTCAATAGCGGGACTGCGGACGGGAGTTTCGCTGCTGTCTGCACTAGCGAACATCGCATAGCGGTTGCTGCCAGGCGCGGCCATTGCCAGTCCGCTGCAGCGAGGGGAGGACGGGGTCGGTGTTTACAACAATTTAGTATCGGTACAGCTGATTGTGCTGATAGAGGTGATTGTGCTAGCACGTACAGCCAATAGCAAGCAGCCTGCCCTGAAGGCAGCAAGCGCCTTATCACGTGACAGCGCGGTAACAAACGGATGGAGACATGAACACACACGGATGCGCGCATAAGCGGCACCAAAGATCGATCGAACGTCTACTCGCGTTGAAGGTATCTTCGATGTACAGGAATGACCATGCAACTGATAACATTGAACAAGATGACACGATGGCGGAGACGAGGAGACGGTGAGCGTGGAGGTAATGGCGCGATGGATGTACACCTCATTGAAAGCGAACGCGATGTAGAGAATGCAGGACGAATCGATAAGTAAGCATGTACGTGCCGAATGGGCTTAGAAAGGTCGCGAAGCATATTGTCGCGAATGGACGGCGTGAGATGGTCGAAGCTGGGGTCCGGAAGACACGTTAAGTGAAAGCGAGACATGGAACTATATATCCATTCAGCGATGTCTCGATGAGACTAGAGTAGGGCAGTCAGACTGAAAGGAATGATGTCAGGAGGAAAGACGTGTTTGAATTGAAGGAGGTTGGGTGAATGACGCCACTAAAGTTAGTGTGTCACGTCGCTCACGCGCTCGGTTCCGAAGTTCGCCCGCCCAGACTTCGTATCTGTCACACCCACCGAATTCAATCACCTACACCATCAGCGCCATCAGCGCCATCAGCGCCATCTCGGAAACTCTGCCCCGCGAAGAAAAGCGAATGTTCGGTTACACTGCGACTGGAATATGTGACGAGGCCCCTTAGCTGCTTGCCCGAACAACGCGTCAGTCCTTGGCCAGAGCAGCACTACTGCAGAATTCATCGGACGCGTGCTTACTCCAACACTCTACCTTCAACAACGAACGAGCAGTCTGCTCCTTCCAGGGATCTCTGCTGCGCATCGTTTCAATGGTTCTGTCGCCCGTGTTATCGAACAAGCGATCTTATTATCATCTCGTTCCACTATGGCGGCTCGAGCCTCAAGCATGGCCACGAGAACTAGAGTCCTATCTCATTTTATCAATGCCTTTCCGGAAACTTCCCGACTCTAGGTGGGGGTTACTCACATGAGAAGGTTTGCTTTGCGAGCTCGGAATCTTGAAACATTAGAGTTTGTTCGTTGCGATGAACTCAATACAATATGGCCTCGCTGACAAAAGGCTGCTACATCTTACTCACGACATACATTGAACTCTGTCGTCCAGTCTGGAACGGTGCATTTCACTTGGAGCTTTCTTCGTTTGCTACTGCACTCTACAATGCGTCCGACTTTTAGTATAAGGATATGGATCCGGTACATTCACTACGGCGGCTTTACTATTGATTTTTCACACATGCTACATACCAGAGCTCGGCCTGCAGCTACGCCCTACATGCCTTCTTCGATCCGCTTCTCAGCCAGCTTTCTTCACTAACATCGTGGCGATTCAACCGGGTGAAAGCTATCCAGCGTCACTCACACGCGCCAAAGATTATGTCACACGACGTGGAGGGAAAGCGATGTGCCCCACAAGATGTACCTGCTTCCTGTATAACTACGGGCGCGGACTACACCCCCCGGTGATCTCTCACTCCCCGCACAACCATCCGGCTCTACTTCTTTGGCTGGCCTTCTTGTCCTGCACGGAAGAACCACCCAGTTTCATCCAAGTACGTTAGTTTGGAGAAGTGCTAAACAATACCTGTATAGCAAACCGGTACCGAAAACCGTTCTTGCACTTTTACGAGACACTAATCACCATCATAAGACTTGCTTCGTATAAGATGCATTGCATCGATAGGAGGATTCACCAGCGTTCACAAAAGACTAATCGCTTTGTCGCCTTTGAGCCTCGCTGTATCAATCATGCGTGGGATACGGAAAACAGTAGGCCGAAAGATCTCACAATTGATCAGCTGTGCCGTGCGCAAGCGCTTGCCGATGGTTCAAACTATCAACACCCAGATGAAGACATCATTGAGCGGATGCGCGCGAGAAATGATGTCCCTAGCACCCAGGAAGCAAACAGCCCCGAGCACCTCGAGCCCCCTTTACCTTTAACGCCGATAAGTTTGCACTCAGATGTTCTCGCCCGCAGTCTGCCTGTACCAGCCACTGACCCACCTAAGGCGGCTCCTGTCATCTCACAAACACATCCATGCGCGAAACTCTCGCCAGAAGATCATATCTGGGAAGAGAAAGCATGTAAAGGCATCGCTCACAAGGGGCTGAGCTTGGACAAAGTGTGGGATAAAAAGACTTGGAAGCAGAAAGCCAACAACATCGAACGATTGAAGTTGCTAAAGGACGATGGGTACGACATCAAATCTCTACAGGCCCCAAAGACATCCGCAGATGCAATAATCGAGGCTCTACTGGCTCACGTCAAAGTACGGAAGGAGAAGAATCTGGATCTTGCAGCTTCTACAGTACTACAGTCAACTCCCAGTGTGGAGGTATCAGAAGTACCAGAAGTGCCAGAAGTGCCAGAAGTATCAGAAGTAAGGAAAGAAGATAGCTACAACCCCACTCTAGCGAAGGATGACGACACATCGAATACGGAGCCCGAGGCAACTGCAGACCATGTTCCATCGGGCGTCGCACCCCAAGGCGTTCCGGGGTTGGCCGACGTTGAACCAGAATCGCACTCATATATTCCACCCCCCGTTGCAGGCCTGAAACGCAAGCATACCCACGAGGATGAAAACCAGCCTGATTGGCACCAAGACAACCCACAAAAGGAACTTCACGAAGCCTACAACACAGCAAACTCCAACACTCTCATCGATTCGCCGTGCACCTGCAGAAACGCTAAAATGGCGCGAATGATGACGAGGGAAGATTTTGCCAACGCCTTCGCACAGCAAGCTGCGTTCATATACAGTCAAAAGATTGGTCGTGACATCTTCCGCTACACTAGAGAGATGAGAAGGATATTTCAGGACCCAATGTCGAAAGAATCCTTCGACATTTGTATGGCGTCGTGGAGACCCTCACGGATCATTTTCCAGTCGCCACCATCGGCCGCTCGTCAGTTCTGCGAGCCGCATGTGTATATCAGCGCGCAAGGTATCAAGCTGATGATGTGGGAGCTTTCGCACATCGCTTACGATCCTCATGAAGATGGTACCTGGTGCATCGCAGATCCCGACGAAATTGAAGATCGAAAGGGCGATGGATTGATGGAAGCATGCAATCCAGTAAAGGACGAATTTCGATATAAGATCCGCATTTTCGAAACTCCAACTTTCCCTATGATTATGGAAGGAGAGACCATGGCACTGGTTGGACTACTGAGACGTCTTCGTAAGAGCGGTATCAGCTACTACCACAAAGGACAGTATGATCCGCAACGGATGGAGGTGGTCCCGTATGACAATGAAACCAGGCAGCTAAGTGATGCCACCCAGTCTGCTTTAGAGGAGGCGGCAAAGATATTAGAGGCAGGACAAGCCCTTGGTGGCATCGATGTTCATATTGGGTTTCTGGATAACTCGGACTACCTAGATGATTTGTTCTAGGTGAAGAGCGCACGAAGTAGTGCATTCACTGTGACCTGTCTGTAGCTCTACCAATTGTTTGATAAGAGGAACATATGACGATACGGTAGTGAATGCGACTCGCGGCCCGTGCTCACCAACACTCCAAGCTCTGCACCAAACACTGCCCTCGTTGCCTTGATGCTGCCTGTGTGCACCCCCACTCTCTAGCCACTTCTACGGCGAGGTCGCAGTCGTGAAAACATTCGATCATTTGCTCACTCTCATACTCCTACCGCGACCGCAATTTCGAACCCCAGCTACACCCACAATGCCTGTACGCACCCGCAAGATCGGCGTCAACGACAAGGACAAAACCGCTCTCGCATTTGCCGACGATGACTTCCGCCGTCATTGGGTCTCCGGCCAGGTGGGAGGCGGACGCAACACCGATTCAAGAGTCGCATTCAACCAACAAGACAACGGGTTCAAGCACCTAAAGCTTACTGTCGCAACGCTGGTCGACGTTAAAACCAACGAAGCACCTGACTTTGCCAATTTCGGTCCCGAAGAAGAGGCGAAATACCACGGGATGCTGCGCAGCAAGCTCAGCCTTGCCAAGGACTACATACTCAAGGAACAGGATCTGTCTCTCGACCCTGACCGATTCGGTGCGCGCCACGAGCCGACGTCACTAGCCCTCGCCGCACCGCCTATCATGATTGACCTATACTCTCAGCACATGATCCGGCTCCTCCTCGATATCTCAGCAGAACTTCGCCAAGTGAGCGCGACAACTCCGGAAGACGAGGTTGAGACCGTGCTAGAGGGGCCGATGAGAGATTACTTGGAGTTCTGGGAGAGGTTACAGAACAGTCTATCATGGCAGCTTCCCGGAGAGGATAACGAGGCTAGGATGGGCGAGGCGGACAGGGCTATGAATGAGGTGTTGGAGAAGTTGGTTGAGCCTTAGCATGTGGGCACATAAGGCAGCTTGGCAAGTCAACGGGGGAGGAATTTACGTGAGGCATGCTTGCAAGAAGATCAGTTGACAACACTGATAAAGGTTATGGAACTCTCGAGCAGTGGGAACGTCTTTGAACGCCGTTTCCAGGACCATATATCCCTTGTACTGCTAATGCAAAGATGAACAACACTGAGCTCGAAACATTTCTGCAGGGCACGCAACGACTCAGAAGCATGTTCGCAGACATCTAAGCAGTAGCAAAAGTCAATTGTCCAGTGCCTACCCAAAGCTTGTCACCATCCAGCCTTTGGCTTGCAAGTACTATCAAGCGAACAGCTGGTTTGCCGCCTGCTTGAATGCTTTCGGTATTTAGTTGCTCGATGTCGACACTAACTTTGCAAGTCCATCTTCAGCACTCTGTGTCGGCCCAGTGAGGTAGTCAACGGGGGCAATGAATATGTTTTCCGTTGTCTGGGGGGCACACGCTGCATATGTCGTCACTGATGCGATTGACTCTTTCTCCCGGCATTTCACGCGCTAGATCCCAGGCTGCTCTCCTTTACCAATATATAAACATTGCTTTCTGCTCCAAAAGACCATCGTGGCGAAGCTCAACTCGACTCCTCGATTGATAGACATTATATCGAAACGCAAAAATTGTGTGATCTGTATCAGGGTCGTCAGATAGTAGTCCTCGAGTTACTACTTCCCCATCTCCGAATATATAGAGGTATGTAAAGCCTCAAATGATTCTGTAACCTAGATTGACTGTCAAAGCCCCAAGCCGCGAGCACTCAATATGGCTTCGACTACCACAACATTTCCCAACACTCTTGAGGGTGTCAAGGCTTTCTGCAAGGGTCGCAAAGCTCTTGACCTCGTCCGCAGCTTTAGCACTACTCCAATCCCAGGCGCACCGGCAAAGTGGGACGATACGCTGGGAGTTTGTCTAGACCTCGAATGGTACAACCAACCTCCCGACAAGCCAATGGAGATAATCAACGAGGGCGGTCTCGTCGTCTTCCCGATGAAGAAGCTTCGTAGCTGCAAGAACCCAAGCGATTTCGAGGATCTCATTCGAAACTTCGCGGTACATCACCTACGCATCGTGGAGACGTGTCACATGCGGAACAAGGGGAAAGACAAGTTTGGTATTCCTTTCGGTGATACTGAGCTGAACCCAAGGTTTTGTCAAACGCGTTTCGTCACGAAATCTGAGGCCCAAGCAGTCCTGATCCAGTTCCTCGACAACCAGCGCTGCGATGATGGATCCAAGCGGCCAGTGATCTTCTTTGGTCAAGGCCTGAACAATGATGAGCGCCAGCTGAAGGAGCAATGGAACCTTAACACGGCTAAGCTTGACAGCATTGTTCTTACGATCCGATCGCTTGGAGCACTAGCGAGCCACGCCGGTATCGTCGCTGTCCCAGACAAAGAACGCGGTGAGAGCTTGCCGAGGTTCGTCGAGCTTCTTCGTGGGTTCCAAATCGATACAAGCAACATATGGCTACACAACAGCTCAAACGATGCGGTGTATGAGACGACACTGTTCTTTCTCGTTGTCCTTTTCCCAGTATTGTATCCGGGCACGCCTTGCAATCAGTTCCCACCGGACTGCACCATAGCCAGCCGTTCCATCAATGACATATGGACCGGTCTTGCTGAGGAGAAGAAAGTCATCCCACCGCAAACGTGGGGCACTGCTCAGTTCTGCTGGTACTGCGACAAGGCAGACGTGCATGACGCCGACGCGTGCCCTGTAAAGGAGACGATCGAGTGCGACATTTGCGCGAAAGCTCCTGGTCCTGAGAACAAGCGCTTCCGCAGCAAGCAATATCGCTTTGGCCATCAGACTAGTCGGTGTACCCATCAGTTCAGGCACTACATCCCACCCCTGCCTGCATTTATTACCGACAACCTCGACCACGAAGAGCAGCGTGCTGTCTCGCGAGCCAAGGCTAGTGACGATGTTGCGGTCGGTGGGCGGATTCTGTTCGACAAGCTTCTGGCACCTGGGTACCCAGGCAAGATTGGCGATCGTGAGTTGGATGCCGAGGACGAGCGTCGCGCTGAGGAGGACAAGATGCTGTGGAGCTTGAGCGATCCTGAAGACGAAGAATTCGCTCTAGATGACGAGTAGTACGGCATTTGACGCGTGTCAATCGAATCGACCGTGAGAGCACATTCGATCGCAGGCTTGGGGCTTATGGACGAGAGGAGGAACGTTTGCTTCTGTACAGCTGTTTTGTTGTAGTATTAGTAGTCAGCCATGATAAGGTGTATAACATCTGTTCCAAAGTCTGTTATCGAGCTCGATCCTTTCCCATGCTTGCTGTGTTGGAGAGAGTGAGCCCTGAACCGCTCTGGCTGCCACCCCTGGTAGGACGCTGCATGGCCAGTTGGTCGAGCATTAGGCGCTTCATGCTACCGATACTGATCGTAGCCTTTGAACAAGACGTGTAGTTTGGGACGAGGAGTGTGCACTGGAGACAGCTGTTGAAATCGTGGCTGGGTGGTGGTGTTACGAGCCGTTGATTGCGACGCGTCGCAAAGTTTCGCCGAAGCGATGACGTCACCCTCCCGATACGATCTTCTCACGTGACCCCAGCCATCTCCGGACTTCCAAGGTTTGCCGCTTCGTTTCCTGTGGCAAGCGCCAAAGCACTCCCGCTCGCAGCACTAGCTTCCGAGAGCACAATTTATTACATGTCTAGCAGACTAACACTATCGGACTGTCGTCGCAGCCTTCCTAAAGTCGACCATTTCTCAACAGATCATCTACATTGACAAACGTGTCGTTGACAATACCCTCCACCTGCTTTCCGAGTTCACTATCAGTATCAACACTTACGCTCTTCATCATCTCTCGCCACAGCTCAGTCCTTTGTATATAGTAGACTTCTTTTAGGCACGCCAAGTAGTGTTTGCTGTCACGGTCGATCTCTCCGCACTGCTGGTGGTAAGAGCGAAGTTCGTGTTGATGGTGCAAGACCGTGCAGACCAGCATTTGGGCTTTTTCTGAGATCATGGGCTTCGAAAAACAGTCCAAAATGATCTTGACATCTGTGAGAGGTGTCCCGTCAAGCTCAAACCCGGGTGTGCTGCAGAGCTCTGGGTAAGGGTTGACAAATGCATTTGTATCATCTACTCCCGCTTGTGGACTGCCGTGCTGTGAGGTTTCTGCGTCGTCAATAGCAGATTTCTTGATCATGACAAGGTGTGAATGGAGGCTCCTTAAAATGAACAGAAGTTGGCGTTTCGACATCGGTTTGGGCTCTTTCGCTGGAGCTGTGTGTATACGGAGGATATCTTTCTTTTTGGTGGAGCTGATGGATCGCGGCTTTCGCTCATAGTCATCACCTATGATTGGTGTTCCTTCGATAAGTCCTTGATCAATGCGCTTATTGCGACAGGCGACCAAAGCCTGGGCGAAGTCCATTGCCGTGAAGTCTTTCCAAGGCGCATTGCCATATACACTGACGTCTTCGCCCGCCCTTTGTAGTGCTCTAAACATGTTGCCCTTGTTAGATCTTCCTACCCATGACCTGGCCGTCCAAGGAGCATCAGGGTCTGTGCCTCGCTTTCTTGATGCAGTTGGGGTTATGGCAGGAGATCTGGATTTCGAAGGGTGAGAGAGATTCAGAGATGGATTAGACCTGTGGGCCTTTCCTTGACTTCCGGATGGTGCATACGCTAGCACATCTTGATTAGTGCTCGACATGACCAGACCAAAAATTTGGAGATCTAGACACTGGTTCAGCAGAATGCTTAGGGTTGAGAGAAGAGTAGATCAGCACAACGTCTGGTAAGGAATAGTTAGCATATAAAGTGACCAATTATAGTCACGAACCTTTTTTCCCACTGGCCTTGATCATTCGCGAGACCCCCGTCAGCAAAAGTACCAGTAACCACCAGGTCTCAGTCACAGATTGTTGTGTTCTTTCACTGTGCTTATTTTAGAGCACACGAGACGTTCAAGAATGGCTCTTTCTACGAAACATAACGCCTCGCGTGATAACGGCCTCTCTTTCACTATATCGAGACATGATATCTCTCATCCATATCTAACCTCTCCAGCGCCTTCCCTAAACCAGTCATCGCTAGCCAGTCCTTCTTCCGCAGTCGCATAGTTTATGATCGTACTCTTCGATGTTGTGTAAGCATTGTAAGCATCGATGCCGTTCTCACTGCCCACTCCCGAGCTCTTGATGCCGCCCCACGGGGAGCTTGGGTCGTTGCGATGATGCGTGTTAACCCAGCAGATGCCACTCTCGATGCTTTCCGACACGCGGAAGGCTTGCGAAAGATCTTGCGTCCAGATAGCAGCGCCCAGACCGAATTCGCTGTCGTTCGCAAGCTCCAAGGCCTCTTCTTCCGTGTCAAAGCCTACGACGATGATGACAGGACCAAAGGCCTCTTCTTTCCATATGCGCGTATCGACAATCTTCTTTGTGGTACTATCCGTCAGTATTGTTGGTGGATAGAAGTAGCCTTTCGAGAAGTCGGTATCGTCCAGTGAAGATTTGTGAGTCATTCGTTGGCCACCTGTGACAACCGTCACACCTGCATCCTTTGCGTCGTTGACTAGTGTCTCAACGTTGCTGAGCTGTTTCGCCGATATGAGGGGACCCATCATAGACTCCACATTCTTCGGTGAGCCCATCCGCCTCTCGATGCTCTGCACCTTGGCTTTCAGCTTCTCCACTACCTGATCGATGATGTTGTTCTGCACGATGATACGCGTCGCTGCCACACATGTCTGGCCACTAGCTATGAAGCTTGCGAACACAATGCCGTTAACTGCAAAATCCATGTGCGCTTTTTCAAACACGATCAGCGGAGCCTTGCCACCAAGTTCGGCGGTGTAATGTGCCAGGTTGCGTCCTGCGATGGCGCCAATGGCGCGTCCTGCTGGTGTGCCGCCAGTAACATCGACTTTCTTGATGAGCAGATGCTCCACAAGAGCCTTTCCGGTCGTGATGCCGTCGCCTGGCAACACTGAAAAAACGCCGTCGGGCAAGCCGGCCTCTTTCAGAAGCTTGCCAAGCTCAATGCTGGTGAGCGGCGTCAGCTCGCTTGGTTTCAGCACAATGGAGTTGCCCGCGGCTAATGCGGGTGCAATCTTCTTGACAGCAATCAACATTGGGTGGTTGAACGGCGTAATCTGCGCGACTACACCGAGCGGCTTCCGGTCAACCCAATTGTGTAGTTTACCGACGGTTGGCAGGACAGAGCGCTCTTCGGTTCGTATCAACGCGGCGTAATATTTGAACCATTTCGTAAGAGTCGGAACTTGGGCATTCATCTCACGAATAGCGCGTCCGGTCTGCTGTACTTCCAGCGCGATAAGCCTTGGAAGATTCTTGGTCAGGAGTTCTGCAATTCGGTCCAGCGTCTCCGCACGCACATGGCGCGGGGCTCTCGACCACACGCCCGATTTGAAGACTTTGTGTGCAATTTGAACAACATCTTCGACATCAGACGCAGATGCAGCATGGCAGTGCGCGAAGATCTCCCCAGTCGCGGGGTCTTCAACGGCGAGCCTGTGATGCTGTTAGCAATTGGGGTGGGTCACGAATGAGGGGTCCCGCTAACTGACTGCTCCGCTCGACCTTCCACCTCTCTTCCTTCCACCCACATCTTGTATGCGTTCCCCATATTGGTCATAATACACGTCGTAAGTAGCAATGTGTGCTGCAAGAGTTTGGAGATGGCTGGGAAGTTGAGGTGAGTGAGTCCTTGGTAGCGGAGGTGGCCGACGAAGAGTGGACCTCACGATAAGTTAGCGGCGGCTAGAGACGTTTCGGCATCCAGAGTACCTTCCAGATTAACGACATGCTGGATGTAGTATTAAGCAGTATCGGGGTTCATTTTAGAGGGATTCAACATCATCGATTATGATTATAATACAATAATTTGGGTATCTTTTCCGATTTCGCCATTCTCAGTTGACCACCATATTATAACAACGCCTGAAGAGACCCTAGGAGTACAAAGCGGAGCCAAATGACAATTCTACTATTTCAGATGTGGCGCGAGGCCCGAAATTGAGAGAAGTAATCATCGCCACCGGAAGCAGAAACAAAGGAACTTTCATTTTGTCCTGATCAACCTGGATTTCATGTTAATCCAAGCACATGTCTTCCCTTCTCGTTACCCCTCCCACAGTCCAAGTCCCTCTTCACTTCACCCTCAGCTCCATGTGTCTGCAGAAGCTCAATCAACATGCTTCTCTCCTTGCCTTCAAGTCTCACCGCTTTGAGGGCAGACTGTAGTGGTGTACGTCCATTCTTCGCCTCGAAGTTCACGTCCACACCAGCTTCAACAAGGTACTTTGCTATCGCAGACGCACCAGGCGTCCTGCAAGCAAGATGAAGGGGCGTTTCTCCATCGTGATCAGGGTTGTCGATCGAGTGACCCAAGGAAGCAAGGTAACGGACGGTGGCGAGCTGCCGTCCCAATGTAGCGGCATGCATTGCGGAGTAATACGATGATGGTGCCGGATTGACCCGAGTAATGTCAGCACCAAAATCCAAGAGAAGGGTGAGAATGTCTGGTGACATTTCGTACGCTACTCGAATGAAGAAGTATCCGAACTCTGGGTGCGTCGCCATAGGGTTTGCGCCTTCCCATATCACCCTCTCTACTTCGGCAGCTGTCGCTTCTGCTGGTATATTTGCCAGAATTCGATCCACCGCCGCCCTTTGGTTTGGCTCCAGCTCTTTTCGTTTTCCCTTCGTCACAGCTATCCGATCCGAGGTGATCTTCCTATGAAAAATGGAGACGTCTGAGCTGGACAGCGTTGATGTGTATTTTGATGCTTGTTTTGATGCGTGTCTAGACGCAAGTTGCAACCGAGTACTCGCCTTCCCTGAGAGATCAGTACACCAGCTGTATGACTTCTTGAGTCGGGATTCCGGTGGTACCAGGGTAGGGCTGGATGCCGCGCCGTCGTCAGTGTAGAATGTACCGCGCGATGGGGTGATGTCTTCCCGGGATGGCGGTATCAAAAGTCGCCTGGGAACAGATGTTTGTTCAAGTGCGGAATAAGAGAGAGTCTGCGCGTCTTCAAAGGATGGAACGTTGGCGAGCCATGTACCAATGCCGCCGTCGTTAGCGCTGTTTCGTGTTGAAGCTTGTTCGTGGGGGCTCTTCCTGCCACTTCGAGGCTCCTCGCCAAGGGCGGGCTCTAGGGAATCTGGACGTGGGAGAGTAGTCCTCTTTGCTAGTTGTGATGCAGACGGCCCGTCCCGTTTAATAGCTGTGATACATGATCGAAGCAGACGGACAGCCTGTAATAGTGAAGACAGTTTGTCGCGTGCTGTTTGATTCACGTAAATCTCATCTGTATCCGTCTTCTTCAGCAGTTCATCACTTTGCGTGATGAGATCGCTGACAAAATTTTGAAGTAACGAGTCCATCGTATCCTGTTGGCAGAATCTAGGCAGAGTAAGTTTCTTGCATCATTCAATAGTGTCTGCTGTGAACGACGTACAGTGCGACATAGTCTAGACATAACTCTAGCACCACCTTTGAGGCGTCAAGATCATGCCGTAGATTCACCAAAGGTCCGTCCTTCAGCACACGCCAGTCCTCTTTCGGTTTACTACCACATGAGAGCTTAAGAAAAGCCTTATGCAATCGTTCACAGGTATCGTCGCATGAGTCCAAAACTCGCGAGACAGCATCGATCAGAGACGCCGGCAGCTCGGCCCACTTTGCCGAAAAGTCGTCTTGCGCAATACTCAGCCCAGTTCTGATCACGAGCAGATCACTGTTGATCTTGTTCAGGTCGTGACGAGCATCGCGGAATTTGCGAGCAAAGCTGCTGATATCCGGGATGACCTGTTTTGGGCGTTAGCGCGTGTAGGTGCAAAGTTGAACATCTGAAGCGGCTACCTGGGCGATCGAAGTTCCTAGCGCAGCGCATCGGGCAGCGACTGTACTAGGACGCGACATTAGTTTGGATGCGCGTTGACAAAGTTGATGCTAATATGCACTTTGAAAAAGACGTCGAGGGCGTGGCCGGGCTGTCGTGGCTGTCGTGTTTGTTTTGGGGACGGCGATGCCTGTCGGCGATTTTGAAGGTGTGTTGGCTTGGTCGGAGCTGACGAGCTTGTCACATCGTGAAGTACTGGCGTACGGCACGGATCTCAAGCTCTTGCGTGCCCGCCGGTTACTTGGTGGCCCACGACGTTGGATGCGAAAGGGGGGAAGACACAGATCACGCTCAGTTTACGAAGAAAATAGGCTGCGCATTGTTTGAGGGAGGGTTGGGTGTTGTTGGGCTTTGCGTCTCCAGAGCGGTGGCTAATGCAAGAGACCTGCCTCAAATTGCGGGAGTGCAGGTGAAATTCCCCGTCTCCGAAAGCCACCAACGACTGGGCTATGGTGTTGCCATGCCTGGGGGAATAGGAGACAAGTCGCTATTGTGGGTTAGGCGGGGCGGGAGGCGCGCAGGGGAACCCGGTAGTGGAAATGAAGCCGACTGGGCAGTGGAAACATTAGATTGTCGCGTCTGCGAATGCGAGGACATCAATTTCAATTTCGCATCTTTTTTTCTTTTTTGTACATACTTGCTGCACAAGCGACTCAGTCAACAATGCCAGGTGGCAAGAATGAGAGGTAGTCGACCGGGGCGGGCTCTATCCCATCAGCTTGCGCAGTGAGTCGCACCACGTCACCTTGCCGAACCTCAACACCTCTGAACGTGATGCGCGTCGCGGAGTGCCCATCGAGATACACGCTCGGCGCGTGT